>NC_090779.1:20632500-21252500 GCF_040054535.1 Antennarius striatus | reverse complement strand
CTCAGTGTTCAATCCACAGTGAGTCACAGCGAGAACAGGCGTCCAGTTGTTTCTATGTACTGTATGAAGCAGATAACAGCTGGGGTGGGGGTGGGGGGGGGCATCTCGCCGTGAGTCAGTCCTCTCAGCAGATGGTGCGAGTCTGGTTGACGTCGCTCCAAAAACAGCCTCATAAAGCAACATTACGAGGCCATCTAAGTCAAACTGGTTTTCATTCATCATCCCTATCAGACAGCATGATTCATTCTGCATTTTTAGGCGTTGAGCTGAGAGGGGGTTGAAGTTTATCCAAGCTTTTTATTGTGGTTTTTTTTGCCTCAAACTATAATTGCACTTTTTTCCTTGATTGCCATTAGAAAGTTCCCGATGTCACTTTTTCGGGATTCAGAAATGCTTATATGGTTAATCATTCTGATTTAAAGTCACTTATTTAAATTTATATCTGTCATCACAAGATGAATCTAGAAGCTATTGGAGAACTCTTGACCTAATCTTAAAACGTGCTTGTGTTGGTAGAGGTTTGAATCTCACACCATCCGCTGCTTTTTCAGACATTTAATTGTGTTTTTTTTGCGTAATGTGAAAAATTTCAAATCCCAGTTAAGGGATGTTTGATTTTTGACATCCTTGTATCTTTTATGGATTGTCATGTTACCTCACTGCCTGCCTCACTGAGATCTATTGGTATCAAACAGTGTGTTAGCACTTCTTCTTTTTTTTTTTTTTTTTGCCTAATCAATGGCACAGTATTGATATCTGGGGCATTCTGAAACTGAACACATACTTGCACTCACAGAGTCACGGATATTTGCTTTCACACAAACAAACTGAACTCGGCGTCACCAGAGAGAATCGCTAACTTGAGCCCAGAGCTTGTTGTTATCAGATTGTGTGTCGTTCATCACAGTGGGTCCAGGCAGGCAGGCAGCAGCAGGCCTGTTTTTAATCAGCTCTATCTGGGACATATCCCCCCCCGCCGCCGCCATCCCCCACCCCTCAGCTATGTGATGTCATCCAGAAGGCTTACCTGCTTCAAAACAAACTAACTGCTGCGACCTCTGACCCCTGAATACCCCCTCATAGGGATGGGTATCCTCAATGTTTATGATAACGGGAGATAAGAGAGGAATGCTTCGGGAGGTTGAGGAGGGTGGAGTTGATGAGTGATGGGGGCACTGAATTCTCCCTCCCTCTGCAGGTTGTCTGGACTCAGGGGACGGCGCTAGAGTAAACAGAACTGACGTTCCTGTTTCCAGGAGTCATATCTATAAGAGCAGACCTCAGGTTGTGTCTCTGGACTGCAGGGCGATAACACAAAGCAGCTGAAACTCCTGTCTGGAAGCAGCTGGAAGTCTCTGATGTGTCTGTTAAACATCTTTCCTTTGACTTGGATTCATGTTTGGTTATTTTTGTCAATCTTTAAATACATAAGTAAGCAAATATATAAATTTGGAAGACAGTGGAGCGGTATTGGCATGCAATATATCATATAAAAGGATTACAAAATGCATTTACATACTGTAAATAAGTATTAGGGTTTGCTGATTTGTGACATTTGTAACTTCATTTCTCTTATCCATCATTGCCCCAGAATACACTCATGTAAATATCTCCAATGAAACAACGTAGAGCATTACAGCTGCATGAGCTCCCTGTGGCATCTGTCAGCAGCTGAAGAGATGCAGAGATGCACCTGGTCCAACAAAAGGTTCAAAATCTCCCCCCCGCCCCACCCCCCATCAGCAGAAGGAGCCGTTGTTCTGTCAGTTTAGTGTTCTGTTGGTAGCCTTAGTTTGGTGTCTTGGTTGATTGTTTGTCTGTTAATAAATCCCATGGATTTGGTCCTGTGGGTCAGGGTTATGTTAATCTGTCTGAGGTTGATTTGGGTCAGTTTTACGAATATCTGAGACAACAGAGCAGATTTGGTCCAACACTTGAATCAGAATGTAAAACCTTATATTCTTGTAGATTCACACGGTGAACAGATGTACAGACATTATATAGTCTGTTTATTAATCTGATCCAAGCACAGCCGATGTCCTGGTTTTGTTTTAATGAGCTCAGAACTGGATGTGGATTATCAGAGCATTGAGGATTGTGCATTGTTGACCAAAGAAGTCGATGTGGTGGCGCTAAAGTCTCATTAAAGAGAGAATCAATATTCATGATGTACAAACCCCTATACAGTAGACGTTGAAGTTCTTGACCACCTGGTGACCCCAAAGTCCCCCAAATATAGTTTTTAGTTTTACAATTTTTTAAATTAATTTTTTAATGAATTTATTAGCTCATTGCACATACCTGTTTACATTGTACATTTTGTACATGTACATTGTACATGTTTATTGTATATTTTAGTGTAAGTGTTGATTTTCTGTGCGTTGCGTGTGGTTTTTTTTGCTCTTAACACTCCGTATGTCCTTTTTGTGTGCCACCAATACTGCCTTATATGCCTTCAATTGCCCCTGGGGGACAAATAAAGTTTTTTTGAATTTGAAAAGGAAAAGTCCTAGAACTGTAAAATTATAGGGATTTAACATCCTTGGGGAATTTTTCATGGAAACTTACCAAATATATCTCTGAGAACCAACAGCTATTCCATTAGAGGCACACTTGTAGGCCATCTCTACGCCATACGTTAGCAGATCGGTGGAGAACTGTAACTGATTGTTCAGCCACCAGCCATTGTCTGTGAGCATCTGTGACCCAGGTGGTGTGGAGTACTGTTGGAACGAATCGGCCATCTTCAATGTCCTATAAGTCAGAAGGAGGTTTCTGATTGGTCGTTCGGCGGAACAAATACGTAGAATGGAAGTGAAGAATGCAAGCAAATGAAACACATCAATGGGAAACACAGAGAGCTCCTGTCATTATTCATCCAACATTCCAAATGCTAGACATTTTACAACGTGTCCATCTGGAACAGAGAAACTGAATCCCTGATGAAACAATCCAAGTCTAGCATGAGTGTTGTGACAATAGCAGAAGAAACTGTTATGTCACAACGATGGTTTTTCGTCCGAACAAGGAACATTAAACTACCGTCTCCTGCTGGTGTGGGGGAACCAGTCGCTCTGTTGTATGTGGAATCCGGAACAACTTTTTTCACCTGCAGTCATGCATCATGACACAACGCTGAGTCTACAGGTCTGTTCCCGGCAGGTCGAAGTACCCGATTCCTTCCTTTAAACTCGTCTGGTGATTTTTTTCTTCTTCTGGGAATCGACGCCTTCTTATTGTTCTGCCCTCCAATCCCCAACACCACCACCACCCTGACTTGTTTCAACACAGCAGTGACTTCATCGCACAAGTCTTCCCAGTGTCCTCTTCTGTCCTGTGGAGCCTGGCAGACATTCAAGCCCAAAGGAAACCCTGTTATTATGGTGTCATTCACCCGAGTCAACCCGCCGATGACGGCATGCGTGCTTTCAAAAGAGACGCGGAGGCCTTCATCATTCTGCGCTCTTGTCCTCCTGACCGTGAAGCCCTCTTTCATTCTCTTTCTCTCGAAAACGGAGGTGGACAATGAGGCAGAAATCTGGATAAGTGCAGGCAGATTTAGACGAACAATGGGAAGTTTACAAGATGTGTTTGCAGATGATGGAGCTTGTATATCAGGCATTCATAGTTGTTTCTTTAATATTACAACATGGATCAGTTTCATCCTTGTGTTTCTTCCTAAAGTAGCATGAAAAGTCAAAAGCGAGAGAGACGTTTGCGCTTTCGTCTCGTGTTGACACCTCGACGAGGTGAGTCAACCCAATTCACGGTAACCTCCAGGACTCCGGAACACTTAGTCAGCCTTCATCTTTGACAACGTCCACGGAGGCAACGTGCTCAGTCTTGCCTCTGGAGTCTGTTTACCAGGAAACAACAACAAAAGTGAAACCCTATTTGCTGGAAGTGGAAGTGTCCTGCACATGTTGTAACCGTTTGGAGGACGGGGGCACCGTAGCCCGATCCAGACCCACTCTGGATTTTAACTGGGATGATTAAATGATAGGAGTGAAAGGAGAAAGTTTAGTTTTTGATAAAACAAAGGATGAGGAGCATTGGAGCCAAAAGCCGCCGGTAATCCTGCTACTTTAAAATGACTCAGATGGAGGATTAATCATTTAGTCCGGTTTAGTCCAAGTATTACTGAATCCCTCAGCGCTGATGACAGAAAGGAAATGTAGCGGGGTGGGGGAGTTTACCTGGGTTGAATTATTTATGACACACACTGATGACAACACAGGAAAAAGCTGGAGCGAGCTTTAATACACCAAATCATTCTACATTAGTGGGCTGTCATAGTTTATACAAGGTGGCATACAGAAAACATTTTAACGGTTTGTTTGACTTCATCCCACAATTCACTTCAGATGTATGTATATAAGGTGTATTTCCATGTTATACTTTATATTTGTATTAAATTACTAGATTTCAAAGGGTGATATTACAATTTACTTTCCACTACAGATATCTGACGTTTGTACAAAATTTAGGTACTTTTTTTCTGATCAGACTAAATGTTTTATGCTGTAAAACCTGAGTTAATGATGGGGAACAAACTGACTTCATAATTATTTTTCGGCAACAGTTGAACTACATTTAAATGATGTCTAATTACCAGTTGGGGCAACCGGCTTATTTTTAAAACTAGTTCAAGAATAGGTTCTGTGATACTTTAATTTCGAAAGTCAGAGATCGCTGCCTTTAGTTTCTGCTGTTTCAGCAACTCTAAAAACAAAAATTGTTTGTCCTGGATTTCATCGTTTCACCCTCAACCTGCTCTGTGGGACATTTCGACCTCCATCCAGCTGCTCGGCGGCCTCTCCACCTCTGCCCCCACATTTGTTTCCTCTCTGCTGGTCCCTCGCCGAATGACAGGAAAGAGGAGGGGGAAACGAGGCTGCTGCTCAGTCCAGAGTTCACTGACTCAACCCAGACCTCAGGATCACAACTTGTTGTATTACGATTTATTACGTTTGAAGATTGAGCAAAAAAGAGTAAATTTGTCTCTGATTATATAAGAAATGAGGTGGAGCTCAGTCAGTCAGTCTGATGATTCCAATTCCATTACTGCAGGATCACCGACTCATCTTATGTATCACAGGAAACAGGAATCAGAATGGGGGGGTGGGTGCTGTTGCATATAACTGACTATAACCTGAATAAAAGAAAGTGTGAGGAGAAAAGTTATTTGTGATCCTCAGTGATCAATTATCGATCCTCAAACTTCTTGTGAGTTTCAGAAACAAGACAAACCTCTGAATATTCACAGCATCTCTTCCTGATGGAGTTGAAGGCACCAGCAGCACCAGTCGATAACATACACGTTATTTTAAAATCTAGACTAGCCTTCTTATGTCACACACCTGTACGAGAAACAGAGAATTTCTATTCTGTGATTTTTCCACTAAGCTCTGAGCACTTCCTCCGTCTCTGGTCCCGGCTGTCGAGCTCCCGGAACCGGCCTGCAGGGCGTCACTGAGTCTTCATGCATGTGCAAGTGTCAGTATAAACAAAGATTAACAGTGTTTGTAATAGATGCTGTGATGTCATGCGGACACGAGGTGAAGAGCATGTGTGTTTATCATGCACATAAACAGTCACTGTTTTTCTCATCCGAGGCCCAGCAGATGTTTGTCTGGCGGAATCCCAGAGCGTGTTGATACCTGGTGCTGACATCCGTACCGGGCCATCCGTTCACAAGCGGTTCACATCTGGTGTCTCCAGTGAGCACTTGTGATCAGATCTCACATGTCTGCACCAGACTAAATGTTCACGCCACAGGTGCTCCGCCTGATATCGATCAATCAGGACAGATAATAAAGACTGTGAGGACTTTCCAGTGTGTTACCCTGGCAACACAGATGTTGGGATTTATTCAGTAACTGGATGGATGGAGTATATGTTATATTAAGTCAGTGGTGAAACAGAAGTACATCCATATTTATCAATACTTTAATAATTAAAATCAGATGTTTACAAAAACAGTGATATTTCTACTGATATTATTAAATACAGCAATTCATCATAAAAAAGTACAACCTAAAATGTGACATAAATTTGCTTTGTCAGTATTCTATTACCAAATACAAATACAGTTGGAATTTACTTTTCTTTTACTAATCATGCCCCCCCCTCCTCCTGCAGGCTGACGGCTCAGAGGAGCATTGAGGACGCCGAGGAGGTGGAGAGGGAACGCCGTCGACGAGCTCGGGAGGCTTCGCGCTGGACGGACGGCAACGCAGTGACGGGAGAGAGTTCACTGGAGAACGAGACGGCGGCAGAGGAGAATGTGTACGTACGAAAAACTAGGGCTAGAACTACGCTCAAAATAATAACAATAATAACAATAATAACAATGATAATAATAATAAAATAAAGATAATAATAATAATCATTATAATAACGATAATAACGATAATAATAATAATAATAATAATAATAATAACGATAATAATAATAATAATAATAACAATAATAATAATAATAATAATAATAATAATAATAATAATAATAATAATAATAATAATAATAATAATAATAATAATAATAATAATAATAATAATAAACAAGCCCAGTTTAGGGCTGTAAACATCTTCCAAGACTGTTTGTTTATTTCCCTTCTCATAAGTCATTTTCCAATTTACACGAAACACCTGCTTTGTTTCCATAAGCAACAGTTCAAACGTCTTTTGTCCAACAGCAGGGGTTCTATCACGGGTTAATGATAGAACCTGACTCATGATAGAACCACAATTGATGATGTGACGGAATAAACTGACTGAGTATTTAAAATAAATAATCTGTTGGATCCTGACACTGACGTCAGCAAATGTTGAGATTTCAAGATTTCAGTGGAACTTTTTAGGCCCTGTTTAAAGTCAGACATTCTTGCCTTGTCTCACCATAAAAAAAATAAAAATGACATCAGACAGTTGTTAAATTCCTTGTCCATTTAATCATGGGAACCCAGGAAGTTATTAAGTGCTGAACATTATTCATTCACTTCCCCCCTGTCCATCCGCTTCCTGTTCAAACCACTAGCTGTGTTATTTTTTTCTGGTGATTGTTGTGAGTTTATAGTTTGTCTCCACGTTTCCCGGCCGTGAACGCCAACCTTACTGCTTGTCATATGCGCTCGCTGGTTTTCATGGATTGTCTGGTTACATAAAACCAATGCTTCCATTGAGAGAAGCTGCAAACAACCTCTTCCCTCATTTTTGTTGATGTGAAGATCAACACACACAGCTGCCCTCTCATTACACAACCTCTGAAGAATGTTTACTACAAAGAGTCTCCGGGGAAAACCAACGCCGTGTCGAAACTCGTGGCATTTCAGCCGACTTTTAATTTCAGCTCCATAACCACAGCTTTGGCCTCCGACACCTTCTCGTCCGTCACGTCTCGAGCTCAGCTGGTTTCTGGCTGCAGTGAGGAAGCTCCAACCAGGGATGTAGTTCAAATATTTTCTGTGAAGGCACAGTGATGTTGTTCTGTAAATCCCCTTTGGCTCCACTCGCTTCCTGGTTACTTGCTTCTGAGGAGGTCAAAGGTCAGGTGCTGGCAGAGTTTTTTATTTGCTCCATGTAGGCTAGAATCTAACAGTCCAGTGATGGATGACTGTAAATCTGAGGGTCATTCAATCGTCAAGGGGCTCAGATTTTAATTCAACAAACAAAAAACAAAACAGAGACTCCTGCTATTAAAGGACGACATGAATAGCGGAGGAGGTGTCACTCATTCGAGTCAGGTATCGCTCCAGGTGTGGACTTTACGACCGGAGCGGCCGACATACAGAAACATGTCTGCTTGTTAAGGCCGATTTGTTGTTGAGAGATCAGAGAGAGAGAGAGGCTCCCATCAGGCAACGGGGGGGCTTCGCCGGCCCCCCCAAGTGTCTTAATCATCTGGGGAATGTTGAGTGAATTCCTTTCTGCCAGCTCCTGGGAACACAAAACACACTTTGATTGCGTTTGTTCAGCGGAGGGAACAGCTGGAGACGTCGTGGGGAGGAGATAACAATGAGTTTGATGCTGGTGTGTTGTAGTGATGCCCAGAAGGAAGCAGAGAGAGCTGCAGACCTTTAGTGTTAATGGATGAAGATCAGCAGTGACTCATCCAGCTGTGATGAGGCCAAATGTTCCATTAAACCCAAACCTTGTAACCGTAGTGATGAAGGTGCACTTAACTCAATCAAGCGTTTATTTTAACCACTATTTGGTTAGGAAGTACTTTTACAAAGTACTTCCTAACCAAATAATTTTAAAGACCAAAACCTGATTAAATCTCTTCCATACAGTTACTTCTGTGTGTTTTTTTAGATCTTTTTTTTTCTTTTTTCACCTACAGAATTTGTCCGTTCGGTTTCGTTTTGTTTGAATTGAAACATTTCATAGTTTCTAAAGTTTTATTTGACAAAAAGTTGCGCATGTTTTTTTATTTTTTCCAGCCTGAGGATTGGACCTCTCATCCTGTCACTTGAAATTTCTGAAGTAATAAAATAAAAACCCAAATGTGACGAGACCAACATATTATGAGCAAACAAACATGAAAATCTACTAAATATTCCCATATATGTCATCTGTCATTGACAGTTTTTCTTGCTTTTACTGCCTGGATTTTCTACTGTGGCACAGGTCAGTCATTCATTTGTCAGCTCCACTCTCTTGCTAATGGGTCTGTGATTACAGAAGCTTATCAGCGGACATATTTATTACTCTACTTTGTTGAACGTGAGATTATGATGACACATTTCAGCAGGATGGAGCTTTAAAAGTGGAAATAGCAATCTGACCACTGGCGTTTCTTTAGTACTTAATGTGAAACTTTTGAGGACTGTTCTCCTTTTAAAATATCCTGAGAATTTCTTGATAACAGTCGTGATTCAGGAATACTTTAATGTTTTCAGTATTGTTTTAAACAGCACCACCATTGTCCTTCCCCTGAACGCCTCCTTGTCTGAGCCTCTGTTTACTGGAACACTGGCAGGCTTTTTGCTAAAATCACTTAATGCCTTTTGACAGACAGATACTGAGCCCAGTTTCTGCAAACTAGCTCAAACATGCTGGCAGAGTGTGAACCTCAGCTTCTAAAAGGAAGTAGCTCAGGACCAATGACACCTGAGTTTTTCAAGTTGAATCTCAACCAAGAGAAATCTTATGTTTAAAACTAAAACGGTCAAAGATGAGTCCTTAAAGGATTATCTGACTTTTCTGGGGACCATTTTTGTATCTGTCCCCAACTCCAAGTGCATCCTTCAAAATCAAGTCCGGTCATGCACATCATTTCGTCCTCAGGTATGACGGTGACCTGAAGCCAAGCGGTTGTCCGTCTCTAGACGAAGACGAAGGCTTCAGCGACTGGACTCAGCGCAGAGAAAGACGGAGGCAGCAACGCATGCAGGAGCTGAACCAGGGAGGTGAGGAGGATGAGGATGAAGAAGAGGCAACAACAAACAAAGCAGTAAACGCCGTTCCGGCCTCAATCGCAGTCTCCAGCCGACTCCAAAGACAAGAGTGTGAGGAAGTGGATGGAAGCACAGTGGAGATGGAGAGGAGGAGTGAACGTGAGGATGAGGCGATTCGAGCTGAGAGGGTGAAGAGGCAGAATGAAAAGGAGGATGAGGAGGACAAGAGAAAGAGAGAGGAGTTGATGACAAAGAGGCCGATTACAGAGGTATGATTAATGATTTTTAGACCAATGTGAGTCAAGTCAGGTTTCCTTCAGAACATTAATCGAGACCAATCCAACTTGGTTATCATTCCGAGCAAGTCTCAATTTAGGTCTCAGGATCATCAGGGTAAGTCCAAGTCAAGTCTCCGGTTAGGAAAGGTCCAATATACCCCTCAGGTTACTATTCAGATACTCAAACCAGACTTAAACCATTCAGGAAAACAACAAATAAAGCCACAGTCCTATCCTAAACCCCTGAAGGTCTCTGACAGATGGTTAAAAACTACACATTGTGTATGACAAGCTCTTGTGTTGCTTTGAACCTCTCCCATTCAGGTGGAGAAAAGACAAGAAGTGAAAATCTCTTACACATCCAAGGTTTTCCTCAAGCAAGAGCCAAAACACCAGAACGCCAACGGACACACAGCCAATGAAGAAGTGACATCATACTTGCACAACAAGACAAAAAGGTGGAGTGAATACAAATATTTAGCCTCTATCAGCCAATGCATTGTTAGATTATCGTTTATTTCAGTATTGTTTCGTTCATGTCACTGATGAAAGTCAGAGGTCAACAGTGGAAGCTGCTCCATGAGTGGATGGAGTGAAGATTAGATGATATGTACCTATTACGTTTTTCGCAGAACCTGTGTCTCCCTGTCTGAACATTTAATTATCTTAATATTTAAATCTGTCCTGGTGGGGGGGGGGGGTGCAGCAGAGCCATGGAGGAGGCAGAGGCCATCCTGGAAAAGGAGCATCATCTGGAGAAGATTCGACACGGCCTCCAGCAGAAGGAGAGTCAGGAGCTGGAGCAGATGAGACAACGGCAGGCAGAGGCTGAGCAGGAGGTGGAGGAGCTGAAGAGGAGGAGGGAGGAGAGACGTCGAGTCAGAGAAGAAGAGGAGTGTCGGAGGGAGGAAGAGGAGCAGCTACGCTTAGCCAAAGAGGAGGTAAGCATGTCTCGTGAAGTCTTGAGGAAACCATCAGCAGTAGAGCTTGAGTTGTCTTTAGTGACCTTTAACACTGCACTCCATCAGTTTTAGCCTCTTTGAGCTCATTGTTTTGGTTCTAAAATGAGCAGGCTTTTCCTTTCTTTACACTACAGGCTTGATACCTGCCTACAGTATATATGTTTTCTTTTTTAGCCCATACTTACATGGTCCTTTTAAAAACGACCCAGAAACAACATCTGCAGTCACGCTGGTAACAACATTCTGGGAGTGTATACATGGGATTGGTTCAAAATTGTTGAAATCGAATTAAACGAAAGTAAGAGCAGTGATATTTACAACAGACACAGACGAGCGCAAAGTTTTGATCGCATTTTAAGTTGGAGAAGAAAGAGTAGAGTCCTCTTGGCTGACATACACGATGACATGACTCATATTTACAAAGAATTTGTGATCTGACTGATGCAGTTTGTGTTAAAATATGGAGTTCATTTGTGTTTGTGATCTGGATCCGAGGAGGAGAAGAGACAGATGAAGAAGGACATCGAGAGAAGGAGGATGGAGGCAGCTGAGAGGATGAAGAACCTGAGTATGTCCAGCATGGACGGAGATGAAATGTTCAGTCCCAAAACTCCTACATACAAGGTAAATACCGTCCACTGTGAACTCATCTGGGGACGTCAAAGCTTCCACATCTAAGTTATGCTCCAAGCTATGATTTTGTAGTTGTGTTATAACATGCTAACAAAATTTCCATTTTTTTTATTCATCAAGCATGCAAAGGTTTCTGGGTGTGTGATTATTCCAGATCTTGACAGAGCAGCGATGTTGTAGCAAGTAAAAAAAAAAAACTACAACTGCAGTCACAGTTCTCAGAGTTCTTGTTCTCAGTTCTGAATGACTGGAATCTCCAGTGATTTAATTCCTAACCAGCTGGTATTAAATTAAGTCAACAAGTTGTTTCAAAGCTTTATGCAGTAACTGCAGTGAAGAACCGAGGAAAGATTTCAAACACTTTGATGTTTTTATGAACAACACATTAAATCAGTCCAGACTTGTCGGCGGCTGCGACCGACTTTCGGATCACGCAGAGAACAAATGGGCTCCATTGTTTTTTAGGTTAGCTGTCCTTCGTCTTTGTCATCCATTAACTCATAGATTACTTGATGCGATGTGACTTTACACTTTACTTACCAACTCAAACAAATAACCGTGTCTTACCTTCACAGCTGGACTCAGACTCAACTTGTAAGTTGCATGTGTGTGTGTTAGTGTGTGTTTCTGAACGGGCCAGTGTGTTCCGGCCGCACCAGAGAAGCATGTCGTGTTTACAGGAAGCTCACTGGTACCTGAAGTATTCTTGATGTGAGTTTGATTTGTGATCAGTGACCTCCCTCCTGACTTTCCTGGGTTACAGCTGCGTCCCAGCTCCTAAAAACTTCTAAAGTTTGAAAAACATATTTTTCTGTCTTGTGCCCACACATTAAATTATTAATCATTTGTGGACCCTCTCTGACTGACGAAATCTTGAGGAGATTAAAACAGTTTTTGGGACTTTTAGGTTTCCGTATTTGGATGTTATATCAGGTATATTTTATTTATGAGCATGCCACTGCATGTGAGATCTACACGTTTGCACTTTATTTATTGAACAGGAGTACTACAAGTGAATTTGTACCATTGACAACTGAGCCTCCAAATATGATCACATGGTTCCTAATATGATGTCACTGAAGCATTTTCATCCCACTGCAGTTAATCGGTTCAGTATTAAATCGATTTTGTTGATGCTATATTCACTCAACATCATTTTATCACTGTATTTTTCTATAAAATAGTAGATTATGTTTTATAAGATCATCAGATCATGTCTTTTATTTAAAATCTCACAGATACATCCACATGTAGAGTATGGCAGCGCGTCGGATATTTCACACATAAATTGAAGTGGATGTATTTAAATAAAGTATGAACATCAGACATGTGTAAATGTATTTAGTGACCCTTCACCAGTGGGTCCAACTGTTTAAGACATTCAGATAGAGACATAAGAGCTGTTGGTGGGAAAAAAGGAGTAAAGGAAAAACAAAATGCTATGTTTTATTTCAAGCAGCTGACAACAAGCAAATAAAGCAGACATCTGTGTGAGAAAATATACAAAGCAGATTAGTCACATCTGCTGTTTCTCATTACGCTCATGCCTTCAGTCTCCTCTGACCGAGGCTGCTGCGATGACTGAATAGTTTGATGAAGACCAACCATCTCGGCTGTGTTTGTCTTGGACGAGTGGCGGCGGTCTGAGAAGAGCTGAGCTGTAATTTACACACTCCTGAAATGAGGCAGCGACATGGAAACCTTCCTGCGTTTCTGTGAAACACTGACCTCAGACGTCTTCTTGTTTTTCAGATCACAGAGAGAACAGAGTCGCTGAATCGCTCGGTGAAGAAAAGGTGAATATCTTCAGTAGAATTTAAAGCAGGATCACCGATGGTGATTACTCTTCTCTTTAAAGAACGTATTAATCCATCATTGTGTTCTGCAAGGTACGTGCAGGATGTTGGAAAATTTCAAAGGTCAACACTCTAATAACGTTTTCTAATACAGTGAGACTGTATGAAATTAAAATATGATTAAAATAGAACACATAATACAGAATAAGTGAAATATAGAAGTACTAATAAACTTGGGATTGTAATTAAAATGTAACAAGGCAGAGACTGCAACATCCCGCGACTTACCCTGACCTACTTTCAGAAAGTACTAGCTTTAATCTACGGTGTTCCTCACACTGGCTTTCTCCCTCATCTTTCTATCTTATCCGGATCCTGAGAGTAAAAAAGTTGAAATTTGACCTTAATATACCTTTGTCAGGGTCGAGGTCATCTCATTTTCATCCCCTTTGCTGCCCGAGTAATGTGTTTTTTTCGTTTCATTTTTCTATCTGCAACGGTTGCGAAGATATTTGGTGGACGGACAGACGGACGAATGGACGGACGGATGAACACATAAACACTGACAATTACAATACATCACCACTTTGAAGCGGGATGTAATTAATATTTAAAACATAAAAGAATAAATGAAATGTAAAGTGATACTTGTTTACAGAAAAATACATGGGGAATGTTTACGATGTGATGTAATAAAATGAAAACTTTTAGTTAAATCAGGTTTTTGTTCAAGTTAAAAAAGACTTTTAACTTTCAGCTGTGTTGAATTTTGAATTTGTACCCATGACAACGATTCAGTACAACTGATCCGGAAAATAATATATACAACCAAGAAAATCTGAGATTTAATAATCCTGAAAGGATTTGGATGTTCTTAGGACAGGTTTGAGGTCAGCGCTCCTGATGAGACTTGTTGTTTAATCTGAATGACACCACAAAATTCAAATATAGTAAGTTTAAAACAGATAAGAAGCAGAGAGCAGTTGTAAATTATAAATTGTCACAGACTCCTTACTGCACTGTACAGTTCACACTTCAAGTTCAAAGGTGACTTTTTGGCCTCTTTCAGTGCATCACCCCCCCCTCAGCTGTGATTTATGACCCTACTTAACTCTATCCAGGTGCTGGCTGCTGTGTTTTCTTTGCTGGTTGGAGGGTAAAGCGGCTCTGAGCCGTCTGCATCAGGAAATGATCACCTCTGAGAGGCTATGCCTCTCTGTGGATGTTCTTATTTAGAAATAACCGTACCAAGAACAGTATTCAGAGACAGAACGTCAGTAGCAGACAATTCCTATAAAGAGACTTAAGACTGAGTCACATTTCTTAAACATTTTCAAGAACCATCACCAGTATGATAACTAATGTCTAATCAATATTTCAACACGATGAATTCTTTACAGGCCTGTTCAACGTCTCGAAATGTATTACTAACGATAAAAGTACAAAATCCGACTGAGTCACACCTTCCAGTAGTCATGTCAGGTGCAGCTTCCGTCTGTCAGTCATGACATCATCGTATTCCCTTTGTATAAGCGGGCGTCGCTGTGTGGCGGCGCCCTGAAACATGTTGAAACAAACCACTCAGATGATGAATCTCATATAAACACAAATATGTGTTTGTTGTTTCGCTTAAATCAGTAACAGCTTCAAGAAGACACTGCCCGTCGCCCTGCTGCCTAAGATTGATGACAAGGTGGAGCAGTATGTTCATGCAGTGGAGGTCAGTACACACAACGTCACACACATGTACACACAACGTCACACACGCGTTTTCGGTTTAGGCTTATATTTTTAAAATCATATTGGAAAGAAATATTTAAAGTCTGTCGTATTTTCAAAGTTCTTCATATGTTTAGTGAAATACGTGTTTATAAATTTACTAAATTTGTGAAAGAAAATAAAATAATATGTTTACTTCTAATAATTTTAGTCCAAAATTCAGTTTTGAAGTAGAAGTTAAGTCAGACCTAGGCTCTGATATTTACTCCACAGATTCCATAGCTCCTCTGACATAAAGACTCTGACTCATTCAGGACAGGTTCACACCTATGCTCTCACCTGGTTACACTATGCAGTCATGCACTTCTAACCTGTACACTGTACACAGCCTCGTTCTGCGTGGCAGTCGTGTTTGGGAAACACAGAATTATCTTTTCTGTCTGCTTCACTGGTACTAAAAGTGTTTGGCCAAAGGGAAGGGTTTTTTTTATGAGGAGATATATTCCTTTCCCGTGCCTCTAAAGCAAATTGGTTTTAAAGAAGTAGTCAGTGTTTCCTTCCACCCTAGATCAGCAGATCAGCCTTTGGACTGTAATTGTTTAAAGCCTGTTGCAGAGCAGGAAACTCCTTGACCCTTTTTGTGCTGAGGTCAGCACGTCATCTGGATGATGACACCTCAGCTCTGTGTCTTTATTTACTTGTGTTGAACAGATATATGATGGGAATACCCGTCCTTCAGACCTCTTTTATCGCTCTGTCCTCCATTTGCACGCCAACAAGCAGCTTGGTAAATGACCCAGGGTCGACTCAAGACAACCTTATTTATGGAGAGCTTTAAAAATACGGGTTTGACACAACATTTACTAAATGATCGTAAAGCAGGTGTGAGAAAATGAACAGATTTCTCACCATAAACCAGTGCTAACAGGCTCTTTTTATACAGAATAACTCCACAGTGACACTTTTTCTTCATATCCAGCAGAATCCAAAGGCTGACACATTTGAAATTACTTGCTGCCCTCTATTTAATTATAAATAAATTATATTAATATTACATCTTTATTTTAACGAAAGTTAAAAAAAACATAAAATCAATGTTAATCAACAGAATGATTTAATTCTGGATTAATTTCAGTTTGAACAACCAGTACAAGAGAATTATTTAAATTAGATCTATCTTTAAGTGCTAATAAAATCAAAGTACACGTTATTCGTATTACTGTCCTTTAAAGCAAATATTAATCATTAAAGAGTCTTAAGTGTTCAGACTGTTATTTTTTTATTTTTAAACTTCACGCTTGTGGTAGTCATTGTTGTTTCATTCATTTTTCAGAACATACTTTTCTTGGTACAAAAAAGTCTATATATGGTAACTTTCAGAATTCCCAGGAAACTCGCACAGTGAAGGCATCACTGACCGACCTGCCCGGCTCACCTGAAGTTGTTGCCTCCAAGAAAAACCTGTTTGAGGCTGGGGAGGCCTGGAGTCAGACACCCACCAAAGCAGCAACCTGTAAGGTAAGGACCCGGTAAATTTCTGCTCTGACAACAATAAACCTGAATGAAAGTAGGCATCGCGGTGCACTGGCGTCGTGCCCGGAGTGTACCCTACCTTATGCCCCCAGTCCGCTGGGATAGGCTCCAGGGCCCTACCCTTTCACAATGAATGAAAATGAATGAATGAAAGTAGTCATGCTACGAATATTGAAATATGCTTTTACTCATCATTTTTAGATAATTCAGAAGTATTTCAAAATTCAAACTTATTACATTTTTGAATATTTGAAATTTTCTGTTTTATATTAAGTTGAAACTTAAATTTTATGATTTTAAGTGGGAAAATGTTAGAGATGTCCAGCTCCTCTGTTAGCACAAATGATAAGACAGGTCTGGCCATAAAATCTTTTTCGTCTTCACACGATCAACAAAATATTTTTTTGTGCATCAGGACACTGAAGCGCTGAAGGTGGGCGTGGCAGACCTGATCACCCAGTGGGTGAAGGGTCCATCCGACAGCAGCAGACAGTCGCCCGGCAGACTGACGGTGAGTCGCCAACACGACAAGAACACTTAAAAACCGGATCACATGTGTTGTTCACCTCCTCTCCATGAATTCTATCTCTGTGGACTCGTTCATTCAGAAACCCGTCAGCAGAAGTTTGAACATTTTGAGATTTATGCTGGTCTTATCAGGCAAAAATATAGAGAAAATTGAAACACTTTCTCATCCAAATATGTCTGTGTTTCATATTTATCATTAATTGTGCCATAGCATGTCTGCTTTTAACACTGTAAGCACATTATAGAATAAATAAATAAAAATATGACGAAACAGCTGCACCCAAAAGACTATTTAGATATTCTTAAGAATATTAAGTAATCACCAAAAAATATAAATCAATACTTACTTTAGGTCAGATTTTTTTAAAAAAAAGAGCAAATAAGAAATATTTCTGTAAAATTCTGGCAAATCTTCAGATAAAATATACACTAGTGTTTATAGTGATTGATTATCTTGTCAGGATTTCATGCCTGGAGATGTGATGCAGAAAAAGAACATGTGGGAAGGGATTGGAGACTCATCCCGGCGGCCGTCGCAGAGACCCAAGGTGAACGTGTGTGGATTTGGTTCTTTTAAATCTGTTAATTCCATCTTTAAAAAATGTTATTGTCTTTGTTCTGAAACATTATTGTGTAGGATTAAATTATGAATAACAAAATACTTTTAAACAATTTTACCATAATTCTCATCTCTCATCTCTCTTCAGGCCTCAGCAGCTGTTAAAAAGTATAAATTTGTCGTCACTGGTCACGGCAAATACGAGAAGATGACTGTGGATGATGAGGTTGGAGGGGATTTCACGAATGGAAAGTCTGGTAAGAATAGTAACGTAGGCCCTGGAGGGGAAAACGAGTGTGAATGTGAATGTTTCCTAGTGTGAAAACTACGTTTTGATGTCTGAACCGAATATTAACACTGTAATTTCTCCTGTGAAGTTCAGTGAACAGGAAACAAAGTGATGCTAGGAGGTAAAGTTGCAAATCACTTAATGATGAGGTCACATTATTTTACGACCCACATCTGATTTTCTATGAGCCTCAGATGTCAGTCTGCGACTTAGTCGGTGAATGACATCATTTTCTTCATCGAAGCCTGACAACAAATGCAAACAAACAATTTGAATCAAATCAAACTTTATTTACTACACATCCTGTGCAGGATGGCAGCATCACATAAGAAAGAAAAGAAAACAGTACAGTTCAAAGAGGTTAGCTTTGCATAAAAGACCAGAATGATAAATCACAGTAATTACACAACTATTAAAAAGGGCTTGGATTCCTTTTAAAAAAATAGAAAACTATGTCTTGACTGAACGAACACTGAATTATTTGTGTTGTCACTTTCAGTCAAAATTAGAAATTCATTTTCTATTATTTTAGGGAGAATTGATTTTTTTGACATAATGTCAGTAGTCTTTTCAGGTTCCATCATACTGAAATATTATTATTATGATTATTATTAGATTATTATTAACTGATTATTGCACATAGGTAAAATAAATTAAATAAAATGGTTGTTAATTTGTATTTCCAATGAGGGTTTTATTTTTAAAACTGCCTAACTATTAACTATTAACACCAAGCACAGGCATTAGATATCATTAGGAAGAACAATAGAAAACAAACATTCAAAAATAAAATGAATTCAGGTTAGATTAGCCCTTCTGCATGATCTAAAATGAATCTCTTGACCTTTGACCCCACCGACCTGCGTCATTGCTTCATTTTTCTTTTCTAACATTACATTAACCTTTACTCAGAGGTCATCCTCAAGTCACAATAAAAAAAAAACTAGCAGCAAATACTTAAAATATGTTCAAATTGTAGAAATATAACACTTGTAATAATAGTTCACATTTACAGTCTGGGTTCTAAATGTGAATTCTATCTACCATGTAGTTCTAACAGTGTCCAGTCCTTTATGGCTACAGTTCCACAGTGCAAAGTGATGTATTAAAGGTGATTCTTGGTTATGCACCCAAAATAACATTAATTATTTAAATGTTAGAACTGACATCTCAATGTAATGTTCACTGCTGTTAAACCACTGACTCCATGGTGCATGAGGGAGTGAATTCTGACACAACACCTTGGCTGAAGCTGAAACTCATCAGAATAATTAAAGATGATAATAATATTGTGATAAAATATTTCATCTCTTCATTATTTCCTCAGAATGAATAACAACGGAGCAGGTGGGGATCTAAATAAGAACATTTTGAGGCTTTAATCGCGTAGAAAACGCTTAGACTGTAATTATTTGTTTTTGTGTAGTTATTTATTAATATTTACAATAAAACAAATAATGCATTGTTGTCCAATCTCCAGTCTCCCTCTTTCTTGCTGCTCGTATCCAATCAAATAATGTCTTTGCATTTAACTGAGTGGTGATCTGTCACTGAATATGATAAAGTTGTTTCAATATGACTTTAAGAATCAATCCATCAATCACCAAACACAACCATCAATAGCCTGAAACATCATCGTACAACCCTTATCTCATCAAGGATTCACCCTGAGGCAAGTAGCACCATTTTGAATTTAACAGGTTAAAGAGAAACAGATACTGTCATTAAAGATCCTGCAATTATTCACTCAAACTTTGCTTTATAACTTTTCAGCACAATACAAGATTATCAAAGCTTCACAGATGATAATTTTTTTAAATCCCTAACTCCTAACTGTATTGATTATCATATCGATTATTGTATACGTACATCGTATGTATTTTACATTCAGTGAGAAGCACAAATGAGAAACTCTGAAGTTACTTAGAACATGAGCGCTTTAATGTGATGTGACGTCTGATTGACTTTAAGACAAATGTAGCTCTCTCTTTGCAGCTAATCCACAACCACAAACATTTTAACATCCAGACAACCAGTCACAAAAATGCAACACGATACATTTGTCAAGTATAAAGTTCGGGCTATGACACAAACTGAACAAATTAAACACAGACTAAAATTCCAGACCTGTACATTAATTCTGTGGCTAAGGTTTTTGTACCTGTACATTAAACATTTACCATAACCTTTTCCTTTACATTTTCATCTTGCCACTTGATTCTTTAGAAGATTAAGTAGAAGTGAACCCCCTCGCCGTTCTATTAAAGTCTTTTGGTTCCTCATCTTTACCCTTCCGCCCAATCAGACCCATTTCAAAAACTGTTGAAATTTTCGTCACTGGCCTCGACGCTGCCTCTTTAAGCTTTTTGGCATCAAACTTTGGACTAAAGAGCAGGACAGGCAGCCGGTACGCAAATGAAGGTATATCTTTTGGCTCTTCCGTCGTCCCTGTCTTCTCCTTCTCCTCCTGGCTTTTGTTTAACTCAATCTGGTGCATGATGTTCTCTTTTGTAGAAAACATTTGGAAGAGGACGGCATCCCACATCTTTGTTGCCTTGGGTTGGCCTTTGGTTTGTTTATCATCCTCGTTGTCACTCTTGTCATCTGCTTTCTCATCTGCCTTTTTAACCCCACTCTGGTCCGGTTCAGAGACCTCCTTCTGAGAGCCTGTCTCTGGAAACGTGGGCTCGTCTTGCTCCACCACCATATGCTTCTTGAGTCGAGACCAACCACTCATTTTAGCTTTCAGCCCTTTAGGCTTCTGTATAACTTTAAGAGGGGGCTCAGCTGTTGGTAGGGTTTCATTGCCTTCCTTTTTCTCAGATGTAGCCTGAACTGGTTCTGATTTCCTGCCTTTTTCTGTATCTTTGGTTATTGTTGACTCAGCAGTCGACAGAGCTGGCGCCGCGGTGCTTGGCTTTGAGAGTTTGTTTTCGGTCTTGGTGGCAGCTACAGGTTCTGCTTTTGCTGGTTCATCTATGACTACAGCTTTTACTTCAATTCCTGGTTTTTGCCAGGCAGTCTGGGCTTTATCTTTGCCTAAAAGTTTTCTTACAGCTTTCAGTGGATCCTGTTCCTCTGTTTTTGGCGGACAATGTTTGACATCCTGGATTATTGTGGCTGGCTTGACAGCTTCTTGAACTTGTGCTTCCACTGTTGGTTTCTCCACTACTGTTGGAAATTTTGGTGTTTCTTGAGTCACAGCTTTTTGTTTTGCTACAACCTGACTGGATACAATACTAATCTCTTGTGTTACTGTTGCTCCTGAGCTATCAGATGTTTGTGAAACAGTAATTGTAGGAACAGAGGCATCACTTGGGGTTTCTTTGACTTTAGACAACTCAGCTGTTGATAACTCTTTCATTGAGGGTTCTTGGTTGGGTATTTTACATTCTTCTGACTCATCTGTTGGAGCTTCAACATCTTCCCCAGCTTGCATCACAGAACTCGATATACCAAATGCTGGAGTGTGAGTTTTGATCCCACCATGAGCAGCATATTCTGCTGGTGTCAATCCTCTGTAGCCAGACTTTTTAGCCACTTGGGTCGGAGCTTTAGGTCTCTGAAAGGCTACAGGTGACACACCAGATGAGGATGTCCCATATGTAGGTGTCCTTGGTCTTTTATAGCCAGGTGATGATGTCAGAAGTCGGGATGCCTCATATGTTGGAGTTTTGGGCCTTTGTTGGCCATATGAAGTCACTTCTGATGCTGCTGGCTCAGTTGTATGTTCTTTAGGGAGCGTTTGAGAGGGGAATACAGTAGTCTCAATATTTCCTTTTGTCAGATCCGATTCTGATTTTGACTTTGTGATGTGGTGTGGTTCAGCTACTGCATGAAGTCTTGTTTCAGTGGGTTTAGGCTCAGAAATGCCAATAATAGAAACTGTTTGGGATGGTCTTGACTTTTCTGGCTCTACTGTGATTGGTGACACTGAGAATAAAAGAGGATTGGGTTTTGAGATTTCAAATACAGGTGTTACAGCTCGAGTTATATGGTATGGTGGGGTTTTACCCCGTGCTGTTGAAGTCCTTGAGATTTGCAACTCATATGTTGGTGTTTTAACTCTGATTTCAGCTGTTGATATGGCCTTTTTGACTTCAGATGTTGGGGTGGCTCTTTTGACTTCAGATGTTGGTGTGGCTCTTTTGACTTCGGATGTTGGGGTGGCTCTTTTGACTTCGGATGTTGGGGTGGGTCTTTTGACTTCAGATGTTGGGGTGGCTCTTTTGACTTCAGATGTTGGGGTGGCTCTTTTGACTTCAGATGTTGGGGTGGGTCTTGTGACTTCAGATGTTGGGGTGGCTCTTTTGACTTCAGATGTTGGGGTGGCTCTTCTGACTTCAGATGTTGGGGTGGCCCTTTTGGTTTCAGATGTTGGAGTGCTTCTATTAATTTCAGATGTTGGTGTTACTGTCTTCATTTCAGCCTTTGGAGTTTTGATTGTATGCATCTCCAGGATTGGTGTAGCTCTTTTAGTTTCTGCAGCTGTTTCTCTCTGAGTGTCTATGTCCAATAAAGAAAGTTGAGCCAAATCTTGTATCTCTATTGGTGCTTTACTTTGACTAACTGTACTGCCAATAGCAGTTAATCCAGCAGAGTCATACACTGGTGGGGTCCTGGATGTCTCATAGTACGATGTGCTCGCAGTGTACATCCTAATTTGAGGTACGTCAAACATTGGTCTTGGCGATCGTGAATGTTCATTTGCTTTGAATGTCGGACGTGGACTTTTAGATTTGACCAGCGGCATCAACACAGTGAGAGGCCGAGTAAAAGTTTGCCCTCCCATAGTCAGACTTGTGTGTTTTGGCTGTAGGGTCGCCTCAGCTGCAGCGGGTCCAAGAAAAGGATGGCTTTCTGGAATTGTGCTGAATGCTGGTTTAGTCACTTCAGAAGCTGGTGCTGTAGTGTCAGTAGGAGAAGACGCTGGCAGAGATATTGTAGGTACCACCAGATCAGCGACTGTCTCCTGAACTGGTGAGACTCCAAAATGGTGAGTCATTGCAGAATATGTAAAAAATGTGCTAACCTGCTGCGGTGGCATCGCTACCATCTGAGGGGACAACCTCACTTCTCTATTATAAGCTGCACGCTGTGGATAAGGGGATGCCACATGGTGATACAGCGGCCTGACAGCAAACCGTGGAGCCGGATGGACACCACTGAAGCCAAATGGTGTTTCCGGTGTCTTGGGGGGTGTGGAGTGGTCACTATGCTCGAGGTCAGGGCTGGCTTCATTCACAGGGGAAAGGCTTGAGCGGAAATGCGTGGTGGACTGTGATGCCTGAGCGGTAGCCTTTTTCTTGGCAGTTCTCTTGAGCAGTTTCCGAAGTTTAACATTGTCTTTTCCAGGCTTGGGCAGCAGAGGTGGGGGGTACTGCTGGGAAAGCAGGCCCGTCTGGATGAGAGCACTGTAAGCGACAGCCATGAGCGCTTTAGCACCCTGTGGAGAAAGAAATCAAAATGAAAGGTTATGAAAAAGTAGATTCACAGGGCGTCTAGGTCAAAGTATTCCAGTTCTCCAAATGATTAAGGTTAAAACTCCAGGCTTGTTTTCATTAAAGTGTTTTGGTTTCTTGGCTTTATCTTTGTGAATTCCAGGGTTCTAAAATGTTGCTGCATCTCTGTTGAAATTGAATGTACATACAGCCTTTCAGTGGCTTGACCATTGCTCTTCTATTAGCACGTTAAACGTTGAATTTATATCCAACTAGTCTGTAATGGAGAAACATCCATTAAATGTTTAAACGTCATATCCTGTTAGAGCAGGAAATACATCAATACTCCATTTCAACTTGAAGCACTTTATCATATATGTGTATTCAGATCCTCACTTTGTGTCTTTCATAGATTTGTATCAAGATTACTGAGAACAGCATCTCAGGTGGTTTCCATCTGGACGTCACAAAATCACCTGCAGGCTTCAAACACATGGAGGCAGATACAAACCCAACATTTCATCACAATCAAATAAATCAATTTTCTGACTCAACTGAAATCTCAACAGGTCAAGTCAAACATTTTTGTGTAATATCTTTTTTCTTTGTTCAGCGTCTCAATGATTATGTATATACCTGACTGTGAGCTTTAAATGTTACCGTAGTCTTCTTCTCGACAGCAATTTGGTGAATCTTTCTGATTGTCTGCTTGATCCCTGCTTGAAGGTGTGTAGAGATCTTTAAAGGTTTTTAGAACCGATAAAGTTAACATTATTTGAAATGAATGGATCACACTATGTGACCTCATCTGTTCTGCACGCTGGATAAAGAAGAGTGTGAAACAGCTGAGCTCAGCAAACATGCTCAGATAATAATATTAACACTGATAGGATGAGATCTGCTCATATTCTGCCGCCAAAAGTAGGAGAATATGTTGTCTGTTACATTTCAGATGATCTAAACAAATCAAATAGTTTTTTTTTCCTTTGAATGTTTTCATCATTTTTGTCTCTGTACCAATGCAGATATTTTTCATGTTTAATATTCATTTACTGAGATTTCTGATTGTATGTTGTAATAACCCCTTTTTAAATAAATTAAAAATAATTTTCTACTTTTCCAGTGCCTCCATTTTTGTTTTAATTCTTTGTTGAATTATTGAACTCTCCTATTTGAAAAGACATTCATTTTGCTGCATACACTTTGTCATGGCGTTGCTCATCCATCAAATTGAGACACCTAAAATAACTACATTTCAATGAAATCTACAGTGGTTTCGTTATCCCCCGTGGATGATTATTGATTGGACCGTTTTGACCAAAAAGTCTTTAGACTTTCCACAAGAATTAACAAATTTCATTTCATTTTTTGAAATGACATTTCAACTCCATAATGGATTAAAAATTTGGCATTTGGGTTCAGTTTGGAGGGATCCCTCTTTATTTTGTAATGTTTGTCCTCTTGTGTGATGTCTCACTTGTCATTTCCTGTCTTTGTTTTCCCCCCTGCCTTTTTTGCCCCAATTACTTTTCACCTATCTGTTCTAGTTTGTCCGTCTAGTTTGGTTTTAGTTTAGTTTCTCTGTTGGATTGTTCTCACTGGCCTCATTCTTTGTTGGATGGAGTTACTTAACACAAGGAGGCCATTAGTTCCTCCTTGTGTTACCACCTTCAGTAACTTCATTAAAATAATCTTTTGCTGAAGTCATTTTTTATGCCTGCTGTTTTACAGAATGAGTTACTGCACCAAACTCAGAATGAAGTACAGTAACTCCACTCCTGGCAACTTTTGTAAAATGGGTTTATCAGTATAAATCAAATGGGATGTAAACACTTCTATAATTATGGAGACTACGTAAAACTAATTTTTCTTATACATAATTCAGAGCAGCATAAAAAAAACAAAACTTGGTTATCATGCATCAAACAAAAATATATATAGAAAATATTTAAATATTTTAAATGTAAATATTTAAATTGATACATGAAATCTTTAGAGACGATTCAAGGTTTTCTGCCCATCATGTTTGCGTGAGTGCTTTTTATAAATCTAGAGATGAGCCCTGCAAACCGATGGCAAACTAAAAGGAGAATTGAGATGAACTCTCCTGGATGATGTTACAGCCTCGCAGCTGATCCTAGAAGCTTCTTCTTGGCCTACGCCTAATTTTAGTTTGAAGGCAAAGAGAAAGCTGGCCAATCACCTGCTTCTGGTTTTTTATGGCTCAGGTGAAAGAAATCATAAATTATAGGAGATGAAAATCTGAATAGAGGTGCAGCATCCATCAGCATAGCCTGGATACCAGTCATCACAGGGACAACTCAGACAAACACATTATTATGATTATTTCACCGTCAGGTAATTTGTAGTCACCTGCACTGCTTGTTACTGGACTGTGGAAGAATTCCCTCCTCCAACATGAACACATCAACAGAAAGTGAACTCAGAGCATCTGACCTCTTGAGGTCATGAGCTGCTGATGCTGACCAGAGTCAGACAAATTATTTCGTTGCAGAGAAAAATAAGAACTGATGAAACACAAGAGTATGGATGAGAGGTTGGGTACGTTTTGGGTACATCCTGTTCGGCTGTTCTTATTGTCTTATTACTAGTTTCTTTCTCACATTGTCACTTTATGATGTGTGTCACCTCAGTGAAATGTAGGCCAGAGCTGCATGTCTTTTACCCTCAACCCCCAACCCCCACCCAGCCTTCATCCCTCCCTGCTCTGACACATGAGAGCCCACTCCTCCTTTTAAGGCTCTGGCAGGCTCGGTATTTGGAGCGCCTTCACGATGCAAGTTCAAAAGTGGAAAGTGTAATAATAGATGTGTAATAAAAACCAAGCTCATCCACAATTGCCTCCTTCAGTAAGTGAAACCACCCCAAAAAGTCATTTACTTCCAGTTCAGTTATGAGGCTTCACATACAAACACAAAAAACAGCAAGTTTAGATGAAAAAGAAGGAACATACCAGGTAAAAACTTGATGCTGATGTTCAAAGCACTGCAAGCAGGTTCCCCTTGACAAGACAGGAGAAAGCATTTATTCAGGTTTAATATAGATTATCCAATTGAGCTTTTTTTGCCTAGATTTACACAACAGGAAGATGAATCAATGGTTTTTCATTGTAGCCCAGATGGAGAGAATACAGAAGGTGATTCAAAGATACAGGGATTAGAATCAGTGCTAACATTTGCTTCCACCCCGCTGGTTCTTTAATGATGCATTGAGGAGGAGAAAAAGCACCATGAGCTCTCCAAACACATCTGATCTCTGGCTGCTGAAGGCAGGGGGGGCTCTGCAATCGACAGCAGCTGCCCCCCCTGATACTGCTACCAACTTCCCCGCTCTCTATCTGGAGAATAAAAGGTGCGATTATGGTGTGTTTACCTGTGCGACTGCTGCTCGGGGGGTGGCCGGCTGGCTGCTGCCTGCTTGTCCCAGCCCGGAGTGTCAGAGCTGCAGGTTCATGTTGAGCCCAACTAGACCCCCCTTCCTACAAATGGAAGGAACAGACGCCATGGCAGTCCAAAAATAAATCCTGAGCACTGTGTGCTGCTCAGAGTGACAGCGGCGTGGTCGTGACAGCAGAGCGAGGTGAGAAACTGTACGGACAGTCCACGGGACTTATGGTTTCAGCACCTCAAGGCTCTAAATGTGGTGTCCAAAGTGCACCAAGGTATCTGTGAAGGACGCATCAGGGAACCGGCAGGGGGCTGCAGTGTGCATGAAAAACAATATGAAGTTTAGTTTGACATGGAAATAATACAAGACGTGATGAGAGCAGTTTGAGGGATTCATGCACCCCTACATGATGTTTAACATTCCTCCTGGTGGGTAGGGGTCTCTCAGTGAGTTTCCATTATATTTCCATTGGTTCTGAATATTGTTATTGGTTCTTGAAGGTCAAAGGTGCTGCAGCTGGTTAAGTTCTTTGGTTTTAGCCAACATAGTGAATCTCATAGTGATGCTCTGTGTAGTAAGATTCTCCGTCTCGGTGATGTAACGTCCAGCGTATGTGCAAGAGCTAGGCTTTCAGTTTTTGATTAGAGTATTCTTAACCTTGGGGTGTCAATTAAGCGAGCTCCAAGAGTTCTTGCGGGTCTTTGAGTGGGCCTCAGGGGTGCTCATGAAACCAATTTCAAACTTGAAACATCCCTACAAGAACTGGGTCCAAGAATCTTTCTCATGCATTGTAAAGCCTTTGCAAGATGACAAGGGTTCTTGAAGAAGGGGGGGGGGTCCAACAGTAGGTGCAGCATTCCAGAGGATTTTAACCAGGTTCCGAGAGTGTCTTTGAGATGTCACAACAGTCCAACAGAGTGTTTCAAAACATGTGTCACCAGATTCCATTCATTTTTAGGATTTTTGAGAGGTCATGATATGTTAGATGATGAGTCACATGTATGTCTGGATTCTAAATGGTTCTTGTGTGATTTGAGAGAGCTTGCAAAGAACCTTGACTGAGTTCCAGTTGATCAAAGAGATCAAATGGATCTGTCATGAGACAGTACTTTAGTATTTCATGGCCGTTTTTAATGCTTTGTGATGACAGGATTGTCTTTAATGAGAATAGTATGTTTTGTATGTTTTCATGGCTCTGTCTTTGTCGTTCCAGGGTGTCCTATGAAAAGTTTTTAGCTTCTTCTACTTCAGGATGGAAGAGCAGAATGACTTTAGACAGTCTCTATTTCACACAAAAACATCCCAGTTAGAAAGTATCTCAACAAGTTTTACTTCATTAAACAGGAAGTCGTTGTCCTGAGATTTGTCTGTCCGTCTCTATGTGATGTGAACACTTTTTAAAGTTGTGACCAAGAATCTCTGTTCTGTATTCTGTCATTGTAGCGCCACCTGCAGGAAATTAGTGGATCATTCAGGAACGCAGAGACAACTGAGACCAATGGTCGAACCACCCCATCGCCTTATAAATCAAAATGAGGAGCTTGCTCTATGATTCATGCTGCAACTTATCTGGACTTACAGCTTAAATGGAAGACATTAGCAACAGATCAAACTGATCCTGAATCAGATTAATGTGAGATCAAAACATGGGCATAAACTGACAAAAGCTCACAAAATCATCATTTTCATTCAATTAGAAACTATTCAGAATCATGTTATAGAATTATTTAAAAAAATGATTATTTAATTCTTTTTAAAAAAATTTTTTTTTTAGATTTCCCATTTTTTCTAAAAAAAATTCCCATTTCTCTGAATAAATCTTATCTAACCTGTATCAGCATATCTTTGTTACTTAAACCAAAAAAATAAAATGTACAACCTGCCGGCCTGATGGCAGGAGGTGTATGTGTAGCATGTGATGTTTCATTCACATCTCTTTTTAGGAAGTTCATGAAGTAAAACTGTCTGAACCATTCAGTGATATTTAGGGATACCCTTCTGGTTGATTCAATCACACAGACCAAAGGATGGATCAATATGGAGGATCTGTAGCTTGAATCTGGAAAAGTTCTTGACTTCCTGTGATGTTTCTGTATATAATGTTTATGTGTCCCAGACTTCTCTTGTAGGTTGAGGAACACCTGGCTCACTTCCCCAACACCGTCTCGCTCTCGGATGAAATTTGCTTGCCTAATGCAGCTGCCCCAGAATAGCAACCTGGGGCCATCTTGGCTGCTCCTTTCTCCAAACTTGAGCTTTACTCCTTAGCAGTCAACCCTTCCATCTCCTTATTGAGTGCCAGCACTTGGAGGGGGGCAAAACTGTGGAACCTACCCCAACGCCGGTCCGGCCTGCCTCCAAGACGACCGTTTGGCCAATGGGGAGGCTGAGCGGATCATATGTCACTATAACAGAAGGACATAATCTGCGCGGCAAGTTTGCAGAACCTTACAGCCTGTCTCGGCCAGCAGGGAGCTCACTTCTTTCAGCTTTTCTGAGGTAAGGAAGAGGGGAGAGTGTGGAAGTGTGTGTTAGAGAGGAAGTTCAAGTGAAATGTCACCAAACATCAACCAAACTGAGGCCAGCTGAGTCCACACGTGTCAAAATCACTGCCACGTCTGGCAAAGGCTGCTGACAGGGTCAGGGGTTATCGTTGAGTTAGAGTAACGGACAGATCATGGATCAGAAGAAGCCCAGGGATTTGATGCTTTAGCGTTTGAGCTCAGTGGCGACAAAATCATGTTTTATTTCATGTGTGATTGTAGTTGTGTGTCTGAGAAACTGATGAGAAGTGATTTTCTGTGTTCTAAAACCTTCAGCTGAGGGTTAAAGTTCTTGCTGGACATCCGGTGTTGTCTGAAAGGACAATGTTGTTGTTCTTTGTGCCAGTTTTATGAGTGTCCGTCGACCTAGCAGATGTTCATACCTGAGGGATTTACAGACGGCTTATAGCATTTAAAGAAGCTTTCCGCTTCAGGAGGCAGAAGACGATACTAATAAGTTATGTAAGAACTTGAGAACAGTTGAGATGAACTATGTTGTTATTTTCAACAGTTCATGTTAGAGACATTGCTGCGCCATTTTTTGGATTGCTGGTTTCCTTTGCTTTTCGGCTATAAATTTAATTTTGCGGTCGATTAGAGACACTGTAAATTGATGTGGCATGTGTGTACATTGAAGAGCACATAGCTTGAGGATAAACGCTTTAACATCTTGAACAGGAGCCAGGAATTGCCAGACCAGATAGGGAATCACTAAATGTGGAGTGTTTTTGCTAAAAGCTCAACTTACACCTCTGTGTAAACACTTTGAAAACTAATTTGTCAGACTGAAAGAATAAATAGAAGGAAGCAAGGCATTAGACCTTTAACCTTCACAGGTCCCATTCAGGGTTTATTTTAATTCTTGAGCGAAGTGTCCTCAGTCAGCAGGGAGGCTCAGGAAGATGATTGAAGCAACCATCTGAGAGCCAGACAGCCAGATAAGGAGATGGACCAGGAATTATGGGTGGTGGTGGTGGTGGTGGGAAGGAACCGTATCTTCAACATTGGGTCCACTGAAACCGGATCTGGGACCTTTGCAGCTGTCTGATGGAAATAGTTGAGGACACCTTCATAGTGGCCTCACAGCAATAAGGCTGATGGGTAACTAATCCAATATCTAAACCCTAATAGATCAGATTGTGAGTGAAGTCAGGTCATGTGTGTATTGCTGCTACATCATTAATCTGATATCCAGTTCGGAATCTTACGTGTAAATAACAACAGGACATGTCCTGAGAAGGACTTTCCATGGACATAACTCAGAAGACGCTGTAAAGTTATGTGTTTCTAAAGATAAAAAGTCATTGACACTTTGGTTTAGGAGGTTGACCTTTTACCCAAGGATGATTTTTTTTTTTTTTTTCTTTGACCCGACCTGCAACAGTAACCTCCTCTCTCAGTGGTTGAAAATGTACCACCGGCACAAATCTATGTTTGGCTCCCTTCTCAATTATCATCAGAGAAGCAGATTCAAGACCGAGGCTTGAATTTCAAAAGTGTCACGCTAATTATAAACCAGAGGTTTTTGCCCCTTTGCCATTTGTGGAATGTTTCAAAAGCAGAAATTATTGCTCATCGCTGAATTTAATGTTTTGTGGGTGGTGGTGGTGGTGGTGGTGGTGAAATATGTGTAGGCAAACAGGTGGGTTTTGCTCAAGGGTGGGGTCAGCAGCAGATATTTAAGACATCTGCAACTTAATCCTGAGCTATAAATACAGTCACCGCTCAGTCGTTCCTTACGCACTGACTTATAGTTCCTCCCTTCTCTTTTTCTTTTAGGTTGCAAAGTCCACTTCCACCATGTCTGACACTGAAGACGTGTAAGTAAATTCTTTTCATCGCAAATTAGAAATTTTGAACCTTCCGATGAGTAGCTTTAATTTGGAATCTAAATTTAATATTTTTCTCTTTTGCAGTGAGCAGGTCGAGGGTAAGTACTTACCAACTTTTCTTGTTCAAGTATAAAATCAGATCCCCAAATATTAGGTGAAGGTACAGTCCGGAGTTCCATGCTAAAGTCCAGTATTTCTTGAATCTTGCCTAACTGATTCTCCATCCCCAGTAGAGAGGTATTTGCAGTGGACAAATTTGTACAATTGCAGGTTTGGCTTGACTCCTCCAGAATCACGTTGTGTAATAATGCTATTTTTTTAAGCCATTCTGCACATCTATTATCCTCCTGCTGTAGCATGGTTTCAGGCACCATTGTTTGCATCAGGGCAGTGTCAAGTAGGCACTAAAAAAAAAAAAAAAAAGCCAAAATCTGAATTCTTAAAATCTAAATTGCGCAAGCCTGCACTGACCTGTTGGCAAAAAAAAGTCCTACAACTCTGCATGACCATCTGGAACTGAGCAGAGTCCTCCTCAGTTGAAAACGCTTTTCGATAAAGGAACAGTGATTATTTCTGAAGATTCATCCCAGGAGGACTGTGCTGTGTATGCTTAGCATGGATCCCTAGTGTACCCACATTTTGTATTCTGTCAAAAATGGGTACAAACGGGATCTTTTCATGATGTTCTTCTGCTCCTTTCTTTCTCGGACGGACGTGAAGAATACGATGGTAAGACACATCCTGCAGACCACGGATGATAAATGTCACTTCATTAACACTAATTTTTTTTTTCTTACTACGTTCACTTGTTGTGGCATGCTGGTTAACTCTAACATTATTTTAAATCTGTGAAATGACACAGGACACAAATAGAGTAGATTACCTCTGGAGAGGACACGTCTCTCTTTGTCTTCCTGATTTTCAGAGCAGGTATTTCTAGGAAGCACTCACGTTTTTGCCTCAATGACAGACCTTTTCCTCTGTAACGGCCTGCTGTCTCACCTGCTCTAGCGCCATTAAACGGCAGTTGCCCCAAACTGCCCCGCCACGAGCCACCTCACATCTCTTATCCACTCACCCAGACTTCAACCTCCTTCAGTTTTCCATCCTTCCTGCTTCCATTAACCCTCTCACCGCCCTTCCTCTCCCCCCTGGTGACTCGCTGCATGTTGTGTAGCTGTAGAAGAGGAGGTAGTAGAGGAAGTAGAGGTGGCCCCTGAGGCAGAGCCAGAACCAGAACCAGAACCAGAACCAGAGCCAGAACCAGAAGTAGAACCAGAACCAGAACCAGAACCTGAGCCAGAGCCTGAGCCTGAAGGTATGTGGTATGGAGGGGGAGGAGGGTATTCCATCATCCTTTCCCAAGGGACAGGTGCTCTCAACGGGCTATAGGCAGGCAGACGGACTGTACTAATCCTGATCCGCACACATGGCCACCATGTCTGCTAATGATGCTACCTTCCATTCATCTCTGCTATTTATGCTATTTTCTGAATAACACGTACCAATTGGTATTAAAACTGAAGCGTACATTCAATTAATAGCAAAGAAAAAGATTTCATCTTTTTTGATAGACGCTCTAAGGCTTTTACTGCCCCCATTTTATTTTCATTAACCAATATGCTGATGGGAAGCTGCCACAAGTCAGTGTTTTATTCACATGAAAAACTCTTGAAAAAAATAAATACTAATAAGAAATGATGATTTTCATTTGCACCCAAAACCTGAATGTGAGGGAAGTCATCTGTTGCTAAGTAAACTAGAATTTTCTGCCATTTTAAGATAAGAACTTTGCATCTTAATGTATTTTCCCTAAGTCTTCCCGACTCGTTTTATTTTGAAGTATCTAAAATGACCAATGGCATGTGAATGCATGCACGTTCAGTTAGAGTCCAATGAAAGGACGTTACCTTTCATGGTTGAAGGTGAAACTGCAGCTTCTACATACAACTAGTGTCTGCAGCAGGTCATCGATTCTCAAATAATGGCCTTTATTGGAATTTATTTTTCAATCAACTCCTTTTTAAAAAAAAATTGTTACTAATGTACTTATCTTCCATTTTTGTGTTTCTGAATTACTTTGAGGTTGAAGTTTAAAGTTTGTCGTTCTATCGATGTAGAGCTAACGGGAAATTCCACTATTATTTGAGAATTCACGATAAGTATAAAAATCCACCTCATCCATAAGTCAGTGACTGTTTAGCTACTAGTTTGTACCATTTGCTCCTCTCAGTGCACTCAATGCTAACAATTTCTGTCATTCTTTTGTTTTGGATGCTTGCTGCATGCAGAGGCCATTGAGGAGGAAGGTATGTTGATTTCTAAAATACTGACACATCTGAAATCTGTCATTCTGGTTTTGGGAGGACCACAGAGTCCAGGTCTGATGTCTGCACTCGGGGGAACGCCTGCTGTTGACAAATTGTCTGTCCAAATTTGATCTGTCTGTCAAAATCCACAAGCGCTGCCCAATTGGCACTGAGCGACTGAATTCAGAACAGGAAATTCACACATTTTAAAATTCTTATCAAACACCGTTGGAAGAAGTGAAAACTGTTAGTTGAGAAAAAGGGTGAACGAATACGACATGCTAACATGTGCTTCACTGCGCAGCCACCTCACCCTTACTGTCTTGCTACATAACTCGTCGTCTGCATGGCATGAATACGACAGACCCTGGGTCCCAGGAGAAGAACGACCCAGGGAGATGACATCATCATGTTTGTGTAAAAAGTATTTTGGGGTCAAGCCAAAAAAATGAAAGAAAGCGAAAAACAAAAAAACATGGCACATTTGGATCAATCACTTTTAAAATAAACATCTTTAAATTACTTTTTGACCAATAAAAATATATATACTGAAGGTGAAGAGAACTGACGTTAAATTTTGTGATAATACGATGCTTTTATTGGTGAATTAAATTTACTGTACTCTAACTGCACTTACACCAAAATTCAAATTCTGAACTCTCAAACTTCATGATCTCTGATTTGATTTGTTTTTAATATGTTCATTTGTTCTGGTATTTATCTTTTGTCCTAACCCAACTTAAACACCACATGACTATGGCTGTAATCTTACTCACGTGTATCATTCTGAGCCAGAACCGTACCGTTTAATCCATGTCTTGCCTGAGAGAAACAAAACAGTCTGTCTAAGTCTAACCCGATGACATGTACTTGTCCTCTCTTCACTTCCTAATCTGCAGAGGAGAAGCCAAAATTCAAGTAAGTTACATTCTCGTTAATCAATTTTCACCTGATTTCTGTAGACGTTTTGACATCTTTCTGAAAGAGGAAACAAAAGTATGAAAAAAACACATTAGAATTAGCATCAGTGGACTCAAAGGACAAAACGCTCTTTCTCACAGGCCCAGCGCTCCCAAAATCCCTGATGGTGAGAAAGTGGACTTTGATGTAAGCTGACATGAATTGATTACGTGAATGTTTTCTGGTAATATTAAGTGTTTCTGCTTGACTGAGTGGCCTTTTCTGTCCTTCTGTCCTGCAGGACATCCAGAAGAAACGTCAGAACAAGGATCTGATTGAGCTGCAAGGCCTGATCGATGCTCACTTTGAATGCAGGAAGAAGGAAGAGGAGGAGCTGATTGCCCTCAAAGATAGGATTGTGAGTTTTCAGATGTCGTATCCATGAGTCTAAATAACTGTTGTTATTGGATTTATCTTAAACGCTGCTCATCCGCTGTCTATTATTGATGGAATAACCTGTGTGATGCTGCTCCCTGCAGGAGAAGCGTCGTGCTGAGAGGGCTGAGCAGCAGAGGGTCCGCGCTGAGAAGGAGAAGGAGCGCCAGGCCAGACGTGAGGTTTGTCTTCTCATCTGTATTCAATAGGAACTTCAATCACAAAAGTCTTTTTATTGTACATCTATTTCCTGCGTTGCCTTGAGCGCCAGATCAAACTTGGATGTGTTTGTGTAAACCAGGAGGAGAGGCGGATCAGGGAGGAGGCTGATGCCAAGAAAAAGGCCGATGAGGAGGCCAAGAAGAAGTCAGCTCTGTCCAGCATGGGCTCCAACTACAGCAGCCACCTGCAGAGAGTCAGTATATACTCTATGAAGTCCAGGAGATGCACTCTAATAGATCTATTTATTGCACAATTAGGGGAAAAAAATAAAGAAGTGTCAATGTTGAACTAAGTGGGAAAACAATCTAGTAGTGGTCATCTGTTAACCTGCATGTTTGAAATCACTCCAAACAGGCTGACCAGAAGAGAGGAGGCAAGAAGGAGACTGAGAGAGAGAAGAAGAAGAAGATTCTGGCAGCCAGACGCAAGGCGCTGAACATCGACCATCTGAACGAAGACAAGCTGAAGTACGTTTAACGCTGTCAGGGTGGCGGAGGACTCCTATGAAGCATCGGCATTTCAACAGTCAGCCATGTTTGAGGACTTTATGTTCACCAGTTTTTGTGTTCTTGTGTTTCCTACAGGGATAAGATCAATGAGCTGCATGAATGGATGTGCCAGCTGGAGTCTGAGAAGTTCGACCACATGGAGAGACTCAAGAGGCAGAAGTACGAGGTGAGACCTGTTCCTGTCGGCGTCACCTTCTGATGCACTAACATTTATTGGGTGATAATAATGTTCTCGACGTACCAGAGCAGGTATTGGACAACGCAGCAAAGACCTTATCTTACAACTGATAGGTTTTTTGACATCTAAATTTTGGGGGTTTAGAATTATTTCATACACTATATAGTTGTTAAAAGCTTCTTTGACAAGTTTCCTGCTAGCCATTCGAAGTTCTAGAACATAGAGGTACAATTATTTAAACTATCAATCACAGAATCAGGCTTTACATTATGTTTATAAATTGTTATTGTAAGGAATTAATTATTAGCAGTATGCATTTTGTGTATTTTAGTTAGAAATAATTTTGTGCTGCTTCAGTATTTTGCATCTTTACTGCTGTGGTATCAGTCCTGATTACAGAATTAGTGTAAATTCCTATTTAATGATACCCACTCTTAAATATACATTTAATATTTATTATCCACAGCCTGGATCATGGTATATACTTCCTGATACAACACTTATGACCTACATCTTTAAAATACCATTAAAGTAGATTTATGTGTATAAAAGCTGAATCAACGCTTCACTTAACTGCCCCAGCCACACCACAGCGTTTGTCCAGATCTGAACCCTCGATCTGCTCTTTCATTCCCTCCCCAGGTTACAACCCTGCGTAAGAGAGTTGAGGAGCTCAGTAAATTGTAAGTAGAGCTGAGGAGGTTGTTTGCCTGCTGGCTGGCTGCAGGGTAGCTGCATGGTAGCATGAAGGAAGGTCAGAGAACCACAGCGCCCCCGCTTGGCTGAGAGAGGAGACGACAGCCCCCACAAAACAATAATGGAGCTGAAGAGTGTTTCCAAAGTGACCAACTGTGATAATAATAATAATAATAATAATAATAATAATAATAATAATAATAATAATAATAATAATAATAATAATAATAATAATAATGATAATAATAACAATAAAACTTATTATTATTGTTATTATTGTAATTACTAGTACCAAAATTCGCCTTGAATAATTTTATTTTCCACAAGCTCCAATTCTTTATCACATTTAATTAATTGTATAAATGAAAAAATCTTTTTATTTGCGAAATATTTCTTCTAAACTGTCTCTTCTGAGCTTCCGTATCCCAGTCAAAAGATGTCATTTTTGGACTCAAAACTCTTCGCTGCATTCAGACGGTGTTGGGTTCCGTCTGGATGTCAGCTCTTACGTCACAGAGTTCAGGTGTGAAACAGGTAAGTGTGTTGAGGTTGCCGGAAGAGCTGAAACCGCAAATGGCTTATTTTGCGTGTGACGTCATAAAATAGCAGCAATTGTTAAGTAAGCGGAGGAAAGACACGACACGTAACCGGGAGCCCGTGGTGGAGAACGGCTGGCCGTCCTTCCGGTCTGAGGTAAACGGGTCCAGGTGTGTGTTAAAAGCTGCTGTGTGTCGTTTTCCAGGTGCTCACGTACAGGAACCGCATCGATGTGTTGCAGAAGCAGTAAGTACTGTTTGCGTGCTGCGTTCACTGACACTGCGTGAATTCTCTCACTGAGACAGAGCGATCGAGATAGTTTATCTCATTTGCAGAGAATTAATACCACTTAACCAGATTAAGGTGCGTTCAAAAAGAACCGCCCGAGTGCAGACCTTATTATTTCCATTCACGCATTTTTGGGCAAATATTCTCTTGTATGCCTGTGTCAGATCTGCTTTTATGTTCAGATATATACTGTATAAGAATGATTAATTCCCACCGCCAAAAATGCAACTCAGTATTAACTACAGTATTCGGATTTATTGTATCTGATTTAAATAATTCAAATTAACATTTTAATGAGCTTTTTCCATTCTGATCAATCTGAACCAATAACAGTTTAAGTTTATCAGACTAGCTAACAAGGTTAACTGTTTAACTAGCTAACAGCTGAATTGTTGACAACCAGTTCACAACATGAAGTTAACTATTTCTGAGAAGGGTTCCCTTGTTCTCTGAAAAAAAATGAATAAAACTTTCATCGGTGACGGAAGCGACACACACCAGGTGACTTTATGAGGATTAAAAGAAACATACAGATTTTTAGATTGACAATCCAGTCTGATGCTGCCCATTGGCTCAGCTAATGAACAGCAACCAGGTTGGGATGGCGTTGGAACGGTGCGTTCTTTTTCGATGTGGGGGGGGGTCAGGTCCTTCTCACACCGGTACCTGTAAAGGTGTTCACACTGGGCTCAGTGCTGGTTCAGTCTGTGCAGGTACGTGATGCATGAGTGTGTGTGATCGAATCCCATCCGAACACAAGCAACACATTTCTTGCATGTCGACCAAAATCCCTTTAATACTGAACATGTCGGTTTAAAGTTGAGACCTTTTCATTAACAACGGGACAAACATTTTAGGGAATTAAAGATTTATTGAGGTTGTTGATGTTAATCTGTTTCAATATTTTTAAATGTAAAGAGCTCCAGTTTTCATAAAATCAATTTCATGACTGAGTTAAAATACATATTAATTGACCTATTATTTCTCATTTTTTAGGGAAATGCAAAAATATTGGGGGAAAGGACAAAAGAATTATATTTAGCTTTTTTTTTCTTTTTTTTTTCTTTTTTTTACATATTTAACCTTTATTTTTCCAGGAGAATCCCACTGACATTTAAAATGTCTCACAATGAGTAAGACATTTTAAATCCGACCATCCTGACCAAGACTATCGGCAAAACCTTAACAGTTAACAAATCATCATAAATTATATCAGTTAGAACACTTAGAATCAGAGATCTGTATCTAAAAACAAAATAAACACAAATAAAATTAAAGCAGTTTTTAAAAAGTAGTAAACATCTGATCCGGATGGCAGATGATGAAGCAGTGGATCCATCCAGTGACCAGAGGTGAACCTGCACAGATGTGGACCTCTGACCTGTTTCCTGTTCCTTTTGTCATTCCAGCAGCAAGAAGGGAGCCGCCTCTCGCCGCAGAAAGTAGATGTCTTTGGCCTGCTAGAGCTCAGAATCCAAACTACAACCGTCTTGGACACACGCCTGATGAAACAACGCACACTGCGGCGAAAGTTTTAGCTCAGGAGAAGCCAACATTGTTGAGGTTTACTTTGCGGTTGTCAACCCATGACCTGTTACATGCAAGCAGGAGCCTTTAGGTGCTGTTCAATAATAAAAAACTACTAAAACCTCATCATCAGGCTTCCTCGCCCTCCACTGTTTGGTTCTCGGTATTTTTGTAAATAAAGTGTGACTCTTCAAGCCATGTCTGTAGATCTGTTGTCATTCAGAAGTCAATAAAGTTCAGTATTTTTAGCCATGTAATTTTAAAGTCGTTTGTTCAACGCTGATTTCTTTCCGCAGATTTGAATTTAATTTGTAGTTGTGTAATCAGCAGTATATGTGAGGCGCTGCATTTCACCGGTGAAGCAGTTATTTACCAGCCAATAAAAAAATTTAAAAATAATAATAAATAAATACCAATACCAATATATAAATACCAATACCAATAATAAATAAATACCAATAAAAAAACAACCTGGCATGTTTACATGAATCAAGATATCATGGCTGATTTTTCCTGTTTTTTTGTACGGTGAACGAAAAACTCAATTCAAGTGTCCCGTTTCTCATGCAAATAATATATAAATAATTAGTTTAAAAAAAGACTTGAGAATGAACATTATATACAAATATAGTAGATTGTAAGCATCTATACATATAAATAATTATAATTTTATATTTAATCCAGAACATTTGTAAAACGACTCAAAACAAACAAACAAAAAAATTCATGGCGTTTCTTAATTTTCAGTTATAAAAGACATACCTCAGAATTTTGAAGAATTAATTTATTACTGTAATTTAATTTACACATTTGAACATAAAATATGTCACGCTAATAAGATGTTCGAGTTGAACGTGGTGTCATATCACTATCGCGATAAAATCTGGAATGGAATTTTATTAATTTGTGTTAATTAATCGTTTACTTAGCCAGGAAGGTCCCGTGGGTTGCGTTTTTCTTGAAGGAAGGCGGCAACAAAAGATATTTTAACATAATAAAGCACATCTTAAATGTAAAATAGAGAACAGTCAAATCAGGAGTGACGCTGATTTGTGATCGATTTTATGGGGCGATCATTTATCACTAGGTGGCGCAGTGGATATGGGTGTCACCTCACAGTAGGTTAAAGGTTCGATCCCTTTCTGGAGTGAGTTAGAATGTTCTCACGGCTGTTTCCCTCCGGGTTTTCTGGCTGCCGGACACCTCCAACACATGGATGGATGGATCATTGGGTAGTTTCTTTTTTCAAGCGTTGGCGTCATAATTCACCTGCGGTTCTCCTGTTGGCCACGAGGTGGCGGTGTTGCTCTTTGGCTCACGGAGGTCGTTGCGTTTCGCGTCTCTTCTGACTTCCGTGAAGCAGAAGAGTTCGGTCAGCAAAAGGAGTTTTTAAATATTTTAATTTTTAAAGAAATACCTGACAGCTAAATGTATTCCATCCTTCCGGATTTGGTGTGGCTACTAGAGTCATGAAGTTTAATTGATCTCAGATCATTCGCTGCCACACCGTAAAAATGTTTTCTATTCAGACACAAAGCCTAAATTCTAAAATTAATTTGTAATGTAAGATTTTAAATGTTGTTTTTTAAAAAAAAAAAATATAGAAAACATTGCTATAAGAAGTATGGATACAGAAGTATGACTCTTATTTAACGTTATTGGAATAACTATTATACGGAAAATGACGAATTAAACCGATGTATGATCAATAATTTTTAAGATTTCAAATCATGTATAGCTGCATTTATTAAATAATGCAATAACGTTTTCTCTGCCACTTTCCCCAAAGAAATTATTTCTTACACTGATTAAGAAATGAAATTATCTTGAGGCCTAATGAGCAAATATTTCCTAATTTAAAAGAAATTAAGAAGCGGTAATTTATTTTGTATAAATAAGCAGGTTGTTTATTTGTCAATAGACTTTCACTCAGTTTTCAGATGTATAAATATAAAGTTTAAGTTTAACATTTTCACAACAAACAAAAGCAAATACAGACAGAAACATTAAATACATAATTAATAATTTCAGTTGGAACAAATCAGCTCTTATTTACATAATATGTACAGAAACAGAAAAAAATGGTCCTCTGCTGCAGTGAATGAAAAAGACAAATGAAATATATTTATAGATTTTTGTTCGACTTGGACAGAAAGGAGGTTTAAACCACTATAAGTCACTACAATACCCTCAAAATTTATTGTTAGTTCAGTTATTATTTACAGTTTTTCTACAGAAACTGTATTTGGTGTCTCTCTAAAATATCACAAAACTGTTGCGGGTTTTTTTTTCTCTCCTGAGGGCATTGAACAGCTGGGGCTTTTAGACTTCAGATGGAAAGTGGAGGAATGTAAATGGATGTTTTTGGCCTCCGTCCTTCATCAGAGACTGACACACAGACGGGAAAAGAAATCCATCTGAGTGACTCAGCTGAGCCTTAAAATATTATATCTTAACTTATAACAAAACTAAAAATACAGCAACAATTCAATCGGTCTGAACCTGTTTAAATGTCGAAATGTGACACTGCCCAGCATTCATGTGGTTTTCACCTAAATTTTACTCCATTTAATTTAACAGCAGAAAAGGGGGTCAAATATGAAAGCTCATTCCTACCAGAAAAAAAATAAAATTTTGGATTGAAAAAAAAAAAAGATTTTGATAATGAATATTTTTCTTAATTAGTCAAATAATTTCCACCTATCATCAAGGTATATGTTAACAGAGTTATTGAATTTAGACAGTTATAATATATGCTGATTCCAATTCATTTCTGATGCGAATGATTTTAGTTTAGTCTTCATCCTGACATTTACTCAGTCATTATAAAAGCTTTAATTTGATATCATACATCAAATTTGCCTTCATCCAATATTTCGATTAATTTTTGATGAAGCTTGTTTTTTCAGTAAAAAGTCACTAAAACTTTTTTTTTTTTTTCAATTCCAAACTTTACAGGAAGTTTTCTCGTATATCTGGCAGGAATGAACTTCTACACTTTCAGCTGAAGCGTGTGGATCTGCGTTGGATGACTGGATGGATAAATTCCAAAGGAGTGAAGGTCTATAGGACTTGATAGATCAGGTTGGGGTCCTGGTTCGCGGTTGGAGAGGGGATCTGGACGGGCCCCGGGGCCGGGGCCTCGCCAGCCGTGTCTGCTGGCGGTGACCCGGGGGCATCGGTGGCCGACAGCAGGTTGTTGCTGTCGGTGGAGATCCGTTCCACGATGCTGGACAGACAGTCCAGGCTGGAGACCACCGAGCTGCGGTCACTCTTACCACCTGCAGGAGATAAAAGCATTTATGAAATTACTCTGAGTAATAACCAGGTGGGTGTGACTGACCTGCAATGACTCAATGAGTTAATGAAGGGGTTATGAGGACGCGTTTTCTGTCCCATGTCATACTTAAGTTGTTTTCACTATAAAATTCATATTTTTTGTTTATTTGTTCATGAAACTGATTTAACTGATGTGATATTTCATTTAAATTCTTCATTAAACTAAAAATTTGATCCAACAGTTTTTGGTAACGACTTCGGGAGTCCTCACCGTTCGGAGTCTGTGAGAAATAAGAGCTGCTGTCGTAGCTTCCCCTCCGGTTGGTCTGGCAGGTCGTGCCCGTGTAATCCGCCTGCGGAGACAAGAAGGTTCCCAGCATGAAACAAACGATGATACGGTTTTAGAGAAAATCCTTATTTCAAGAAAAAATAAAATAAAAATAAAAATAAAAATGATAATAATAATGATAACAATAATAATAACAGAAGGAGAAGAAATTTAAAGTCAAGAAAACAAGCGGAATAAGAGCAAAGTTGTGAATGGCTTTATCGTTTTCATAAAATGTTTTACGATGTTTTCTCTAAAGGATAAATATGACTGTGCTAACATCCAGTACTCACACATTTTATTCTAATAGCTCGACATTATACGCGGATTAACTCAATTTTTCGATGCGTTCCGCTGCTCAACATTGCGTTAAATTTTGACGCCACCGTGGGTTTATTTCTACAGCACGATTAACGTAAACAGACGTGATGGAGTTCCACTTTCCGTTTAAATACAAAGCCAAAATATAGATAATCAATAAAAACATGTATGAATAATGTTATAAAAATCACAGCTACTAAAAGTTCGTTTGCAACCTTGGCGGAAGTCACTTTGGGGTGTATAATGATATAGTTGGTGCATCCTCTTCTCTCACACCAACTGCTTTCATGTCCTCTTTCACTAAATCCATAAACCTCCTCTGTGGTCTTCATATATATAAAAATGCCACCAAAAAAATCTAAGATAAGAGGAAAACTGACGCCATAAATTATTTAAAGCCTTCATTACGTTTAGTCGTGGAATGCAGGAACTTGGCGCTGCGTAAAGACGCACAGGAGCGACTCAAAAGCTGAACCAAAGCGCTCAGACAGAGGGGGGCGGGGGGGTTCTGTGTCACACCTGTCGGTCCCTGAACTCACCATGCCGTCAGAGCAGTTGGACCGCGGGCTGGAGGCGTCTGAGTCCCCGCTGTAGTGCTCCAACACCGGGTAGAAACCGTCGTCCTGCCCCCCGCGGAGCAGCGCCTGCAGGGACTCGATGTAGCTGATGGCGTTGCGCAGGATCTCCACTTTGGGCAGCCGCTGGTTGGGGTTACCCGTCGTGCAGCGCTTCAAGGTCTCGAAAGCGTCGTTGACTTTGCTGAGTCGCCGACGCTCCCGCAGCGTGGCCGCCTTCCTCCGGTCCGCGTTGGTGGTCTTCCGTTTGCAGGCCTTGCAGGCCCAGAGCAGGCACCGGCCCGCCTGGTGGTGCCCGCTGGGGGCACGGACGTGCTCGTCGTCGTCCACCTCGGCGTGGTGATGGAGGTGCAAGAGGGATGACGGGGACGAGGATGAAGATGAGGAAGGGGAAGGTGAGGATGAAGAGGAGGAGTCGTCCGGCTTCAGAAGGCCCACATGGACCAGCCGTGGGTCCAGGTCCTCGAAGAAGTGCATGTCGCTGGTGTTGAAACAGGGGTCATCATAGAAGTCATCGGGGGCAGGGATGGGGAAAGAGATATCCGACAGCTCCATGATTCCGTCCCAAACACACCAGAGAAGAACAAATCCAGTGAGAGAGACAGAAACGTCTTCAGACCAGAGAGAAACTTTGGAGAAGAAGGACAGAGGAGAAACGCGGGGTTCAGGGCTTTCAGGGGAATGTGGTGTCCAGTCACACACTGTTCTGCCCTCAGCTGTTGACCTGGATTAATTTATACTTGGGACACCCGCAGGGGGCGGGGTCAGCAAAACGACGTCTGCTGAAGGTTGACCAATCAGTTTGCAGCAGGAGGGGTTTACAACTTCACGGTAATTAGTGTACAATTACCCCTAACAGAGCAGTAACAGCGGGATAATATACTGCTGCACACAGACAGGGGCGGACACACGTGGGACGTGTACTCACTAAAGTACTGTGAAGAATAAATTCTGAAATCATCCAATGTTTCAGGCAATTTGTCTCTTCCTTTTTTCACGGCCTACCCGCTGGGCCTCCTCTGTGACCGTTGTGACGCACGCCGGTGAATTATGGAACTCAGATAAAGATTCTTCTGTATAAAAAAATGCAATTGGTAAGAAACATCAGAGTGTGAATTAAAGGGAAAACATGTTTAAAAATGAAAGGAAATTAATTGTAATATTAATAATAATATATAAACCTCGCCAGTATTCAAAAGAAAGAGAACGACTAATGCCGCGAAACGAAATTTTCTCATATATTTAAACTACAAAACAAAAGAGGAAATGAAATTTTAAAAAAAACACAAATAAAAATTCAACTGTAAAAATGGGAGGGTGGAGGTTATATTGTGTTTCAGGAGCAGCTAAACCGTTACAATGGAAACAGCATATAATAATATAACTCATTAAATTCATGTGTTCGGGCACAGTTCTGACTTCTGACCTTTGTTTTCCCCAGTTGTGTTTCGTCACGTTGGTGATGCTGAAACGGCTTCATCCAATGAATGAAGAAATCAATCAATAAATCAAAAAACAAACAAACGGAAAAAAACAAACAAACAAATGAATACATACGTGAATAAATAAAAACTGTGATTAAACAATAAATAATCTGTGTCTGATGAAAATGAATCTATAATTAACAGGAAACCAAAGAGCGCGATTTCGAACACAGTTACTGTGACAGTGTGGATCCAGTAATCAAGTTAGATATCAGTGATTTATTTATAGACCAGGATCCACTGACCTCCTGTGCCCTCTTCCTCTCCACCGCTGTATCGACTTCACAGATTCCAAAACGCGCTTCCTTCATTTTCAACAACAGATCGCGATCGTGACGTCACCGATGGCTGCAGCTAGAGGGCGCTGCGGAGTCGGTCTTCCGCCGGTCTCTCCCTCCCGATCCTCTACCGACCGACACGTGGAGCCTCCCGGGTCGACCTGAGCCGCTGCTGCGTGTGAATCAACGAGCCATCATCCTCTGCCCGTCAAAGCAGACAGATGGTTAGAGGCAGAGACGCTTTAAGTGTTAGGGCAAATATTTAAAGCATCAACTCAAAGGATTATCGCTTTCACTCCACAAATAATTGGCAGGCCTTTTTTAAATACAGCACATAAACATTGACAGTAACTTAAACTACATTAAGATGTTCCTTTTTCTCTGTCATTGTGAGATTATGTAAATGTAATGCTTTTACTTAACTGAACAAAACAAAATCACCCACAGTCATGGCGTCTCCTTAAAGACGTGAGGTTGTGGAGGTGCACTGAACTTCATGGCTGGATAACAAGGTGTCCCAATCTGCTGCTGAGTGGACCCAGGCCTCAGCCCCGAAACGATTTTACACGACTCGTAAACCCAGGCCAGTGGTCGGAGGCCACGCCGCGACGCGCCAACGCCACTGCCACCGATGCCTCTGGCCATCTGGAAACACCATCATCACCACTGTCCCTCTGCCGCAGCATTAATCTAGCCAATTTTCCGGAACTCAGGAGGGAAATGTACACCCTCACAGGTCTCTGGAGGTTTCACTTCCCTCCCTCCCTCTCTCACTTCTCCCCCTGCCTCTAGGTATTCCACCCCACCACCACCCGTCCTATCTCTGACAACCAAATGAAGAGCTTCATTCCAAAATGAAATCTCTGCCATTTGAGAAAAAAAACAAGAGAAAGAGACACCTGGTCTGACAAAATGAAGGATAGCGCAGGAGGAAAAAATAAATCCTCGCTGGCAGGGAGGCAGGTTCGCGGGTGGAGTAAAACGAGACCGAAGCCTGTCTCACAGATAAAGTTCAGATCATAAATTTAGTTTCAAAATGGATCCACAAATCAACTCCTCATACCAGATCATCTAAACGTCCCTGGGGAACCAAGAGGGGCCGATCCGGAGCGGCCCCACCTTGCTGAAGTGTCTTTGGGCAGCAGATGCTCTTGAACCTGACCTCCGACTGACTTTTGTGTAACAGAGGAAGAAAGTAACAAAGTACAGCTCTGTACTTTTTACTCCTCCATTCAACCAACAGCTGAAATTACCAAATACTTTTATGCACAAACACTTCAAACCAACACAGTAAAAGAGGACATTCTGTGTAGGTGAAGTTCTTTTGAGTACTTTGGTAACTTTGAAAGACTGAATATTTTTCCACCTCTGAAAGTTGTAATGTAAATTTCTATTTTTATTAATTTTATTAAAATGATTTTCTTAATTTTAACAAAGATTTAACAAAAATGAAAACAAAAGAAATCAATCAGGAGGAATAAGTGCTTGTTTGGAAGTTTGTGTTACCTGGATGTCCTCTAGCCATCAGGTACTCCTCCTCCATTTCCTCTTCCTCATCCTCCTCATCCTCCTCCAGTGTCTACTTTAAGGATTGTGATGCTATTGCTAACACCTCATCTGGATCAACATGAGAATAGCACAAGAACCAGTAATTACCAACTGGACTAACCAGTTGGGTTGCGATCCAGTTTAACTGATCACATTGTGATCCAGATCACAGTCGCCCCTGGTCCCCCCTCCCCTCCTGTTAGCGTTGGGCTACTCGGGGCAGGATGAGTGACAGAAGAGGCTGCCTGGTCCCCAGGGATTCTTCTGGCCTAGGAGGGAAGAAAGACCGGCCATCACCCTGGAACATCCTGAGGGTCATGAGGACCGGTACCCCTTGACATAATCCCCTCTGAAGCGCTGACACCTCACTAATCACCTGGGCCAAACCTTAGTGTAACTGATTACAGCCTCGCTGCAGGAGGTCGGTCATCTTCCAGCAGGTGATGCTGCCCAGCGGGAGGCCTGACAGAGGCCCAGACATTGCAGCACATCACACTGTTTTACTGCTCTGACCCCCCACTGATGATGACGGCCCACCTTCAGACACAAAGATTTCATGTCCAAGATCCAGAAAAACTTGCACACACAGTTAGGAAGTTGTGTAGAGATTGGCATTAAAATCTGTCGGTGCTGTCGGACCAATCAGAGACACAATTAACAGCTCAGAAACCGTCGTGTCCGAGCTCCTGTTTGATGGATTTGATCTCTTCTAAGTGGGGATCCTTCCTGGTTTCTATGTGGTCCTACAGCTGAGCTTCAGATGACATTCATGGTCCTGTGGAGGTCTGCCATGGGTTCAACCCCCGATGCTAAAGCACACACACACTCAGCTGTCCGAGGTGAACACAGCAGCTGTCGTCAGACGCTCAGAGCGCCACTCAGACGTTGTGTTATCCTTGTTGTTGTTGTTGTTGTCATGTTGGACTCTGTGCTTTCACAACTTCTTTAAGTTTTTCTGCACTGAGTACAGATGTCAAATAATACTGAAAAAAGTCTCTACACACATACAATGCACACACACACATATACATACACACACATACATGCAAACGCACGCACACACAAACCACTTAATAAACCCAAAATGTGCGGACTGACAGGAGAGGTGTCAGCCTTCACACCTGCTGCCTGCTGTAAACCAGCAACTCTACAACGACTGCATTGTCCTGCACTGGTGGCAGAGTATTACACACACACACACACACACACACACACACACACACACACACACACACACACACACACACACACACACACACACACACACACACACACACACACACACACACACTGACCTGGATTAACTCCAAGCGACAGATTTACTGCTCTGTGGACAACGGTCTGGTTTGTCACTCTCTAACAACAGGAGCTGCATTTCTTGGTGGATTTACTCTGAAACCTGGATTTTGTGCGTTTGAATACAGTTTGGAAGCTATGCCAGCTGCCTGCTTTATTGTTATTTATTATTGATCAACATTTTGATTACTTGCTCTGGAAGATAACCTTCGATTGATTCATTTATTCATTGATTCTGAAATTCTACATTGGATTTTGTCAAAAGAGTGTGTCTTTTGCAAACAATGAATTTATACTGCCTATACGTTTAACTGCATTAATAATATTTATCAAATCAGAATTACATTCTCAATCCTTGCAGATGAACTCTGATATAGCAGTTGCTGACTTTAATTGTGAGAAAGGAAAGCAAGTGAAAAAATATAAAGAATCAATTTACCATGACCGTATCCTTAACCCTACACAAAATCCGAATTGTAATCCTAATCTTAACCCTGATCCAAACCCTAACCCTTACTGTGGCCATTACACTAACACTGACTCTAATGCTGTACCTAACCCTGACTCTAACTGAACCCAAACCAAACAACCTTAACTATAATATTAACCTTAAACATAACCCTAAACCTAACCCTGATCCTAACTTTCATCTTAACCCTAACGCTGATCCAAAACCCAACCTCAACCTTCACCCCTACCCTAACCATGAGGTTATCCCTAACCCTAACTCTAACCAAACCCAAACCAATCTTAAAACTAACTCTAATATTAATCATAACCTTAACCCTGGCCCTATCCTAAGCACAACCCTAACCACGGCCTAACACTGGTCCAAACTCTAACTCTGATCCAAACCCCAACCCTAACCCTAACCATGATATTATCCCTAACCTTAACTCTAACCATGATATTATCCCTAACCCTAACTCTAACCATGATATTATCCCTAACCTTAACTCTAACCATGATATTATCCCTCACCTTAACTCTAACCATGATATTATCCCTAACCCTAGCTCTAACCAAACTCAACCCAACCCATGAACAAGTGAATCAAAGGCGTCCACCGTTAACTCAAGAGAGAGCACAGCAATTATTTATGTTTTCTACATCATGAACATTATTTGATGTTGAAGAATACAGCAACTTTAAAGTGTGGCCATCTTCTGATTTGACCACTGAAGTGCCTCACCCCCTGCTGGTCACTAAATATAGTGCAGGTCTGTCTGTCCGTCTGTCTGTCTGCCTCTCTATCTGTCTGTAATCAGGTTTAATGTTTCTCATGTTCTCTAACTTAGCTTATTAGAATACTGATATTTGGAAGTACTCAGGTATTTGGTTGGAGTACTGATACCTGATGGCTGTGCTACAAGACATGTTAGACAATTAGTAAATCTATGACTAATCATTCTCAGGGTAATATTTTAGTCTGTTCCAAAATTATTATCTATTTAATTAGATTTGCTTTAATTTTTTACGTCTGAAAAGTGACTGACACCGTCTAAGCGTGGGTGTTCTCAGGAAGATTCCATTCAAAACATAAATAGCAACAATACATGTGATCAACTTTAAGTCAAGTTTCAAGTGTATTTATTCATATATATCCCAGATTCATAGAAAATGTCTCAAAGGGCTTTACAATATGCACATGGACAATATCCCTGACCTTTGTAGAAAAAATTGTATGATTACCCCTGCAGTTGAACCTAACGTAACTCCACGATTCTTGACTATTTAACTTTGGGATATCAAACAGTTATTTACAAACGTAGTTGCTCAAATTGGTGTCTATGTCGGGCAGGGCCAATGATTAGCATCTCAGTTTTGTCTGGGTTTAGGAGCAAGAAATTACTTGACATCCAACTATTCACAGCAAAAAGACAGGCCTCTAGTTCAATTAATTCCGATCGATTGTCTGCTTTTATGGGCATATACAGTTGTGTATCGTCAGAATAACAATGAAAACTTATTCCAAAGCTGCGTATAATTTGACCAAGAGGTGCAACATAGAAGCTGTGATGCCAAACCGATGTGACATCATCCGCCATCCTACAAACCACCCGTGTTTGAGCTTCAGCAGCTTCCGTCCGCAGAAAAGAGAAAGTGAAGCCGGCGTGTTTCAGCGGACTGTAGCAGACTGTCGACGCTCAGGGACTCCGCCTCTCATTTTGAATTCCCGTCTTTCATTACGTGACCCGACTTATAAATGCATCCCAGCTCTGGGCTCATGTTGGGCCTCATGTTTTCATGCTTCAGACCGAGCAGCTGGTGCACTAAGCAGAACAAAAACAGATCGACTGACGGCTGAAAGAGAAACGAAGACGGTGCTCCGCTTCTGATATGTACTTCGTTTTGTGAATGAGTGAGCCCCACTGTGAAGTCATGACAGATATCGAACCAGTCATTTCTACTCACATCCTCCTAAACAGGGCTGACCTTGAAATATAACCAGTGACAAGTTCATCCTCATGTCAGCTGGATATTATGACAGACCTTTAGGACCCGAGCTACTGAAGAATTTGAAACATTTACTGCCCTTTGAAATAATTTTATTAAGGTATGTAAAACTTGTGCCGAGTTAACACAAGACGCTGAGGAAACTGAACACTGAAGAATCAAATTATAGGATAATATCTTGGGAAAACATTCTTCTGACCAACAACGCATCGTGAACTCTTTGTGCATGACGCTCTCTGCAATGCCAACAGTTTGAACACCCTTGTTTCAAACTGGAACTTCCTGTACCCCGCCGGACTAACCTCCGTCTAATGTCTTGAGTTCTAGGGTCTGATCGGTCAAAAGGGCCGGTGTTGGCCCGACCTGCATTGGGTCACAGCTGTCAAATGGATCAGCAGGACCTTTATTTACGCTGCTCCAGCAGCTGCTTATTATGAATCCTTTGGATCGTCATCAGCAGTGAAGTCCTCAGCTCACAACTCGCCTCATTACTGCCCTTAATGGAGGGAAGACAGAGACAAGGTAAATACAATTACTGATCAGAGCGCAGGACACCCGAGCTGGCAGCAGTACCCCGTTTCACTGCCGGTACCTGACACCAGAGTCTACCTCGTTACGGGGACCATAACCCCGTCACAGCACCACTCCTGCTTTCACGAGTGCCGGCTCACTTTACTCGCCGTAAACTTCATCTGATGAACAAATTCAGGTCTTTTGAAGCATGTTGTTGATCTCTGAAATGGGAGGAAAGCACATCTGAGTTTGGCGCTGAGGCCCGGTGAGACCCTCACCCCCCCCCCCCACCCCAGATGCCTTTTGTGCCAGACGCTGTGATTACCCAGAAAGACTTTGGAATGCCCTCTTCCTCATTAAAGAGACAAATATAGCGAGGTCCAGAGACGGATGGAGGGTAAATGGATGCCTCAGAGTTATGTGGCAGAAATTAAACAACGATGAATGATGATGCTCAGAAGAGGGGGAATTTAAAAACAGGACTATTTACAGCATTGGCAGAAACACGCTTTACACATGTGAGGCGTTTGGGTCTGTGGGTTATCGGACCACCGGATAAAGGACAAGACAGCTTCATATCTGCCTTTTAGTTTTCAGGATTCGGAAACATGGACAACACTATAGGATCACCACCAACACAGGGTGTTTCACTCCATTCGCTATTTACATTTTAACAAAATTTAGCCTGAAATGTCTCGTGAGCTTTTGGTCTCCGCTACAGAAGTACCAGGTACCAGAAGCACAAGTAAAGGTGAGCCGAGGCTAGTTCGCTCTTTATACAGATCATGGTTTTAGTTAATATAAAGAGAATGTAAAAGAAGATATGCCTATATTTTTTTTAATTACAGCTCAATGTGCAGAGTTACATAACCCAAAAAACTGGAAATGAACTAAATGAAAGTGGCAAACTAAAAGAGTTGGTTTAAATTTGACAAAAACACGTTTTCATGAATGTGAATCTAATCAGTGATGAGATGTTTTCTTTGTGCATTGAACAGGTCATTTCTGACGCTGCCCAGATTATCATATCGTGTTTCTCCAAATTGCAGGAATAGTGATAATGACCCACGTATCGCGTACGGATGATCGCTGTCACACTTAATGAACATGATCACTTAAACCTGCTGTTACCCACAAGTCTCTCTGCCCAGAACAGATAATATGTCAACATGTGTCTTATATCTGTTGCTCTGGTCTCGCTAAAACACATCAGGAAAAGCTGTTTGTGCTGCTGGAAAACTGGTTTCCAATTCATCCCGATTTGCACAATTACACATTATAGATTCACTGATTACCTATTTCCATTATTAAACACACAGGTAGCAGGTAACGACATTGCTTTTTTTGTGTTACCAAGTAGTTCAAGTTGTGATGAGCAGAGAGCAGATTAACGGTAATCCCTCACAGACTAACCAGAGTCAGATTACAATGAATGTTTGTGCGTTTCTCTCATGTTAGAGTGTGTGCGTGTGTGTGTGTGTGTGTGTGTGTGTGTGTGTGTGTGTGGCCACGAGGTGCTTGGCCTCCCTGTGTGGTCTGTCACCCTTTAACCTGCAGGCCTGATGAGGAGCCTCCACAGGATGAGTCAACGTACCGCTGCTGTCGTTCTTCACCCTGAAAACATCCACGTCCACCTCTCAGCTCACGGTAACAGCAGAAAGTGGTGGAGTGATGATTTTTAACACACTAAGTGCTCTTAGAAACTGTCAACACTGATGGACAGCATCCACCAGATCATCATACAGGATGGGCCACTTCAGAATAATGTAGAGTAAAAGTGAAATAAATGAAGTAGGAACAGTAATAGAGTAAATATACATATAATAAGTTATTATTTCTTCTACTGCTTATCTGTTGTTAAGTTTCAAATGTTTAATGATTCGTTCAAATAAGTTATTTTCTGCCAAAAGACAAATACTGTACATATAAAGTACTTCATGATTACACTTGTAGTGTTTACTTGCTTTATATCTCATCTGATTTTGTACACGAGGGGATGATGGGACAGAATCCCGCTTTGAATCATCCAAATCTTATCTTCATAAAGTGTTCGATTGCATTTTGGTTTAAACATTTGATTGTTCATTTTCTTTTAGAAAAGGTTACCACCAAAATATTTGTCTCATAAAATAAATAATACGTTGTGCGATTAATTCAGGAAAGGATGAATACCTTTTTTGTGTACTAGTTTTTGTACTGGTGTCATTTAGACACACAGTGAACAGCTTAAACTGGTCAAAGCTTCGAAGTCCTCAGCTGTAACTCTGGTGGTGACGGCCTCACTATTACACACGAACATCAACATGTTGTGCGAAGTTACTCCAATCATCATGTATCTCCAAAGGCATACTATTTATTAACTGCACACACTGTACACAGGGTTTCAGAAGAAACTGCTGCAGTGTCCGGTCCGGTGTTCCTCCTGGAGGATGATTGTCACCCCCTCCTGCTCGGCCCTGCAGGACGTCAGCAGACCTCAGCAAAGATCAGAGCAGCTCAGCGTTTGCCTTCATCTCCAGCCGTTTGATTCCACGCACCTCCTCGGGTTTCCAGCTGGGCTCTCAGAGGGGACACAAGCCAAGAGGTGGCCCAGTGGCTCTGAAAGGACCAGCAGCTGAGAACAACCCAAACACAGAGCCAGGGCGGCTGCCGGACGAGGCTGGACAAGCCTCTGGATGTTAGATCCTAACGATGGCTCAATGGTGTCCTGTCGTCTCCGTCCTGGTGGTCCACACACTTTGTTACATTCTTCTTCTGTACAAATGGTGAATTATCCGTCAAACATCAACGCCTCTGCAGGACCATTTGATGAGCTTTAACCGGTGGACAGAACATTCCTGAAGGGATGTTGGGGTCTGATGGTGATCGCTGGACTAGAGAGTGTGTGAAATTCAAAGTAAAGCTGTTCATTTTTTGTCTAAATTCAATATTTCTTGTGGAGCAAATGAGATACATTTACTATAATTTCAGCCCAAAGGTCAGCAATGTTACTCTGTTTGCCAGAAATAAGTCTCGAAAAGTAAATATCGGAATGCTGCAATTAACACAACCAGCACAGGATCAAATTTTCAGTGGTCAATTGATTATTGATAAAATAAAAATAAAAAAAATCACCACATTTTTCCGCCAACCAACAGCTAGAGAAAAGTTTATTTATGGATTTTGTTTTTCTGTGTACCGTTACTCACCTACAGTACATGCGTAGGCACATATTTCTAGATTTAATCACCTAACACTAGAATGGAATGTAAACATTATACCAATGAGTAATTTTCAACACTTTCCACCAAACGTTAGTGTTTTGCATCTTTGAAATCTCATTGATCACAAGGATCAATTGTATAAGTTGAAATTATTCTCATGTGCACAACATGCTGATGTGCATAATAGTGAGCATAGCGATGTATCAGCAGAGATATTTTTAAAGACCTAAAACGTGATCATCTGCAGGCCAACATGTTCTTCTCATAGTGAGCTGAATGTGCAAATCAGCAAGGCTGTTTATAATCTTTTACATGGCTGAAAAATGTCCTCCGTCATGGAAACTGAAGCCGAGACTGATCGAGCTCCTGACATCCTCCGGCTTCCTGCCTCCTTCTTCTGTTTCCTCCGTCAGCATGGAGCGGCAGCGTGGAGCGTGGCTGTGACAAAAGCTGAGGAATGCTGGAGTTGACTGCAGTAAAGAGCCATTTAGCCTCAGCTTTAGCGTTGTAACTGTAGCAGCCTGGCCATAAACGCTGAGCGTCGAGGCCGAGGGAGGACCCCAGGAACGAACAGCGATCGGGTTACAGCATGTGTACCATGAAGAATTTTACATCCTGAGATTCACAAATGGAGACACAAACTGCTGTTAACAGCAAATAAACTAACGGCAGAGAGAATGGTGAGAATTTAGAGAGGAAAATGTCAAAGGAGAAAAGACCAAGTGTTTTGAAAGAAGCTGCTCATGTCGTGTTTAATACAGTAGAAATAAAATTTGAATGCTGATTACGTTTTTGTTAAAACTAGAAGACAGAATTATATCAGAGCTACTATACATTTGGATGTATAGTAAGTATTCTATTTTCTAAAATATATTTTGTGTTTCGGGAATCTTTCATTCAGATAAATCACCTCCTGACCAAAAAATGAGTGGACTTTGAAAAGTTTTTTTTTCACGTCACCAGTGAAAGTCGGAAGAGTTACGTGGTCATCGATGTTTGCAAGATGTTGTGTAAAGTTCTACACAGATTTGTCAAACAGATTTTGATATGAATGGGTGGAGTCCCAGCAGGAAAAATTCAACAATCATGCAAAGAGTTTGGAGACGTATGGTCACCATTTTGCCTGTTTGCAATGCAGTGATATCAGAGACAGTTTCAAAAAGATTACTGTCTGGAATCCATTTGTACAGTTTGCACATTTAGGGCAAATTAATTTCAAGACTGCATCAAAAGTTTACCGTTTAAAATAAAACTCTTGTCCTGAAAATGCCCCTTTATAATCATCCAAATGGATTTCATCCATCTGGAGGGTGGAAAGTTAAATCAATAATTCAAAATAATGATTGTGGTGTGAATGACGGCCACAGTGACCACTGGTGAGCAAAAGTTGCAGAGGTTGCTACGAGTTACTTTGTTATAAAGGGCAGTTTATGTTTGGGTAGTGTGTAATGCCTTATATATACTACCTTGCATTGTAATCAAAATGCATTAAATGTATTTCGTATTACGCTTTGATAATTCTTACATGTTATAAAGGTCAGAAACATCGGATGGAAGCTGATATGACACAGCATTAACACGTAGTAACAACAGTCATGAAGGACTGCGATGCTTCATTGCTCTGGTATTAACCTGTAACTGCTGCCCAGACAAGAAAATTCCCCCCGAGATGAGCTCATCAGTCTTCTGAAGAACATCAGCATCCAGAGTAGATTTTCCACTGGCAGACTCACCAGAACCAACACGAACACACACTCTCCTCCTCTGTTCTTTTTATTCAGGCTGCCATTAGCGTCTTGGCACCGGGTTCATTTTGCATTATGGAGTTTGTCCCTATCAGCACCTGCTTGCCTGCCAAAATCTGCCCTTGGCCCCATCGGCAGCCAAACAAAGGTCTTCAAGTAGCAGCGGGTCGAGGCAGGACGGACACATGAAAGTTGGAGAGCGCTGGTGGCTCTCAGAGAGACGAAACACAAGCTCGTGTTATTCCAAAACAAAATTATGGAAGGGTGAAAAAAAAAGAAGGAAAGAATGGAAGTGCGAGAGATTTGATGCAACAAAGCCGTGTGTGTGTGTGTGTGTGTGTGTGTGTGTGTGTGTGTGTGTGTGTGTGTGTGTGTGTGTGTGTGGCAGAGGAAGTCAAACCAGTTGGCTGTCAGCTCCATTTGGCTCCTGTCACACTCTCACCATTTCTCATAGAGAGCCATAAGGAAGGCCTCACCATGACCAGTTCCCAGAATGCCTCGGTGCAGTTCCCAACGGCAGCCATTCATCTCCTCTCTCAACCCCACCACGTCCCGCTTCACCCCCCCCACCCCCACCACTCCCCTGAGCCCTCATTTAAACCCATTTAAACCTCACATACGATGGGGATCAAGTGTCCTGTGCAGCTCGACAGGCAGAAAGCAAGGCAGTCTGACTGCCAGGGTTGAGAGTTTGATTCCCACTGGGGATGCAAACACTGCAAACACTCATGCTTAACCTATTGCAGCGTGCTTTACACTGTAAATGTCAGACAATACGTTATGTAACAGAATGAACGGCTCGTCTTACAGGGAGAGATTTTCATGTCATCTCAGCACCTGAGGAACGTGGAACTAGAAAGGTTGAATACAAACGACAGATCATATATTATTGCATCTGGCATGGATGCAGTCTGGCATGCAAACAATTACCTGTGAACCTACAGCTGAGGCAAATTAATTATTTTTCAGTTATATGATTTATATGGTGATAAAATTCAAATTGTATGAATAGTCGATGGAGCTCCTGGGTGTAAAAAATAAAACCGGTTTTAAAACTGCCTTTTGTCTAGTGGCCAGCAGGGGGCAGCATCATTGGTACGACAAAGGAGTCACATTGTAGTGAAACTGAAGGGAAAAATAAGGAAATCGTCTTTAAAATGACTTTTAAGAGACGGATTGATGTTATTTTTATAAATGTTGGTTTTATTCAAAATGCTAACAGTATAAAATAGATGATAAGTAAGAGTATGCTTTAGGATGTGCTTCTTCACTGTCAAGGAAGTCTCTTGGGTTCTTGAAAATTGTCCCCTGTTGTCAAGCATAGCTTTTTTTTTTCTTCCAAACAATATTGGACAATTGAAATTTGACCAGACTTCACATAATATCAGTAAGATTCAACTTCTGAGAACCTTGAATAACTAAAAACTCTGCTGACAGTGTTGAAAAAGTATTAATATCGTAGCAGCATTGGAAGAAGAGTTAAAAATCACTGGAGTTAAGCCACACAGCAATCCAATTCAAGCTGTTATAATTTATATATTTATATATTTTAATGAAGTCAAACAAAGTTACATCTCTGGTCAATGATACATTGAACTGTTTATATCATTAAAATGTTTGAGTTTCGATATCATAAAGCTACACCTGCTGCAGTCAGTGCCCGTTGCTCGGCTCTCTAGCAGCTGAATACCTCAAACGTTTGGTAATGGTGTTTCAGGCTCTTAATCAGACATCAGCCTCAGAAAACAGCAGTGAGAGATTTTCTTTTCCCTGGGTCAGTGGATTTAGACAAACCGCAGGATATAATCCCATTTTCCAGTCACAGACGAAGCTATGAACCCGGCGAATTTTGCCCTCTAAGTAGTGGAGGCGCCGTCCTGCCCTCTGCAGTCCGGCACTCAGCCAGGGCAGGGTGGGGGGTCCCTGGCTTGAACCAACCAGTAACAGCAGGAACAGACCATCAGGCTATCTGAGACTGAGTGTAAGTGCAAGCAGAGAGAGAAGGAGAGTAGTGTGTGGGGTCCAAATGATGAAAGAGAAGAAGAAGCTGGGAGAACCGCTCCAATCGACAGGTTTAGGAATATGTGGACTATTTAAGGCAACAGAATTATCTAACTATCACTTATAGATTATAGCTTCATACTGCAGTTTTATTCGAAGCAGAATGTAAATGGATGAATTTACATTGACAGCCCAGTTAAACTGGTCAGAACCATGAGCTCTGATGTGCTTCTGCCATTCACCTGCTGTCCCAACATCATGTGGTTCGACACTGATTTTGGGTGAAGAAGACTGGATCACAGTTGGTGTTCCAGGTCACCATACAGGTGTGGTTCTGTACAAGACAATCCAATTCCTCACCACCATGAATAGAACATAATTTTCATGTGGAACAACTTCATTCATTAGAACTCTGACTCTGTAATGAGTCAAACGCAAATTGTTGTCAAAAAGATACAAGAACACTACAATCTGATCCTGGAGGCTTCAGAGTTGCTTTCATTGGAAACAAGTAGCCCAAACCCATGGAAACAAAGCCCAGAACTAAACCACCACAAGATACTGGACAGCTGTGTTCAAAGTGAACCAGATCACAATTTGTTTGTGATCTGGTTTCTAATGTCAAGGTAGGTTTTCCAGTCAAATGATGTGAAGTTTTATATACTTGCAAGAAAAACTTCTCTCTCCTCACACATTGAGTCTGATGCATTTCACAGCCCTGCTTCCTGCTGGTCATTTTATACACAGACTGAATGTTACGACTACCAGCAGATATCAAGTTTAATATCTCAACTGTAGGCCTGCTAGGGTGGGGTGTGGGGGTGGGTGGGGGGGGTTTGTTGGTAACACAGGTGGCGTAAGGACTTAGACTGAATGCTGTAATAATTCAGGCTTTTGCAGATCTACAGTATTTAGAAATCTTTATTACTGATACATAGAACTGCTGACAAGAGTAAGTCTCACGTAACGAGGATAAACAAAAAGAACAGTTTTTATTTTTTTTGCGAGAGTTTGTTTTTCCTGCATGCCTCCATTGTGGTGGCACTGGTATGAACTTTTATCCAGTGGCCACTCATAGAAAACACCAACCAAGGGCAGTTTTCATCCAGTAGCCCAACAGGTTTGTAAAAATATAACATCAATACTGGATTCTGGGTAAGCTTAGAAAGTGTGCACATTTTAGTGTAATTGAACCATTTATTCTACATTTTTTTGGACATTCTATTTATAAATTTGAGCATCAAGTGTAAAATGTGATCTTTTCCGCAGCGTTTACAGTCCCAGTCTTTCCCTCGTACTCTACCGTTGTATTAGGTTCCCAGGGAGAGATTGGTCTACCACATTGAGTCTGATGTAAAAAACAAGACTTCCGGGTCGCGTCGTTCCTTTCAGTAACATGGCAGGATCGTTTGTCCCTCGTGAGATTTCCCCCCCAAGACGCTTCCCTCAGTTCCTCAGGCTGACTTGTCCCCCTCAGGTCCTCCACTCTGCAGGGGGTGGAGGTGGATGCTGTGTCAGAAGTGGAAGTGGATGAAGTTTCCAGATGCTCCACTGGTGTTTGGAGTGCTGACACTGCAGCTCTGCTCTCTGTGTGTGTGCGTAAGATTTGTGGTGTGGTTTGACTTCAGGATGTCCTGCTGTCACCTGTCCTCACCAGGGTTCTTCAGACTGTCTTGTCACATGTAATAACCTCCAACGTTTTCTTTTTATTTATTTCTTTCTTTCTTATTCCTTATTATCAGTTTATCAGTTAATCTGATCGATGTTGGGGTTTTTGAATGTGATTTTCCGGCCATGATCAAAGTTTTCTGTCATCTCACCACAATCTCTTGAACCTATAAATGAGCCTTAAGTCCTTAAATTCATGTCAGCTGCAATGATGGAATGTTATTGATTGATTTCATGCACTATACTAACAAACACTTTTAAGGTACGATTACTATTCCCAATTTTGGTGAGTTAACGCTTCTTCTTTTCATTTTGTGGGGACATATCACACGTCACTCCCTGACTTTTAGCTGATAACTTTGAACAGGTTACTAGTTGCCTACCAGTAGCCTACCCCACTGGTCAATATCATTGTCCTTCAGATATTTTGGATTTTTTTTGTTCAGTTTTTTTTACAGATGTAAGTGATCTATTCATCCATAGTTTTCATAAGTAGTCCAGTGTTAGTGCGTCTCCGTGACCTCTGACCTGCTGACTGGGGTACATTTTCCCAGTACAACAGGTGTCTCTCCATCTGTGAAAGAGATAAAAGCTCTGATTCCCTCTGAGCCAGAAATACTCTTTACAAATACTTACATAAACAGCACTGTGATACATTTAATATCTAAAATAACATGGAATGCATTTTTTGATACAGAATAAAAGACTATCAGTAACATCATTAGCATTAAAAACATTTATTACTTTCCTTATGTGCTGATTCGATGCACTCCACTACAGTCTAATAAGATGTATGTTCATACTCATTCAATCACAGCTGTAATGTAAAATTTGTTTAAACTTGAGTAATTCTTTTTTTGCTTTTGGTGACACATTTTAAAGTAAAATGTTCCATTCAGAAACAAAAGTCACTATTTCTTCCCAGGTCCAGAAGGTTCTTGACACCTACATCAGCAAAGACCTCACCTGGTGGCACAATACCCAACAAACCATCAAGAAATCCCAGCAGAGATTGTATTCTCTGAGGAGACGGAGAAAGTTTGGTATGTCAACCAAAACCCTAAGCTACAATATCAAGAGCGCCTCTGTCAAGGTCCAGTACAGAAACAGCACTGCACAAGACAGGAAGGCACCCCAGCGAGAGATCAAGATGTCTGGAGACAGCACACATCCACAACACACACTATTCACACTCCTTCACTGCGCAGTATAACTACATACATGTTTGCTGTGCATAAGACAATAAAACTCTTGAATCTCGAGTTTTGACTCAAAGGAGCGAAACAGCGCCGCCCCACTTGTCATGCTGGTAGACAATAATTGATATCAGTGCTCAAAGGGTGGAAATGCATCATTCAGAGACACCCTGTCACCAAATCAGTAGTGTCCGTCCTTCTGAGGTGAAACCTTCCACCTAGGAGATATATTTGTGTCCTATTGTACTTCAACCTTAACAAATGTGCTGTATGTTACACCACTTAGATTGCAACAATTCATTTATTTATTAAATAAAATCATAAAATCCATTAATCATTTTAAAAATTCAATAATAATAAATATTTTAATGCTCATTAAATGCGTCTTTCTTCTGTGGAATAAGTGAATAACAAGTCCAAAAACTGCTCAACCCTAGTCTTTAATGTCACCGTTCATTTGCTATTGCCCTGAAGAGCTATATTTCTAATTTAAAATGTAGTTATATGATATTCACTAACTGATGTTTGAGTCAAAGATCTTATATGTAACTAATTGTCTAAGTATTTTCAAAAATTGTAAATACTACAAAATAAGTATGTTTTGAGTAATGCTACTGTTCAGTTTAGTGTTTCATATATAAAGCAAGCTTTTTGCCTGCCCTCTCTGGCTGTCTGTTATTATGTAGAAAGAGCTGTCAACTAAAACAGCTAAAACAGCTAAAACAACTAAATATTTAAATTTATATAAATATAAAGATCTTCGTTAATTGTTGTGGATTGTATCCCTCCCTAACAATCATATAGAATCATAATCTGCATGGACAAAGTCTTTATTTTTTTGTCGACACAATATTGTCATTGACCTGGTCATTTTTGTCGTTTCTGATGTTCATTTTATGTCTGAGTTTTGTCAGACATCAAAGCCCTTCCCATAAATGTTATATGGAAGCAACAGTAAGCAGGTCAAAGGTTGGAGTCTCTGTGCATTTCAAGCAGGCATCAAAAATATTCCCGGGTCTCCACTGAGTTCACCGCAACTAAGAAGGAATCGCCAATTAACTGAAGTGTAAATTCCTGCAGAAAGCAGCTCTGCAACCTCAGGACATCTCTTTTCAAGCAGAATGTTATTTTAGGATGGAATCTGGTCCCGGGTCTCAGAGGGCATCCACAGCTCACATTCTCAACCAGAGGCACTCAAGTCTTCAGACTTTATTCTGGGAACAGAATAGTATTTTTGTTTTTCTGACGACTTATTGCGGTGCCGACTCTTCTTTCAGTGAACCGACTCCTCTGGACTTCCTGTTGTGTCATTTTTTTTGTGTCAAGTTGATATCATTATTTATGTTGTACAGACAGAAACCATCTTTTAGAACGTTGTGATGATTCCGCTTTATTTGGCTTCTCCAAATAGTGTTCTTCATTTAAAGCAAGCCACCGTTGTTCCCTTGTTTTTTTTTAATCCAAAAAATGTCTTTCTCTTAGATTTTATGCACTCATTCATGTTTTATACATGTTGCGATTAATTTTGCAGAATCATCATTTTAAATATTCAATAAGGAAATGTGTAAATGTGCACATTAGTGAGGTGTGATTATAGTTGGAACTCAGCCCAGTGACTGAATGCCTCACACATCACAGAAAAATCCTCCAAGATGGCTGACCTGTCAGCAGGCGCCCGACTTCGACCCTGAGTGCTTTGGGCTGTAAGAGGAGAAAATGTGACCCCCTCCTTGATGAAAAGCTCAGTTAAATCTCCGGTGTGCGGTACATATGGCTGCTCCGATTTTAAGAATCTCTCTGTTAACACTTGGCAGAGAAGTGCCTGCGACCGAGTGCTGCCCCGCAAGCTTGGGGTCGCATTATAAATGGGTCCCAGGGGCCCGTTTCCTACTGAGAAGGTCCAAACTTTACCAAAGGGGCCACGACTTCGACTGGCGGGTGCCCTCAAGGGACGTCAGAGTACGAGCCGCCAGGATTCAATCCGGTGAAGAGCTGAAACCCAAGCATCATTGAACGTTTCATCGTCTGTGTGGAGAGTTGTCGCTGTTTGGGAAATGTGATAGTTTAGTGTCAAACAACGGACTAGAGATGTGCAGGAGGACGCCAAGTTCAATGCCAAAGCTGACCAGCAGCAAATAGCCAGAAAAAAGGTCCTGATTTTACCAAAACAAATCAGGCTGAAGCTCCAGCCTTTGTATCATCTTTCTTTGACTGCAGCAAGGAGAAGGTAGTGTGGCCGAGCGGTCTAAGGCGCTGGATTAAGGCTCCAGTCTCTTCGGGGGCGTGGGTTCGAATCCCACCACTGCCAAATTTTTAGGGCTTAACTGATAAGAGGGTCTTCCGCGGTTCGACCACTTAACACTAAATAGTGAAAGAAACTAGTCCATAGAACCTAATTCTTACCAAAAGAGAAAAACTGATGCTTATAACCAATCTTTTGCACCTCATGACTTGCGGTGACGATCCCTGTAAAACAAAAAAGAAGAAGAGAAGAGGACCAAAAAAAACAACAACACACATTCTAATTTCAGCGATTGCTTATAGAGAATACTGTACAACCGCGCTTAATGTCATTTTACCTTTTGAAGCCTCTATTTAGGTTTTTGAATTAAGTTTTGAATGTTGGGCTCACTTGTATCACAAGTCCAATCAGAGATATTTTTTTTATGAAGTATGAAATGTTTTTGAGCCTTAAATGATCACAAATAACTGAAACAGTTTTGTCAGGTTATTGTTCAAACAACAAACTAAACAATGAATCTGTTTGTTTCTGATATCAAATATGGTCACAACAGTTTTACAGCCTTACAAGTTTGGTTGAACTCACTAACTGAGTGGTTTATTGATGAAATCTCTCATCAGCCCTCTTGACCTTCTGATTGAACACGAGCCCAACCGCTTTAAGGTCATGACCCCTTGACCATTTCCGTTGTTTGGCCTTATGGCGTTGATACCACGGAGTCAGCTGGGAATTCAAAGACGCAAAGGAAGAGTCAGCGCAAAAATCACACCAGCAAACTACCTTTTTAGAGCCGTATTTGGGTGAATATTCTGCCTTCATCAGAAAGAGGGATGGAGACTACGATGTGTTAACATTATCCAGCAACTCACATGCTAAATTTGAACTATCGCAGATGAAAGGTGATTGTGAAAGGCGGATTACAAATGGACAGACAGAAAATAATTCCTTGTATTAGAATATAACAAAAACAAGTACCGTCTATCCATAGCAGCTGGGCCTTTTTGGTCCAAGAAGATTAAATTTTCTACTTTGGATTTCATTAAAACATTTCTATCACGGTGTTTACTTTGAATGTCCGGCCATAAAAAAATGTCCGTGGACGTTTCGGACAGACCAACAGAGCCAGCTTGATCAATCCTCTCTGGTGTTTGGCTTTGGTCCGGCTTAAGCAGGTCACGGGCTGACCCGAAGTGAAAGGATCCACTCAGACAGGTCACCAGATAGCACGAGACATAAACACGCCGTCATCATCTGTCTCCTCCTCGTGTGTTTCTCAGTCATTCTGACAGAAATTAGACAGATTTTTAGCATGAATTGTGGGTCGGATTGATACCTGAGCGGTGAGCCTGGACACTGACTCTGTTTATCCTGAGGTGAGGCCAGCAGCCGGACTGAAAGCGATACCCTTACTGACTGTTTACTCAACTGCTGCGTCCTAACCTTAGTACCTACGGTGGCTCCTGACATGATCCACCTTAATACTGACAAATGACTTTCTGACCAGGAAGTCCCGTAAAGGAGAGGGGGTTGTGGGTAATGGATCTCCGAAGACTAGACTAAAGATTTTGGAGAGATCACTGTTAAGTTGAAGTTCAGCAGTCCGCTATCGATAATGACAAAAAAAAAAAAAAAATTCCAATTACGATGTGAGGTTCACCAAATTAAAAGCACTGTGGTTTATTTTGACTTTTACTCAGACGGTTTTTTTCAAATAGCATTCCTTAATCCAGATCAGTGTTTGAAGCAGTGGCAGCTGGTCAGGAAGGGGTGCTAGCTCTGGGGCAATGGAAAAAATCACCCTCAGCAATGGGACTCAGCCAATCAGCAGCTTCATAAACCTACATATGACCTGCACATTAGCCTACTTGACCATTTAAGCTGTCCATGAAACTTCCAAGTAGGACCTGCATTAATGAGTGTGTATCCATTAGGATTTAATTATTATTCCACTTCTGTAAGTTTGCCTCGAGCTCATTTAACAACCTCTCCAGCACTATTTCAATGAAACAGGTGATCTTGTTCACCCTACATGAAACTCCACAAAAGAATTCACATGTTAGATTTCACACCCACATGTCCGATCACCAGCAGAGGAGAAGTGATCAAATATTTTATTTGTCGTCTTCAGAGTCAGTCTCTTGTCCTCTGACACTTTAAAGTCGCTGATCGTCACCTGCCCCTAAAATTTGGATGGTGGCCTTGACCTGGACCTGACCTCCCCCACCTCACTAGTTAGTGTCGGGTTGCTATGTCCAGCTACTGCAAATGAAGCTGGAATAATGGATGAGAACCACATGGAGTGTCTCAAATGATGCCACTGCAGTGTCCATCATCAAAACATTCTTCATTCATTTTCTTATCCCCTTTTTCAGGTTGCTGGTGCCCAACACAACAAACTTACGGGCGAGAAGCAGGGGACACTCTGGGCACGACGCCAGTGCACCGCAGAGCCACATGAAAAACAAACAATCACTCTCGCACACATGAGCAATTTGGAATGATCGTTTCACCTGAAGCGCATGTTTTTGGAGGTGGGAGAAGGCCAGAGAAGAACATGCATGGAAAGAATTTTTTATATTGATCATTTCTATTAGAAGGCTCAGACGTCAGAAAAAGTGTCCAAAATTGATGCACACAGATCAAAAATGCATTAATAATAACATTTAAACTCAACAGTCTGCAGCACAGAGGACACCAACAGTTCAACCTTGAATTTCTGTGGTTGTTTTGCCCACAGTGGGCTGTTTGCTATCTGTGAACATGAATAAACCTCACTGGGAGTGTCAGAGGCATGCACAAATCGAGACGGGGTCACCATTGTTTTCAGTGGATTTGCAACGGTTTAGTGATTTCAGAAGTCCTTCCTGAAAGGTTTGCATTTACAGTTTTTCCATAACAGACCAAACGTGATACGTCACTTCAGGAGATTGACTTCATTCTTTTGCAGCAGTTTTTTTTTTGCGGTTGTTGTGTGTATAAAATAATTTGTGGTTATCGAACCTGACATGAACCCCATAGCTGGCACACTATTGGACTTTAATATAAATGTCACGCCGCAGAATTGACTATTAAGAATATGACCTATTCTTTACATCTCACAATAGACAGATATAGTTTTTGTGACATATACATTTGGACACACAACACAGTTGTGTCCGGTCCCATCAGGCTCTTCACACGTCCAGCTGCTAACTGCAGGATCAGACTCAGAATTGTGTTTCCTTGTTGCTGAATCTATATGGAGTCGTTTCTTCTGCCACAGTGGGAATGAAGGAATGGTGTTTACTGCATAGAGCCAACTGGGCTGCACCACTAACACTCATATAAACACAAGTACACAAACACAAGCCGTACAGTGTGGTGGTTCAGAATCCTCATTTCCCAGGTTACATTAATTTCTGCCTGCATTTGTGAACAAGTAAACCCGACTTAACTTGATCCTCGCAACTAGACATAACCAACTTTTCACTCACACACACACACATAAACACAATGCATATAAACACTTACACACAGGCTAACACCACCCTGCAGCCTCCCCGCCCGCTCCCTCATTGGCCAATTGTGTCGTCACGGAGACAACAGCTGTCTCCAGGATGAAGAAGCTGCTTTGAGGGTGCCAGCCAGTCTGCAGGCCTGCAACTGGAGATTCCCATGGGGTCTCTTATGGCCTTCAAAACACACACACACACACACACACACACACACACACACACACACACACACACACACACACACACACACACACACACACCATGGGAGGATGCCAGGATTAGCGCCCCCTATGGATCTTTTTTTGCTTGTGTAAAGAACATTGTGTTCACGCTTCATGTTTAGTTGTTTGTACATTTACTGACACAAATAGCTTTTATATTAATTGTGTAATAATAGAAGTCACGCTTGAAGGATTTCTTTTTTTTGCACTGAATAAAAATTATTGTTTAGTTGTCTTTCCTTTAATGAATATTGGAAGCATCTTTCATGCAAACAGTCCATGAAATTACATGCCAGAGAAACAAGCAAACACACACACAAGTTCACCATGCAGGAGTCATTGTGAGGTTCAGCGTTGCAACGAAATCCAGCTGAGCTTTGACTGAAACAATACAGGTTTTTTTTTTTTTAAAGTTTTAAAGCCTTTAACGTAAAATAGGAAAACTCTAAATTGAGTTGTTCTTTGTCCTTCATGTGGCTCCACAATGCGCTGGCAACATGTCCGGAGTGTACCCCACCTCTCACCTGTAGTCAGCTGGGATAGGCTCCAGCAACCCCCGTGACCCACAAAGCAGAAAAGTGACTGTAGAAGAGACAATTACAGTCGCCTCTTGTACAAGAAAATGGATGGATGGGAATGAAGGAAGGGTGTTTACTGCATTCAGATTTAATTTTTACTAATAATTAAAACTTTGCAAATTGTAATCCCAGGAAGTAGAATCTGATTTCACTCTTGAACAGTAGGTGGCGGTATGCGCCTCACAATCCACCAGTCTATTAAGAGAAGAAGAGTTTAGGTTTAGGTTTATGTATCAGACAAAGCAGTCAATTAAACAGTTATGCTCCATTGATTTTTCTGCCTTGTAACCAGATGAGTGGTTTTCTCCTCATCTACAATCCAATCAAGCTTCACACGCGCGCTCACTTATCAGGTTATGAAAGGATGGGCTGACATTCTTAAACCACCTGATCGAATGAGACGATACAACAGGATGAAGTAACGTGTTGTGTTCAAAGCTCCGGTTCGACTCACATGTCGACTGCTGAGTCACTGGAGGAGATCTGTGTGCATCGCATGTGTTGTTTTGAGTCGGCCGCAACTGTTGGGACAACGACCCATCTAATCTGCACCTGCTACTGCCCCGGCAAATGTACGTTTAGACACACACACACACACACACACACACACACACACACACACACACACTGAGGCCAATGTAGGAGACAGACGGAGCCGAGAGTCCGGCTGCAGAGCATGCTGGGAAACTGGACATCAGTCATTTTGATAATTTTATCATGGCTGATATGTTCCTCTCTTTATTGTCTCATTCTCTCTCTTCTGTCTTTTCTTTTTTCTCTTCTACTCTTGATGTTCTTTTCTACAAGGATGTGACATCATTTGTAAATTTTACGATTGTTGTATATTTTTATTCTTAAATTAAAAAAAAAAAAATGGAAACACAGGAAGTGACATCATCCATGATAGTTTATTTGATTGCATGACACGTCTTTTTGTTAACATCTTGTGAAGTGAGAGAAAACTGCTGCATTAGTTGTTTAGATCCGACTGTACAACAACCAGACTAGAAATATCAAAAAACCAAATGGACTGGGTTTGTTTGAATGGCCCCTGTCTGTCTGTCTGTCTGTCTGTCTGAGTGTCTGTCTGTCTGAGTGTCTGTCTGTCTGTCTGTCTGTCTGTCTGTCTGTCTGTCTGTCTGTCTGTCTGTCTGTCTGTCTGTCTGTCTGTCTGTCTGTCTGTCTGTCTGTCTGTCTGTCTGTCTGTCTGTCTGTCTGTCTGTCTGAGTGTCTCTCGTCTCATTCACAAAACACACAGACACACTCTCTCACTGTAAGCACACACTCTTGGCTGGATGTTGATTGACAGGCGGGGCAGGTGTGGCTGGTCTGCAGCAGCGTCCCACCTGTTGATCAGTCCCCCTTCGTACCCACAAACACACACACCCCCCTTACCCCAGCACCTCGACCTTTGATCCCGTGACCAACTTCCTATTCCCATGGGCACGGTAACGACCCCTCCTGTTGCCCCTGGCAACCGTGACCCAGGCCGTGGCTGCGACTTCATAAATAAAAGGGAGTCGGTACCGACCCACTGCAGCCCACCACTGCTGTTTACAGCCTCCCGGTCACCAATGACCTTTGACCTGTGAACCCATCTCACCCCCATGCTGACACCGCTGGGGTCCACAGACACTGTTTTTGTACGGTAAAGCGTTCATTTTGTCCTGTAATGATTGAACAACATCATGCAATAATGTAAGTAATGTTTTACCTGCTATAGTTAATAATATTTTGTCTCAGATGTGATAAATGTGATGTCACACTATCACTAACTGAGGTTAAACAGTTGAATATTTATGTTGTTTACCATCTTTTAGAGAGTTTTGGCATTAATCTGTTAAATTTTGTGTCTATCTGTTAATTGAAGACCAATGTTTGTTCTCTACCAACGCCTGATGGAACTGGCTGGTGCTGAATGCTGTTTAGAGAGGTCAGTACTAATAGAGCGATCTGAATATTCCACTTATACCAATGCAGTGATTAGGTCACCTTTTTTTGCGTCAGTAAATATGAAAAATGAAGAAGTCACATAATCTTCGTAAATTAATGAAGCAAAGAGACCTACAGTATGCCTATAGACATAAATATACAAAATATGAGATGAAAAAGATGATAAACTAGAATTTCATTCTGTAAGTGTTTGCTCTGTGAATCTTGTCTATAATGCTGGATCAGAGCTACCAAAACCAATACATATTTTCATCAGAAAACCGAAGCTAAATCCAAAACAGGTGCCAAAATAATCAGGGGTTCTGCCGCCGGCCTCCAGAACCGCCTCGGTGCTCTTTGTCATAGATTTAACAAGCCTCTGGAGGAATGAACAGAGTTGTTGCCCAAAGACAGCAGCGTCATTAATGTCCAGCTCAGATCGTGTCTGTGTTCTGGCTTTGAGTCCAGCTCATAACCGTCCCGACGGTAAAATGGAAAGAATTTCCCTGTGAGCATTAGTCCTCCTCACCGTGCAGAATCGATGAGGTAATTCTTGTTTTTAACAAGCGCTGACTCTACTCTCAAAGCATGAGTCTCTTCTCACAGCGAGTGTAGTAACTGCAGAAAAAAAGAAGCCCCACGGAGAGGCTTTTCCTGGGACTCATGTTCTCAGACTATGATGCTGTCACATACGTATATAGTTCATACAGTGAGGATACATGGAGGCTTACGTTGTTATTCTGTTAGAGCAGCATTAGGGCATTCTCTGGGCCTCAAAGTCAGAAAAACTTTTCATTATTTTTTAGTCAAATGTTCTCCAACCAATCCATAAATTTTATGTTTGGGTCAATTTTAAGTTTTTCCACTTTTGGCCTTTAGTTTCTGTCCTACTTTAATAACTAGTTATTAAAGGTTTATAAACGTTTTTACTAGTGGTCTTATTCAGAGCGAGCTGGTTCAGTTTAAGTCCAGCTGAACGATGTCCATTTCGGTGCCAGGATGGGCAGTAGAACACGATAAAGAGGTAACTAAACTAAGCTCAGCCACACAGCGCTGAACTGCAGAGCTGTTTAAAGTGGTTTGAGTCCAGGGACAAAAACGTCACGGCAGGTTCAGCTCAGTCCCAGAGGGTTAGAGGGCAGTCAGGCATCGGTCCAGACCCGCTTCACCAGACCTGAGCCAGGGTTACAGACAGCCATGACATGCACAAAAATCTCCTCAAACTGTGGGACAATAGGAGAATTCGAGGTCCTAGTCATTCCACCCAAAATCCAGCTAACTATAGAATACAATGAAAGAGATCAAAAAATCCTCGCATCAAGGAAAGTGCAAACAGACCATTAAAGAAATAATATGACTTGATATTCAATGTTTCCTACAAGCTAATCGAAACACCAAATAAAACTCAAATCCTACAGATTCTAGTGCTGGACCCAACCATTTTTGGAGCTAAAAATTGGGAGAGAAGCTTTGGAGAATCTCCATTGTCCAATAATTCCTTTAATTCTATAGCAAGAAATATAATAACACATCAAGAAATGACACATCAGAAGGTTTCCATTATAAAACTGTTGTGTCATAAGTTCAATGATTCTCTAAACTTGATGCTAAAGTAAATACCTTTCAGAGCAGACTCTATCTCTATAAGAACTCACAGAACTCAAAGAACAAAACATTGTAATTCTGGATGAACAATGTAATCTTCAGTCTGTAGTGTATATTTTTGATGTGTAAATATAACTACATTTCTCCCCTCCCGCTGCCACGATCGCACAAATTTCTCCACTGTGGGACAATAAAGGTTTATTATTATTATTATTATATTTTTATTATACATGAAAAAAAATACTGTATACACAAACTAATATTAGCAATTTTATGCACATTAAGGCCATGTTGCCTCCAGTTCCTATCTCTGCTCTAAGTGATGCTGCTGACGGTCACACCATCCTCTCCGAGGAGAGCTTCTGAACATCAAATCTGCAGTTTCAGTGTAAGAACAAAGAAAACACACAGGATGCGGTGTGTTTTTCACCTTTGCTCACATGTTTTTTTCGGGGGTCATGACAATCTCAGTTCGGCACGCTGCGGCCTCGCCGGCCCACAGGCGCTCGACCCTGCGAGGGATTATCCAACCACACCCGGAAAAGACGTGTGAAATTGTGACGGGCACGAAAATAAAATGAAAAAGTTTGCGAGGCTGTGCGTGGAGGAGCGTGTTAGCTGTTGGCACGCACACCGCTGTGTAAGTTGATATGCGAGTGTGTGTGTGTGTGTGTGTGTGTGTGTGTGTGTGTGTAGTTGGGGCTGGTCCTGTCAGTGGACAGTCCAACTGTGAGTCAGTGGGTTTTCAGCCACAGTGATCACGGCTGATAGCAGGTGCTCCGAGCGGGAAACACGATCAGCTCAACACAATGCAGCTGTATGCTTTAATTGATTAGAGTGAGTTTTATGACAGTCAGGCCTCAGGCATGCAGCCGCAGCCGACCATCAGACAGTAGCTCTCAATACCAACATTTGATCACCAAAATCTTCTGGATTGTTCTGAAACAGAAATGATGAAACAACTACGCCGATCATGAAAAGATTTTACTGTCAAATATTAGGAGAAGGTTGCTGAATAATACATGATAATAATAATAATAATAATAATAATACACTTTCAAACAGATGGACGACACCTGCAACGTCAAAAACATTAAGTCCATTGTTAAGAGGTCTACAGATGGACTGACACACATACTCTGAGCGTGGGGTCCCAAAATATGACAGTGCTAGTAACACTAGTGTTTCCTCCTGACTGATGGTGAAACTGGATCAATTACTCTCGTGCAAAACGTTTGAGTTTTTTTTTCTGCTTTTAATGAGGTGTAAAATGGATGTATTCTGGCTGAAAAAGATTATGGTTAATGTGAAACCAAAGCCAGGACAAGGGTGAACATCAGTCAGAAATCTGATTGGTCCAACAATAAAGGTGGACCAATCAGTCTTAAAATATGTAATATATTTTTAAGAAAGCTAGGATACTTCACCGATGATGTTCCAAATGTCTTTGAGGTTTTTCTGCTGCCGTCATCGACGGCAGAAACGATTACAACTTCATCCCCTTGGATCGACGCTGGGAAATAAGAATCTCTCACATCCTCTTAATTCTCCATGAGTCACAACATGCAGCATTACTAGTCAAGAGTCCAGGCACTTCAGAATGTCATCAGTTCATTATGTGTCACCATTCATAACCATATCTTATGTCAGTTCAGTGTACTTTCATCCTCCGAAGTTTGTACTATACACAGGGAAGTCAAAGAAAGAAAAGAAAGAAGGAAAGAAAAAGCACCAAATTCAAAATTTAAGTGTAAACTCAAATTTGACCCTTAGCTCGGTCTCGGGGATACAGTCGTTGCTCGGTCCATCCCTCTGTCCATCTTTCTGGATACATATTTTGTTTCAAACCCCAATTTAATCACAATGAACAACATAAAGTTGTACTAGTTGTGGTGTTATGAGAGTACTGTATGAGCCATCCTCAAAGTTGGACAAGACTGCTTAAAGAAATGTGACAACATGCCAATTTCAGCGACACCGCCACCTGCTGGCAACAGGAAACTTGACTCCTCTTATAAATACCGTAGTTTAACAGTGGTGGTATAGCAGTGACGTACAGTGGTACAGTGGGTAGTGCTGTTGCCTTACAGCAAGAAGGTTCCAGGTTCAATTCCTCATGTTGAATTTGTGTGTCCTTCTCGTGTCTGCGTGGGTTCTCTGAGTTCTCCAGGCTTCTTCCCACCTCCAAAAACAGGTGATATGATCACCCCAAATTGTATGTGTGTGCGAGTCTTTGTATGTGTTTGGTGTGGCACCCCGATGAGCTGGTGTCTTATTTATTAATAGTGTGTGCTGCATCTTGGCTGGATCCAACAGTCTCCATTTGCAGATATTTTGTCCTCCACACGCCATCTTCGTCCTTTGACCCATCACCTCAGTCCAGCTTATCCTGTCCTAATGAAGCTGTACTGGCTGAGGGTCAGCAACCACCTGGAGATGTGATGAGATGCCTCTTTTCCTCCCACTCTCATCTCTCCGTAACCATCTTTTCCTTCTCATTGAACCAATTAGAAGAGCTAAGGAGGACAAACTGTGTTCTGGGACTCAGCTGGACGTGTCAACAGGTCTGTTTTGATCAGGGGATGAGGGCATCTTGGTCACTGAGCTTAAAGGATTCGTGAAGAATGTAAATTCTGCACTAATCTGCCAAGGGGTCAGCGAGGACAAAAAGGAGAGGGGTCATCAAGGGTAAGGTTATGAAGAAAGACTCACCAAAGTCAAGGGTAAAGCCTGATCGAAGAGTAAACCCAATATACATACAGGATATTAAAATCTTCATATACAAATGTAGCAATCGCTTCAGTCTTAAAGCTAGGAAAACAGCGTTCTTGAAGTTCAACCAGTTCCACGCCCACCATGTCATTGATTTGTGTTTTATATAAAAGAATCCTATAGCCTTAAAGTGTTCACCCCTTGACTTGTTACCATGCCGTTACTCTTGCTTCATGACGGCTGACAAACTTTTCCTATGCTGGTAGAAGGTGTCTCTAGATAAAATAAACCCCGAATCTGGCTTTCCACTTGATTTTTTTTTTTAACTTCTGTCTTTCAATGACAAAATCCATTTTTTTAAATCAACTATTCTGTTATTCCGAACATTTACAAACCAAAACTGTCAATAGTCACCCACATAAGTGAGAAAAATCTTTTTTCCCATGTTGTTGCAGGAATGTATGACTTCCAGGGCACAAGTCATAATAAATGTTTCTGATGCACTAGTTTTCTTAAACTCATTGTGAAATATCTTAATTACCTTAATAATTTTTGTTAATTGTAAATTAAATTGTAATTTTTTTTGCAAATGTCTAGCAAAGTGCAAATAGGTTCTTCAAAACACAAAATTGTCCCTGGATTGTCCTGTGTTTTATATTTGCAGGGAGGCCAAAAAATGTTGGCTTTTGATTAACTTCCTTTTGATGAAAGTGTTGAATTTATGTTTGATTCAAACAACTTCTCCAGTCGGTAAACGTGCTGGCGTGCAGGCTGTTAATACTCAGAGGGCCTGTCAGCAGCTTGGGCTTATCCTGCAGGACATCTGCAGTTTATCAAACATACTCGTTCCTCCGTCTTCATCCTCTCTCCGATCTCCTTTCAGCATTAGATAGTGAAAAAATGCACCCTGGTCTACAGCTGGTGGGGAGGACTTGACTTTGAAACGTGAGACAGCTGCGGAGTTGTTTGCGTACCATTTGTGAGTAGTTGGCAGAGTAACATGGGCGACGTTAATTATGGGACGGGTTCAACAAGTGTCCCCAGAGAGCAGGACTTCCTGTTTCACCCGGCCTCTGCTCTGTCTTAACATTCTCAGTGAACCTTTAAAGTGGCTTTAAACTCTGCTGCAGTTGGCCACTGGCTCGACTGGACAGTCATGACCAGACATGCACTTGTTGTTGAGTTACTATCAAATTTGCTGGAATGCACTTTTTTTTGGTGATTCTTGCTTACTTTTTACTCCATTTTTGTAAAAAAAAAAACAGATCAACTGAACTCAAATCATCGACGAGTTATTCAGTAGTTGCATGAAGTCCTTATGGGAAAGACAGACATTGTTGAGGAAATGGCACGGATAATATTTATTATGCTTGATGTAAAAAAGATACACCAACATGTCTTCCCTTACTTAATTTGATCAAGACTAGCAACGTTGTGTTTCCAACAAACAAGCACACGGCCTTATTTATTGCATTTAACCTTATCTAACATCGTCATCACAACCAAATAAAGGAATCCTCAAGTTACTCACAGAATTGTTTCAGCCTTAGGTGGTTTTATAGACTAATTCTACACACAAGATAAGGTTAGACCATTCACCAAGAGTCGCGAGTTGGTTGCATGCTGGTTCAATTCAGAAGATGGCAGCGTCCTGTTGGGGCTGTCAAGAGTTTCAACGTAAAGATGCGTCTATTATTAGGGCTACCACTGATCACAACCGAGTATAGGTTGAGCAAATGTAAGTTCTAGCCATGGAACTCATGTTGAATATCATATACAGTGTCTAGTGCCAGTAAAACAAATTTGAATAAAGGGCCATGCAAACAGTTTGGAGTTTGTTGTAGGTCTACCTGTGTGTGTGAACGGTTGCTCGTCTTTCTATGTTTTGACCCTGTGATGAAGAGGCGACTTGTCTACCTCACTCCTCGCACAGTGACAACTGGGATAGGCTCCAGCGTTCCCTTGACCCAACATGGGTTGAGCTTCTCCAATGGCTACAGGTATAAAAACATGTAAAGAACCCTATTTGTCCTCATTTTTAGTGCAAAAGAAAAATACAACGTTTACTTGTAGTTTTCCTGATTTCTGCCAGGAGAACATCCAGCCAGGAGGCGTTCACCAGCGGCGTGTCAACTGCTGTATGTCATCACTCATCTGAATAACACAGCAGCGTCAGTTCCACACCATCAGAGAGAGAGAACGCCGCTGAGCATGACGCCAATCTCAGTGTGCTGACCTCAGCAGAATGTGGACGCTCTCAGTTTCTTCAGGGTGAATGCTGACGGCGCTGCCAAGCAACAGTCAATATTTTAGCCTCTTAGGCTAATGTTAGCTAGTACACGACTATTGATAGAGGCTGAATCTCACCTCCAGTCTAGCTGGAGTTCATCAGTCACAGCTGCTCCTCCAGAGATCCCCGCAGACCGAGCTACCTCCAGACCCCAATGAAGTCCTGTTATTTTTTAATCTTGTGTTGTGGGCATGTTTGAGGTTAGAGATTGGAGAGAAGTTTCATCTGCATAGATGCTCACTGTGTGAGGGATTAAAAGGACAGTCGGGCCTTAGAAGTCACTGCTGAGCACATCACTGCAAGTTGTTGAGGGTATCTGCTGCAGCAAAATGTTTGCTGGCGGTTCCTTTGCAGCTCTATGAGAATAGATTTCATGATCCTGGTGCACGGATCTGTTTCACCAGTGTGCACCGATGTTTAATGTGTGCGCTCTAGTAGTGCCAAGGTACCACAGCAATGTCACAGGCCCTCTTCCTCCTCCTCCTCCTCCTCCTCTCATTATCCTGTGCAGATGTTCAGCGCCAGGCCCTCACAGTATCAGGTGACCACAAATCTAATTGATATCAAAACTCTGGCGGGGTAAGTCTAAGCCCCTCTACGCTCTCGGGTTACAGGCTGTTATAAGCCTGGCCCGACTTCTGACAGCCACTTTCGGCGTGAAACATGCGCTGTCTTTACTTCAAAGGAGGTGGGCATGGAGAAAAAAGTCCCATCGCCACCTAGGGAGAAGCTCTCTAAAGATTCTACCTCTTTCCAGCACGTTCTGAGCCGTATTAGACTAGATGAGATGAATTACACTCTTAACTTGTATCTGCTAGGGTGGAGGGCATTTGTCTTGGCGCACCATAACAAAAGCATTAATAAGCTCATCGGCAAACAGCGACTTTAATATGGGAAAGTGATCCAAGGCGGGGTATCACAATGCAGCTGAGAGGGGGAATTGGAAGCTTAAGGAGAGGATGTGATGGTAATGACTTTAAGACAACATAATCCTTCCCATCTGGGCTTGGCGATTGTTTGATATTTATGGTCGATGATCAGCGCTAATAGGTTTGTTATTTTCCTATGGGGTGAATATGAATGGAGGGAGCATGGGAAGAGGGTTGTGATTTGTTTTGTTTTCATTTTGTTTTGAGTTCAAACCAGAGATCGGTTTCAGACGGAGACGTGTCTGCTCTTTGTCTCGCCGGTCAGACGCACTGGTAGGCTTTTCTCAGTCTGAATGGAACTCGGATTGAAGAGTCCTACCTCTTGTTCTCCTCTCTGTCTGAAGTTAGGTTGGACAGCAGGGGTTGTTGTCACAGCTCACTGTCTAACCCTGTTAATCTTTTAAACTACATATTGTTTTCTTTTCACTGCAGATAAATATGAATCAACAGGATAAAAAAATTGATGACATTTTTGACTCTCAATTTATGAATTCCAAAATAGTTTGGAATCATTCACACCAGATTTTCTGGTTACTGATTATGGTTTTACAAAGAGTTTCAGGGTCCTTATAATAATACATTTATTATTCATGCCTTTCACCACCATCTTTACCCTCAACATCTAAACAATCACCATCTACAACATCAATATCAAATTCGAAAAGATTGTTATTGTTGTTTATCGAATAAATCTTAATTTTAAAGAAAATGTATGACAAAAACAGTAACCAGGCAGGGGAATTGTTTCCTCCACACCAAAAAGGTGGATGAAATGTTTGTCAGTAACTTAGAGGAGGAAAGACTTAGTAAGAAAGAAAGACTTTTATCATTGTGTAATGATAAAACCTACGATCTATCCACGTCAGCACAAAGTGAGCTTTTGCCGGGGGTGGGGGTGGGTGTGGGGGGCATCAGTGTCCTTGGACCCAATGGTTAGAGTTACATCGTAATTCATTCACCTTAATTTGCCTGCAGTTAGCATTGTTAGCATGCATTTGTGATGTCATAGACAAAGCCATAGCATTGTTACCACATAATACGAGTAACAAATATAGTCAGAAGTTTAGCAAATGTGTAATCAGCTCTCTGCTGGGGGTCTTTGCAGGTTAATATTTTTAGAAATGAACTGAAAAAGTGTGGAAGGAGAAGTACTTGACAGTCTAAAAATGATGGAGTGTGAATTCAGGAGTATTCTGGGATGTTCCCGCTGGGTTCGGTTTTATCTCTGTGGTTTCCCTCGGCTGCCAGCTTGTTGCTGACCCTTGGCCCGCGTGTTTGATGGATGACTTTATGACACTATTTTGGGCCCGAGCGTCACTTAGGACCATGGAGCCCGTGCTCAGGACATGAGACCTTTCTCCGGGTATGTCTTTACAGGAACAGATATCAGGATGAGTTTAATAAATACACAGGATCGTATTGCGCATGCAGAGCATGACAACAGGAGGGGGTTCTAGAATGTTCCAGACCATCATAAACAGCAGAAACACTCACTGCCTTCAGTCCTACAGTCTGGTTTCTGACAAAAAAAAAATTGATTACCTCCTTCTTATTTAAAATAATACATGGAGGACTGAATTTGTTTTGATACTAAATTTGTCAATGAAAAATTATGCAGTCAAATTTGAGGTTTGTTACCGACTATGAGTGGTTTCGATTGGTAGAAAGTCATAGGTTCATAAAACCCAACTTTTTGAAGGGTTATTAAAGTTTTCTACAAGTTTCAAAATAGTACAGTTGGATCGTGGTTCTGGAGATTGCCTCGGAGTTCTACAATGAGTAGTGGATGAACAACTCAAGCTGTTTGGATTGAATCAGGTGCTGAGCAACAGCAACAGAGTGAAAGGGAAAATTTGATCAAAAAGTTAATCTTGCTGGGATAAAAGAAGTAATCGATCACGACATTCATTAAGAAATCTGGGATCAAGGGTGATTCAGGTCGCTCGAAAGTATTCATGACCTAATAGGGTGCAAACAAACCAAATCATGATTCAAGTTGTCATGATTCAACCTGGTGAACATCTATAAACATATTTATGAGTTATTTTTTAATTCCTGATAGTTTTGAGTATCAAAGATAATGATTACTTATAATTTATGTCCCCACGGTCAGCCAGCAGCGCAGAAGGAACAAGTGATTTCACAGGATTTGTCTCCCTGTAGTAGCACATGTGTTTGATGAGATTACAAAATTTTGGAATGTCTTTCATCCATTATTTTGTTGTCTGTCTGCTGGGATCTGCCCTAAAGCCAATAGTAACTTTTCACCTCTAACATGGTCATGAAATGTGATTTAGAATCTCCCTTTGTGTCTTCTCATCGTCACGGCCCATACGATCACTTTTAGCACGGATATTCACGGACCCGCTCCTGTGCCAAAAATAAAATATGAGGCATGACCAGAGCTAAAGCAGTTCAACTAGTCGGGAGTTTTTTGTTTTTTTTAAAGAATATTCATTCATTTTGCTCTCAGCACCTGCAATCACAGTCAGAGGCGTGAAGCAGCGAGGCACAAAGTCCCCTTGAGATTTTCTCCGTGTCATTTGTAATTCATGAATTAAACTACGACGTCCATCTGCTGTACCTTCAGATGTGCGGATCGAGTGTGGATTACGCCTTTTTTAGTTGCCGTTTATTGATAGCCTTAAGAATTTTATTTTTGCAGTTTTTCCACTGATTGATTACATCCTGCGAAGCTGTAATGTAATTGTCAGTCCTTCCGTCTACCAAATATCTTCACAACCGTCGCAGATAGAACGATGAAACAAAAAGCACATCACTCAGGCTGGCAAAGGGGATGAAAATGAGATGATAACCTTGACCTTGAGAAAAGTAGGTCAAGATCAAATGTCAAACTTATGTACACTCAGGAACCGGATTAAATAGAAACACGATGGAAAAGGCCAGTGTGTGTGTCTCAGGAGATATTTCCTATCCTGAGATATTTTTGCACATATCTCAGGAACTGAATAAGATAGAAAGACGAAACAAAAGGCGTTATATTCAGGGAGGCAAGGGGAGGAAAATGAGATCACAACATTGACATTGAAAAACTAGGCCAAGATCAGATTTTCACTTTTATACCTTTTTAGGTACACATCTCTGAAACCTTATGACAAATAGAATTCACCAGTTACATGTTGGATCATGGGTCTTTTATTAAATGAACCTGACCTATGCAAGTAGGTCAGGGTAAAAATTTTTGAATTCAGGGGTGTCGTGGGAAATCGCTTGACTGCCTAGTTTTAAAGTTTAGTTTTGTAAAAGCAAGTTCTGCTTGTTTCTATTAAAGTTGCAATGTGACTAAATAGAGAAGTCAATTTTCTTATCGAGGACATGTTTCTATCGAGATCTTGATCACGACCACTTAATTGTCCCAGAGGATGAAGCCAACCAGCAGCTGTACACACAGTAAGTCAGAGGAGGCTGACATGTGGTCCTCTGGTGCAGACGCCCGTCCAGTTTCCCCAACTGAAAGTCAATGATTTGATTGGACATAGTCACTTATTTTCGTCAGAATTCATGTGCATCAAGTCTTCAGCATCAAATTACATGCCAGACGACCTCATCAACCCCAACACAAATGCACATGCGTGCACACACACACACACACACACACACACACACACACACACACAGACACACACACACACACACACACTCACACAGACACACACACACACACACACTCACACACACAGACACACACACACACACACACAGACACACACACACACACACACACACACACACACACACACACACACACACACACACACAGCTACGCAACCTCTGGTAGTCTCCACCTGCCCTCCTCAGTTTGAAATCATGCACATTGCTGATATGTGCATGTTTGTACTTCGCGCGTGTGTTAGTGTGTCTGTTTGTGTGTGTGTGTGCATGAAGAGGGCTGGAGGGAATGTGTGTGAGGTTCAGGAGTCCATCTTGTTTTTTCATTTGCCGTGCTCCGTGACATTTGTTCCTGCAGCTGAACATGTGCAGGACAATTTCTTGATTCTTCCAGCAGTGGACAGCTGCAGTGTGAATTACACTAAAGCTGCTGCTGTGGGAGGATTAAGCTGATGGAGTGTGTGTGTGTGTGTGTGTGTGTGTGTGTGTGTGTGTGTGTGTGTGTGTGTGTGTGTGTGTGTGTGTGTGTGTGTGTGTGTGTGTGTGTGTGTGTGTGTGTTTGTGTGTTAACCTTGTATAGTTATAGGAAGTGGCTCTCTCTGTGATGCTTTTACTTTCATTATTTGATCAGACTGATTAGATAAGACCAGCTAAAAGATAGTACTGCTAGTATTTCTAGTACTTCTAGTACTGTACATTCACTGACATGTAGGTAGGAGATGAATAACGTCGTGAATGATCCTTTAAAAAATATTCAGCGTGTCCCTATAATTAAATGTTAGATGATGGGAGCCAAAACACCAGGCTAACATTGTAATTCCATAACATTTCATTACAATGCAGTATAGTCGTGACCTCCATCCCTCAGAAACCACCACAACTGTTCATACCTGGGTGACCTCACCGTAACAGCTCACATGAGTGTGGGCGGGACAATGATCTCCTTACAAAAGCAAGTTCAGTTGACTCTTTTTTTGGTGCTTTTTCTTGCTTTGCCTCGACCTGGACGATAAGAACCTAAACAGATATACTTTGATTTCACCTCACTATTAAAAGATGTCAGCAGAATAATTAAAGAATCCTTTGGTTTTCTGTTGGAATCATCAAATAAATGTGAATGTTTTCTTGCGTTATGACCAAGCTGTGATTTTTGGCTCTTTTTGACATTACTAAATATGTTGTAACCAAGTTCCACAACATGTTTCTCCTCTACCTGCTTGGTACGGACTAAGAGGTTTCACCATTTAAAGCAGCATAAGGACAGAACTTGTCTTTTTCTGCTGCTGTTGCAGAAAATTCCCTTCATCCATAAGTCCGCTCTTCCTTTCTGACATCTAACATCCAGCTGACGTCTGTACTGTAAAGGTGAAGGTAACTGTCTGCCTGCTGGTCGACTGCTTTAGGGGTTAATCTAAAGGTCTCTGGATGAACACTTTGAAGTATGGCCTTTCACCAGCAGCAGCGGGCGGCCGCCGAGCTCAGGATTTGTTTTGGTCAGGATTTGACTGAATTATTTTTTACCAGAGAATATATTGATTTCCACAGGAAGAAGTTAAAACCCTTGAAAATTGTGCTGAGTAACATGACACCGCACAGCAGAGAAGGGTTTTCTAGCTATCTGAGGGTCTCTTGTGTGTTAATCGTCTGCCCAATGTGCAGAATCCTAACATTGTGCCAAACTGGAATCCTTTTATTGATAGTCTGAAGGAACGGAGCGGGAGACCTCGGCCGTGCCAGAGGTCTAAAGCCGGTGTGGAGCTGGATTTGTTTTCCTGGAAATAACGTCTGACCTCTGAAGGAAAGAGCTGAGGCTGTTTCTGGATTCCTTTGGTCAGTGTGTGGGTTTGTGGTCCTCAAAATTATTTTGAGAAGCAACCATCAAATCTACAATAAAATCTGGACTAATGAAGCTTTTTGAAAATGATTGTGATATAGGCAAAATTGGCCCAGGAATTTGTTTACCTGTGCGCAATCCATAAATGTTCCTTCTTGATGCTTTGGCAGCAAAGTGTTGGATAATGTTTTGTCACGGTCTGGATGTTGAGTACGGTATTCTCATTCCGGTTTGAACAAACTGTTCTGCAAAAAAGAGTCGAATTGTCGATGTGAGATCTTCAGTTTATGAATGACAACTTCTGAAGCGACAAAAACAACAACAACAACAACAGCAATGTTTGTTCTAATGTAAATGAATAAACCATACTTTTAAGTCTTGCACATGGAGGTTCATAACTTGAGGAACCCATGCCATGTTGCAAACCACCAACAGGAAAATCGACACTTAACACAAACAATGAATGAATGAATGAATTGGATGAAAGTGAATGAACTGGATTAAGATTAAGAATGTATGTATTAGGAATGTATGTATTAGGAACCGATAAGCAGAATCGAAATGAAAACCTCTTGACTGCGACTGATACGCCAAACTTAATTGCTGCAGACGTGTATGCCAAATATCAGCCATTGCTGGGTGTCCTTCGGTGTCTGGCTTTAACATCCAGAGGATCTGACGAATACAAGAAGCATTTTCACAGTGAAACTGAATCACCTCTAAATGCCGCCATTCGTATCTGACCTCTGATTCAGTTTGGAGGAATCTGCATTCCACCAGCAGTGAAAAACAAGCAGAGGAAGATGGACACCATGAGGTCAGAGGCTTTGGGGTCTTTATTGCTCAAAATTTCATCTTACCATGTGTTTTTCAGCACACGCACGACAATTTGGGGGGGGGGGGGTGTTGTTTTCTAGGGGCTCCTCGCCGTCCGTGGGTAACGGGCCCTTTAATGGGGTGTTTTTACACACAGGACAAGTGGCTGCGTCGTGGGTCGGCACGAGGCTGGGTTTATGAGAGGCCACACAGAGAGGTGGAGGGCAAGCAGCCTCGGTTTGATGGAGGCGCCCCCCCCCCCAAATCTTAACTGTGTGTCTGTTTGGAGGCTTTACAGCCTCTGAAAACACAGAGAGAAGACCTTGATATGAGGATCAGGTAGACTGGGCCAAGAGGTGTTGGCGTCTCTGTGATGATGTATAAGGTTTAACAGACGAACAACTGCTGCAGTTACGGATGGTGGAACTCATCAGATCGTCATAACTGGGGTGACCTTTCCTCCTCTACTCAAGACAAACCCCAACAAATACTCACATTCAGGGCAAAAAAAAAAAAGTGCTTTGGTCCTACTCAGTCTCAATCCTACAGCAATCCTCTTACACAGGATGTGTTTTCCAATCAGACATTTCTTAATGAATAAAATACTTGGCCTCACATTTAATGACTCTGATGTTTTTCAGGTAAAACAATCTCTTATAAATGACCTCAGGGCTCCAAAATCAGCAATAGCAGTAAAGTGACAGCTCCAGATGGTGGCACGGTGTTTCAGATGGGACAATGGGCACAAACAGCAACTGCTGGCTGAATTCTGGCACATAAATAATAACCCGACTGTGAGTCGAGTGCCGCTCCTCAGAAAGAAGAGAAAGAAGTGATGAAGACGGAGGAGGCCAGAAGTTCAGTCCTCTGCATTTGCGGTTTGGCACAGATTGATCAGGTCTTTGTTTTTAATCAGACAGATGTTTCTGTGGATATTTCAACACGATATAAACTGAAGTGACGTCACATGTAGAGACATCAGTCAGTTGGAAAATGGCGCACGGTGAAAAAGCTAACACCATGAAGCCAAGCTGCCACAGAAATGCTTTTGAACCTCTATATATAATGCAAAAAACACAAGTATTAATTAAATTCAAACATATCATAATAATGATTATCAATTATAAGTGAACTCATAAATTACTTTTACAAAATCTAAATCTAAATAGCGATTCATCAAGTCAATGCAAAAGGTGTGTTCAGTCCTTCAACCGTAGCAAGTACATATCCCACAATGCCCGGCGGCAAATCGTAAGGTACAGCACAAAATTCAAACCCAACAAACATTTGTTAAACTAAAGAAACCAAACAATGGAGGACATGAACGAGACAGAAAAGACACACATCCAAGCGTTAGCTTTACGTTGCACATATTAAGCATGTTGTTAACTTTAACTTTACCACCCACTAAACCGTCAGAAACGAACCAAAGTCATTGCGTTCTCTGCAAGTTACACAAAAGCAAGAACCAGATGAAAGCACAGTGCAGTAACAGATCAATGACAGCGTCCACTATGTAACAAAGCAGACTATAGAACGAACTGAAGGACTCACCAATTGGCTGCATACCAGGTTGAAACTGAGTTTAGTGAATCCACTTCCCTATAACAGGTCACAGTGGTCACATGACTCACAGCACACCTCTCTCTTAAAGAGACAGACTGTTGCATTTAAGCAATTTCCTCTTCTAGGGATTAATAAATGATTCTGATTCTGAAATAAAAACTAATACTTCAGTTAATGACCTGCATTTTCTCATCAGCCTCAATCATAAGTTATATCAGGTGCTAGTTAGCTTTGCGGCATTCAAGTCCATTACAGAGTCACTGACATGGCTGTCTGTGTCATGTAAGTGGTATGTTGCCATAGACACCACCTGACCTTTGACCTTGGGTTGTCAGCAGGATTTCGCATGATGCTCCAGCTCTGCAGCCAACATGCCAACCTACGCATCAACCAACTCAGGTTCGAGGTTATGACGCGAGTGCTACGTGTGTGGGGCGAGTGTGCACGACATTTATTCTACACCTGCATCCATTCTGTTATTACATGTGATATTGATTTCTTCTAGTTGATTCACAAAGTAACATTGTCATAGGTTTTTGGGTTGTTTTTGATAAATCAATCATGGCAATGATATACTAAGCATTCTTTATAGCCTCACAAGCGATGAACAACTCTTTGGCTCCCGACACAATTGATGTGGCTCAAACCGTCACCTTCTTGAAATAATTTAAATAAGTCCTTTTTTTTTTTTTTACAAATTTTTTTTAAAAATAAATCACCAAAATAATCAACAAATGACTCTGTTTTTTGTGTTTCACATATATATATATATATATATATATATATATATATATATATATATATATATATATATATATATATATATATATATATAAATATAAAATATATATTTATATATACACACACACACACACACATATATATATATAAAGATTTTGGCGATTATTTTAGGAACGCGTCGAGATTTAGATTCCTGACATTGAGGCTTTTGACCACCAACTGTTGTTTTTTTTTTTAGGATGTTGCACTTTTATAAAACTGATGTTTCATCTGCTCACCTGGGGGACCTGCTCTCAGTCTTAGGGACGACCATTCTGGAGCTTCTCTAAAGTATGCCCTGTAAACTAAATAAATCAGGTGACTATCACTGCTTTGTTAGAGACAGACAGCTGCTGCTTTTGATCGGCTGGCCATGTGTGAACGCTACAAACCGCTTGATGCTCAAACTGTGACACACTCCATCTTAACAGGGCGTTTGGGGGTGAAGCAGCTGGGCGACATGCAGCCTAGGAGCGAGGCTTGGGTGGTGGTGCAGTGGTACTTGCCCCCCACCCAACCCCCTACCTCCCAACTTAACCCCCCCCCCCCCCCCCTCCAGATGCCCCATGATGACAGAGTCCCCCACCATCGGCCGCAGCAGGACGCTTGGCACTGACGTGAGCTGTCGGTTCTCCCCGAGGCTGGAGCGTGCCAGGCGACAGCTGCAGGACTCAGAGTCTCTACACAAAACAACCCACCCCCCCCCCAAAAAAAAAACATCCCCATCAACCCTCAAACCTCCATAACCCCCGATCCACGTCAGGCCACGCGGGGCAATGTCCCCCTCAATACGACCATTGTTATGCTCCGGGCTGGCTAAGCCCTACATATCAGAGGGATGAAACCCCCTCCTCAGCACACACACACACACACACACACACACACACACACACACACACACACACACACACACACACACGTATTGCGGTGGTCATAAGTGTGGTGGTGTATGAGCACACGGCTGAGGATGATGGACGGGACTTTGATAGCTCAGCAGCTGTTTGCTGTGCAGAAATGTTGGAATGAAAATCCACCGTCCAGAACAGAAAATACTGCAGAGAAGAAGGAGAAGAAGCTGCGTTTGTGCCACCATACATCAAACCGGTGGCTCTGCATCTGCTGGTTCATTTTGTTTTATGATTTCCCCCCAATCCATGCATCCCTTGGTTGTCATGACGCTGAGCATATCTGAGATGATCTCTTAGGGATGGTTGTTGGACGTAAATGCTGAGATCATGTTAGAGCCAGTCGGTCACAGCGGCACCCCGAGCTAGCTGGAAGAGGTAACAGGGTTTATTCAAGGGGGGGCCGGTGCACCATCAAACTTATAACATCTGCTGACGGTTCTTTATCTGTGGACAGATTTATTCAAAGGAAGGGATTCCTGCCTCCTGGTTGTGGGTTCTCCTCAGACATAATCAACAGTTAACTCCTTAATGCACTCCTTAATGCACACTAAAATTGATCATTGAGAAAAAATTTTCACCAATTTATTCATCTGTGTATATAAATATTTTAGTAAAGAGTGCTTGGAAGTATTCACTACTTTGTGTAGGGCTGATGACATCACTTCCTCTCTGGCTTTCTCGCCCCCAGCTCCAGAAACTCGGTCTTTCTCTGAATTTTTTAAATTCTAATACAAATCAGTTCCAGCACAGGGTTGCTATGAAAAATAAATGTTTCTTATTTTACTACAGTTAAACATAACTTAGTCAGAGTTGACTGTGAACCCCTTGACCTGATCACTCTTCTCCAAGCCTTTCTTTTTGTAATTTATCAAGCTGCAAATGTCAGACAGATATTGAATGAAATTTTCAGATTTCATGATCAGCAAACACATCCAGAAAACGTTTGGTCAGACGGAAAGGTGTAGAAATAGAGCCTAAAATAAAACATGCAGGGAGATCCCAGAAACTGAAATTGATCGGTGTTTACTGAAAGTGAGAGCATCACTTGTGTGTGGGAAGGGTATTATATAACTGACATGTTGCTATGGACACTGACCTTTAACCCCAGGGTGGGTGTCAACAGGATTGCTGATGACACTGTGACTGGATGACTGGCATGTCATGCTACGTGTCACACAACTCAGGTGTCACGGTTACGTACGACTCCTGCTGGGGCGTACTGAGCATGTGCACGAGTTATAAAATAAAACATGAGAGAGTTTACATATTAGGTGTATTCATTACATTACAACCTTTTTGGCTGTTATATTTTTTTTCCAGGGTAAATTAATCTTATTTCATTCCATGCATGCAGATGTTGAGCCTTGATTTAAGTCACTGAGCACAAATGAGTCTTTTAGAACAAACAGCAGCAGAGGCTAAAAATGATCTTCAAATGAACTGCTGACGTCTGGAGGAAAGAGTTGAAGAATAGTGAAATTGACTGAAAGCCTTATGTGTGCTTGCATGTGTATGTCTATGTATGTCTATATGTGTGTGTGTGTGTGTGTGTGTGTGTGTGTGTGTGTGTGTGTGTGTGTGTGTGTGTACGTGTGTGTGCTTCAGTGAAGGAATTGGTCTGATTTATATTCAGCTTTGACACTGAGACCTCACTGTTACTGGATCCTCCATGACACCCTGTGTACCTGGAACCCACCTCCTCAGCACCTTACATCACACACACACACACACGCACACACGCACACACGCACACACGCACACACGCACACACGCACACACGCACACACACTTCTCAGAAGTCTAAGTGAAGAATTTGCTGCTGTGACAGTTTGGTGTGCGTTCAAACGTCGACTGCACTTAAATGAACAGAATCGTAACAATGATGAGTGCAGTTCTGAAATATTTACTATAATTGACTTTTTATTTTTGTTTGCATGCAAGGAGTACGGCAAACAACACGTATCGTTGATCCACTTTGATTAAAAGCACCAGCAGTGTCCAATAGACTATTTAGAGGCTGGAGGCCAACTCATCGTTCACTATGTAGTTTGGTTTGTCCAGCAACACTTCCTTGTGCACTGAAGTCTTTCTCATGAACTCTGAGATTTACGTAGCTTTTCAAGGCAAAGTATTTTAGCAGCAACATGGATTTAATGACGTACTGAAGTGTAGAACATAACTTGTCCACCACGGGGCGCTGATGATCACTAATTCATTCATTATAACCTCAAAAATCCTGCATTGCTTCAGTTATTGGACTCTATGTGTATAGAGGTTAGCACTAAATAGGAGCACATATATGTATTAGTGAATGATATATGCATATTCTGTATATATACAGTAGCTGTTATCAGAGCGCTTATTGGGTCCATTAAATTAATTGATCCAATGCATTATTTCACTAATTCTTGAATAAATTTATTTTAATCGAAACTGTATGATTTGAAATTCTATGAATTTTCATAGTAGTTCCAGCCATCTGACGGTGGGAATTAGACAAGTGATCTTCATCATCGAGGACACCAGCCATCATCATCACATCAGCATGTATTTATTTGTTTAAACACTAGAGGGAGCGCTTGATTCATGGGTTGAGAGACGTTTTCTCTGCTATAAAGATGCAGAACAGATGTTTAATAAAAAATAAATATATTAAATACTTTCCTCCCATTCCTCCTTTTATCTCAGGCTCAAATCAATTCCTGGTTTGTTTAACATAATTAGTGTGTCACAAGGATACAGTTTTGATTTGACTGAATCTACTGTGATCCATTGATCGCTCTTTCATCTTTCCTGTGAAATAATCAATAATTACTGATCTGGGAAACCAACCAACATTCAGTGTGACTGAATCAAAGTACATTTCCATCATCAGGATCTGTGAGTTCATACTGTCTTTTTTTCTTCTCTCTCTCCAAAGACAGTTTCTATTGTCTCTGAATCTTCATCAACATCTTCATCTTCACTGCTCTTTGATCCGGTCTTGTTCATCCAGGTGATGGTAATCCTTGATGGGTGAATGTGAAGCAACTTCTGTTTTCAGATTTGCAGATACTTCACTTCACATCCAAGAGGCTTCATCAGTTCTGAAGGAACAGAATATAAAAAGTTTTCACCTGATCTTTCCATTTCTGTCTTTTGCAAAACAAACCCTAAGTCTAACGAAGTGGTCAAACTGTTCAATAAGAAGTTATTGTTACATTGGTGTTGTTTTTCTGATGAGACTACCATTATAGCCTGTTTCTCTGATGAGGATGAGGAGCTGAGATGCAACAGAGATGATGATGAGCCGCACTCGGTCAACAGCTTTGACTCTAATTAGTTTTTATCAGATTAAATTTAAAGTCCACGTCAATCTGGTGCAGACTGTAGACTGAAATGTGTACCCTGTGAGTGTGTGTGTGTGTGTGTGTGTGTGTGTGTGTGCGTGCGTGTGTGTGTGTGTGTGTGTGTGTATCTCTCTGTCTTTCAGCAGCCAAACTGAACCTCAGGGTTTCTTTCCTTTTGGCTTTTGGGATTGGTGGTAGGAGAGTCTGTCTCCAGAAATCGCTCTAATCCTCTTAGATAAAAGAGAGCCCTCATCCAATCCCTGCTCCAATCCCTCCCCTCACTCCACACTCATCTCTCTCTCTCTCTCTCCCTCATTCTCTCTCTCTCTCTCTCTCTCTCTCTCTCTCTCTCTCTCTCTCTCTCTCTCCCTCATTCTCTCTCTCTCTCTCTCTCTCTCTCTCTCTCTCTCTCTCTCTCTCTCTCTCTCTCTCTCTCTCTCTCTCTCTCTCTCTCTCTCTCTCTCTCTCTCTCTCTCTCTCTCTCTCGATGGGGAAGAGAGGACTTTTTAATCCAAGTGGATTATGTTGCAAATTGGGTGACATTGGAGGCGAGCAGACACAAAACCTGCTGCAGACTGCCTGCTTTATGTCTTCCTAAACACATGGATAGGGAAGGAATTATCCAACTTTTTAGTCCTATGTTTATAAAAAGCAACCTGGAAATACCTGGGACAGCCTTGAAGAGCATGGAGCGCTGACACAGCGGATTTCTCAGAGAAGGACCGGTTTTCAACTTCAACCTGAAGAGCTTTTTGAAGCAGAACTAACATTTTCCTCTCCATCAGTTTGTGCTGGATGACTTTTATTTGCCCCGGAGGTAAAAATAGAAGCAGGGTGAAGATGCAGGGAGCAGGATGTGTTTGTCCAGGCATGACTGCCATCATTCCGAGTCCAAAACTCACTGTTTTCACTGCCGTCATCTCTCTTTAGCCAACATGAGAAAGCCTCCAAACTCCTCACGATCCGCTTCCACGTTCAGAGCTGATCACAGTTTGTGAAACCGCCTCCACAGTTTTTTGAAAAGCGACCAACAGGAGTATCATGTCAGGAGCTCAAAGTGGGAAGCTGTCGGGAACCAGGAAGCTTCTGGGGATTGTGGGATTCTTTTTCCTGTGGATTTCAGCTCAGGCTCAGATGAAGATCCCACCAGACACGTAAGTTGTCTTCTACCAGATCTCAGCTCTCTCCGTCTTCCACCTGTTTCAGGAACAAGTTGTTATTTTTCAAATGATTACATCAGGAATTTGTGATGACTGATGTGTGGGCCTCTAATGGTTTAAAAGTTTAAACAAATCAGAAGAAATATTTCACTATAATGAGACCTTTAATTTTTTAAAAATGAAATGTAATGAGTGCTGAATATAAAACAGACATTTAATTTCCTGCATTTGAAAGGTGCAGACAAACAAAATGCATAAGAACAAAAACAAACAAAAAAGATATTATCTTTAAATAATGATTCATTGTCCATCAAACATAAGGGATGAAGGCTGTAATAAACACACCTTAAGATGTTCATGTTACAACAACTGCGTTAGCACGTTAGCACGTTGGCTAAAGTGTCATTAGTTGAAGAACTTTAGCATATCTTCTTCTGCACTTGCTTATTGACTGAAGTACGAATCAAGTAATAAATGCATTAACATCAGGTTGTAATTCATGCTACACAACATCAATCATACCTGCAGACAAAACATGACCTGTCCCTGTTTTCAGTTGTTCCACATGTGCGGGCCTTACTCCTCAATACTCCTCATGATCTCTTACGATGCTGCATCTGTTCACATCTTTCTCTCTATTAATAAAAACTTTGGATTAATTCCAAATTCTTCTCAATATTACTTTTGCTAATAGCCTAAAAGTTCTCCCTGCAGTATGGAGATGAGTGTTGTTTGATTCTGAACACAGTTCTGTGGTTGGTTGATGAGTCTTGTCTGATTACCTCCTGCTGTGACGGAGCTCCTGTGTGGATGTGATGCTGAGGAGAAACTGTCCTGATTGGACTCATCCAACATAAACATCCTGAGGAAACGCTGTGATCATCTAACACACGGGCTGTGTCCCCTCTGTCGGTTGTGTTTCGTCATGTTTTCATGATGATGTGAGTTTGAGCGGGGCACCTGCAGCTCCCGGCTCTGACCCACATGAAGATCAGATTATCTAAATCTCCTCCATCACCGTCATATCTAAACAGCCTTTTTCTGTTGTAACCAAACGGCAGCAGGCAGCCAAGCTCCAAGCAACTGACCAACGCAGGTTGTCGTGCTGCATGTTTTTGGTTTTTTTTTGTCATACAACTTTATTTAACATGTTGCATTAACAGACAACAGACCATTTCTCTGTTATGCAGAAATACCCAACCCACAATATTTAAGAAAGGTTAAAACATTAACACTTCTTGCAGGAAAGTCCATTCTATTAGCATAAAACAGGCTTGTCTGCTCAGGACGGATCCGGTGGTAAACCTAGAACCTGGTAGCAGATGATCTACGCTGGGGTGAAAGGTGACAGGATCCCCTTCGTAGTGGAAGTTCTTCTAAATTTTCAGTATTATTTTGCCCTCTTTCACAATAAGCTAGTATGACCTGGCTAATATAAAAGAATGGGTTCCCTGTGTGAATGGTTCGCAGCCACTCAATAGGTAATCAATAGGATGAGTGGCAGTCCTAATTTGGTGGTCATCAAATGTGGGACAAGTGACTAAGCACTCCAAAGGGGGATATGTACATAAATAGTGTTTCTGCATCCCTGTTGTGTTGACTGCAGATAATTCCTGATGTTGTATTCCTTATCAATTAGAATCTTCTTTATAATTTTATCCCTTGTGTCTGTTTCAGGGTCCAGCAGTGGGCGTTTGTGATCTCTGATCAGTTTCGAAGCTTAACCACCAAATACTCTGGCTCTCTGCTCATGCAGAAGGTAAACGGAAGAAAGGATTCATTGTGGTGGATCTGTGCAAGTCTGGCTGCACAAAGCAGGAAAGCGTGCATCATAGGGAGTTTTCAAACCCGCAGCTCCTCCAGTGAGGACACCCACACACACAAATATTGCCAACATATAGGGATCAAGCTAATACGCAGTTTGAGCATCGATCCTCCTCTGCCAGCATCAGGATTTGCAGTCTTTTCCGATTTTACACATTCATCTATTTATCTGCCAGATTTAGATTTATTGCAGGACTTCCTCCTGCAGGAAGGTCGAAAAAAAACCGGACACATATCTGCACATAAAGGACATCCAGCCCATTTTAAGCCCATGGGCTTTACCTTTTCTTGGTGTGGATAAAAGTTTTTGAGAGGAGCATGAGTAAATCAGAAAGATAGAATTTTCTCCTGTCAAAAAGCCAAATGAGGAGACGTCCCTTTGGCAAAGATTTGTTGTGAGGGATTGAATCTCTGCACCGTAGCTCAGTAATATTCAAGACCTGTCACATTTAGGCCATGATGCATATTGAAAAATAACTGTCAGACAACACTTGACACGACTCACACGTGCATCAGGTGAATCTGACACAGAAATCAGCTGCTGGGTTCTTCATTCGGACAAGTTGGCTTTAGTGAATGACTTAAGTGAGTGATCTGGAGTGTAAATAAGCAGATAAGGCTGTCTGTCCTCAACGGATGATCCACCTCCTGCTTCTTGATCCAGTGAAATTGACCTCATTACCTCACAGCTCCTCAAAGGGAAAATATAAAACGCCTCCACGTGAAAGCAGCTGATTTAATCCGCTCTAACTAAACTAATCTTTTGGATGGCATTAGATCACTTTTACTGTTTTGCTTTCAACTGCTTCCAATTCTTTCATATACATTAACAGAAAAGTCCTGGAATAAACCAGATTATATACATTTTTATGCTTCGGATATTATTTCATGTCGCAAGTTATTTTCAGCATGGACTTACATTTAATAAATGAAGTCGATGGCTTTGTTGTAAAAATTTCCTAACAGTTGTGATTATTTGCTTTTGGGTGTTAAAACCAGAGTTAGGGGAGTTTGTGTATAGAAATAGAGGCAGATGTGATAATGAAGTGACCCAAAACCTGTTTTAATTTCCTGCAGAAACTGAGGGATGTGGAGTCCATCATTAAGATTGTGGAGCTGGACGGAGAAGACTTGGTGAAGGAATACTCCGATGAAATCGAAAGAATGCTGGGAAGCAAGATGAAGTCGGTGAAGGTCAGGACAAACAGACCTCAATGAGCCGTATCAAATAAACAAGAGCAGCCAATCAGCTGCCAATGAAAGCAATCAAGTGATATCAGAGACAGAATGAAGAAGAAATGGAAGCAACATTAAGTTCTGAAATAACTACCCACAATGCAATCATGTCCAGTTTGGAAATCGATCTCGATACAAATGCTGCATTCAGGACAATCGTAAACTCTGAAACTCTTGACTTTGAGGACAGACAATGTGTTTCACTCAGAGTGACTGACAGAGTTTGTGTTTCTTTCTCCCAGAGGTTAGCGGAGTCTGCAGAAGATGCTGACCTGTACCATGAATTTAACGCTTCCTTGCAGGTACGTGTTCTTTTCTCCAGACAATCGTCATCCACAGCTGACATTTTATGCTATAGTTCACAGCCTGTGTGTGTGTGTGTGTGTGTTCTTTCTTTTACTCTTGGATCAGGGTTTCGGGTAAAGAGGTAAATCCCAGTCTGTGAACTGGTGTGGGATGTGACTTGTCAGCCTCAGGTGTTGTTTGGCTGTTGTCAGAATTCTATGGGTTTGTGAATCCAGGTCAGCAGTGGCTTCAGCTAACACCTGAGTTCAGATCACTGATCCTGTGAGCTAACTGGGTCGACGCCCGCAGCACAGCGGGGTGAAAACATTACAGGAAGACACTGAAGCAGTCCAGGCGGGCTTATTTCTTACACGTTGTAGTTGTGTTAGCCTTAATAATAACAAACTTTAATTGAAATCTCATCCACTCCTATGATACATAGATCTATATTTAAAAAATAATTTTTTAAATTTTTACATATTAGATTCTAGATATAATAATAACAATGGCATAAGTAATGCGTATAATAATGGTTTCAAGATAAGTCTGGTTTGATTCTAGAAAAATCCAAGTGTTGCATCAACAGAAAGTCAGAAGTAGGTGGAAAACAAATAATGATATAAACAGAAAATATTAACTTTTTGGAATTCTGGGCAAATGATCTGAATCTGTTCTTTAACTGATTCGATGATGCCCCCACTTTGCCCTGCCCTGCCTGGGGAGGGCAGGTATTGACCACCAACAGGTCACATGGACGATGGACTACCTCACTAATAGACCTCAGTCTATGACACTGTGGTAATGTCTGCTGTCGTCTACTCAACGGTCTGATGGGGGTGGGGGCAGTGTCAAAATCCAACCCATCATAAATAACCACCCCAACCCCAAGGAATAAAATAATATTCTATACTAAAGTTCTCTTATTCTGAAAGGCTGTGCTCTTCCTGTCTCCCGTCAGTTTGACTACTACAACTCCATGCTCATCAACTCGGGGGAAGACGACGGGACCAACGTCGACCTGGGGGGGTTTTTTCCCCTGGAGGAGAACGAACACTTCAACAACATGGCGGTGAACACGCTGCAGAGCGACATCCAGGTTCCCACCAATGTTTACAACAAAGGTCAGAGGTCATCCCGTACTTTATCAGATCTAGCTCCGCACGTTGGTCTAACCAAAGTTGCTTTTGTGTTCAGATCCCAACATCCTCAATGCCATCTACAACTCTGAGGCGTTAAACGACGTGTTCATCGGTAACTTCCAGAAGGATCCCACCCTTACCTGGCAGTACTTCGGCAGCTCCACCGGTTTCTTCAGAATCTACCCCGGTCAGTTCACTGTTATTGACATTTTCAATTCGGAGGTTGCTTTGTTTTGTGAATATTCTCAGCATCAGAAGGATGTAAATTGTGTTAGAACTGACTCCACCTGTGTTTCTCCTGTCTGTCAGGCATTAAATGGACTCCAGACTCCAATGGTGTCGCTGCTTTTGACTGCAGGAACAGAAACTGGTGAGTTTAGTCGAACAACTTCTCAGATCTACGTGATAAAATGAAGATGCTGTCCTTTCCTGAGGTTCTGTAGTCTTCACAGGAAGGATCCTACAGATTTAAAGACTTTTCCACTTTTTTATTGACATTGCGTGTTTAATTTGTTAACATATGTCGATTATAATAATATTATATTAATACTGTGACAGATTGACATGACAGATTAGTGCAATATGTTAGGAAATGGTAGCGCTGAATGAGACAGAGGTTCTGCAGGCTCTGTGTTGACTGAGCAGTGACCAGCGGGAGTTCTGATCCTCTGGAAAAGACGATAAGCTGCTCCTTAGCCGGGTCACCGGAGCCAGCGTGGCACCATATGTGTTCATGCATTTCTAAATAATGCCTGAGATCTGCATATGTCCCTGAACACGTCATCACATCACACGACCACAGCTCAGCTGGAGTCGCTGCTGCGTGCATCTGTAGGGAGAGAAGGTGGAACTCAAAGCAGCATGTTTGTAATGACGTGGTCTGAATGTAACATGACAACATTCTCCATGGAAAACTTCTCTCCCTCCCGTGTTCAGGTACATCCAGGCGGCCACGTCTCCCAAAGACATCATCATCATGGTGGACATCAGCGGCAGCATGAAGGGGCTGAAGATGACCATCGCCAAACACACCATCAACACCATCCTGGACACACTGGGAGAGAACGACTTTGTCAACGTCATCGCTGTGAGAAAGACGCACAATCTATGGTTAAATCTGTTGTTTGATTTGTAAAAATCCTGAGGATACACAGGGATGACATAGCAATGACCCAAATTCATTCATTCATTCATTCATTCATTCATTTATTTTCAATACCCACTTCTTCCGCTTGAACCGAAATAATCAAAACCATTTTTCACATTTGTGAATCCGAAGCCAAATCGAGTGAAAATTTATTAAAGCGATTGTGTAAAAAGTTTTGTTCGACGCCATATTTCCCTCCTCCGGTTGCAGTACACGGACTACGTTCGCTACGTGGAGCCCTGCTTCAAAGGAACCCTCGTCCAGGCCGACTTGGACAACAGGGAAGTAAGTCCATTATCTGCTTCACGGAGGCTTTAAGAGTTAACCAGGCACCACACAGGAAGTACCCTAAGATCATCAGCAGATCAACCTCTTGCCCTACTTCCTGGAGCACAGCTCAGCTCGGAGCTCTGTGTGTGTGTTTGCACACAGGAGCTTCATATTTTTGGAACATAAGGACATTTTAGCAACACTTTTACAGATGACATTAGAATTCATGTTAGACTTACTGAAAAGGACAGTTCTCCAAAAGCTGTGGTTGTTCTGGCATCATTCAGAATAACCAGAACATTGTTTCTCGAAAGACACATGGCCTTTAGATTTTATAGGTTTCATGATTTTTTTTTTGTTGCCACAAATCCAGTTTGTGCAGGAGACAAATACTTCGAGACCTGCTCTCATATAAGTGTATTTACCTTTACAATACAATCTCTCTCTGTGCCACCCTCCTCCCCCTATCGCTCAGCACTTCAAGCTGCTGGTGGAGGAGTTGCACGTCAAAGGAGAAGCAAAGATCAAGAACGCCATGAAGGAATCATTCAAAATCCTCAATGAGGTTTGTGTCGTCTGACAATCACGGGAGACTCAGATCCACTTCAGCTTATAATTATTAATGCGTGTGTGTGTGCGTGTGTGTGTGCAGGCAAGGGTGAACGGTCAGGGCAGCATGTGTAACCAGGCCATCATGCTGATCACGGACGGCGCCATGGAGGACTTCGAGTCCGTCTTTGAGGAGTTCAACTGGCCTGAGCGACGAGTGAGAACCATTTTACATTCGTTCACATCAATCGAACATGAACACTCCTGCACGTTTGGGTTCACGGTTGTTTCTTGCTTAATAAACGGCAGCTTTCAGTTCAGCTGCGTAGCAAAATGTAGCTGGAAGTAACACAAACGGGGGCACCAGATAGCAACACAAACACACAACCAGGTGTCAACAGGTGAGCTTCTCTGTTCAGGTGCGAGTCTTCACCTACCTGATTGGCAGAGAGATGACCTTCGCTCGAAACACCAAGTGGATCGCCTGCAATAACAAAGGTCAGCAGTCTATGTGTGTGTGTGTGTGTGTGTGTGTGTGTGTGTGTGTGTGTGTGTGTGTGTGTGTGTGTGTGTTCAACTGTTTTCCTCATGTAGCCACACACTGTCCATGCATGTGTGTTTCCTCAGGTTACTACACACACATCTCCACACTTGCTGACGTGCAGGAGAACGTCATGGAGTACCTGCACGTTCTCAGCCGACCAATGGTCATCAACCATGACCATGACATCATTTGGACTGAAGCCTACATGGACACCGTGGTGAGGCGAGGCAACCAATCAGAGCGTCACGTTTAGAGTGTTTGGCTTTAATTCATCAGAGTAGTTTCTTTTAGGGGTGAAATACTCCTTTAAGTCCACAGCGGTATCATCGTCTTCATCATCACTGTCACTTCATCTTCACCTTCATCCATCTGTCTGCTTATTCCTTTTGGTTTTGGACTCATTCTCCCATGATCCTCTGGGCCTCTCCCTCCATGGCTCCGACAGCTTCCCAACACCAAGGAGGTAAAAACGAAGAGGAAGCCGTAGCTTTAGACGAGCTCTCAGCTCTTTATCTGTGGGACCAGAGTCAACCTCCAGCCGCTCTCACAACTTTGTTCATCACTATTTTAGAGGAATATTTCCCATGATCCATCAATGATGTGTTGTGTTGAACGTTTTTGTGTCTCAGCTCTTCACCACCAAGGCTCAGAGTCTGCTGCTGATGACCTCAGTGGCCATGCCCGTCTTCAGCAAGAAGAAGGAAACGGTCAGAGTCAAACTCAAACACACGACAGTGGTGATTCATCATGATAAAGTATGTGATGTTATTTTTAGATATGTTGAGTAGCGCCGGGGGAGATGAAGAGATTTATCATGAGGTTAATTTAAATAAAAAGTCCATCACAGCATGGTTGTTGTATTAAACATCACAAATCAAGTGAGATTGAAACCCCGGTTTTGGACCTGTCTCTCCAGCTGTCCCATGGGATCTTGCTGGGGGTGGTTGGCTCTGACATCCCGTTGATGGAGGTGATGAAGTTGGCCCCCAGATACATGGTGAGCTCAGGCCTGTGTCATACCTGTTGGTGATGCCCTCTCTATTTGAATGATGTCACTTCTAGCGTCCTTCCTCCTTTCTCGTCCACAGTTGGGAGCTCACGGTTACGCCTTTCTCATCACCAACAACGGCTACATCCTGGCTCACCCTGACCTTCGACCTCTAGTGAGTCCCCTTTCACTGCTGCATTCAGTATTTTTACCTCAACAGCTGCAGAAGTTGTGATTTACTGGCTGTCTAGTGAAAGTCAAACGTGTTACTGCTTGTGTGCTCAGTGTCCTGGTGGGTGCATTAAGGGGGAAGGTATTAAATATTTAGAAGGACAGTTATACAGTATTCCCCTTCTGACTCATACACATATAAGCAGCACCAGTGTCTTCTGTCCTACAGTATAAGGATGGAAAGAAACTGAAGCCAAAGCCAAACTACAACAGCGTGGATCTGTCTGAGGTGGAGTGGAAGGACAAAGAGGAGAAGGTCGGTACACGAGATCCGAGGGCCTTAATTCCCCACGTTGACACATATGTCCTCTGGAGCTCCCTTTATAAAGGAGTCCCATTATCACCAGGCTGATCTGGATAAGATAAGATACACCAATATTGATCCCTGCGGGGGGATTTTAGAATGACACAGCAGTTCATCGGATGAGGTAGCAGCACGAAGAATCAAGAATAAACGTGCGAAACGTCCCTGTTGATTCCTTTTCTTTTCATACTTGTAGCTGAGAACGGCCATGGTGGAAGGAAAGACCGGCAGAATGAGCCTGGCTGTCACAGCATCCGTGGATAAAGGGGTGAGTGTGGAGAATCTGAAAACACTATAACAACATATCCGGTTGATTTATGGTACATAACCATAACCCAAAAAAATGGGGTTCCATTCTCCTCCAACAGAAACGACCTCTGTACCTCACCAATGACTACTTCTACACCAACATTGATGAGACACCTTTCAGGTAAATGAAACCAAACCAAAAATCTCAAACCCACCACACTGATATGTTCATGTCTCACTGTTCTTGCCATTCTTGCAGCTTTGGTATGGTGCTGACGAGGGGTCACGGAAAGCTGATGTTCATGGGAAATGTGTCTGTTGAGGAAGGTAGGATCTCATTCTTCGATCCAGTATTTGTGGGTTGGTATTGAATCAGGTAACCTCAGCAATACCCAGCAGGCTCTCAAGCTAAAATTAAAGAATGTAATTCTGTATGTTTACATTGGTAATGAATGACGTGTTTGTGCCTTTCTCTCCAGGTCTGGATGATCTCACCTCCCCTGACCTCACCATCGCCTCTGAGTGGTGCGTAAACACGAGTGACCTTTGATCCTCATTCATATCATGGGGTTTATTTAGTATTCACTTATATTAATAATAATTGTGTTGTGTTTCCTTTTCCTAGATTTTGTAAACATAAATAGATACATCAGATGTATTAGTGCTGCATAAACATCTGGATCTGTTGTAGTGTTTTACCATGGTTTATACATGGGTATCCGATTTGATTTGACAGGATGAGAAGACAATTCATTAAATAAAGATGTAAAAATAACAAGGATAAAAAACTTTAAGAAGCTTAAGAACACAAGGATGAAAGTTGGGTAGCTGTTTAAAAGGAGGTGAGACTGGTCTACCAGCAAATGCCTTCAAATCATAACAGGGACAAGAGAGGTAGAACAACACCACCTGTCGGCAGAAAGGGAGAACTGCAACCAAAAATCCCGATAATACGCAAATGAAGGTTCAGGTTATTTCAGCATATCATGACAGTCCTAATGCACTAAATACCATGAACAATGACAAAATGTTGAATCAACACCCACTGAAAACCTGACACTGCTAATAAACCTGCTTTCCTCAGGACTTACTGTGAGACGGACATCGATCCCAGCCATCGGAAATACTCTCAGCTTCAGGCAGCCGTCCGCTACCTGATGGGGAAAGAGCCGGACCTGGAGTGTAGGTCTTTCACGTTCAAACCATTTCCCTCTTCATTCATGATAATAATGATGATGTATGACCTCGTTGTTTGGCCCGGCCTGTTGGTTACCTAGGCGATGAGGTGCTGCTGCAGCAGACGCTGTTTGATGCCGTGGTAACAGCTCCAATGGAGGCCTACTGGAACGCTCTGATGCTCGATGATAGGTGGGACTAGATGTTTCCATGTAAACCATAAATGGGTCAGTTCTACCTAAAACTGACCAACATCTGTCAGCTGAGATAGTTTTGATGTTTGGTTTCTCTGAACTTTGCATGAGACCAAACAACTTTTCTTCAGATGATAGACTTCCATCCTGTGTTTTTCTGTTTGTTTGCAGGGTGGAGCCGGGGGTCGAGGCAGCGTTCCTAGGGACCCGTGCCGGCCTGATGAGGGTCACCAGATACGCTGGTGTGGAGACCAGAGTGGCAAAGTAAGACTCAGACCAGATCACCTGTTGGTTTAAAAGTCAGACGTTGTCTGAAGTTGAACTTTCACTCAACAGAAGGTTTCTGACTCCAACCGATAAAGACAACTTATTCACCATCGATCATTTCCCTCTATGGTACCGCCTGGCTGCGGAAAACACTCCTGGAAGCTTCCTGTATTATGTCATCAACGATAAAGGTCCATCTTTTAAACCATCATCATTTATGTATTTTGTTACCATTAAATGCATCCCTGATCAGCGAATCTTTCTCTCTACAGGAGTGAAGTACATCGTAGCTACAACAGCCGTGACGGTGTCATCTGGAGGAAAGACGGCCACAGCAGGAGGTGAGTCACTATTCTGCAGCTCTGATTCAAAATACTCAAGTCTGAAGTTTGAGAACTGTGACTTTAGATTTCTGATTTCTGATTTCGCTGCTCTGATTTCTGTCTTTGAATGAGACATGGCGGATAAGGCATGGCTGGTTTTCTGTTCGCTCTATTGTTCATTAGCAGTGGTAGAGATCCATGGAGGTCCATAATCGGTGCTCACAGGTATCAGCTGGTATCTCACTAATGATATTACTATTATATCACCAAGGCACACTTCATACAACATTTGGTAGATATTTTGTTGCCTAACTTGCTTATGGAAAATGCTGTGTTTTGATTTTTTAATGGATGCAGGTTATGTGGTGTTGCTATGATGACCAAAGTTTTTGAGGACGTAAAAAAACAGCTAGAAAAAAAAAAAGTTGATTACTTTCAAGGAAGTAAATGGCTTCTGACAAGTAAAATTAATCCGTAGATTTAAATCTGGTTTTTGTTTGTTTGTTTGGTTGGTGTTGGTGTTGTTTGGACGATCTGGTTTGGGATTTGTGGTGAAGACTGACTCGGTTGTGGATGTTGTTATTTTCTGTGGTGTTATTAAGAAGTAATAAATCCGTAGATAAATATAGAGTTTATTATCCTCGGCATGATAAACAGTCCTTGAGTTGATTTCAAGACAACGTTATCGCACATGGAGCATTGGAGAAAATAAATTAAAACACATGGTGAGTACAATACATGTGGGCTGATACCATTGCTCACATTTTTATCAGCATCTCACACGTTGCTATTCTGGGAATTATAGTGTCTCAAGTGTTTGCCAAGTAGAGTTTGGGAGACGTTGGATTGGAGACTTCCAGCTTCTCCTCTAGGTGGCAGCGCGTCTTTAATATTATCTGAATGCAGTAAAGTTCTCTGTAATGAAGCCCAAAGAAGTAGGACTCTGACTTTGTCTGTTATTTTGAGTGAATTTGGGGATGACAAAGATAATGTAAAATATACATAAATGATGAAAAAAAGAAACAATCAACAGGAAAACTCACTTCCACAGAGTTGATGACGTTTGTACATTTGGAGCTTGTGCTTATGGCTCAGATACACAAATATACAGATGGCTCAAACATAAATAGCGTCAACGGAAAGTGGAAAAGATAGGTTTGTATTTCTAAAGAAAAGAAAACACCAGTTGAAGGAAGTCAAGGGGCAAAAATGCCAAACAGCAGTTTTAGGGAAGTTTAAAAGCTGGCTGAGAGATGAGCATCCATACCTAAACCGATGGGTTTCCTACCAAGATCTGTCATCTGTCATCAGTGATGAGAGCTGAAGAGCAGTCAGAAGTTTCTGGAAGGATCTAGTGAGGTCAGAAGCTGCTGATTCGATACCCGTGCACAATGTCGCAGGTCTCTTTGGGTGCTTTATCCTGTGGTGAGGATGGAGATGACATCTGACCATCCTCCAGGTCTGTTTCAGGTCCGGATTCTGCCATTAAAGGCTGGCCGCGGTTCTTAATCTCCCTCTGGTACCGCGCCATCAGCGAGGCGTAGACACAGCCGTAAGTCGCCGCCACCACCATCATGACGCACACTGTGCCGCAGATCACACCTGCAACTATTTGCGTGCCATGTGCACGGCGGACGCTGGCCGGTCTGTAGCGCTGACGGACGCATTCCTCGTTGCTGATGATTCGTCCAGGTGGGCACGGAGGCCGGGCGCCGTAACCCGACACTCCTTCTTTGGTCTGACTCTGTGAGCAGTAGCTGAACATCTCTGCTGGGATGCTGCGGATGTCCCTGCCCTTCAGATCTTCTGGGTGACTGCACTGCATGGCATCTACCAGCCCATCTATAAAACGGATGGAGAGGGGAAAGAAAAGTAGAGAGGGTGGAGGGAAGGATGAAGCAGGCAAAAGTAGGTAGAAAGAAGCAGGCAGAGGGAAGGGAGGATTGAGAGACATTGGGGTTAATGCGTTCCTGTTTTTGCTCAGGATACATCCATTTTGCAGAGCGGAGATTAATTGCTTTCATTAGACATCTTTTGAGTTCGAGACTCAGAATACAAAATGATTAGCTCCAGTTTGGTCTCACAGCACTTCAAGCTAACTGCGAAATCCATCAACTTCACAGTATCTGACATTGGAAGAGGTCTGCTAACTGCTCTGCTCACCCCTGTAAATCAACCACTCCATCCAGTGCTTGAAGTCCCTCAGTTTGCAGTCACACTCCCAGGGATTTCCAGCCAGCTGGAGATGCCGCAGCCCCATGAGGGGCTCAAAAGTGGCTCTATCGAGGGTCACCAGCCGGTTACCAGCCAGGGACAACCAGTTGAGTCTTGGAACTGCATCCAGCAAGCCCTTGGGCAGCAAAAGGAGGCCATTGTGGGACAGGTCAAGTCCTCGCAACCGCCACAGTCCTCTGAAAACATCCTTGCTCAGGCCGACTCTCCTTTGACTTTCATTCAAGTCCTGGAGGACCTCTGTGCTGTTGTTGGGCGCAGAGATTGCTAAACGAATTCCAAGGTAGTTAGAAGAGAGGTTGAGCCAGCGCAGTCCGCCTAATACCGAGAAGGCCCCGGGTTGGAGAGTAGAAAAGTGGTTATGGGAAAGATCCAGGAGCTCCAGGCTGCTGAGGTTGGAAAACTCAGTTGTACCCAAGGAGGAGAGGTTGTTCTGGTGTAGGCGGAGGATCAGAGAGTCCTGGTCCAGCAGTGCTAAGATGGGGGTCACAGACAGCAGACCGACAGCAGAGCAGTCAGTGGTGTTACCAAAGCAGGTACAGACACTAGGACAGCTGTGGATCGAGCCCATCAGAACCAACAGAACCAACCCTAGACTGAACAGGGCTGCACGAACTGCAAGAGGAACAGAACAACATGGGTTAAAACTCAGACATTTTAAATTAATTATCCAAAAGGATTGCTAAACAGAGCAGAACCTCCCTGCCCCTCCTTTAGCTCCGTTAGCGGGTAAATGGCTAACTTCTCTCTGGCTCATTTCAACATGCTTTTGTCTTGCCCCCCATTGGTTTAACCAGCACAGCATATCTGAAAGGTCCTGCCAGCCTTTTGTGACTGAGCGGACAGGTGGTCAAGTACCATGGGAACATTTCCTTGAAATGAATTGTTTTAATCACCAGACAGTGGTGACAACAGCCTGAGGAGACCCAAACACGTTGGGCTTTCTTGCATTTTCAGTCAGGAAGGCACTTGATGCCTTTTAAACACTGTAGTAGTTTGTGATATGTCAGGGACACATAGAGGAACTTTAATCTTTGGCTTTTCTGACCGGACTTTGTGGAGAACACCCAGCAAACTATTAAGAACCTATATTGATTTATACCTATTAGTGGCCCATAAATCAGAAAATCTTTTCTTACCAAATTGTGAAATTGAAGAGAAAATTCACAGCAACACTGCAACATTTATTCCAGCTTCAGTCCACACTCACCCAGTCTCTCCATGTGACCGTGTTCATACTGGTTGAGCTGCTTCATGTCTGTCTCACGGACGCTTCTGGATGTCTTTGCTATCTGCCAGCTCACACCAGCATTCAGCCGAGGACAACATCCTGGAAGACGGGAAGGAAAGAGACGAGAAGTTAATGCAGTTATTTTCAATGTAGATTTTCATTTGTTTGTGTTGTTCCCTTGTGGGCACACTGGCTTCCTCCAAAATGCATTTATATAGTTGCAAATATAATATAAAATATTGGTAACTAAAATTGCCCATAGATTTTCTGTAGAGTAAATCCATTTTTTGCATCACAGCCAATCCAAATAGGTCGTGTCAGATGTATCAGCTGAGCTTGAGCAAAGACAACAGTCAGAAGGTTCAAACTCTGGCTGTGACCTCATTTAAATTACAGATAGCTTAATTCCCCACAGTTTTTTTCATTTTTCTTACACACATTAAATGTTAGGGAATCTCTAGATAAATTGAATGTGACTTAAGTTCCTCTCGCTTCACCGCTGGACTGCAGAGGATAATCCTCTCTGAGCTTTGTTTAGACGTTCTCTGCTCTCTTTCAGCTTTCACTCTTCAATTTCATTCATGTCGCCGTTAGAAAATAAAACCTCTCCTCCGACGTTCACGCTCAGAGCTCGCTGCACGACACATCTGGCGCAAGAAATTAAACCAATGATTTTCTCAGCACGAACTTCTTTCTCAAACCTCTCGACCATCTTAAAGAGCGCAACTTGGTGCAGATTAAGGGGAGTACTTCATGTGTGCTGATTAAAAAAAATAAAACAGACAGCGCTGATCTACAGTATATTGTCCTTATGGGCCAGAGTTATCCTAAATCCTTATTCTTCCGAGAACACAAAAGGAGCTTCATGATGAAGTGGAATAATCTTCTGTTTTCATCCAGCAAAGCCAACACTAGAGGAAGTCACTTCCAGCCCGTGTCTTCTGAACACCCACACACAATCCCTGTTCACTGCAGATGCAGCACAGAGTCAGCATTGTTTCATACAGGCTATCAGGATTTATTTGAATCTGTTTTTTTTTTTAATGACTTGTTTGCATTTAATCCCCTTTCTCTTCCTCCTCTTGAGTTTGGGTCACTCAGTTAAAGGGACGGGTGGAGAGAGAGAGAGGGGAGGTGGGTGTGATGGGAGTTTGATGAGAGATAAAGCTGAAGTGGAAAAGAAAAGTGCTGTCACTCCATCATCCATCTGTAGCTGCTATAAAGAGCCAGAGTAACATCGCCTGAAGGTCTTTCTTTTGTTGCAGGTCTTTCTTTTGTGAAGTCGGTACAAAGATGCCAGTCACTCTGCTGTGCACAGCATGATGCAAGAAGGTGTCCTCAGGCTACAACCGGCATTACAAGAAAGGAAAAATTACAATGCAGGTAGAGGCGAGTGATGATGGAAGGACACACGAAGAGGCAATTTTGTGATTCTCATAGATTATTTGGCAATTCGTCATCAAGAGACCTAAAATAGATTGAAGTCCAAAGCTTTATTTCTCAGATCATCAGTCATAATCAAATCCATGCCCGTTGCATCGAAGGTAAAGCCCGAAGTGTCAGGCTTAGGTTTTTTTTCTCCAAGTGAGAACATTTGTTTCTTATTTCACAGCTTCAAAAGACGCGACCTCTTGCCAGAAAACGAGTCACTTCTCTCAGTAATCGAGGTAGCGAGACGTGGTCTGATGCGGGCCTGATCGTGCTTTCACTGCTGCCCATTCTCAGAGACGTAGTGCGTCCTCCTCACATCGGATCAGCTAATTGGCTAGTTTGACGATTCGTAGTGCAGGTTTGGTTGGCCCAGGTTTATCGGTTGTCTCTTTGATTGTCTTCAAGCTGCAGTAGTTTGCTATGATGTGCTTCTCCGCAAAGATATAGAGACTCCTGTGGATTTCCTCCTGAGAGATAAGTTCCACTTGGATATGGATTTTTGTGCATGAGGGTCACTTAAAGATAAATTTTAGCTTTAGAAAAATGAGGGGAAAACAGGAAAATCAGTTTGACTGTGTTTTAGTGAACGCTCATATGTGTTAACTTCAATCGACTGGAACATTTTTTTATCCTGAAATAATGAGGACCTGTGGGCTTGTTCTGTGTGGAACATGTTTTATTACATGGATGAACGTGCTAATATGCAAAGCAAGGCACCCAATAACTCGAATCAGATGTGAGTGACAGCTGTCAGTCACATCAGTTCCACTACAGCAGCCTGTAAGAGGATGTAAGAGCAGCTTGTAAGAGCTGGTCCTCTATCTTAGTATCTTATGGAAGAGATGACCTCTGACCTTAAATCACTGTCCCCGAGGTGGAACAGCAGATGGATGTTGAATCACGTTACGCACCGTTGAAAAAAAAACAAAAAAACAAACTAGGAAGGATTTACAGAAAAACATGATCTCGCTTTACATAAATCCTGCAGATGGAGCTGGAAAAATAAAGACGTTGAAGTCCTTTGCAACGTCTATGTCAGAGGATTTGCTCTTTGAAGATAATGTAAACCACCAAAGCGCTCCACACACTCGCTGCTGCGTGGTTACACAGACATACTGGAGGGTGGAAGGCCGAGAACCAAACACAAAAACAAACTTCGGGGTGGTAATGTCGTCTTCTATTTATCAAGAGTTGAAGTTGCTTCTGGCTGCTTTTCTACAGCCTCCGTCTCTCTTCTTATTCATTTGTCTCGCTGAGCACACCGTGCTCTGTACTATTTGGCATCTTTTCCTTTTGTGGTGTGACTTTTAATAACAGCGCATAAAACACTGAGGCTACGTGGTCGAGGTTGAGTTTATCGGATTCCCCTAAACTCAGACGTTTAAACCAGAAGACAATTTTTGCTTTCAGAAAATGACCAAAATGATAAATTATCAAAATCAGTTTCGATCATTATCAACCTCCCAATTATAAAACAGTACAGAATGTGGTTTATTTCTGTAGAGTTTAAGGTGCAAGTCATCATTGAAAAGACTCGTGAAAAGCACCATCAACCAGATTAGACCCTGCCCATGCAGCAGCGGTAGATCTCAGATTAAAACTGTAATTTTTAATCCCTGAGCGGAGCAAACGCCTGTTCAGTAGTCCAGATGGTATCAGACCCAATGGTCCAACAGAAAGAATAGAAACAGCCCTACCGCTGACAAGTCTGGTTCTGTTTTCACTGCTGACATCATCAGACATCTGTTCCTTCAGCCGGCTCGTATAGTAAATACACAACACACGCTTCCCACAATAGCAGATAAACGTTTATTACCACTGTGTTCACTCTGAACTGATGACTTCATCTCTCATCGAAGGGGCTGATCCGTCTGTGTGTTTGCCTTTACATCTGATATCCCATGCTGGCTATTATGTTAGCTACTCACTAGTTAATAGATGGCAACAATCATGACACACGCTGTGGGGAGGCGAAGGCCACCTGAGCATCTTTAAACCGATCAGAGTTGATTTAACAGGTTCCAGTAAAGATTGTTTCTTCCTGGCGTTGGCCTGTTTAGTTAGCGCTGCGTTGCACTGGGCTGCTGATTGGACGCCGTCCTCTCAGCTTCGCCCTTCCTCAATCAATTGCTAAACCAACAACGGGAGTGTTCTTCAGGCGGTCCAGGGATTCGTACTAGTAGATCTTTCAGGTTCATTGTCTGTGTTCCTGTTTCAAGGCTTTTGGGGCTTTTCCCCCCCGATTTATACCTCTACCTTTAGCTTTGGAGTCCTGCCAATGTGATGTTTTCCCGTTTCCTGTGTTGCATCTTTCTGGTTTTCTGGGCTCTAACGTGGCGTCCCAACGGCTGCCTAATGGCCTCTGACAGTCGGCCTCGCCCTCCCTCCTGTGGCTGCACTTTTCCTCTATACTGCCTGAGAAGGAGGCAGCGGAGCGTTTGGTCCAAAAGGCCAAGAGCACAAACACACTGCAGCAATCCACACCGAGGCAGGATGAGGAAGGAAGCACAGAGACACAAACTCACACACCATCTCCCTCCTACATGCTTTTAGACGCTATTAAAAGCACAGATATGCACTTGTGCAGTCCGTGACCAAAAAACGTGTGGACAGCAGAAGATTTCAGCCGTTATGTGCTCACTGAACATTTTATTTCCCCTCCTATGATTTGAGTTTATCCCTCCAGATGTTGGGTCCGGCTGCAGCGATCACCGATAACTAATGGCTGATCGGATCTCACAGTCGTGAGGGGCCGCCGGATGAGTTTGAGGTCAAAGCTGTCACGTTCAACTCATATCTCACGGCCGAATGGGATATCCAACTTGGGAATCTTGGAATTGTGTCTCTGCTTTCTGGAAACGATTCCTCCGGGTTCATCGGTCCGTGACCTTTAGCACACACCGGGGCAGTTTGGAGTTCTGTCAAAGCATCAATGGGTGTCAGCGAGTCAAGTCTGAAAACTGATCCAGGTATCCAGTTAGGAGGCGTCCTGCCCTTTTCACTTTTGGAGGGTTTTTTTTGGGCATACCACACTGGTAGGAGACCCCCCCATGGAGGGATCACCTTTACAACAATTTACCAACACAAGTATTGATTGAACATAAACTTTATAGGCTATTTAGGTCCATCTATTAATCATTCTAGTCACTTTCAAGTACAGTTAAGTATCCAGGAGTATCCTGATGTATGTAACTGTACGGTACAACGCATTAGGGTATCTTTAAACACACACAGACACACACCACTCACCATCTGTTTTGCTGCTTCAGCCTCCAAACAGAGAAACGAGACAGAAATCTTCCTCTTTACCTTCATCAGCAGTAGTCAGCAAAGAAAGTGACACTGACTAAGGAACGGGCAAAGAACTCCAAGATCTTGATGTGTCTTTCGAATGTGAACCCAGAACCCGGACCTCTCTTTGAGGGCAGAAAGTGTTCTTTTGCTCAAAAGCTTGACTCCTGGTGAAAACCTGAATTTGAAGCCAGAGAGACCGAAAAGAAAGTCTTCGTCATCATCCTCCTCCTCTTCATCCACATCGCTGATCTGTCGGCTCTGATCGTCTCAGAGCTCCGTCCCACACTCGTGCAGCCTGCCGACTGAGGATGAGCGAGGATGTGTGTGTGTGTGTGTGTGTGTGTGTGTGTGAGAGAGCAAGAGCGAGAGAGAGAGATAGGATACATTCTGCCACTGAGCTCCCACTAATGGTGTGCGTGTGTGTGTGTGTGTGTGTGTGTGTGTGTGTGTGTCTCTGTGTTGTACTGTTTGTATAATGCATTAAAACAGACTTTGACAGAAATAGTAACACCGCTGTGTTGCTGCTGCAGGCTGGGCTCTGAATGAATGGAGAGATACACTCTATGAGAGAGAGAGACTGTGTATACTATCTGTATTATTGTTTCGTATTATTGTATGAAGTCGACACACAACGCCGCTGGGATCCGTTCATCTGGTTCTTAATGACGACACGTCTCTTTATAAGACGCCTCCGACGCTGACACATCCCATTATTTACCCGCAGCAGCGTGTATTTGTTTTGCTGTGATTGAACGGATCCATTCTTCCTTTCATTTGTTCGCCCCAGACATTGTGCTTTACTTTATCTTAGTTTTTAATTAATTTTTGGAGTGAACTAGAATATTGTTATCTGCTGCTGCACAGGATCTCCCATGCTGTTGCTATTGTTACTCGTTGCTTGCCATCACAAAGGAACAGCATGCAGTTAAAGGAGTTCATCACAAAGAATTACATGGACAGGATGTCTGCATTGATTATTGATCAGGGTCTGCTAAGTCTATTATGTTTCTTAATATATAATTTAATTAAATGTGTATTTATGAAAGATTGAAGCAGTTTTGTCAAGAAACTTCTTTTCAAGACCGGGACCGGTAAGAAATTTGAAGTTTAAAAAACAAAACAAAAAAACCCAAAACTTTTATGATCCTTCAGAACATAAATTCAATGTAAATTAATAGATGGAAACAAAAAAAAATGAACGTGAAAGTAACATCAAATTCTGCTTCTTGACTTTACCTGATGCAAGTATTTGTAAGAAAATGGAAATAATAGAATTAATACTTGAATAATCACCTGGTAGAAAAGTGTATTTCAAGTTTTTGACATGGTCATTTCACTTATTCCGTAAAAGGAGGCATGTGCTGACAACGTATACACAATGAAATATTTATTTGTTGGCGTCAGGTTAAAAGTAGAATAAATATGCCAAATGCGCGTTGTCCTGGTGCCGACGTTTTCCTGTTCGGACTGCAGACTGCAGCAGAAACGGTGCAGCTGCAGCGCTGTAGGACGACAACAGGGATGCTGACGAGGGAGGAGGGAAAGTAAGGTTGAAAGGACTTCAAAATACAGAGCAAAGCTGTGTTCCACCGAGACTGCAGAGAGAGAATGGAGACGGATGATCTGAGGGACCCAAAGGTCACAAGTGTCTCTGAACAGCAGCGTCATATTTCTTCCTTCTACTCCAGGAACACACGCAGAACTTGGAGACGTCCCATTTCAAACCTATTGAATGAACATGTTAAAGCTTGATTTTCGTGCAATCTTTGGCATCAAGGCGACCCCATGAGATAGATGGATGAAGAATGATGTACGCTCTGCTCCATACTTGTGATTTTAGATTCAATGTAAGCCAATACCAAAAGTTCAGAATTAATTTTGAAGTAATTAATTATGGACTGTTTTGTTTTTTTCCTCAAGAAACACATTTAATATTTCATGCTTGGATATTTTTTTTTCATTAATAAAATTCAGTTGCTACCAAAATAACAAAGCTAATTTATTTATTTGGCTGTATCGAAAGAGAATCCGTAAAAAGCTCGAAAACACGGAGCCTCAATGTGCAAAAAAAAAACAGCAACTCTGCTCTTCCAAAAACACAAACACAAAATACAAAGTGAGCTAAAATAAATCTTCATTTATTAATTGTAATCAAGGTAAAAGTTTGAAATAATCAAGATTTTAATTTTAGAATCATATTGCGTCACCGACATATTCAATAATAATGACTCATCAGTGATGGATTCACATCAGCGGTAAAGTTTGTTTTGTCTCATCCAACTCTCTAACCAGTTTCTAAAAAGTTGCAATAAAAAGCTCTTAATGAAACGTTAAAATGAAGCTAAAGCTAAAAGTCCTAAACAAAAATAATCACCAAGGGTTGGAAACAAAGGAAAGTTCTCAGGATCTATTGGCATTTGGTAGAAAAACGTCTTTGACGTAGAATTGATTCCACAATCCATTCTAGGCAGCACCTACCAGCTATTTTTGTATTCATAAATTGCTTTCTACTCCACCTTTGTCTGCTCGTGACATCTCTTTTATGCTCCTAAGGCTAATATTTCCTGGCTTTCCATTAGCAAATGTCTTTATCAGGTCAAGTTACAAAGAGAACGTGAGATGCTGTGTAGTTAACTTTTACCCAGCATCCTTAGATCGTACCATTGTTCCATTAAATGAACGTTGACTTGATTAAATTCTAATTTCACGCAGATTGTCAACTGGATATCAGCTGCTAAACTTTCTCCCAAATGCTTACACTGCACTTTATTGCGATAGTCAGTGTAATAGAGGTGCTACAGTATTTTACTGAAGGACTGAGGTGTCATTACCAAGTCTGCAGGGAGCGCACACGCCATTAGGCTCATCGGCGCTCATACTCCTTCATTAGCCTCAGGACACAACAGAGGTGAACCCAGGGATGAATTGATTTCATGTCCTTGTCCGTTCTTCCATAAACACAGAAAACTGTTGACTCCATCTTGTCCTGCGTTTGTCTTTACCACCTCTGTGTGTCTGCTTTCTATTTTTAGCTATCGGGGTGCAGATGTCCTTGGACTGCCTGGAAAAGAGGTTCTGGGCCATCGCCAAGCAGGTGACCAGACGACTCGTTCTCACATGTTTATAGGCTGATCAACTCTTGAGACACGTCAGCACCTTTCTGGATGTTCATTTTAAATGGTGAAAATCCACTGATTACCACAATACCAAAGGGTGAATTTGTTCAAGTTACAATTTAGAGTTGATTAAATTATACATGCAAACAAAGTCGAGCCCTTCAACATCTGAAAACCGTGTGATTAAAAGTAGAAATTCAACACAGCGTTGTTTCTTTATGATTAACATTGGATATTATTTCAAATGAAGCTGAAGGCTGTGCTGAGCTGTAACGGTACGAATGTCAGGTTTTCTGCCCAAAATTTGACAGAATAAAATTTTGATGGGATGTGGAGGACAAATTGTACTATTGGAACAATTGTGTTGCAGAAAAAATGAACTTCATAGTATAGTAGTACGGCAGTTCCATAGTTCTCTACTCATCATTCTGAATGGTGCAAAACATTTTCTTTTTCACGTTTGAGCTGAAAGGCTTTGCTGTGCTTTGAAGATAGAACGCAAATGAAAGAGGAATAACCTTTATTGTTCCCTGTTTGTAATCGTGGTGTGATCTGGAGTCAGGAGGCGCTCATCAGATTTTGAGTTAATGACCATGTTTCCAAAACTCTGCATTGAGAATTCATTTTTTCAGTTTTCCATTTGTTACAGTAGGAACCTGATAACCGTCAACAGTTTAGCAACAGTAAAGTAAGTATTAATGTTAGCCTTCAAACAGTGCTGTTGCTGATTTGCACAAGAAGGTGTATGTAGTGCAGAAACGACAGAAGTTGCAAAGAATTTCCCCAAGAGGGACGAACAAAGGACTGATTATTATTATTATTATATTATATTATATTATATTATATTATATTATATTATATTATTATTATGGTAGCCACCACAGAAACTGAAACTTAGCTTGAGTGCAAATTAAACGCATTTTTCCAACAAATAGAAACCAAATAAATCTCTGAACAATTCAAGTGTAACCTGTTTTCAATGCCCTGGTGGTGACAAAATTGCTCGACTATTATTGCTCACTCGTCTTTCCTTCAAGTGTCAGCAAAGGCAAGATTATTAGCTGCGGCTCAAGAGTGCAAATATCCATGTCATCACAATTGAGTTTTCTGTGGAACATCAGTACAGATTTATTGAATGTTTGCAAGCTGATCCCTAGATTCAAATTCAAATAATTCCATCGAGACATTAGTACCGTTTGACTTTCCATAACCAACTTGAGCCACCTTCTTTTTGCATCTGTATGAGGACAAACTTTGCTTATTTTTATTTTGACACCCCTAGAGGTGAGAGTTTAATAAAAGGAAACTTGCCTCTACATTTTTGTCCACCCTATGTTTGTGTTGACTGATTTGCGCTGAGCTTTATAGCCTCTCTGGGAGCCGATCATGGGTACAGACTTTTAATCCTGTCATAAATGTGTCTGCGGATGTAATATAAAGCAGACAGCATCAACGCTCTCGCTCATTCTCGACCGCCACAGGTTTTTGACCTTGTGAACGTCCCCCTCGGTGTAGCAGAGCTGCGGCTGAATGTGTGCAGATGTGATGCAGAGGGTGACAGCGTGGATAACGCCATTAATGAGAGCTGACAGCTGTAACAGGCTGCTATAATTTATTAACTGCTGGCAGAAGCTCATCTGATTCCACAGACATCAACAGACAGCGGTTACATCCGGTAGCCACCGATTTAGTCTGTGTAGTTTATATAAATTGCTTCTCGTTCCATTAAAACCAAAAGGCAATCTGAAACAAGGCAACATCGCTCAGCCGGAGGAGTTTGTATTGTGGAGGCTCTCATTGGATATTAACAGTCTGCTGTGTTTGGTTTTATCTTTGCTTTATTCTGCAGCACGACTCAGGTGTTTTTATTGTCATAGTCTGCTGCCTGAGGAAAATGTCAATACAAATCTGCTCTGTGAACCAAACAACAGTCGTATTTCCATTAATATTTATGTAGTGATATTCAAAGACACACTCTTCCTTCCACACAATGATTTTTAAAAAATTTATTTTCTTCTTTATGATGTTAAAGTATTTGTGTTCATTTCTTGTCATTTTGAAAAAAAAGTTGTGCTTCTTCATTTTTTTTCCATGACTCTCCTTCCCTGCTTCTAGCCCAGCGACACAGACGTAAGTGAGCGCCGATTGTACATTCAAAACTGATTTGATTCACTGTGTAATCGAATTACAGCTGGTTTTTGCAGCTGACGTTACAATTAAAAATAAAGCTCATCCCTTTTTATCACTGCTTTTATGTAAACCGCATCTATGAACTCATGAATCCAGTTCCTGCTGGTGTGAATTTTCAGAATTTGAAAAAAAATGTGGCTGTAGACTTTTTTTTGTGTGTGATTGCTTGCTGTCTTTTGCTTGAGATGCAGATATCTTGACTCTTTGTTTCATAAATTCAACATTTATATCCTGAAGATCACATTTAATGTTGGTCTTGTGTACAGTGAGCCTCTTCTTCCTCTCTCTTTCAGTGTTCAACCATTGAAGGTGTGTGTCCTCTCAGCTGCGAGAGTGATGTAAGTGTCCTGCTCACCACCAAACACCAGTACCTTCCTGTTTAAAAATATAAACCCACATTTCTTCCTTCTCCCTCCTGCTCAGGATCTCAACTGTTTTCTGGTCGACAACAACGGCTTCATCCTTCTGTCCAAGGATAGGAATGAGGTAAGATGTTTGCCCTGACGTGACTCTGATCAGCATGAATGAGAAAAGGAATGGAAAGCACACACACACACACACACACACACACACACACACACACACACACATTAAAACTCCACGGGTTAATTAAATTTGAACTTAGCGTGCAGTAGCCTGGTTGGTCGAAAGTCTATTTTGAGACAGGAAGTGAGGAAGGATGGAACAGCCAGGATGAGTTTTGGTGTCGTCTCGCTGGTGTCTCTTTTCAGCGTGTTCATAAACAACATCTGGATGGTTCACGGGATTTGAAGACCTTTTCTGTCTTAATCTGGGTGGAGTGGAGCATTAGCAGTGAAACGTGGCGGCTTCTCCACCTGCTGACCTCATCTAAACGTGGGCGGAGCCTAACCAGAGCCTATGAGCTGATGTGCGTCAGGTTGAAGTCTCTCCACTCCATCAGTCAGTGATTCTCACCAAGCCGTTGAACCTCTAAAGAAGGCCAGATGTAACTTATAAATGTAACTCAGTGTATTGTAAAATAAATGTCACTACTCCACATTACAGCTGCACAGAAAAAAATAAATGTTTGCTTCTTTGTTATAATATAAATCCTGTTAATTTATCAGTTTATTAAACCCACAGAACTCCATCAATCGAGGTTCAAACTATCCAAGGGAATAAAGAAAAATAACATCAAACACAAGTTAGAACATTAACTTAAAATGGGCTTAATTACTGCATTGTGGGAAATGTAGTTTTTGGTCAAAGATACTTTCATGCAGACCTTTTATGCTCTCAGGGCCACATAAAATGATGTGGCGGGCCACCTTTGGCCCGAGGGCCTTGAGTTTGACACATGTGCTTTAAGGTGTAACAAACATGTAGAATACACCTCAGCATCACTATTAGCATTAGCATCAGAGTTTCATCTGATTGGTTCTAGAAGCCAGAAACACCTCCACACATTGCAGCTATGGGTGGAACCTTATCAGTGACTTTATGTTGGTCCATCTGACAGCTGCTGTTTAGCAGAAACTCTGCCTGTTCAGAGCCATATTACTCAGGATTAATCCAAAGACTGCCATGTGACCAGAAACACACACACACACACACACACACACACACACACTGACACACTCTCATATCCACACCCAGCTACCCTCCTTCCAGAGCTTCAGTTATTTTCACTGGGACTCAAACCTGTGATGTTTGTGTGGTGGGACCGTCTGTGTAGCAACAGCTGTCTCTGCTTCAGCCAGATTAACATTAAGGGCCCTTCTGTGACCTCTGTGAGGATGTCAAGGTTAAATGGACATTCAGCTTGAGCTCCAGATGAATGTGAAATCCGCAGCCTGTCATGAACTGGGATTGCTTTTTATACTAATGTGTGTTTGCGAGCCTGTGAACAGAGAACTGAAGATGTTGTTTGGAACGCCCTCAATTTTTTTTTAAAAGGCCCTTAAATGTGTTTGTGTGTGTGTGTGTGTGTGTGTGTGTGTGTGTGTGTGTGTGTGTGTGTATGTGTGTGTGTCCGTTGTCAGATAATTTTCCAACCTGTTCCGTTGTAGGTCTCTGTCTATGTACAAAAAACCCAAAAAAAACCTTAATCAATACAACAATATAGTACAATCTGAGTCTCATTAAAGCGTTGTTTCTATTCACATATTTGGGTGTGTATTTTCAAGTATTACATTAGAAAAGGTTGATCATTCAGACATCCTTCCTCAGGTTTTGAAGAAAGTTTTTTATTATTGCCTAAGGTGAGCTTTGACTTTTCTTGGAAAAGGGTAATGTGTTTAATGGGCGATAGAAACACCTTCACCAGATATGCTCTTCTTCCTTCTTCTTCTCTTCCAAAGTTTAATGTCAGATCACCAGGACTTAAAAATGGGTTAAATTTTGCTCTTATCATTATCACCAAATACGACAGGTGTCAACTAATCAATCAGGACTAGGATCTGTCGGACGGCACGCTGAAGCTTATTATAAAAAAATACTGTCAGTTTAAACAAAAACAACCATCACAGCCTTCATCAATGCAATTTATTCCAATAATTAAATCATGATTTTCAGAAAATAATTCATAACTCAGAGGCCTCCAGTATAGTTGAGATTGAAGAGATTATATCCTTCATTCTCTGCCTTTCTCTTTATAAACGATGGGAATTTCTAACACAAAGAAATGTCAGCGGTGAAATGTGTCAAGAAGTACAGCAGAGCAGCAAGATGTTCTGTTGTGGAGTCAACTTAAACGAAGAATTCTCTATTATAGCAGCTCCTTTTTCATTATTTGCATGTCTCCTGCGTTCCTGGTAGTCTTACTAAGCAGATTCTACGACAAAGTGCTGACTCAGCGCTTCGCTGAGCTCCAAACTTTACGGAAAAGTTTGTTGAAATACCCAGAAAACTCCCCGGGGTTTAAAGGAAAAGTGATGTAATGGTGCAGCTCGAAAAAGAGTTTCAGGGCACGGTAAATATTTTATCAGTGGAGAAATTAAGTCAGTTCTGATGAGAAGAAATTAATCAGAGTGAGGACGTGTGGTGGTTTGTTACGGCTCCTGTTAGCTGTTTGCTGAAATGTGTGTTAGGCGTCTCTGCTGCTCCTTTCCAGACACGTCTAACCTGATAAGAACAAACTGCTGTAGGATAATGTCCTCAAATTAAATCCCTCGTCTCAGATTTTTTTTTACCATGAGTGGCTTCAGAAAGCTGAATTATATCTTTCGTACCTGAAGACGCCTCTTGGATTAGAGGTGAAGCGTTATCAAGGAACCTTCTTAAAGTTCAGTGGATTGCTTTAGACAACTTTGGGTAACTGAATATCAATGTTTTTTCCTATAATATGGTGCTCCATTGTTTGTTTCTGTCCACTTATGTTATTTATCAGCAATGTTATTTATCCAGCGATGTACTGATTATGTCAAGTTTAGCATGTTTTGTTTCCTTCTTAACAGTTTATTGGGATCAGTGAAAAGATATTTATTTTTTGTGCAACATTCCATCATTTATAATGGTGAAATATTAGCATCCTGCATGAAACTGAACGATTTAATGGAACATCTGACACACAACCAAGCATACTTAGCACTAGGTTGACATGTGCCAGGAGTTTGACTCCGGCCCTGTCCAGCATGTTTACCCTCTGCTGTAGGGTCAAGTTTCAGGATAAGCAGGATGGAATTTCTGAGGCTCAGCAAACCGGCGAGTCCTCCGAGACCGCTTGGAGAATCCTGTCCAGGACGAGCTAAAGTAGTCGCGGATGCTGGGCCAAACCGCCGGCACATGTGCAGGAATAAGAAACCCTCTATTAAAATTATTCAAAGTTTTTAGTCAAAAGACTGTGAAGTTAATGTGCTTCATTGGAACAGGGTGGACGAACACAATCCAGACATGAATTTGACGGGGTTTGGTTTTCGATCTATTGTGATAACTCATGTTTGTGACGTGTTCTGACTGATGACTTATATCCACACTGCGTCGGTAGACAGAGATGCTTTTATGCGGCTGACATTTAATAAAACTTTATTGACATCGTCTTTTGCAGGTGGGCCGTTTCTTCGGTGAGGTGGACGGGTCCGTCATGGCGTCTCTGATCAAGATGGGAATGTTCAAAAAGTACGACTGCTGGATGTTTTTGATGGTGATGATGATGATGATGATGATATTACTGATCTTGCCCTCAAGATGTTTTATGATACCTATCGTTAACCCTTAAAACTTTTAACAGTTTGGCCAATGTGGCTTTTTCTTTAACATTTCTTATATATGATCAAACAAAACCAATTTCAGAGTCAGTCAAATGTTTTCATAAATCCGGTAACATGATGAGGGGAACTTTCTGAAAGGCATCTTGAGATACATGGATGTAGAAAAGCTTCTCTTCTAAGTAGCATGATGTCCTCTGTTGCTTCACCTGTAAGTAGATTTGTGAACTTTGAACCCACCATGTGACGCAGTTAAACCCGTGACCTTCTGGATTCTACTTCATGTACGTGTCTGTTTGCAGAGTGTCGTTGTTCGACTACCAGGCGATGTGCAAGAACCATCATCATCACCACGCCAACAGCGCCAGACCCCTGCTGAGTGTGAGTCAGTTACTTTTTCACAGAGTACTTCTATTAGTTACTGCACAACTGCAGCTTTAGTTACTGTTGCCATGACAACGTAGCGGCCGTTAAACACCTGATTGTTTCCTGGGTTTGAATAATGTTGAGTCAAACCAGGAAACAGAAAATAAGACTTCATTTCATTCATACCGACATAATCAAAGCTTTTTCTCAAGCCGTGAAAGTAAATCGATAGCAACACTAATTCAGCGTTCTTTTATAAAACTGCTTGTTTTCCTGTTGTGCCTGCAGCCTCTCTATGGCGTTGCAGCGTTAATGAGATGGTTCTTCTCCAATGCGCTCATGTAAGTGTCAGTTGATCAGTGAGCCTTCAGCATCCTCGCTTCTCCTCTAGCGAGATGTTCGGTCCTGAACAACGTTTGAGATCAAATTGAGAAAATTTATTGTTAAAAATTTGCGTTTTCAGTTTGAATGCAATTTTTGTCGTTGGTCTCCTTTCAGGTTCTTGCTGGACTTCAACCTCTGTGGTCTCTGGCACTCTGATTATTTTGTGGACGGTAAGAAAAGAGACTAGATTTAAATGGTTCTCCAGTTCACCTCATTCATTTTAATGCCACTGCCTTTTCATCTAGCGCCATCTTCAGGTTAACATTGGAAACTCATGTCCTGTAAAGTTTGCCGGACATTGATGTCCTGTTCTTCATCACCACCTGTGCTCTTATCTCTTGTTTCAAAAATGCTGCCTTCCTCTTCCTCATCATCTCCATCCTCATCATCATCTCCATCCTCATCATCATCACCTGGGTGTCTCTTGTGTCTGATCCATCTTTGTCCATTCAGCTAAGGCTGGCTATCACACTAGTGAGTAAACACATCTGCAAGTGTGGGTCAAAAGTAGTGGGAAGTTCATTAGGATTAGTTCTCAGTGTGTGTGTGTGTGTGTGTGTGTGTGTGTGTGTGTGTGTGTGTGTGTGTGTGTGTGTGTCCGTCTCAGGTCATAGGCAGAGGAAGGTGGAGCCCTTGCAGCCTTGTGACACCGAGTATCCTGGCTTCATGTATGACTCGTCTATTAAAGAAGCCAACAGTCTCATTAAGTGTGGACGCTGTCAAAAGTACGTCACACACACACACACACACACACACACACACACACACACACACACACACACACACACTGGTGCAGTAATTGAATGCTGACTGCTGGGGTGTGACTTGTCGTTTCAGGATGTTTGTGGTGCAGCAGATTCCTGACAGTAACTTGGTTCTGGTTGTGACGCAGGCCGACTGTGACTGTTCTCGTCAGTATGGACCCATCCTGCTGCAGCCCAAAGAGATCAAATATATCCTTCCTCTACTGATACTGAACAATGAACTGTCGCAGTGCCCCCTGCTGGAGACAAACAGTTACTGCAGTGGGGATCCAAATGTCACATCCGATCAGGTTTTGTCAGTTTATTTAAGAAAAAGAATTTCACAGTGGAAGTTCCTCGGTAATGCTGCTCAGATAACTTGTTGATCGATTTTAGGATCAAATAGTTCAGATATATATACAGTATAATAATGTTGACATTTGGTGTCACACCAGGTTTGTAGATACAAAAAATTTCAGCAATGTTTTTATTAACAGCAGTGAACATAACGCCACCTTCAAGTGCAACAGGATGAAATCCCAGAAGGTGCGTCGGCGTCCGGAGTCCTGCCACGCCTATCACCCAAAGGTCAGCGCTTGACCTTTAAGTGCCACCACATATTCAGTAAACTCTATGAGATGATCCACATGCAGTAGAACATTCATGCCTCTAGTAGTATGTTGTAGAAATGTATTGTCACTTTAACTTGCACCTTTAACCTTTTGTTAAAACAGCACTGAATTACTCCAGTAGATGTAGTGAGTTACTTTCCACCACCAGTGACTACAGGTTTAAGTATTGACCAGCTCACTTGACCTGCTGAGTCGTGTAAAAACACAAGTTAAAATACAACTCGACATGTTTTTTAACCGTGATAACCCTAACCCTAACACCTCCAAACTCATTTCATCCATCCACAACCAGCAGTCGTGTGAATGTCACTCACACTCGTGTTATTATTCTCCAACAGGAAAATGCGAAGGACTGCGGCGGTGCGGCGGCCATCTCCCTGTCACTCTCTCTCTTCTCTCTGAATCTGCTCGTATCGCTCATCCACGGCTGGACGTAAAACTTCCTTCCTCCTGCTGTGCGGACCAGCTTTGCAGTGGACTTTAAAGGGCTATTACACTTTTAACCTCGACTGATTTCTTCTCTCTGAAGTGAACTAAAAAGGGATAAAAACCGAGCAGTTTATCATCTGCTGGAGAAACAAGACTCTGATGGATGGATTTTATGGTGCAGCTTGCGCAGAACTGTTGCCATGACACCCAAAGATTGTCACCTCTTTGTAGCTTTTGATACTGGAAATAAATTGTACACAAGTAAAGTTTTGACAGTCAGCATTTCATTCACAGTTTGTGATTTTTTTGAGACAAGATAAATCCGCTATATCAGGTTTACTTTGACCTATGCAATGATTTCCAGAGGAGTCACTGTTGTCATTTATTACAATTTACAGAATATATTTGTAAATTAAAGATGATTTAAAATAATTTTCTCCAAAGAAATCATTTAAATAGTTAGTTGAAGTGACTTTTTTTTATTTATTTATTTTTTTTAGTAAAAAGGACAATAATTGACACAAACAGCACCCGGACTCACCGGCAACTCTGACTAAGGAGCCGGTCGCCATCACACAGGATATTCTCAAGGTTTTGCCAATCCATGAGGAGGAGGATTACTGCTCCACACCGATTACTGATTGTGTAAAAATGTTTATGCCTGTTGTTACACCTGACTTATTTATGTTGCTCACATTTGCTGTCTTTCTGCTGCCCATAACTTTTTGTTACTGGTTAAAATTAAAAAAGAAAAAAAGAGAAAAAACATGCAAAGTTTTCATACAACACAACCAAAATTACCACCTCATGCGTGTAAGTCCACTGTGATAGGCTCCAGCAACCCCCGTGACTCGCATAAATGGAGGAAACGTTACAGAAGCTGAACAAATGGATGAATGAATTTTACTGAAGCGACTGGTATATCAGGGTTACTAACACATAACTAATACATGTAATAACCCGATTATGTTATACAATCATCAGCAGAACAAAACCGACTTCAAATCAAACATCAAGTTTTCTTCCAATTTATCAGGAAGGTAGACTTCAGCTGATCCCCAAACTCAACATTTATGAAATAAATGTGACTCCTTTAAGATTTGAGAGTGAGTTATATACCCACATTTCAGGAAAAATGAACAACAGTTTGTTGCTTTGCTGTTTATGTTCTCCATCTGAGTCGATCGCACACGTGAGCCGACGGTTGTACACAGCCTGGCGGTCCTTGTGAGGAACGTTTCTGACCAAGTGTTCACTAAAATAAGTAATTCATGAGCTTTAAGAACTTTAATAATGATACTTGCTTTATATCCCAACATCACTCCCTTCTCCATGTCTGTCTGAAAAACTCCAGAGTAGTAGAATTGTGTTTTAAAAAGCTGAAATGATGTCAGTCGAACATTAAAATCAAATCAGGCGTGCTGAAGGGAAAACGTGGATGAAACTAATAACTGAGTGGATTTAGTCTTTTGAATTATGAACCCCAGAGGAATCAAAGTAAATCGAGGGCAAGAAAGACTAATCTGTGCAAAACTCAGAGAACAGCCCCAGGCTGTGTGGAACTTCAGCCAGCATCGATCAGTCTTCAGTCGATCAGTAGATGTTGGGTCTGAAGCAACTATCAAGCAGCAAAGGTGACGACATGTTTACATCCTTCTTCTTATTTATTGTGATCAAAAACCAACAGCATATCATCACTTTTGCAGGAAAAAATGCAAACCGATTCAGAGGTAAAACTCACAGATTACTATTAGATCATACATCTGTCAAACAAGCAAGCGTGTCCTCACAGGCTTACATTCTAATTTCAGTTTTCTTGCCAGCTCTGCTTTCTGCAAAATTGCGGCTTCAACAACACATCGATCCTCCCTTTCCAAACATGCTGCCTGGCTCTACCTTGGCACATACTGTATGTCTGAGACAGATGGAAGCCCAAGCTACCTGCTGGATGGTGCGTCTTAAAAAGGTCAAAAAAGAGACAACATTTAATTTCCATGAAGACGATGAAAGTGCTTTCCATTACCTTTCAGGTCAAATTTGTTTATCTATTTGCAGCGCTGCTTTAAGACCCTATAATCGGTTTCTCTTCATGATGTACTCTTCGTCTTTAAGTATTACTGAAACATAATCAAGGACAACGTTCTGCAAATTTGTTGTTAAAGCCATTTGATTTCATATAATTCGTCCCAATGAATGTGAAACTGTTAATTTGCTATTCAAAAGCTTAATTATGAGGAAGCTTAATCTGGAGATAGACTTTCAGCAGCTTAATGGAATTATAGTGAAAACTAATAATGATAGAGAGGAAAGTAAAGCAAATATATAAAATTAACTCCACTCCACTGATCTAGTCAGAAACTATAAAAAGACCTGAAACCACAGAGACTTTTAAAAACATCTCTCTAGATGTAGCGACATCCAAACCAATAAGTCGCTGAGAGGCTGACGACGGGGCCTTCCTTTGTCAGACGCGCTTCCAGGCAAAAATCACCACGATACATAAAAATACGTTTAATCCTTTATTAACGAAAAAAGAATAATCAACTCATAAAAACTGTTCACAAACTCATAGAAGTGACTCACAAAGACGTATCGATGAAAAACATTGCGTGATATGTTGCGTGTTTTGCGTGTTGCGGCGGTCAACAAAACCCACTTATTCCTTCAACGAGATCACAAAAAACAACACCACAAACATGCTTATGTAATCAGTCGGCTGTTGATTATGGATTCCACCTCACAAAGAACTGTGTGAAGTCCCTCTTCATCCAGATTTTGCACATTCAAAGTAGAATTTAGGACTTTTCTCACCAAACGGATTAGCTGCTCCCAAGATCCTCCGTGATGCGAACCAGCAGGGGGGTTAAAGGTCCATTTAATTCCTTTCTGAAGAAGTTCATTATTGATCTGAGACTGGTTCCACTGTTCAATGGCTGTTCTCAACTCACGCTCCGCTCCAATGAAATTTGTCCCATTGTCTGAGCGCAGTTCCTGAACTTGAGCTCTTCTTGCTATAAAGCGTCTGAGTGCATTTATGAAGGAGTCGGTGTCCAGTGAAGTTGCCACTTCAATGTGAATTGCACGTATAGCCAGACAGGTAAAGATAACACCATATTTCTTCACAACACTCCTTCTGCTCTTCACCTCAAACGGTCTAAAATAGTCCACTCCAACATGAGTAAATGGTGGCTCATCTGGAGTTACTCTTTCAACAGGTAGATCTGCCTTCTGCTGGAACAATGGCTGAGCGTTTTGTCTACGACAGATGACACACTTGGATAAAACGCTCCTTATAGCTGTACCAGCCCCAGTAATCCAGTACCTCTCCCGCAGTTTGGCTAGCATGTGGTTACGGCCGCCATGTCCCACCTCTTGGTGAATATGCCTCAGAAGCATGTCTGAGATATGGAAGTCTTTAGCCAGTATTAGGGGATGTTTAGCCTCCGCGGGCATAGATGATCTACTCAACCGACCGCCAACTCTCAGAACACCATCTTCAACACGTGGGCAAAGTTTGTAAATGTGGCTATGGCCCTTAACACTTAACACAGTCACAGCATCACTCTCTTCTCTGGCCTGTACAGCATTCACAGCAGCAGCTTTCTTGATCTCAGGGTCATCTGGTGGAAGCTGATGAACGTCCTCAGGACTAACAGGCCATATACACTCAGGTTGGCAGAGAAAATGCGGACCCAAAACCCATGTTAGATTCTTGAGGGATGCACCCACTTTCAAACCTCAAACATTCAGATAATATGATATATGTTAATATGTTCCCAATATGTGAATATGTAAATTTCATATGTTGCAGATGTTAATATGTATGTATATTATTTAACTATTTATGTTTGACCCCCCCCCCCCCCCGCTGCCACGATCGCACAAATTTCCCCACTGTGGGACAATAAAGGTCTATTATTATTATTATTAGAGGCTACATCGGCTGGGTTGCTTGCAGTGTCAACATACCTCCATTGAAAAGACTGAGACCTTGAGAATTTCTAAAACTCTGTTGGCAACAAAGACTTTGAACCTGGAAGTCTCATTCTTGATGTATTTTAGCACAGAATTGCCAAGTTCCATTTGCAACTCTCTCCTCCACGAGACATCAATGCGACTTGCCATGGTGGCAGCAATGAGTTCCACACGAGGGATGGTAACCGACTTAAGTGGAGCTACCCTAGCCTTTCCCATGAGAAAAGCACTGTGTACTTGTGAGTGCGTGCTATGTAACAGCAGGTAAGTCACTACTCCGTAGCCATCTTCACTTGCGTCACAGAAATGGTGAAGCTGTGCTGTAGTTGTTTCTCCAAAGTCTGGTGGTTTCAGGCATCAAATGATGTTAAAATTCTCTAAACTGCACAGTTCCTGCAGCCAAGTCATCCATCCATGAGCAACTGATTCAGGTATGATGTCATCCCAGCCACGTGATTTCCTGCACAGGTCCCTGAAGATTTTCTTGGCAGGCAACACAACAGGGCTCAGGATTCCAAGAGGATCAAAGATGGAGCTGACAGTTGAAAGAATTCCTCTCTTGGTGAGTGGTCTGTCCTTAATGATGATCTTGAACTTAAAACTGTCAGACTGAATGGACCATTCCACACCAAGCACTGTCTCCAATGGTAGCTGATCCTGATCCAGGTCCAATCCTTTCGTGTCCTTAGCTCTGTAACTTTCAGGTATTACAGTCATAACCTCACGTCTGTTGCTTATCCATTTCCTAAGCTGGAAACCTCCCTTCGCACAGATGGAGACAAGGTCATGATAGAGAGATACAGCTTTGTCTTCTGAAGGCACAGACACCAGACAATCATCGACATAGAAGCAATGTAGGACCCTATCAATCACCTCTTGGCTGAACTGTTCTTTATTATCTTCTGCACATTTCCTGAGAGCAAAGTTGGCGCAGCTGGGAGATGAAGTCGCGACAAAGAGATGCACCAACATCCTGAAATCGCTGAGTTCTTGATTTAAATCTCCATCAGGCCACCAGAGAAACCTCAAGAAATCGGCATCTTCAGCTGGCACCCGTACCTGGTGAAACATGGATTCAACATCTGCCATGATCACCACTGGTTCCTTTCTGAATCTGGTCACCACCCCAATCAATGAACTCGTCAGATCTGGACCTTGTAGGAGCTGAGCATTAAGAGATGTTCCTTGGAAACTTGCTCCACAGTCAAAGACAACTCTTATCTTCTTCTTTGTTGGGTGGGGGATATACCAGACCTTGCCATTGCAGCATTCCAACTCCTCTTCAGGCACCTTTTCTGCATAACCTTTGGCAACCAGATCATTCATAAAGGCTGTGTAGTCTGAACGATGAGCCTTAAGACGTGTTGGAGAAGCAGTAGAAACAGTTGACTTTCTTCCAGTAGAGGAGTTTTTGCTTCCCACATTTCATATACTGTCACTTGCTTGTATGTTGTCTTGAATGTCCTCTGTCATGATTATGGACACAGCCTGAGTTGGTGTTTGATGTTCATCCTCTGTTGGATAAGGAAACACTCCTTCTCTCATTACAGCAGGAGCCGAATGTCCAAAGTTGATATTTTGTTGTGGTTCTTCAGATTCACTTAGCCACTTTTTAACCTCTTCTTCGAATGCGTTACTGTATTCCACGATGCTGGCAAACCATTGGTTTTGTTTGCTTTGTTCATCCTCATGCAGCAGAGGAATCAACACATTATGTGATGTAATAGCGCTGTCACAAAGTTGAATTAAATTCTCAAGATGAGGTTGAACATGTGAAACATTTTTCCTGCTTTTCATAAGTGCTTTCATTTCAGGTATGAGCCCTTTTTATTTTATTCACTGTGATTTTATGTTCATGCTGAAGTTTTTCAATTTTATTTGCCCAGGCTTTGGCTGTGAGTTTAGTTTCTCTTCTGCCACACTCCATTTCAACACCAGCATTCGTTTTACTCATTTTCAGAAGTTTCACTTTGACTTTTTTTTTCAGTTTTTACCTTTTCGATTTATATTTATTTTATGTTATTCAATATATTTTTTGTGCATTTAAACCACATCCACAGACAAAAAAAAGGGGGGTTCATGCAGTCATCATCATCCCACACAGCAGCAGCGCAGCAGCAACGTCAGAGCGACAGAACGGAGGTTCATGCATTCATTACATGGAGATAAGTTTGGCATCAGAATGAACAACGATAATGATAACACTGATGCACCGAAAAATCAAGTCACCAACACGCCATCGTTCCCAATGAACAAACAGCAGTCAATATGGAAGCCGCATTCCTTCCATCAATATTCATCCTCATGCGTGCATCTACAGGTGTGGCTCACCTGGCTGTAGTTCACTTTGCCAGCGGCTCCAGATCTGTTCAACAACCAGCTCCTACCTCCGGAGTTTAACCCCGATGATGGTTGTTGGATTTGATCCACTTCCTCCTTTCCTCCTCTTGATCATTTGATCCGTTGTGCTGTCAGATGATGTTTCCTTTCAATGCTTGCATTTTTTTTTTGACAAAAAAAGAACAATCAACTCATAAAAACTGTTCATAAACTCATAGAAGTGACTCACAAAGACGTATCAATAAAAAACGTTGCGTGATGTGTTGCGTGTTTTGCGTGTTGCGTCGGTCAACAAAAAATACAGCAACCCCGCTCACCCTCTCTCTCTCTCCTCCACACAGGTGAGAAGACACCCTATTTAACCTATATTGACGTCCACGCCCACTTCCATTTGACCCACTTATTCCTTCAATGAGATCACAAAAAACAACATCACAAACAACAAAAAATACAAGATTCAAACCATCATCATGTCATCTCATAATACAAAATACCTGTAAATTCATTCATGGCTCCTACACTAGATTAAAACTGAGTCGTGCAACACAAGCCTGTCTGAGTGGGAGAAAGGATGCTGTGATGGGTTGGCAAAGGACAGCAAGACATCATTCAACCCACACAGGTTCAGGTTAAGTGCTCTTTGGCCCCACTTCTGACAATGTCCATCTCAGGTGTGGCCCTGGAATTAAATATAAGGGCCTAATGTTGCTGACATGAATGTGGCTCCACCATTTGTGCTACAAATATGTCACTATTGTCACCATTGAACTCAGCTGGGTACAGCAACAGCACAGGAAGTTAGAAAAATCTCAGTGGTATTCTGGAAATCAACTACAGAACCCAAACAACAATTTGAGAGGCTCTGAAAAATGAGATCAGATGATTTCATCGTATTGTCTTTACAAGAACAATCTCTTGCAGGAAAACACACCCATTTAGAACGCAGCAGGAAAACACACCATCATTTAGAACTCCCGATTAGTGATTTTGCATTCTTGTCATTTGAAATTCTGCAATCTTAAGACGTAATCTTATGTTTTAAGTGATTAAATTATGAAAGAATTTAAGAATTCAAACAGAAAACGAGAAGTAAAAATTGACTTTAGCTGTACAGTACGTTTACTTGCATGATATTAGAAAGAAACAGTCACATCAGATGTATATACATTTTTTATAAATTTTATTCAAAATAGAACTTTGGTTTGCAGTGTTATAAGAATAACACAAATTACACAGATATCAATTTTAACTATTAATACCAACAAATTATTTTAAGAAGAAAAACAACGTCACACTTCATGGACCAAAGTGAGAGGTTGATTTTAAAGTTCATGTCACACCAAATGAACAATCATTCACAGCATATAAACATTATATTTTACTATCAAATATTTTTAAATATATGTTTCTACAAATTGCCATTTAAACAAGTTCAATGAGAGAAAATCTGTGCAACAACAGAAACGCTTTCTCCATCCAGGATGCAGCTGGAGCTCTCAGCTTCCTCTGTAGGTGCTGTAGGAGAACCGAGTCATCAGCAGAGGGAGATGGAACTTCTGCACGGGGTCACTGATGGTAAACACAACCTGTGAACGTGCAAACACATTCAGATACACACACATACACACACACATACCACCAAAGAACACATGCTTACTCATGCCTAGACACATTTAACAATATCCTTCCAAGCAGGGAAAGGCATTGCAGTTAATGCCTGAATGAAGGATAAAGGGGATCATACAGTACTGCCAAAATCAACATGTTTTTTTTTTTGTAGATATGACTTCTTGGAGATTTATATGAATAACCCTGAATCTGCATTTGATCAAATATATATAGATATAAAGTCCTCTGCAGTTGATGTCCTGACACAGCTCAATAGCATCTTGAAGACTGAAGCTCACCTCCACATAAGGGTGAAAGGAGGTCTGGCCCAGACTCTCCCAGTATGAACCAGTCTCAAAGCGCAATTTATACATGCCAGCGGTGAATGTTTGCCAGCTGATGAGTTCTGGGCAGCGTCCATCTTCATTTGTTGTGCTAAAAAAAATAAAATCAGGAAACTGCTGAGTTGTGGAGCTACAGTAGATAATTCTCTGAAAGACCGTCTTCCTTCAGCTCTCATTATCCAGACCTTCTCTGAACCAAAAACACTGGCATACAGGCTTAATATGACTTAACGTCTGACATAATCAGCCTCAAAATGGAACCCTCAACCATAGAGCATCCAGAGGCGGGGCTTTTGGATGGGAAACCTACTTTGCTTTACCATACCCCTTGCTGTATTTTGTCTGTTCCAACCCTACCCGACACTCAGCATGTTCCAGATCATCAGCTTGGAGTCCAGTCTGTGCAGGCTGAGGGCCATCCTGGCCGCCGGGACTCCGTCTGCGGTGTTCAGAACGTGAGTGGTGAGCGGGCTGGACCCTGATGCTGCGGCCATGATCTGCGGGGCGAGTGTGGACAACTTCACCCGTGGGAATTTGAGTTACCCAGTATGAAAGGGTCCTGATCGTTCATTGATGATGTCAAGAATGACATCACAGTCATCAGAAACGCTACCAGACATGGTGAAAATGAGGTGGCAGACAGAGAGAAATGTAATGTATTTATAGTATGTGGAATTATTGTAATTGTATTGTATTGTAATGAATTTGATCAAATTATTTTATTACATAAAAATGTTATTTCATAAGAATATATTCTATCTATTTGAAGAATTTAAACATGTACTAGCAGTTTAAAGCTCTGTGCCTCTCCGGTAATCAATTTGGACTTTCAGCCATTTGAACTTTGACTCCTTGTGTTTTCACCAAAATCTCATGATCCCCAGCATATCAGGTGACCACAGGAAATATCCTGACCCCAGAATGAGAAAGCCTAAGTTATAGTTGTGAAGAGTTGTCAAGAATACATGGTTTAAAAAGTGCAGAAAATAGGAAAACACACAACAAAACTTGGATTGAGGAGCTCAATGCCAAAACATAATGTTCTGATCTTCAGTGAAGGAACTGGAGCGACTGTCAGTGTTTGCTTAAGAGCGCACTTACCTTCGTGTGAGCACTGTGCTGCTGCAAGTTCAGTCACTTCACAGAACTCATCCAACCAGTGGGAAACTCATTGGCCACACCCACTGTTGAAGCTGTTTACCCATCATGCACTGCAAACAGCCCTAGTGTCAAAGGTTGTCCTTCCTCTAATGAATTATTAAAGCCTCTGCATCCTCTCAGTCAACAACATGTCACCTGGTGTGATTCTTCTTCCTGTTTGAATATGATAACAACCTGCAGATTTAATTAAAAACAAAGACACAGTTATGTTTTATAGCCTATTTGAGAAGTTATTCTTTAATTACAGATTCATGGTATTATTACATTTTATTGTACGCCAGTATATATTTGTTTATTCTTATTTTATTATTATTTCCACTTACGATACAAAGATATTGATTCTTCTTCCTTCGTAGAGACTAGAAGATTTGTGAGGATTTTTAAAAACTTAACAGTCAGACAGTCAATAATAAAACAGTCATTTGAAAAAGTTACAGGCTGTAAATAAAAATCTCAGATATGGGACATGTCCTAGTCGATGTGCTGACAGTTCAAGTCCCCTCAATGATTTGTCAGTTGTCGTAAACTGAGGATGAAAACACGATCAATACTGACTATACTTTAGCAGAAAATACAAATTGAAGTTGCCATAAGAACAGACACTCAATCTTGATTTACCTCAACCTGAATGATTCCAATCCAGCACAGGCACAGGAACAGAATGTGATGAACAAAGACTCATTTTGTCGCTGAATCTTTGTTAATCTGAAGGTGGATTCTTTTAACATTGAATTTTTCAAAGTTGAATTTTGAGAATTTATTATTGTGCAGGAGCACAAGTTTGTACCATCAAGCATAAAATAATCCTTCAAAGAAAGAACACAGTGATTTATGATGAGACCAAGGTAGAATTACCAGTATTATAAAACAATTTGTTCAATAACTACTGTCAACCTTCATAGTTATTTATTTAGAATCTAATGACTTGGTTTACTTTATTTTATATATTGATTAGCATCACACGAAAACCTATTAGAAACAGTTGTTCTGTTGACAGTATCTCCTATTGAGATCATTTAAAACATGAGGTTAATTACATTTGATTATGTAATTTTTGTATATTTATTTTGTATAGTACTATGCAGACTACCATACTATAGTAGTCTGAGAGGACAAAGTCAAAGTGTTTAAAAAGTCAATAGTAATTGCATGATGCATTTTCTCATGATGCTTCTTCTCTGTTGTCTGTGTGCAGAATATTAAAATATATATTGTTTCATGTCAATATCATTTTAAGCAGGTCAATGTCATGGATTTTTCTTCATCCGTCAGACAAATTGGATGTTTGTGGTAAATTTGTGGTAACAGTGGTGATATGGATGCATGGACCACCTGAAAACTACCTGATAACACGATCCTTCCATCCACAACTTGGTAGATTAGTGAAAGAAAGAGAAAAAATACCTCATCAATCATTCCTATTAGACAAGATAGACGACAACAAGACCTTTTCTTTGCAGCGACCTTTGGAGAGCACATTCTGCAGATTGGCTCTTGGCAAACTTGCTCTAGACAGTTGATCAGTGAACCAATACATCAGAGTCAACCACTAACTTTTCTAACTATTCAAGAGAGTTTAGCACCCTTAAAGAGTCCAGGCTAGATCTGTGCTATAGGCTACATCTGAACTCCTCATCAGAAAATGTGATTTTTCTTGGTTCAAGTTCAACAAGTCTGAATATCAGACTTGTCTTCCAGAAATCAGATCACTAATTTTTTCTGTGCTGCTTTGTTCCACCTCTGTTTCCTTTCATAGATATATAGACACAATTGCATGAAAAAGTTAGATGGTTTTCAAGATTTCCCGTTATAAATCACTGGTTGTTCATATTAGCAATTTCAGTTAAATATATTGTATGACAGACGAACACAGATATTTGAGAAGTGAAAAGATGTTTATAGGATTTACAGAAAGTGCGTAATAATCATTTAAACAATAGTGGGCAGGGGCATACATTTGGGCAAACCAACACAAAAATCACAATAATATATAGTTGATCCTCCTTTTGCCAAAATAACAGCCTCTAAGGTATTTTTGATTTTCTTTACAAAACATGTCCAGTTCAGTTGGTTTGATGGTTGCCAGCATGGCCAGCCGGCTTTAAATCACACCACAGATTTTCATAAATATTCAGGACTGGGGACTGAGATGACCATTCCAGAGTGTTGTAGCTGGTCCTCTGCATGAATGCCTCAGTAGAATGCATCTGCACTGATCACACAGCCCCACAGCATGAAGAAGAAGAAGAGGCCTGTAGACATGCAATATATACAGCGCGAGGCAGAGTGGTGGGCAGCTCAGTATTGGTGCGCCCGAATGAGCAGCTTTTAGGGGGGTGGTGCCTTGCTCAGGGGCACCTCGGCAGTGCTCAGATGTTTGTCTTGTGTTGCAAGTGTTTGTCTTGGAATGCTGTAGTCTTCACCGTCATGCATACACCCCCTTGTTATGTCAAAAATGAAACTGATTCGTCTAAATTTGCTTTAGCGGGGGGGGGGGGGGGGCAGTGGCTCAGTGGTAAAGCGGGAGGTAGGTCGTCCAATGTTCCAAGATCGGCGGTTCGATTCCCACTCCCACCCAAAAACACCCAGAGTGTGAGCTGACAGTGGGAAGTGTCAGCTCACCCTCGGAACACTGTTGAGGCACCCTTGAGCAAGGCACCACCCACCCACCCCTCATTTGGTCACACCAAGCAGCCTCCCCCTGCATGCGTACAGGCCCCTTGTGTGTGTTTGTGTGTTCAGGGCCTTTACACACTTATATAGATATACTGTATATGCATGTGACTAACTAGTGTGCCACTAATATCCCTTCAGGGATTAATCCAGTATATAAAATAAATACAAATTACTCTCCCCCTTGTGAAAATTGTGCTGAACAGTTGAACGATGCACAGAGACACCGTCTGCAGTAAGATCATGTTGTAGGTCTGTGGAGCTGGTCTGTGGATTGAGTGTGACTAAACCACAATGTTGAACAATCTTTGTTTTCAGGTCATTTGACAGTTGTTGTGAGACTCTCGCGCTGCCACAGAGGAAAACGCAAACAGATCAACTTGCAATTGGCGACCTTAAATACCCATCCTCGTGATTGCCTTCACCTGCGTGTGTAGGTCAAGGCTCAACGTGCTCATCAAACACATTTTTGTGTTCCAATAATCAGTGCTAATGGTATTCAAATCAAAAACAACAACAAGAGTGCTCAAATTTATGCACATGTCTACAATTGTTTAATAATTATTTCCGATAAACTTCATTTCTCTTCTCAACTATCACTGTTTCACTGTTTGTTATATGATATACAGTATATATAACTGAAATTGTTGATCTGAACAATAGATTGATTATAAAGGAAAATCTTGAAGGGGTTCCCAAACTTTTTTCATACCATTGTAGATAGATAGATGTACTTCATTGATCCCAAACTGGGAAATTCACAAATTCATAAATGAAGTAGCAGAAAGAGTTGGGTTAATATGACACACACACACACACACACACACGCACACAAAGCTCCAAACGCACAAGTTATGAAAAATATTTTTTATTACACAGAAACTGACATCGATTACATTTAGCACTGAGGACAAACACAAACTCACTAACAACAGAAACCACTATTAAAACCAAAAGAAGAGTCTCACGTCAAACTGATTCTCCACTAGGAGCTGGAGGGTTTCGTATTAAAACATTTTAGTGTCAATGTTGAAATCTGTAAGTATTTATAGAGTTACTAATGTACACATTAATTTTTTTTAAACCAACAAATATTTTACATTAGAGCCAAGAAACATACAATGTTTCCTGTGCACTCGGTCACAGTTATTCATATACATCACAGTCAGCCGAAATGTGTCGAAACTAACAAGATTTCAGAAAATACAAGTAAACTATGATGGAGGTACAGGTTAAAAATGATCCAAATATGGTTTTCACTGGACATAATTTGTCTCCCAATAGCATTACCAGCACACGATGAAGTGTTCGTACTACGGGTGCCTTCATGTTTGTACACAGGGTGGAAGTGGAGATGTGTCATCGAATACACAAACATTAATTCAAATAACATTCAAATTTGTCTTCTAGGACAAAGAACATCATACAAAATTTAATGAAACAGTTGGATGCAGGGTGGATGCACAGAAATAAATTCAACAATGTAGTCTCTGCTAACATCTGCCATTGAACCAACGTATTAAAATAATGGTAAACAATGAGTGAATCCTCACATCCAGATGAACCCAAACACAGTAAGAGTGAAGTTAGACTTTTGAGTGAATGCACCCCCATAAGGACACAATATTAAACACGTTGTTCTGAGTCCTGTTCAGTCCAGTGTTGCTGACGCTTTCAGTGTTTGATGCAGAAAGCAGCTAAACGTTACCAGATGGCCACATATGTTCATTTACATATTGATGATGTCGGCACTCAAAGTTGTGGTTGTGGTTGTGGGAGATCACTCTTTGAGTCATATAAAAGGTGGACAGATGAGTATTTATCCATTTACAACCCCAATGAAGGATAACAATGAATTTTAGGTTAAAAGAAAAATACAATGGGGTTGGGGAAATAGGTCAAATGAACTATTTAAATACTTACAAGATCAAACTATTTACATATTTAGAAAGCTGACCAATCTAATTCAGACATCCAATACATGTCAGAGAGAGCACATCACTGTAACCATAGAAACTCACTACAGCTGAACATCCTGTCCTGGAGCGGGTGGTGTCCTCCTACCTGCCCTACAGCCTCAAACCCACATTAGCCCAAGAGACCCGACAGATTACTCTCCTTCTGATGGCTCTGGGTAGCAGGCATGAGGATGGATTATGTTACAGTCGTATGGACAGGACTACAGTTAGGAACTCAGGTTCAGAACAGAACATTTCTTTATACTAGTGAGATGTTCTGATGTGGGACTCCAGTGGATTCAGAAGCTAATGTTAATCAACTCCTTCCAACTGTTGCAGAAAACTGTTTTTGTTTTACACAACCAAGTGGAAGGAAAATTTAATCTGCTAACCTGACCCACATGGAAAAATGTAATCATCCCCGTTTATATCTGCATGTTATGTTTAGTCAGACTGGATTTTAGAACTGATTGAAACTGTAATTCACCCCCAAATTCATTAGACTATTCACGGAGTCTTTCATACCAACCATTATTGTGGTCTTGTACACATCTGGTTACACATAATGACATCACCTAATAGAAATAAACTGTGATAAGGTGCAGCCAGCTGCTGCACAGTAATCTAACATTAATCAGAGTGAAGTCCAACATGTGAGGAAAGGTTACGGTGATAAATAAGGCAATCTCTTTGGAACTTTCATTTGTTATAATATAATATAATATAATATAATATAATATAATATAATATAATATAATATAATATAATATAATATAATATAATATAATATAATATAATATAACAGCACATGCTTTGTGGCCATTAATTTTAACATATTAAATTATTTCTGATACTATTGTTCATAAATAGTTGCCTGCACAAATCAACAAATAAGCAAACTCCACATACAATCCATATAATAATTTTAAAAAAAAAGAACTTATATTGTCAACCTGTCTGTATGTACTGTATGTACCTTATAATGGAAACAAGAGATCGAAAGATCAGACTGACCGTGATGATTCGTGATATATTCAGCAGTAAAGGAGAGTGAATCCCATGAAGTTAATGTTGCCAATGCCTCCTTGAATCATTCCCATCTCAGGTGTCACTGATCTGAGCTTTTGTTTTCTGGAGACATGTGAAAAACACAAAAGATGATGTTTAGACGTCGACGGAACTCTAGAACTGGTAATGTCAGTCAGTCAATTAGAATCTCTTGATAACAATGAAATAATTCATCTTTCCAACACATTAATTAAAGTGGTACTTATGAACTTTCATGATTAAATTTAGTTGGCCTTGGACACGATATCTAAATTCATGTCTTTATTCTATACTAAATTCGACTGTGTCTTCACAGGGAATCCTACAAGTTTGAATTCATCCTCTGAGGACCCTGAATGTTCTAAATTCTCGTCCGATCCATGAAGGAGAGATAAAGATTCCTCACTGACGAGTGTAACACCTAACCGGTTTGTACAGAACCGTTGTTGAAGCAGCATCAGTCTGATTCTTTGAAGCATCGGTAAAGGGATCGTACCTGAGCTGCAGCGTCACAGATTGTCGTCTAGATCAGAGTGATGCTGTTTTATCTGGAAACAGAGAGCATGCAACTCCTGATGAGACGGGGGGGTCGGTGAAAACACTGCAGTCAGCCCTCATTAACACAACTTTCCTCTCCTTATTACTATCATCACCATCACTGCAGCCTCATCTTCTCTGAGCGCAGCACTCGGACTAATAGTAATTACCAACACCTTCTATCTTATCAACACACACGCACGCACGCACACACATACACACGCACGCACGCACACACACACACACACACACACACACAAACACACACAAACACACACACACGTTTCTGTCAGAGGAACAATGCTGCAGATTAAGGCTGGGTTTGTTCTCTGCCTCCGCTCAGATTAATGAGCTGGTATCGCTCTGTCAGCCAGGTAGGCAGCCTGCAGGCTAATTCTATATCATTAGGTTCACTGTAAAGAAAGAGAAACACTGAATGCACCATTCCTCCAAGCAGCTAATCTGCTTCACACTGATGAAGGGACTGAATAAAAAACACATGCAAGGTGACACTAAACACATTGTGCATCACAGATTATGCAAATTGCCTTTGGGCAGCTCTGTGCACAGCAATGAGGCGCTCTTCTAATTCTAGTAGAAATGTCAGATGTATTCGTCCTTCGTTTGTCCGGTCTATTTCTAATTCCTGACCACCAATCACACACATTAAATTCTGTTTTAATAATGGAAGTTCAGCCCATTCTTTTTTTTTAATTCTTGTTGGAGGTGGAACAAATAATGGATGTAGAAAAGTACATTTTTGACAAATGAATTATTTGAAAACGACTGTTAATATGATTGTAGCCGACATCACTTTTCAAACATCAGTTTTACAGCGGTGTCGTCCATCTGCACGATAGACATCGAAAATCCAAAAGAGGGCAGCATTACAATACTGTCTAGACCTGAGCTCCACACTGGGTAATCCTTGAAGGTTGAATCAGAAACAGATGGACGTGTATTTAAGATGTTTCGCCTCTCATCTAAGGTTGAGATTGAGGTTGTGTAACCCGTGAAGCTGCAGCTGTTTATGTAGTCGTGTTATGCGTGTAACCTCTGGCTGTACCTGTGTTCTTCTTCTTCTTCAGGCTAGAACTTGCTGTTACACCAGTATTAAGGTTTCCCCCTCACTTGCAAAATCAACATTTGATCCCCTCCGGCAGTGGCTGCATATACATTTACCCTGTGGGGGTAGCTGTGGGGGTAGTAGTGCTGGTAGTACAGCGGCTCGTCCTCACTGGCCTCTCCTGGCTCAGGACTCTCTCTCTCCAGGCTGCTGACCGAACCTCGATGGGGTGAAACACTGGGCTCCCTGCTCTGAGGACACTCTGACACACACACACACACGCACACACACACACACACACACACACACACACACACACACACACACACACACACACACACACACACACACACACACACACACACACACACACACACACAAAACCATGTTTTGCATGGTGTGTTTAGGACTTCTAGACACCTGTCAGGAGATTTTACCTTCCAGCTTAAAAGTATCTTCACCGCTTCACGTCCCCGCTGATCCGTGCTACAGGACGTGTTTAATATGCACAGAATTTGAAATGTGCAACGTCTTTGTGTAAAGCTTGAAGGGAAAGCTTTACACAAAGATATACAAAAAGGATATAAATGCCTTTTGTTTGACCAGGTTTTATTGTGACGTATTGAATTCATTTGACCTCCAAGATCTAATTATTCCTGCTTCACACTATGTTAGTGTTGCATCAATGGTTATATGTAAACTAGACGTCTAAACTGTTGGAATAAATCCGACCACCGTCTGTCACACATGTGCATCATCCCACTAAACCATCATCCCACCTCATCATCAGTGGCAGAAAAGTTTTTTCTGATATTTATTTTGAGGCGAGGAAAATGGTGTAAAAGAAATGAAAAGACTGTCAAAATGACACTAAAAGTTATTTCCTCATCGTTTCATCGCAGGGAAATTTTCTTCTTCTATGGTAGAAAAATAAAATCAGCATACAGATACATGTACACACACACACACACACACACACGTACGGAGTCGTTCAACGACAAGATAACTGCTGATCGCTGAAGGGAAGCTTATGAAAGGTTATGAGGCCGGTGTTTATCGCTGTTTACCTCCCTGTCATAATCCACGCTCCGCTGGCGGCAGTTTTGTCATTGAACCATTACTCACAGATGCAGCCTGATAGCACATCGCATCTGATGGAAAATAAGCCGACTCTGTCCGCATCAACAGTTACTTAAAGATCATTTGCAATAATAAACTTAAGTTCAGAGTGCAGTCATCCTCGGGGTATATTAAACCTACATCCAACTGATGTTTGAGTTTGATATGGTTTTATCACGTCTACCTGAAAGTCCAGTTTATTCATCTAACTGATGGAAGTTAAGAGTTCTGTACAAAATATATGAAGAGTTACTGAAATATTATCATTTTTTAATACACAAAACTATCCAAAAGTAGACCTGGAATAATTTGTACATTTAAAAAATAATTGGCAACCATTTTGATAATATTCTATAAAGCTAATTATTATTTGAATTCACATTGATGCAGATAGGAAACCCATTTTTATGAAGCCATAGTAGTAAAATCCTCTGTAGACTGTGTCTCATCACAAAGGTCAATTTGTGAAACAATCTGCAAATGTTTGCTCAGACTTGTGAATACAGGAATTTTGCAAATCCATATTCAGAATCTGTGTGTGTAAATAGATTCATAAATACATATTAAAAACAAATACACAATCTAAATATGCACCAATATGTGTCAATCGGCAGAAATCAGCCAAACTGTGGAGTGTTTCTGACTCTGACAGGTGACTACAAACGTCCGCTGTCCCTACCTGAGCAGTCCTTTCTCTGTCTGTCCATCTTGTCCACACAGTCCAGCAGGCCGTCTATCTGAACCTTGATCACCGTCAGCTCCCTTTTTATAGAAAGCAGCTCCGCCATCTTCACTGCAGAGACAGAGAGGTCAATGGGGGTCGCTATTTAAGTGAATGATGCACAATATTGTTTTTCAGATTCATCCAAATATAACATATCCGGACGTTGAATGTTGATGTGACTTTGGAGGTTTTCTCTTCTTAAATCTGTGCTGATGTAAACGCCATCAAATGACCCCTGCCGTTATCAAGCCTGTAGTTCTGCACCATCAATTACCCTTCAGTGCAGCACTCCCAGCTCCTCGCGCTGCCCTCGCTGTGGCGTGTAATGGACCACCAGCGCCGCCAACAGCTCACCAAACAACCCTGAAAACTACTTCACTCCTGAAAGCTTTTTGACCTCAGAAGCTTGCAAAGGCAATCTAATTTTCTTGTGATGGTGCAAAGTAAAAACTATTAAGGCTTGTAATAAACTAGTATAAACAATTCTTATTTGCCATGCACTATTAACTCAGTCTAATTGCGAGTGCTGATAGGCTCAGCTGGGTTATAGCAGGGAGGACAGCCCTGAGGTACAGAAGGCTTTAATGAAGAGACCATCTGGCACACCCCCCACCCGCCTTCTCTCTAACACCCTGGGGCCCCACTGCCGAGACGAGCTATCATACAGGCGGGAGATAACACGAACGGGGTTTTAGAAAAGGAAAGATTCACTGAGTGCTCCGATTTTTCACGTCAGCTATAAATTTTATAAAAAGCAAAGATACAGTACGACAGGCAAAAATGTGAACCACCACCAGTCAAGGCTCTGGGAGGAATTTGAAATTTAAAAGCTCTTATTTGTTCAGAGTTAATATGTTGAACATCAACATATATTGACCTCTGCCATCAGCACAGTGGTTAAAAGCTTTTTTAGTATTCAAACCCACAGGGTGTCGTGAACTGACTCACTGACAGGACACACACACATGCAGGATAATATTTATAGATCTATGCATTTGGTTTTTGTCCTTTCTACTTGGATTCACAACCACAGTAATCATGGATTTGGATATTTGACTCAACGACAGTTTGGATTGGTAGACAAAACCGTACCACTCAAAAGTCCTAATCAGCACTATTGGGTGCAGAATAAACAATGAATACAATTAATATCAGAGGGTTTGACATTGTGTTGGTGAGGAAACAAAAAAAAAAAAGAATTAAAAGGTTCAACAACCTCACGCCCTGAGACTGCCAGGATAGGCACTGGCTACCCCGCGACCTGCGTTAGCGGATTAAGCGGATTTGGAAAATGAATGAATGAATGAACAACAGATTGTTGTATTTTAGCAATTAAGCAGCTTGTGCAAACCAACAGGGATATTTTTCAGTATGATTAAAATTGCATTCTAAATTTGTGTTTACTTCCTGTATTTCCTCAGTATTTCATCAATGTGGCTGGATGTAGGGGCCCCTACAGGTAGTGTACAAAATGAGATTTGTTCTATTTCTGTTACGAACATCATAAAGAGAAACATCTAATTCTGCTTCATGTGAAAAGTGCCTTTAGACAACTTCTAGTCTGAGTTGGTGCAACGGTAGAAATTAAAATGACTTAGTTAAAGGATGATAATAGATGAATGCATGAATAAAGTTTTGACGTCTGCATTACATTTTTAACTGTTTTAATACCAAAAGCTTTGATGTGAATCCTTCCTTTTGAAAATTGTGTTCGGGTCCAAGATGCACTGCTCTTTAAGTTCCGGTTTGGTCTCCACCGACTCCTGGGACAAAGATACCAGTATTTTTGCTAAATCTAAATCTTCTTAACTTTCAATAACTACCACTTTCATGCCCATCTTTGGTAAACAGTTAAGTTTAAATAGATTCAATTTAAGCGGTTTCCTGTGTGAATAAATGTGTGTACAGACCGGCTTACCGACCTCCAGCTGTGTTGGCAGCAAAGCCAGAATTTAAAGGCTATTATTCAAATGTGACATCGTCATGAGAGACATTAGCTGTTTTGGGAAAGATGGGGAAGAAGTGAGCACGGCAGCTCACTTACGTTTGCTTTCACAAGAGAGATTGTGTGCTGTGTTGCTCCTGCTGGAAGCTCTGCTGCTCTTCATCCTCAAAGGTGCTGTGGAGGAGGAGGAGGAGGATGAAGATGAAGATGAAGGGCGCGATCGTTTCACAGGAAAGGGATCCATCAGGACTGAAGACGGGACACGCTGGTAGTCAAACACCCTGCAAAACATACACACACACACACACAGCACAGGCAGAGTCCCATGATGCATCACTGCCCGCGGGTATGGCATGTTGCTACTCGTCTGTGTCTTGACTGTTTTATTACTGTAATGAAGTGGATGGTAATTTATGACCAAAATTAATCTTATGCTTGCAACAAATGAGCAGGTCGGCGTGTGGGATGAGTCTATGCAGTGATTTATATAATAATAAAACTTCAAAAAAGACAGATTAGGAATTACAAAGAGCTTTTGCTTCTCAGAAGTGAACATTTATTAAAACTGACACTTTCTTAACTTTTACATTTTGAAGCTAGAAAATTAATGTACCACAAGACATTCTTTTGCCTGGATGAGCTGCATTGTAGTTGATGCTGTACAGATGGATGATCCGTTTGCAGTCTCAGCTCAGATGACAATGCTTTCTGCTATTTCTCTGTTTTTTTTTTATATACATTTTGTCGATTAATCTCATGGAAACACCAAAAACAAAACTATGTTGTCCTCAAAACCCACTCTATCGGTTCCTCCTGCAGATGTAAATGATTAAAAACACCAAGGTTTGTTGGGAACTGCTTTGAATTGCAGATGAATCCGCTTTTTGTTCAGGATTTGAAAATACATAAAATTGTTTTGTTTTTTTTAAATTCTTTTGTGCTATATAAAAAATACATAATCGCAGGACTTAATTCTAGTTCCGACATGAAGTCAGTTAGTGAGTAGATTTGTATCCCCGTAATGTAGTTTAGACATCACCCCCCCCACACACACACACATTAGCACGAATCAGGTACATCAGAAGTGATGACATCTTCACGGAAGATGAATGTGAGGAACCAGAGGACGAATGGTTTGTCTTTCTGTCTGTTTTGCAGAAGGACTCCCGACCGTCCTGTCATCACTGCTCTTTAATATTCAGGCCTGTAGGTCTGATGTAATTGGATGACATTCGTATTGCTGCTGTAAGTGTTGCGTGTTTTTCAACTTGTATTAAACCCACTTTCCTTCTGCCTTCACCTCTTTCAGTCAACGATTTCCAGTCTGTCCCTGAATGTTTTTATTTTATTTTAAAGAGAAGCAATGCACGTGTTATAGTGATCTGTTTTGGCCAATCAGATTAAAGTATTTGCCATAGTTTCACATAAAGTGTTGAGCAACATAGCTGCTCTGCCTGAAGGACATTCTCTCTGCTTCCTCCACTCACCTGCTTACTTAGAAGAAAAAACCTTAATGATGTAAAAAAAAGCTGAATGATCCATTGGGAATTTAATCAAGAATGAAAGCTTCGACATTAAGAGGGTAGCTGCAGTTGAAAGTCAACCCAAAGTGAATTTAGTCTTGAACCTGCAGCCCAGCTGTTCTCCCGCTCGTGGAGAAATGAAGCTTCATGAAGGACGGATCAATTTATCTCTCGGAAAAACAGATAACTGATTTCATTTCGACAGATCATCCCACATTCCGTCCTTTCAACATTACTGCTTTTCCTCTTCTTTTTTTTTTTTTTTTTTCTAAAGTTGCTAGAGTCGCCGCTGCTTGCAGACGGTGTGTTTCCTCCCCGGGTTGTTTCAGTCTGATGGAGTGTGTTGTGCTGCGGGTGAGAGCTGACTGACAGCTCCAATTTGATGCAGCGAGCGATAGAGGCGGCGATGGGGAGGATGTTGAGCAGCCTTTCCTCTCCCTGTCAACCTCTGCTGTCTATCACAGCAGCCATCTACAGCTGGAGGAGGATTGACTCCACATGGGAACATGAATACACTTCATCTCTTTCACCGTCACACACAAGCATGCATAAACACACACCTGCACGCACCCACTTGATTCATTTCAAAAGATGCTTCAGTATGTGTGTGTGTGTGGGGGGGGGGGGTAGGCTTTACAATTCAAATGCCTGGGGGAAGTTATATCACATGTGCCAAAAAAATAATCTTCAGGGGATTTTCATGTGTTCACGCAGGATGAAACCTGCCAGCCCTACTGTGGGATGAAGAAATCCCATCACGCAGAGTGATAATTTAGGTCCTCAGTGGGGCAATGTAAGCATTACTAAATATAAATAAGTATTGCATTTGTGTCATTTTATTTTATTCAACTTTTTATACCACTACTTCACCTTAACATTGAGGGAAATTATGCTTATTTTTCTCATGGACAACAGGTGATATTCACATAGCATAACAATCAATGGGTGTGTATATACTTAACGAAACCGCTTCAAACTCAAAACAATCTGTAATTTTCTTCAAGGACAACTTTTCTGCTTTTCCTGTAATCACCTGTCACTCCAGAGAGAGAGGGAGCAAGAATAATATAGGAACTAAATATAAAATGTATTTAACTTTAAAACAGCACCTTCTCCTTGATGAGTTCTGCTTCAGTCGTGACAGACAGATTTCCTGAAACTCAGTTAACTCAGGAAATGAATGACAGGTTTGGAAAAAAGATGTTGGAAACACTTGGGGAAACTGAAAAAGTCTGATAATTATTTGACATTTAAATGCAGAGATGCTACATTTAACATCTTTGACTAGAGAATCTGATTCACTCCTTTCACCGGTCAATGGATGTAAGTTGATTCCAATGAGGTCAGAATGTTGGAAGTTTCATGATTTTAAGTTTTGTTGAGCTGACCAGCAACGTGCAAATCAAATAAACACACAAAACTTTGTAATAAGTAAACTTTTTAAAAAAACTTTCATTGAAAAGGCAGATGGAAGGTAGTGGGAAAAAAATGAAAATAGATCCTAAGAAAAGGACGAGTTAAAAATACAGAAAGCTGCTCACAAAAAGAAAACCCGAGGCTTGCATCACGCTTTACAACCAGCAGGTCTGATGCCGCCCGAGTAATGAGACTTTTCTCAGAGACTTTATTTTTATCTCCTTACAGATTTTTGGTATTTTTATTTTAATGTCTGTCTGTAAAGCAGTTTTTGAGCTCTGCTGCTCTCACACAAACAGCTTCCTGCGGTGACAGAGAAATACAGCAGCACAGCGGAGGATTAACATATGATCAGCAACTTTTACATTTGTGTGGTAACATGAACACACACACACACACACACACATTCAGACCTCCAGTTTGTTGAAGGGGCTACTGTACCTTGCTAAGCTGATAATCCCCCACACAGCAGATAAACACCTATAAATATTTACAGCAGCGGTGTTGACACGGCCAAGCTCCACAGCTTTACATCCTCTACCCATCCTTTACCCTCACACACCAAAGCTGTGTGATTCAAAATTAATTCCTGCAGGCTTTGTGCAGAAAGCAGGATGCATGAAATATCGTCCACCTGCCAGCTGCAGCGGTCAAATAGATCTGTTACATCTTCTCAGGTCTTTTGGATAAAATAACACTTGGTAGTTTATCTAACCGACCATTATTAAAAGGCACAAAGATTTTCCAGGAAAGGACATCTGGAAGAACGTCACGGCCGGGGAAACATGACCAGGATGGCACCGCTGTGGTGTGCTTGAATTTGGGCATCCTACCAGACAACCTGCGAGGGTGGTGAATGCTCATTATTCCATAATAGTGTATTTATGCCAGCGCTGTGTCGCCAGAGGAGCGGACATTAAACACGTAATGACCCAGAATCAGGACGGTCAGGTCCGTCTGCTGCACCTCAGAAACAGGTTCAGACCCAATGACATCCAGTTGTGGTGCCAGCCTATCAGGAGGGAGATTACTGCTGTAATCAGTGCTGATGGGAACACATTAATTACTGATGGGGTAAAATGTAAAATAGTTGAATTTTACAGTCAGTTATTCTTTTGGTTTTATTCTACGGTTTGATTTCCATAATGATCAAACAGCCAATTTGATTGGTTACCTAAATGTCAAATTATTGCACTCGTATGTTTTTGAACTTATGCACACAAGTTAACAATGTGTACACAACAGCTATCACCATGCAAATGTCAAAGTCAACAACTTCTATGGTTCCATATTAACTGCAAAAGTTTCGTGTGTGTGTGTGTGTGTGTGTGTGTGTGCACAATTAATATGTCGTGTTGAGTTTTTCTACTGAACAGGTTTAGTCGTGTTTAGACAACAAAAACTGAGAGCATCCAACAAAAATATTTAACCAGCATTGAACTATTTATAGTAATCCTCACATTATGATATACATATATTTTTTTTTCCAGTTGTAATGACTTTAAAATGGAAATAATGTTATTCTGCAGTCGTAAACTATATGTGCACCTTTTCTGCTACTAGGATGATCATTCATGACGTGGTCACAGGTTCAGATGAGAGGACACAGAAGCTGAGATTCATCATTTCTTTAGGCTAAAACAGTCTGGAAGAGGAAACGGTGGAGGCCACGCAGCGAACCGAGGATGACTGTTCTGCAGAGAAGTTAGATTCAGCTTCTGCCAACAGTGCTATGCTAGTTAAAGTTAGCCTTGAGGGTTGGAGTGTTTACTGTTCAGTATTTCTTGGCAGCACCATTAGCCACTCCAGATGTCTCTTTCATTTGCTATTGTGCTCCTGCTTGGAAATAAAAGGACTGATCCATCTATCCATCCAGATACTGAAGCCTTCAAAAAGGTCCAGTATCACAAAGGTGGTGGATTGTTTCTGTGGGAATCTGTCGTATCATCATCAATACCAAACAAGTCCGTATTTCTCCTGCGATTATCCAGAGGAAGGAGTCTGGATGGAATCAGTGGAATAATGAGACTTTACTATGTTTGTTAAAAATAACAAGGCAAATTCTGTTTAGTTGGTGTGTTTTTTTTCTTCTTTCTTTGCGATTGTCTGATTCTGAGATGGACCCGTTGTAGCTGAACCACAGGCGGCGCCTCGACGAACGTGACTCCTGTGGACCTCTCTGCTGGGTGTAAAATGAGGACGTCTAAGGAAACATGCGTTTAGAAGACAAAAACGATGATGCAGACAAGCGAACAGATGGAAGGAGAGCGGATGGAAACGGAGTGGAGCGTTTATCTGAGGGGCTGCCGGCTGCCAACACCCTCGTTTTTCATGCTGTCAGTCTCTTTTTTTTTTTTTTTTTCCTTCTCCACGCTCAACGGTTGTTCTCTCCATCCTCTGCTGCTCTCCTTCATCTTCTACCTGTTCTTCTACAGCTATAGCAGAAAGTTTCCTTCCTCTCCCACCTATCCTCGCCTGCCTGCGGCGATACGGCCGTTCAGCCTGTGGTGGAAGGGTCAGCCGAGTCAACGCTGCTTCAAGTAGTTTTCATCTCAGTTATTTCATTATTTATTCTTTTTTTTTTAACCTTTATCTGGGCAAAGTCAGCGTCAACTTCCTTCACATTCACACAAGCAGACCTATACTGCAAATTTTTGAAGTTAACACACTCGCTCGTGCTCCTGTAAACTGCAAGGATGCTAAACAGAAAACAAAAATACAAAATCACACCCAGGTTCATGTAAAGCAGCAGCAGAGGAGAGATCACAAGGACACACACTTCAAAACCATTCACACACCGTCCCTCTACATCACTAATCTAACCTCGCCCAACCTTCTTTATTTTTTACATTTCCATTTATCTGTTTTCATTAGTGTTTTGAATCTCTGCATGGAAACAGGCTTAGTGAATAAATTACAACATGTCTCGCTTATCTATTATTACTTCGCCCCCGTCTCTGAGGCCTCTATCAGAGCAAAACTGATTGCAACTATGTGTGGAGGGTTGTGCAGCTGTATCTCAATCAGTGCGGGGTGTGAAATAAGGTTCATAAAACGATTTTCCAATGCTTATTAGGATTGGCAATGCAATATACAAATGCATATTTAGAATTTGTTTGTGCGAAAGATTATAAATGTGAAAAAAAAAAAAAAAAAAATAGAGAGATTTGAAATAAGTGTAGAGAAATCTTCAACGTCCAGGCAGTCTGTTGGACTCAACTGTCTGCAAATCTACAAATAACGTCGATACGGAGACGGATTTCTCTCCCTTACTTGTCTCGCTTCTCTTTTCTTGGTTTCTCCCCCCCGCCCCCCTCTACTTTGTGTTTCCATAAACTCACATCTTTTTGAAATCACTCCATCAGTTCAGTGCATCTGCTCTTCAATCTGAGCGTCATTCTCAGAGGAAAAAAAAACAAATTGAAAATGCAGAGAGTTGACTGAAAAATATTTACATGAGCAAAATGAACGAATGAATCGAGCACTAAATGTCATCAGTTTTATTTTTATGTCTATTATCTGCATATTTGTTTCCTTTTCATCCATTTTTACTTTCTGCAGCATCTTTTTCTCTTTTTCATTAACTGCCTTTTCATTATCTCATGTTTTCTCTAAATCATCTCTCAACTCCTCTTTCAGTAATATTTTTCTTTCCTCCCTGTGTTTCTTCATTTCTTCCTTTATTCCCGTCTTTACTTTATTTCTACCATTTTCCGGTAAATCCTTGAAAGGCGATTTCAGCCTTCATGTTTGTCATTTCCTCTCTGTTTCGTTGATGTGTCTCCTACCGTCTTGACTGTACTTTGTCATTTCTCACACTGTAGAATAATATGGGTTGAGGATGGGTGGAGCGAGGAGGCCACTCATCCACGTCGAATGTATTTTCAGTTTGGCTGCGAGCTGAACGCCACAAGGTCAAGCTGGGATCCACTCCAGGTTTTCTCCCCCCCCCGCCCCCCCGAAACTGTAAATATCTCTTTGAGACAGGAGGATCATTTTCTAACCTCCAAACTGAGTGCACACTACAATCAAACAGAAAATCAACTTGGCGCTGCATGCATGACACAATGAGAGCGCTGAGGCTCGGCTCGCGTTTCCATTGAGGGCAACCAATTTCCTCATCTCAGTTCAAAATGTGTGATCTGGTTCTCCCACAAAAAAAATAAAATAAAAATGAAATATCAGCTCAGTTTCCCTGAAGATTTAATGGGATTTTCTCCTCTGTTATCAGCCTTCCCTTGTCAGAAAAAACTTGTCTTTTTTGTCAAATATATTCTGCTGCGTTTATCTTATTGATATTCATGCAGATAAGAGTGGATTTTATTCTTTTGCCTTTGCTTCTCAACGAGTTAGTTCATCTCTAGAATGATGTGCCTCCCTGTTTTTCATAAATCCGACTGTTGGAAGACGATCCGTTGCTTCAGATTCTCAGGTAAAAAAGCAAAACTAAACAAAAACAGTGATGTCTATTATTCTCAATACAAAAAAAGTGCATTAACAAAATATCTTTTCATTCTACCAAAGCAACATAATCTGCTCCTACAGATGGTGCCAATCCAAGAACAAAGTTTCATCGGTGGACTCTAATCCTAAACCGCTGCTTCTGAAGATGCTAATCCAAGCTAAAGCTGATTTACTTGTGTTTGTTATATCTGGCACTAACAATTTAAGAAAACAGAACAAAATAAATGCAACACATGTTGAAGCTTTCACATGTTTGGTACCTGTTATGGGGGCCGTCGTGGAATCTGTCGTACTCCATCTCATAGTCGGATCTGAGCAGAGGAGCGAGGAAATAGAGGTTAGAAATAGAGACGGATGCGTCTGATCACATCCATCCAGCGAGGGAACGGAGCCAGAACACCCTCACAAGTGTTGTGATTATTATTAGTATGCGTCAGACCCTGATCAGTTCATGCAAATCTCCCATTTATGGGTGGATGAATAATCGATAAAACATTTAATAACTATATTTTTTAGGTGTGTGGTTCTGGAGCTGCACTGAACAGATGGCATTCAAACCCACTTATCACAGTGCCAAAGAGCCCATGGGCAAGGCAGCACAAAATGGCAGTGTTAGCACTATAACCAGCAACTCTGCTCACCCAAAAATAGCTCATTAAAACCTAAAGGCCGGTGCGAGCCTTCAGCTGATGATTGCAGGCTACACGTATTGACAGAGGTGATGTTAGCGTCCCGATAAATTCTCTCTTTCTTCACAGAAAACAGAGGTGCTCACAAATTAGTTTTAGCTCCAGTCCTTTACCACATTAGAAAAAAAAAAGTTCAGTTTAAAACTGCAGCTGGTAAAAAGTAAAGATCATTTTAGGAATCTGACTCAAAGCTGTGTTGAACATTCATCATGTAAATAGAGTGTAAATAGTAGAGAGGAAGAAATGGTGCCTTGCTTCTGCTCGCATGGATAGAGGAAGGAAAAGAGGAACTTCGAAGTGTGGCATTATTTATCTAATACACACACACACACACACACACACACACACACACACACACAAACACACACACACACACACAGAAACCGATAACAAACAGGTGATCTGGTGCCAAATTCATATCCTTCCATTGTTTGACAAGCAGACATATCATCACTCCTGCTGCCGCCGCCATTCATCTTCATCCGCCGTGATGAGGATTAATCAGCTTTTAACGACAGGATCGATCCGGCGGGGAGGGGGCCGGATCGGAGCCTCGGCTCAGTCCTATTGAACCGTGTGGGAGTGAAGCTTTGAACATGATTATTGATCTGCAGGACAGCTCTGGCCGTCTGTGTCAGGATCAAACTAAATGACTCTTTAATGACTCACTCGGCTGGTTCATCTGTGTAATTGGATGTTACAGCGGTGGAAGCCACTCGCTCTGATTGTGGGCGTCTAACAAGCAGCTCCTCAGGTCCTCCTGACCCCTCGGAGCAAAGTCAGGGTGACTCGGATTTCATGTCCATCATGAAATCAGGAAGTGAATACACTTGGTTTTCGGTTTTCCTCCTCATCATGTCTGAATGCTGCTGGAACACCTTTCCTGTTTTATTGATTTGAGCTCACCTGACTAATTAGACTTTGGCTCAACAAACGTTTAAAGAGCCTACTGTTAAAAGAATTCAATGCCAACGTTATTTAAGCGTGGTTTTGATTGAGTGGCTCAATTCCAAAGAAATCTATTTCCTCCAGCCAGCCGGAAAGTACAACCTGATTTACATGTGGTTCACAGATTCTTGGAGGGACCAAATGGGACCGGGATCAATCGATCGTGTAATGAGGTGGCTGGACAAGTTTTTCAAGCACAAAGTATTTTCTTTTGCAAGTAAGGAGGGAGATATACTTTTAAAAAAAAGAAAACGCTGAAACTGTACTGACGTCAACAGTAGAGTCCAGGGAATCCATGAGCTTCCAGTGTTTCCATCACAACGTGAAATAACACAAAGATATAATATATGACAATTTTGTTCGTTGGTATCAGGGACATTTTGTAAATAAAAGGCCTGAAAGCAAAAGAATTATTACAATTTTTGCTCCATTTTGTTTGAATTTAAGGAAAACTTTTGGATTTCGTCCAGGATTGCCTCCATTTCTGTCACACATCTGAAAACTTTAATCTATGAAAAGAACGGTACATTGCGTTTAGTGATTTTCATCGAGTAATTTGCATCTCATGTAAATTAAAAATCTGTAAAGTAAATACTGTAAAAAATAGTGTAAAATGAATGTCGTGAAATAAAATGCACGCTATTTCGACATCAGTATTGTGCTCACAATCGCATCCAAAAAACCCCCAAAAAAAGCTCTTTCACTTGTTAATAAAGCTTTTAATTTGCTGTGTGGTACTGCTGCAGACCCTAATGGTGTTATTAGAGAACTCAGTGGCTCTGCTGTTGATGGGAATAATTACACAAACAACGCCAATAAACGCAGCAGACAAACACATTTAGAAAAGCGTTAGAAGACAGGGTGAAATCAATGATCTGTTCACGCTATCCTTTCTTTAGAGGAGCGGTAGTTTTGCTATTTTAAAGCAGGCCGGTCATCTTTAGCAAGCAGGATGAACAGCAAGGTGGAGACAAAAATAAAATAAAATTTAAAAAAAAAAATTAAAAAAAGAGGTGGAGGTGAGCACAAAGGAGAGTATTTACAGGGAGGTGAGGGAGGATTAAAACTTGGCTGAAGCGAGTGAGAGGAGACACGACGAGGAAATGATGAGGAATTTGCATTTATATAGCTGCTACTTACCGGTCACCCCCTCCAACACTAATGATAGCATTCAGCCCCAGTAACCCCCAGCAAACTCCACCCCGCCGCCCCTCACCCATACCCGTTACCCTCTCCTCACACACATAACTGAAGACTGAACTCTGGTGTGTGTGTTCATACATATTCATGTCTTCATGGGTGAGTGTGTGGCTGCAGGTGACACCATGCTGGGCTGTTTGGTTTCATCTTCCTTGCAGCAGTTGAGTGCCGCCTCCTTCCTCACACACACACACACACACACACACATACCTACCTACACACACACACACACACACACACGTATGCACCAATGCCACATCCATTTATTCTGATTTACCGCTCACCCTCAACATCCTGCTGCAGTGTCATAAATCAGCGCTGGCGTATCTGGGTGTGACGTACGCGGTGAGACAGCAGCTAATGGGGCTGTTTGGGGGGGGGGGGGGGAGCGTTCGGCGCCGCCTCTGCTTTCCTCGGCGCTGGCCAGAAGGCCAGGTCAGGAGGTGACCTCAAGCTGCGGTGAACTCTAGTTCAGTATTAACGTGGACGTCGGGGGGAATTTATGATACTCAATATTACTGCAGTTATCGTGTCTCGCTCCGTAAATATCATCCATGCCAAGTTTTGGATGGTGACCTGTAAAGTACGATGTCACAGCGAGACTCTTCTCTCAAGATTGTCAAGATGGCCGTATGGTACAGAGCCATCAGTAGTGGTCCATGGTGCAACGGGGGTCATCTTTGTCGATGTTCAACATATTTGTGCAAATATACATTAAAAAGTCTCCATTCTTTACATTTGTTACAACTTTATATTATAAAATAAAAGTCAAGGAGCACAAAACCGAGAAGAAAAAAAAAAAGTTTTGGTCGTTTCGGAGATGATAAGATGAAACAGGACAAGCCCAACGTCGCTACGTGGCTCCTTCCAAAGGTGACATTTAAATTTCAACAAGGAGGCTGTTAAGCTTTATCTCAGCTTATGTTTATGTGTGTGTATGTGTGTGTGTGTGTGTGTGTGTGTGTGTGTGTGTGTGTGTGTGTGTGTCTGTATGGTGGTTGAAATGGTTTTTGTTTTCTTGCGTCTTTATCGAGCTGTTATTTTTCTCCACAAAGGAAGTGCTGATTCATCTCTTTCCACTAAACGCTCATCTCAGCAGGGAGATCGAGGGACAAGAAGACATAATTACAGTGTTTTGCACGGCGTGCTCTCTCCCTCCCTCTCTCTCCCTCTCTCTCTCTCTCTCTCTCTCTCTCTCTCTCTCTCTCTCTCTCTCTCCCATCAACACCTTATCTCTCTGGCTCTTGCTCGTCCTCTGCGTCTCCTTCGATTTTCCTGCATCTTGCTCGGTTCTTGTAAACTTAATCAGGGGAGAGTAAAAACAGTGGATGCAGTCTGAGGCTCCGTCTCTAACCAAACCCCACAGGTCGATGTGAAAACTGAACAAATTGGAACCAGCTGGGGATCCAGGACTCTTCCTCATCGGTTAATCTAAGCTGCATAGATTACATAGATCAGGTGGTGAACCTCAGAGAGAGAAGGAAACACACTTTAAAAAATAAAATAAAATAAAAAAATGAGACAAAAAATGTCTTGCTTTAGTGGGACTAAATAAATGCGGCGTAGGGAAGGCTCTTTGTTTCTGCTATCGACCGCTTGAGCATTCATCCGCCCCTCCTTGCCCTGTAGCATTAGCAGGGACTAAATACAGGATGTCCCAATTCAAGGGCCACATCCTCCAGTGCTGAGTCAGGGTGCACAGATCAGACAGTGACATCAGCAATTCTTGATCCCTCCAATGTGCGTGCAGTTATTTTATGTGCTATCGTCTCCACTGAGGTTCTAAAACAGCTTTGTGCAGGCGCCATAATGTGACAACACATTACGCTCTGTGGTAGTTTGTGAGAGGATCACCAGAAGTGTATTGGGTCAGGGATGACACAGCAGTTGTTGTTGGTTTTTTGGGGGGGTTTTTTGCACGCCGTTGCTATGAGACCAGAGGCAGTTTTATCCTCTAATGGATAATGACCTCCAAAAAAAAGTCCCTGAAACCAAAGCTGGGTGAAGAAGAGCAGAGCTGGCACCGCCCGGTGGAAACGCAGATGGATTAGGTTCTAAGTGATTGATTCTGTAAAATCACTGGAGGTTGTGCAGAGAGACCAGGTGGGGGATCAGGGGGCCATGGAAGAAAGAAAGCAACTTCTATGAAGTCCTTCGAGGCAAACTTCCTGAGATGTGCAACTATAAATACCTTAAAATCTGTCGAGTCACGGAAAACCAAAGTGTTATGCTATTGGAATTATGTATTCAGTGTGTGTGTGTGTGTGTGTGTGTGTGTGTGTGTGTTCTCAGCAGCTTACTGAAAACATCATGTCAAGTTAACCTAACAGCTCCTGGACTCCATGAAGTCATGGATCAGGACTCGGATCGTTCCACATGAAGACAACCAGCTCTGCTTCACTCTGACTCAGATCAACACTGGATTGAGACTCAAACACAGTTTCACATCCATTTCCTCTGCCAACGACGGCCCGATCGTCCAAATTCATTTGTTGCCTGCAGAAGTTATCAAGAAGGTTGTCATGATGAACTTTTGCTGAAGAGTTGATTCAATTTTCAGGCAGATTTGGGTACAGATGAAGATTCTGGATCACTTCTTCACGTCCTTCAACACCATGTCATCTGGGCTTTTGCCGATATGAAAAAAGCTCTCTGAGCTCTTTTTAATTTTCATATATTTCATAACTGAGGTTTAAGAATCCGATCGGTCTCATTGATCCGTCACAGTGACATTTTAGAAGTCAGCAGAATTAAAAATGCATCAAGACACCGGAATAAACACGTGTTTCTCTTTGTACACTAACATCGCTTCAAAAATGGAATAAATGACTGAACATCAGACAAATTTGACGTAATAATGACTTTGTTACGTCACTGGTTAAGTTCAGCCTCTATAAAATTGAATAAAACAGCCTCTTTAACACACAACAGGATGTCTGCTGGGAGAAACACACACACGATCGTCTCAGGAGGATCTCGATGCTTTCAGTGCGACCGTCAGCTTCGGACGCATTAACAGCAGAGGTTCCAACGTTAATCCACGGTAAACATAATCAAGTGATTTTCGCACAACCATTTGTCATCTTTACCACCTTCCAGACACACACATACACACCTCCCCATCTTTCCCTATCTGAAGACACCAGGTTGCGTTACAGATGGGTTCAGCCTCCCTCTCTATCTCCTAATCAAATCTAACGACGCTAAAAACTTGTGCCAAGAAGCAGAAAACTCCTCTAAAAATGTCCACGTTTTATCCATTTATCACTGACACAAGTTTTTAAAAACAAGCAGTCCCAGTTTCCCATTTAGTCGAAACTTGTAAAGCTTCCTTAATGGGAAAAAGACCATCTGCTTTCAAATGTCACTAAAAAAAACAACAAAAACCCATGTCTTCAATGCATCAGCACTTGAAAACAATTGCTTCACACTTTAAATCGACGCTTCAGCCTCGAAGCTGTTTAATTCCATAAGTTGGAGATGGTTTCAATCTCCATAGGGTAAAGTATCTGCATTGGACTGAGATTCAGAATCTGTGTTTCCCCTCAGATGACCAAACGCCACCGGTCGACTCTGGAAAAGCTGAAAGGTCTTTAACAATCCTGTTGAAAACCAAACATTCCCAGTTGCTCACACATTATCCATCTGCTTCTCTCATCACATTTTCATCTCCTGATAGATTCCAGCTTCCCCCCCCCACCACCACCCCCTCACCCCCCGCCTGTCCTCCCTCTTTGAATGCGTCTCCGTCGGATGAAACAGCTCAATGAACCTCCTGAATTTTGTGGCCAAACTTCTCTCAGAGCGCTTAGTAAAAAATAAATAAAAAATTTTTTTTTAAAAAAAGCACAAACCTCCGCGGCTTCGATAATTTTCATCTCTGCACAAAGAGGAAAATACCAGCACAGCATTAAAAATTGATAAAACACCACTTAACATTTACTCGAGCATTTAAAGAGACAGCTCATCCCCAAATCAATTACATTTATTTTCCCTCTTGCCTGTGGAGCCTCTCAGTCCTCTGGAACATTTGGACTGATTTGCCTTTTTTTTTTTTTTTTTTTTTAAAATACAGACTGTAAAGATGTTTACTTTCTCTACAATATAATAAATGTTGATGCCCAGTCCTTGATGATGTGTAAAATCAAAACGGAACACATTAGAAAATCTAAATCTTTAAGTGGTTACATAAAATAATCAGATGATATCGCCTCCCGTGAGTAGACGCCTGCCTCCATCATTGATTTTAAAAGTTGAGCTATCATATCAGAGAGAAAACAGTTACATCTACTGATATCTCCAAACTTCTACCAAAAACAAGATAAAGTAAAAAAGAAATACGGGCACAAGAAAATATTTATTTTTTTGATTCGGAGGTGATTTTTCCCCTTCGTTCTTTCTCCTACATTATTATTTGCATGGATTAGAGACAGCCGTGATATCTAACAGCCTCACTTCATTTTAAAAGTCAAAATAATTATAAAAATATTCAACTATAAATTTTGCAATACATATGAATAAGGATGAAGGGGAAATTTTATTGATCCTGTGGAGGAATTTAAAACGACCCTGGACGTCATTAAAATTGCCTCCAGCAACATTTTGACTGCACAAGTATTTTTTTGAATTGTGGCTTTGCCACTTTCCTTTATTGGTAATTCTCTCATGAAGCCAGAGGATGTGAAGCACCTGAAAGTGTGTGCAGTGTCGGGTCCCTCCACAGGCCCCCTCTAGTCTCAGTGGGATTGGCCGTGGAGCAGCCTGGCTATAAATCCCAGAGCTGCTGTTTTTAATCCGTCCAGCGACAGGCGGCGGCGGGATTTGGAGGACAGTTTGGCTTTGGTTTCCATGTAAACAGAGAATGAGGTTAAAGATGGGGACAGCTGGACTGTCTGCTTCGCGCAGAGACAAACAGCACAAACACAAACACCACACAGACAAACAAATGAGATGTTGTCCTCAGTCTGGAGCGGTGGGGCCCCGAGGATTTTTCTGTTTAGGCTTCAACTATCACAGTTTTGGAAAGCCCTCTCTTCACACCTGTAGAGAGCGGCGGTCTGGACTCACCTGTCTGGAGCGCCGTTTCCTCTCTTGGCCGTTCCGGCGCGACTGTTTCTCAGCTCGCCGTTCATCCTGGGATCTGAAAAACAAGAACAAAACCGTCGCGTCAGGGCGAGTCTTCAGCAGCTCAGCAAAGACAGGCAGCAGTCAAGGTGCAAAACCAACCAGCAAAGCTGATAAATAGAGCAGAGAAATAACCACACACACACACACACACACACACACACACACACACGATGGGTTCATCCAGCCACCTTAATGAGCAGCTCAAGAGTCTAATTGACCTCTATCTGTCAGAGTGGAGTTTATTTCCTCTCAGTCATGACTGTAGTGGAACTGTCAGCTGGAGATACGGAGAAATCCTCCTTCAGCCTGGGATTCATGTCAGAACGCGCCGTGGAGTCAGTGACGCCTCCTCGGGTTCTGGGTAAGGTTCTTAAGGGGACTTTCCTCTGTTGATAAATGACCCAAAAAAAATGCTAAAAATATGTAGAAAATCTGATTCGTGTAGCTGGAAAAAGAATAAATGATTGGATTGTTGTATTCCGGGTTGTTTTCTTCTGTGCTGTAAATGAGGTCAGCTTCCTCACCGGTATATGATGGCAGCAGCAGGCCTGTATAGAATTAGATGCTAAAGCGAAGCAGGCATTTACAGTATTCTCCACACTATAAGGTGCATCTAAATCCAATGCGCCTTATAGTGTGGAAAATACTGTAATCCAATATGAGATTAGAAACCTGCAGCCAAACAGACCCGACCTGAGATAAACACCTGAGACACCCCATCCATCACCACACCCATCGACTGATGATGTCACCAGTGGCGTCCCGATTCTTCGGTAAAAGTTTGCAAGCGCTGCCCTCTTGACCTTGTTTTGAGTTGCAGGTGAAAAAGCGAGGGGGTAGGGGGGTGGGGGGTTCTTGAAAAGGGGTAAAATACAGGGAATGAGAGCGTCTGGCTTCCTCCTCTTCCTCCTCCTCCTCCTCAGTCGATCTGGACTGTTCAATCACGGATTGTGTAATTGAAAGAAGAGAGCAGTCTGTCTCCCCATGACCTCCAATCGGAGCCCGGCGCTCGGCTCTGAAGACCCCGGCGTGTCAAGCTGTGTTCTGGAAGACAGCAGCTGGTCCCTTCGCCTCCCCACCGTCACCCTCTCCCCATCCGCAGTCAGCGTCGGGGTTGTTTGCGGCCTCCACGCCAGCTGCAGCTTGTAGGACATTAGACTTTTAGTACGAGGTTTACGAGCGCCGTCACTCTCCATCTGTTAACTGCTGGGGTATCTTTAATTGACCGCCCCTCCCCCCACTGGAGATCAATAAGGCTGCCAGGTTGTCGTGACACCCGCCGCGTCCTGAGCGAGCGATTGTGAATCATCGACTGAGCGATTACAGCCATTTGCTTGCTTATTGCTTCGCATTGTTTGGGCGACACATTACAGAGACGGCGAAAGATGGACGGGGGGGGGGTGGAGAAGAGGAAAATGAGAGGGAAGGGGTGGGAAAAAAAAAAGAGTGATGACAGGACAATTTCACACCCTCGTGGATATTGGTTTTCGGGGACGGGCCAGTCAAAGTTTGGCAGGTAATCCGGCGCGGAGCAGAGGCCGGCTGCTGGCCTCCACCGCCGCTTGTGTCTGTCTGCGTACGTTTGGTCGCAGGCGTTTGTCAGGTGACGTCTGTCTGCTGAACGGCGATGATGATTATGCTGTCTGCCTCCGTCACCAGCGTGTGCCAGACTTTCCCTCCACAAGTCAAGAGCGGACAGCTTTTAGCGCCGCCATCATCTAATCAAATCACGCGTCAAGACGACGGCGAAAGGTTTGTTTTGTTTGCAGCGTTTGGTTCCACAAACTTGATGACTCTGTCAAATGCTCGCCGCCGATTGGTTGATTCAGGAATCAAAATGTCAGAACTCAGTAATAATGCAAGTTTTTAACTTTGCTGCTTCCTGTGAAATTTTATTTTAAGGGCCGAAGCGCTTGTCTTGTTAAAAGATCGACAACAATCTGCGGTGGTTTCTATTTTCTTTTTCTTTTTCAAACTAAACAGTGAGAATTTACTTTGTGCTACTAAAAACAAGCCCAGCCAAACACGCCACGCCTCCGCTTTTAGCTTTGTTAATGTAGTTAGCCCACTTAATGACCCTTTTTACTGTTTCAGTATTATCAGCACTGGGAGGTTGGACTGTTATATTGCCTTTATTCTGGCTTGGACTTCTAATTCTATTCACTTGTTGAGCATTGAGCTTCTCTGATCAGGTCACAGCATTGCAGGACACAGGTGTGTAGTAGAAGAGAAGAGAACGCTCAGCTACCCTCCCAAAACTAGAAGCTACGCCAACCACTGCTAGAGGAACACATGACCACATGATTATTATTATTATTATTATTATTATTATTATTATTATTATTATTATTATTATTATTATTATTATTATTATTATTATTATTATTACTATTATTATTATATTAATATTGTATTTTTTATTATTTTATATTATTTTACTATTATTATTATTATTATTCATTCATTCATCATCAACTGCTTTATTCACTGTGGTGGGCAGTGCACCGTGTATTATTATTTATTTATTTATTTATTTATTTATTTTATTATTATTATTGTTAGTCGTAGTATTAGTATTATATTAGAGATCTTTTTTTTTTTTTTTTTTATTAATTTGTTTTCATGTCAATTTAACACTCATTTCAGAAGTTTTGAGCTTTTTCTTAGAATCTTACACCTCTTCCAACCTGTATTTATTTAACATATAATGTTGTGACATGCTATTGTACACCCAGATGTAAGGTTTCCTTGATTTAAGTCATCTACAGGACAGGATAAACCCAGTTCAATAAAAAACACCCCTGGAGCTCAGAATAAAATCACTGGCCCAGACGAAGCCAGCGATCACAACCTCCATGCAATTACATCAGTCACCACATTTAGTCCATTAAATCTTCTCTGGATAATCACAGTGGAAATAACAAATTCATTTAATTTCCTGTTTCAGAACCTGTTTCATCTCTTTCCCATCCTGCTTCCATCACTTCCTGTCTGTCTGTTCACACAAATGAGGCACCAGAACAACCTTGTCTGATGTTCATCCTGTTTGTGTGTCAGGAAACAATGGGGGTTAACGGCGCTTCTCGGAGGAGGGGTGACGTGTTTACATCTGTTTCATCATTATCGAGTTTCCAAAAAGGATTTTTCTTTTAATTATACCATTTTAAATCTTGCAGAAACACCCAGAAGCAGATAAAACATTGTCTTTTGAGGACTGAAAATCTGTGTGTGTGGATGACAACAGAACGATAAAATCAGGATGTGTATGAGACTTGACATAATCATCACTCCTCACTTCTCAACATCAAGTGTGTGTAGATAAAAGGTGAAAGACACAAAAGAAAAATGTTTCCACAATGTCTTCCTTATGAATTTCCATTGCTTGACCTTTGACTGGAGCTTTTTGAATGAATGGATGTGTCTTTTTCTTCTTTAAAGCAATCGACAATAGAATTAGCTTCACTAGCCGATCCAAGCAATGACCCAATCACACCACAGCATAGAACGGGAACGCTCTGCTGCTTCTCTGTTCGAGTTTCTTTTTTTCTTTTTTTTTCGATGTCGATAAGACGACATGAGATGAACAAAAATGATGAGATGAGATGAGACAGTACAACACGGTATGATATGACGGGACGAAACCCGATGAGATGAAATACTGATTTACAATTTAAGGAAAACTGTATACAAGAAATCGCTCCAAATGACATGACGATACAATAAAAATAAGTACACAGCATTACAAAAAATAGTGTATGAGGAGTTAACGCAAGAACCTGCACCTAGTCAAAGAAAATAAAAGCAGTTAAGCGAGAGAGTGAACTAAAAAAAAATTGGACTGAAATGGAACTAGAAATGGAAGTTCGAGAACGACCTTGAAGGTCACATTGGCAGCGATAAAGACAAGTAATAAATGACAAAATATCACACCTGATAATGAACTTAGTAGTGTGCACAGAGTAATATTAAACCTGCTAATGTAGAACATAATGTTACACATGACTTAACGTCATTATGCTCATGATAGATATGAATCACGACAGCGGTGATGTAATCTGTGTTCAGTCATTTGACAGCTGATGGACTGAGACACTAGGATCTAATCACAAGCGGCTTCGCTTTACCCAGGATGATCACCTCTGAAACACAACATCTCCTTGAGTATAGTATTGCATTAAAGCTTCATATTTATTTATATTTATTTTATAAAATGCTCTGGTTGGTTGTTTTTGCTATCATTACTCCAAAGGTGTCCGATTAACAGCTTTTAAACCAGCCCTAACAAATCCCACAAACTAGTCCGACTCAGCAGAGTCAGTTTTAACTGAACCAAACAGGTCAGCTGATGAAAACACACAGAAATGACACATCACACTTCCAGGGGTCATTTCTTCACACCAGACCAGGTTTAGAAGCTGTAACACTCGTGTGTTCTCATCCATGGCGGCGGATGGTGGCGAAGGATGGGAGCGCTGACATTTCTGCGATTATATGGATGAACAAACAAAACCTTTAACTTGACTCACGAGTAATAAGTATGGAGGTCGTTGTCGGGGTCAGCACCGTTTCTGAGAATCTTCTGCAGAGATTAAGGCCAAACAAGACGCAGGATGTGAAGAGTCCTTATAATGCTCTGGCTTTTATTCTAGTGCATGGAAAAGCACTTGGTTTTTTTGTTTTTGTTTTTTTTTGGGGGGGGGGGGGCAAATTACGTTTAAATTAGCTCTAAATTTGGAGTTAAATTTGACTACAATTTTCCTAAATTGCACAGGAAGCAGAATGAATGGGAGGGAACGATTTATGTCACATGAGGCAGATCCAGCGCAGGAAATGGAATTAAAGAATAAAAGTGACATTTAGGCATCAACTGAGAGCCAAAATTACAAAGCTGATTCACGATGATGATGATGATGATGATGATGATGATGGTTGCAATGGTGATGGTTCTGGATAGATGACCTAAAGGGCAGCTAAGGTTCCATAGCACACAAAAGCAGTAAGGCTGTAACGACTAAGAAACGGTGATGAAAGAGGAGAAAACACAAAGAACGAGTCCAGTCAGCAAATCACAGAGGACCGACAAAAATACGACAAAGAGGGAATTAATTTTCAAATAAAGGCAGGAAATTACCAAATAAATCCCAAACCATGGAAGAATACAGCTACTTTAGTGATAGAAATTATACACAAACACACAAACACACACACACACACACACACACACACACACACACACACACACACACACACACACACACACACACGAAACCACTTCATGCTTTGGTGTAATGGATATAATGAAGCCCTCAGAGCGTCTTCCCCTTGGGAGCTGATCCACCTGTGCTGAAGGTCTCCACCTGTTCCTGCTCTTACTTCACCTCTCCTGTCTTCACTCCTTCACACACAGCTGAGGTCATTTCACTCAACTCCCTTCACACACAGATAGAAGCTCAAAGCCACGTGTGTCTGCAACACACACCACCAGTCACAAGATCTAAAAGACACTCATCTAACTGTGTGTGTGTGTGTGTGTGTGTGTGTGTGTGTGTGTGTGTGTGTGTGTGTGTGTGTGTGTGTGTGTGTGTGTGTGTGTGTGTGTGTGTGTGTGTGTGTGTGTGTGATACTCACGTCTGTCTCGGTCACAGTCGCTCCTGAAATGGGTCATAACGAGAAGAGGAGAAGAGAGAAGAGGAGGAGGAGAGATGTAAGCTTGACTCGGTGTGAGTCTGAATGATGCCTCACTCACAGGGAGAGAGAGGGAGGAGAGAGGGGGGGGGAGAGGGAGCGGGGAAAGTGAGAGAGAGAGAGAGAGAGAGAGGAGAGGGGGGAGAGAGAGAGAGAGAGAGGGAGGGGGGAGAGGTGACCGCTGAGTTTGCCAATGGGTCCTACCATCTCCTCTGAGAGGGGTGGAGGAAAGATGACCAATCCATTTATTTGTTGCAGGTGTGTGTGTGTGTGTGTCTGTTTGTGTGTGTGTGGGGGGGGGGGGGGCAGATAAAGTGAAGTGAATACAGAATAAGAATAAAACTAGGTGGCGCAGTCCTCCAGCTGACGGCTCCGAACCTCATGCTCATAGTTTCTGATATTTATCCTTTACCTCTAAGAACAGGTCATCTAATCCTGTTGGTCCTAAAGGGCTGCGACGCCCCCTGGCGGATGAATGTATGGCTGCGAGTCTCATGTTGTTGCTCAGTTTTTTGATTCAGCAACTTTCAATGTAAAATAGGAATATTTTCTGATTATTTCAGCTAGCATTTATTTTCTTATTTTAAATAAATAAATAAATAAATAAATAAATAAATAAATAAATAAATAAATAAATAAATAAATAAATAATTTAAATGAACTATGATTTTTTTATTATATTTGCAGCATTTTTTTTTTTGGTCTGACATATGAATAAATCCATGTTTTTTTTGTCAGTAAACGAAACCTGTGCTCATTTTATTTACTGTCTGGAGATCTGGGATCCATTTCCATTTCCAAAGACGAACAAGTAGTTCTGTCAGTCCGAAGCAGCCGTTAAAGCCTGCAGCAATTTATCTACTTTTTGGGAGCAGCAGCCATTTGTGACACTGACACTATTTTCAGTCTGCATGCGAGCAGCAATTTTTCATATCATTTGACATCGCTGGATCCAAAAAGAGACTTTAACACTTAAACATGTTGGAAAAAGTTAAATTGATTTTTGGCTACAGTGTAGAGAAAACCGTTTGTCTGTGTGTTTTTCTGCTCCACAATTGTGAATCATTCTTTTGAGCTGAGGTGAATATAAATCTATAAACTCAAATTAATCCACGATAGGTTCAATAATCACTCTGATTAACTCTAATTGGTTGTCTTTGTTCATGTTTGAGACTTCTTCTTTTTTCCAAACCCCATAATCTTTCTTATCTTGAGGATTTTTTTTTTTTATTCTCAGGAATAAACGTCTAAAAAATTCCATAAATAATAGAAAAACCTCTATGCAAGAACCAACCCTTTAAATACTCAATGTTTAAATCTGAGCTCTGGTTGTTGGGTTGTGATCCAGCTAAGAAGGATCTTCTGAATATCGACAGAGAAAAGAAATGACATGTTTACACCTTAGATTCTGAAAGCTTTGGTAGGCTGATAAAAGTTTAATGAGTGTTAATAAATTGACCTGGGTTTGAGGGACGGGAGGCCCGACTAATCGGCCACCATCTAACTCTGTTTTAATTACAAAATCCATTAAATCATTTCATTTTAATTAAAGCTGTCCCATCTAATTAAGATATGATGATGAGGAGAGCCGAGGCATCTCCTGGGTTTCTGTTTTTAGTTTACAGTTAACCTCAAACGGCTCACAGCCTCCCAGCATGCATTTCAATGAGGTTTAATCCATCAGACCACAGGGTCAGTCCAACACACACACACACACGCACGCACACACACACACACACACACACACACACACACACACACACACACACACACACACACACACACACACACACACACACACACACACACACACATACTGTCATACTGCATTCGTTACCATAGTGAATCCACTCTACTGTATTATATTACAATTATACCATGCTGACAGGATGTATACGTAAAATACACACTTTATCATTTTGTGTAAATTATACAAGCAGTTATCCTCCTTGGATTAAAAATTAACAAGAGAGAAACTAAAAATATTTGTTTTCTTATTTTTTACTGTTATCTGGCTTTTTTGCACCGTTTTACGCAGGAATGTGAGACAAGCGGAGGAGGGGGTCTAACTAAATGGTGAGTAGATGACAAAAACAAAGCTCTAAAACACAAACCTGAGTCAAAATCTTTTGCCTTGGTTTGAAAAATTGGATCGTTCTCCCTCTCTGAATTTTAATTTAGATTATTCTATTTCCTGTCATGTCAAATTTGAAGCTACTGGACCACAAACAGGTGTTTTCTCCTGAAATGTAGTGAAGTATGAAGCAGTGTAGAGCGACATCACTCGAGTGCAGTACCAGAGGTTGTGTTTTAGTCCAGACATACTTTATAAAAGTGAAAAACACCAGGAAAATTGTACTTATTGTTCCAGGCCCCTCCTTACCACAGAAATCCATAAATTTTCAAAGACTTTGATGATATTTAGTAAAATTTTGATTTGAATTTTGTTGTTGAAGAATGACTTTTACTAATTTTGTGTTTCATTCAAAATCTGTCCAAGAAATTGAATATATTTCAGTATTATAGTCTTTTGTTTGTCAGTAGTCCTTAAATGATGCTGTTTCAAGGACTTTCAAGGCCTGTATAAACTTAGTATGGCAGACATAAACCAGGTGGACTGTAAGGACTGTAATAAAGAACTGTAATTCTTGAATTCAACGTATTAAATAAAGCTCAATTTAAAGATAGAACTATGGAACATTTCATGGGAAAAACGTTAGCACATTCTTTCTGTTTTCAGTTGCTATTCTCAATTCATGAAGACTTAGAAAAGATTTAGAACAATCCCTTTAGATCATAGTGTGTGTACAGGAGCTGCCATTACCAGGCCTTAGGTTTTGGGTTCATTTGGTTTGAACTTGTCATGATCTGACTTTTTTTTTTTTTTCTTCCCAGGATCCCTTCAGCTCTTTTTTTGGTAATACTCTGTCAGTGTTTATATGGCTGCCCTGTCATTTAGGAGCTCCACCACATCTTTGTGCAACAGAGGATTGGGGTTTCAAAACACGAGGACTTTAAAGTCGTTCTAATTGAGGCAGGAGTCACATTTCTGAGCCGGGGTCTGAATTTTGAAATAATCAGTCAAACGTAGCGGCTTTGTTGTGTGGATGATGATTAGAAGACGCCACAATCAGATGACTCCTCCTTATAATTTACCTTCTATTTCTAGGAACGCTGATGGGTCTGAATGTGAAAGTGCGCACCAGATGTGGAAGCCAATCTCTTTCTCCTCCCACCTATGAAATATCTGACGGGGCGGGAGGAGGGTGGATGTTGGAGGGGGCCGGCGGAGGAGATATTTGGCAAGTGCCCTCGAAAAGAAACAGAAGGAGAGGTGATGATTTAGTTTTGGAGAAGCTGCAGCAGAAGTCAAACAAAGCTGATCTCCTGTCTGCTGAGAGGAGCGGGTTGATCAGGATGAAGGTTGCTGGGGTCGTTCTGATGGTGATGAGTCTTCATCAGATGTCCTTTTCTTCTGCTCAGGTGAGTGAAGGTAGCAATTTACAGCAGAGGAACATGGGTTTTTTTGTGAAAATGTTGGGCTTTTTTCCCCAATTTATTGCTATATTACTGTGAAATGTGATATTTTATCAAATTGACAAAGAGAATTGAATCATCTTTGAGGCAAAAGTATAAAAATATATCCTGTCAAAAATTGTCAGAACTTCTCAAACATGTTTAAGAAATCAAAAGTTTTTTATTTACTATTCATTCATTGATTTTTACGGCTGGTTTTAAACCACTTGTTGTTAATGGGGCGGTACTGTGGGTCAGGTTGTTGCCCCCCCACCCATTGAGAAGATCCTGGGTAGAGATCCATCTGAGGATGTAATTGACGTAATTGGTGAATACAGAATGATCATAGGTTGTGATGGATTTTTTATCTTTCTGTGTGGTTGGGATGGACTGGCGACACATCCAGGGTGTACCCTGCCCAGTCACCTGAGATACGGCTCCCCGATTCTCAACGCAAATTTGATTTATTCTGCAGAAGAAAAGGAAAAGTTGGGTCGCTGTAGCACATAAATTAATCAGATAGTTTTTGGTGCTGCTTATACTTAATTAAAAACTGTGCAAAGAATTTTTTTAGCACATTTCAAACCAGCTGGGACGGAAGCAATAAAGTCCTGGGGGGAAAAAAAAAAAGGTAAAATAATACAGTTTTGATATTTCAGAGGTACAGTCGATGGGAGACAGTTTGGACAACTTTTTGGAATGCCACACAAAACAAAACAACGTCCATGCACCAAAAACGAATTAAATTAAACCTTATCGAGCTGCATTGAAACTAAATCAACTGAAACACTAAATGTAAGATTCATCAGAGATAAGTCTACAAAACCGTGATTACACAAACTCAGAGGTTCGTTGTGTCTTGCTGTTTTCAGTGCAGTGTTGTAGCTGGTCTGAGGTCAGCCGTGGGCTCAGGTCCAATTTTCACCTGGGTGCTACTGCAGCCAGTCACAGCTCCGAAAACCTCACCTCTATGTGTAGACATCTCACCTGGAAAACACTGCAGACCAGAGACGAGCTGATGCTCCCGGTCTGGTTCTTCTTCTGGTCCATAGACAGACGGTGAGGGTCACGACCTCCCTCCTCACTGAAACGCTTGTTTCTCGGTTGTTTGACGAGACACTCTGAATAAAGGAGGAAGATTTCACTGGTTTTCATTTCATACAATTTAGATCTGAGTTGGGCTTAATCAAAAGGGACTGTGGTGGTCTTGGCATCCTTCTGGTTCCAAAGGTTTCACCTTGTTTGTCGCCTACAATGACACAACTCGTTCTCCGCCAAACAAGGAATCCTGTCCTCTAGTTTCCTCGTCCCGTCCACAGGAATGTTCATCCACCCGCGACCTGGTGAACTCGCTGCGTCAGGTGGAGAAGATGCTGGCGGTCCACGAGGCGTCGTACCAGCAGGGCCTACGTTCTCTGAGGAAGAGGATGAGCGCTCTGCACAACACCACCATGGCAATGTTCAAGACTGGTGGTGAGAGCTGGCACTGTGCCCGTTGGAGAAATCCTCAATGGGTGGCTTGTGATTATTCATTTAAATTGTCATTAAAAAAATAGTTTTATTCAAATTTTAGTCAAACTCAGGACTAAATTAATGGTATGAATAGAGATACTTTGAGTTGCTCGCTCATCATTAATGTAAAATATACTTCAATGGTTTCTCCACCAAACACATTTTTTTCAATTCAATTCCAAAAATGTATGAAATTGAATTGAATTGAATTGAATTAAAAAAGAATTGTTTTATAGGGGTACAATCCCATTGGGTCACAAGGCAAATGACTGTCTGCTTCCAGCTTCCTGCGCCAAACCCGAACCTCCCCCTCATGGGCGCAGACTGGGCAGGGTGTTTGGCATCGGACACGAAGTTCACTTCCTGTGCAAGTCGGGATACGAGCTGATTGGCCCACGGACCCGAGTGTGTTTGGAGTCCCTGAAGTGGAGCGGCCAGCAACCCATGTGCCGACGTAAACACCGATACCGGACCACGACTTCAGTACCGGTGCTGGTTCTGCCCCAGTGGTCGATAAGAGTCTGTTTTTCTTCTCAGGTCTCAACAGCACCAGCAACTACCTGGCACCCGTCCCTCTCTCCTCTTCTTCCTCTGCATTCCCAGTCTCTGCTAGACTCTCAGCATCCTCCTCCTCCTCGGCGTCTTCACCTTCTCCCCTTTCCTCAAGCCTAGCTACATCTTCCTCGCCTTACACCTCCATCCGTCCATCTCACTGCACTCACTTCCTGGGCTCCACCCGCTGCACCTGCGATGTGGGCTTCACAATATCTGGACGCAACAACAACATCTGCACTGGTGAGAAATGTTATCACCTCTAACCGAACGTTCACAACTTCCATGTGAGATGAATGCTTTAAATTATTAGCCAACATGGACTGTCCTTCTTGGATATTGACTCGTCTTGCTTCTTGGCAGTTTTTGAAATCCTTCTTTTTGGACAGCGGGTACTCTTTGCAGCATTTTAGTCATTGAAAGGATTTTGTGTGTTTCAGATATCGATGAGTGTCATCTGTTTCCTCTGGCCCAGCCCGGGCGACTCTGTGTACATCAGTGTGTCAACACCCCCGGAAGCTTCCACTGCTTCTGTCCTGGAGGTTATAACCTCGCCAAAGACGGTCTCGGTTGCACAGGTCAGGGTTCAAATGTTGTTACGGAATCATCAGAGGCTTCCTGGACTTTGTGTTCATGCTTCTTCTATTTCTGTTTCTTTGCATTCAGACATTGATGAGTGTGAAAACCGGATGAACAACTGCACAGCAGAGCAGGTGTGTGTGAACACCTACGGAGGTTTCCAGTGTGTGACGGTGGAATGTCCTCACATGAAAAACGCCACGTACATCAAGACATCACCGATGTAAGATCTCCTTTCTCCACACCTCCTTTGGATATTTACCCAGCACGAGTTAATCATTTTATAGCAGTGGACACACAAGACAACAGCGTCTAGTGTGATATTGTCTGTTTTAGAACACGTGTCAAAATCAATGTCCAGGGGCCAAATGTGGCCCTATACATCACTTTATGTGGCCTGGAAAGAATAAACGGTCAAAATGTCTAGAAATTAAATAAGTCAATAGTGTGCTGTGACCAAAAACTTCATTTCCCACAATGCAGTAACTAAACCAATTTTAACATTCACAAAAAAGTGATTTCTAAAAGGATTAATGTTATAACAGAACAATAAGCAAACTGTAACGTTTGTAACTTGAGTACGTAATAAATTCAGAGTTAATTAACATTAAGGAGTAGTTACGTTTATTTTACACTGAGTTACATTTAGTTATAGTTTCCAAATTCAAATGGAAACTGAAAATTGAAAGTTTTTTTTAATTTTTATTATTTAGATTTTTTTTTTAAAAATTGTCTGTTTGAAACTAAAGATGGCTGCTGTAGCGCCACCACCTGGACTTGATTTTCAGCAGACTGAGCGTTTGATTTTTCATGATGGTTTGTTGAATTTTGTGATTGGAAGAATAAAAATTTCAGCCCTGCTAAAAATATCCACCCCCTGTTTGCCCAGGCGCTGTGAGAGGAACCCGTGCATGCTGGGAGATAAGGCCTGCACCCAGGCGCCAAGCTCCATCTCCTTCCACTTCCTGTCTGTGGTGTCCAACATGTCGGCGCCCCGGGTGCTCTTCCGGGTGTCGGCGGCGCGCGTGTTGGGCGACACTCTGCGATTTGGCCTTGCTGGCGGTCAGGGGCGTGGCCACTTCAGCGTGCAGCGCTCCGGCCGGCAAACCGGCACCCTCCTCCTGGTGACGCCCGTCGAAGGCCCCGCCTCTCTGGAGGCTGAGGTGGAAATGAGCGAGTTGGAGCGGCACACCCTGTTAGGGCGCTACCTCACCAAGGTCACCCTGTTCGTTTCTCCATACACGTTTTAAATATTACGAGAGGGCGGCTGTGGACTTCATTTGTATGTTTATACACAACGCTTTCAATGTTCAACCCTGACACTGTAAAATGTTAATAAAAACACAACAAAATGATTTTTAAATTCCTGTTTAATCAAAGTGCATTTCATTTTTACCCAGAAGTCAGAGGTCAAAACCTGCATGTGCCCTTCAGCCTTAATGAGGGGTAAAATTGACCCATTCTATTGGTGCTGTTACCAATGGAATTTCATAGTCCTGGAACTGAATGGAATCAGATGTTTTGGAGCATTCTGCAGCTTTCCCAGACTTTTTCGTGGCTTGTTGCTGCCACAAAATTTAGCATATATTCACAAAAAGCAATGAAGTTGATGACGTACAACTTCACACGTATTTTTTGTGAGTAGCTGTAAATCATCCAGGAAGGCATTTTTGGATGTTTTGCGACACAAAGCTTAAAACTGGAGTTGTGTTCTATGAATACCGTGGAGCTGACACGTCTTTCAAGACCGAAGAATTTAACACTGATCTGTCAGTCAGCCTAAAACCTCTGCAGACCAGACAGAACACACATATATAAGTAATACACACACAACCTGTCATGTCTGCACAGTGCATGTCTGCACACACATGTAACACATTAATGTGGGACTATATGAGGACCGGACAGGCCGAAACATGACCACGTTGATCAGTGTGAGCCAAAATGAAATTAAAAAAAAAAAAATCACGCATGTGTGAAAACAAGGTGTGCATACCTTTTTATTGTCTTTTTAATAACTTTCCAGGTTGAATTCAAGGACCATCTTTTACAGTCTAAGACAGTGGTCCCCAAACTCTCTACCAGCTAGCAACAGAATTGGTTTTAAAGTACAATTTACAAAATGTTATACATTTGATTGATCTGTGAGGATCAGTATATTTGCGTGTGATTTTTACTAAATAAACCTGACAAAAATAAACAAATACTACTGAATGGATTTCTCATGTACATTATGAGGTTACTGCATTTTATCTATAGAACTTTTAGTTTTCTTTAGTTTCTGATTGGAAAGCCTCAATCTGACATCTACAAATCACACCTGTGAGACCTGCAATATGAGGACTTACTGGAAAAATAGACTTGTATTGGGAACTATATTTGTTTTTATCTCACAGTAAAACTTTCATCTGTAATCTGACAAAAATAACAGGTATCCAATCCTGTTCTCACGCCACATTAAATTTTATCTTATTTTTGTGCGTTTGTGTGGAGTAAAAAATATAGAGGACCTTGTTCTAAATCTTCTAGTCGTGATCCAATCTTGACACAACTGGATGTGTGTCGCCCACTCATAACTTCTAGCCCCGGTCACAGCGCCTTCATCCCCGTGTCCTCCTCCTCTCCCTCCAACTTTACTTCTGGTAGTTTGTCAAAAGGCCTGCAGCAGGTTCTGATGACCAGCCTAAAACACCTCAAATCTTTTTAAAAATGAAATTGGTTTTAGTTTACACTATTTCCTTCTTCCCTGCTTTTCACCTACCTCCACCCTTTTCCACCTAAGAGCTTTAGTACAAGTAGGTGCGAGGACAGAATTCCCTTCAATATTCCTATTCCCCTGCTTGACTCCATTAACAGGACTTCTTTCCTGGAATCTGCTTTATCATTTTATAGTGATATACAGGTAGAACCAAAAACCACAAAATACTTCTATAATATTAAGGCATCTATTCTATTAGCTGCCAATGCACTACTATAAGGTGTCTATGGTGCAAAGTCCCCTCTCACCAGATACACCATGTTTAAAGATTTATTCCTCCTTCAATGGAAAGAATCCTGCACCAAGAAGAAGTGGCGTTGCTCTCACCGGGGAACAAAATTACACAAAATCCAAATTTTGCACAGGCAAGGATCGAATGAGAGGGTGCAAAAAAATAAAAAACAAACATAGAGCATCTCCTGGTGACAGCTCCCAGCGGCTGATTAAATCACATTTGGTGTTCCAGCTGTCGGGACAAAGGAATGTCTGATTGAAAAGGAAGAAAATGAATTACGATGTGAGCAGGAACAACACTTAAGGTTTAGGACGCCATGAAAAGGTATCTCATAAAACATATTGGATAAACATTTGTGAGTTGAATATTTGCGAGTTTTTTTAAAATAGATTTAGTGACAAATAGGAATTGTGTTTTCAATGCTTTAAAAGACAGGACAAAAGAATACAAACCTTGCAGACTTTATTATTATTAACAAACTGTCCAATTTTCATCTGTACATAGCAACAAATAGAAAGAAACCAAAAGAAAGGGTACAGGAACAAGTGAATCAGTTGATCATGGGTTCTGTGAATTCAGGTAAGGAAAAAAAAGTCTTGATCACAACGAAAAAAATGTAAATTCTTTTAGTAATAACTGCTAGAACCAAATGGAGATCACACAGAATCCGCCGACAGTCCGTCTGTGGGCATCACACAGTCGCATCCCCACATGCTTCTCTGTTGGGTGCTTCAGGGGGTTCTGGGATGTTTTGTACAGTGGCAACCATAGGTTGGACATGAGCAGGCACGCTTTAACATCAGATGGGGGAGAAAAAAAAAGGTGAAGGCAGTGCAACGAATCAGGATGAGTCATTTACAAGCAGGACAGCACTCACCAATGCAAGCTTCATAACGTAAAAAGACAGGTTAACTGCACAGATGGTAGTTTACAGCATGTTCCACTCTGTTTTGTACATGTGTACACAAAACTGGCTGGGAGAAGTTTTTTTTTGAAATCACAACTTTTTTTTTTTTTCCAGTCTTCACACTGAGACAAAAAAAATAAAAAACTCAACAGGAACCCTTCGGACTTCAGACCGTGTAGAATTTGGTTCATCCAGGCTTTTGAATAAAGAAGTAAAACGATCCTCTGCTACGTTCCAGAGATCACTGAAGAGTCATTTCCTGTATCCTAGGTCATGTGGCTTTTTTTTTTGAGCGGCCCCGCCTCTTAAAGAGACAGGCAGCAGGTCCTGAGTCTGTTCAGTCCAGTGAGAGAAGCGTTTCACTATTCACTCGTGTGTTGGACCCTTTTTCTTTTCTTTTTCTTTTTTTCACAAACCATACACCATCTGGAGATTTTGACAAACAATACAGCAGGACCAACCTGGTTCGATACACACCACCTGGAAATCTACCTCCGTCTTCGCAAACACATTCACAAACTACAACGAGCACAAGAGTTGACAGATGAAAATGAGCAGCAAAATAAGGCCCAAATATGACAATTTTGACTGCATCGAATGTTGCAGTGTTTTGATATGGACTAGTGAGCGAAAGCGGCCGTCGAAAACCGGCAAAGAGGGGTGATTTAAGAAGGAGGAAGTGAACAGCACGGCAAAAGCACTGGGAGAAAAACTAGAAAGTCCCCACACTGAATTATTTCTCACTGATTTGAAATGAACGTGACCAGTGGATTCTGATTTCTCAGAGATTTGAAATGATGCAGACCAAGAACTATACGACTAATGTCGTATGTGCTGGAAAGCAACTCACTGATTGGACAGATCAGATATCATCACGCCATGTCAGTGCCGCGCAGAGCACTTTACTGAAACTAAAGATTCAATTTAGAATAGCTTTTAATCACCGTCAGTCCAGAGCAGACAGTCAGATGATAAAGTGGATAAATGTTATTACAGTTAATGTTTTTTTCACTCAGTACTTTACCGGGAAGATGCTAAAAATTGATAAAATTCATAAATTGATATTCTTACCGCCTTCCCTTTACAAAAAACAAAACTGATTTTGCATCTTCCGTCAGCGTTTGTATTCTATTGCTAAACTTCAAAAATCCATTCATTATTTAACAAATTGCAGCAAATTCAAATTTAGCCAAAAGAATGACTGCTGGTAGGTCAAATCAGGAAAAAAAAAAGCTTGAGGAAATTTTAAAGATCTTTTTCGCTAATATTTTATAGGTTCAAATTGAAGGATATTGAAAGATATGCTCTGATCGAAATGCATTTAATTGCATTAGACTTGCACATATTAGTCCAGTAGGTATTCACGTCTGCATCGCTGGTCAGGGATGAAAAGCAGCAGATTCCAATTATTAAATGATAAATTTCAATTACTGTAATTTGTCACTGGATGCTTTAATCCGTTGGATCTGGACCACAGCAGGAATCTGAATCTGTCCGACCAGAGGGGCATTCACTAATTCAATCAGCGTCTGGCACAGCTCGATAGCGAGAGGAGGCCGTACCTTTGCTGCACTGTCTTCCTCCCCCATATCCTCCCACCCTTCCTCCATCATCTACCTCCTTCCCCGCTGTGGGAAGGAGTGAAGCTTGCTAGAAAAGGCAACAAGAGAACATTCAAATCAGAAAAAGATGAAACAAAAAACTTTGACCTTTAGTAAACAAATAAATAAGGCTATGACAAAACAATATATATATATTTATAGATATAAAAAAAAAAGGAAGGAAAAATGTGCAATGATTCCAGTATCATCTTTACACAAAATTGTTCACATCTCCATAATAATCTAGAAAAATTTCATTCCTTTTTTTCTAGGTTTTTCCTGCACTCTCAGTTCTTCTGTACCGACTGGCACAGCGCCAGCAGCTGCTCCACCAGTTCATGACTGGGAGGAGAACAAACACTCCTCCACCCGATCCCAGGTCAGACTGGGATCACTCCTGATTCTGTCTCACGGCGCGGCGGGAGCGAGCGGCAGCATCTTCGTGTCGTACGTACAACTCGCTGATAGAACCATGAAATGGCTAAACTGGGAGAAGCAGGGCGGACGTGGTGTGTTTGTGGTGCAGGATGGGTAAAAAAAAAATGAAAAAAAGGACTGCGTTGAAGAACAGCGGTTGTCGTCACATCCGCCATTCAAAAAAAAAAGAAAAACAAACAACAACACAAATGATGCGGTTGTACGTAGAGCTGTGAGCGAGATGGCTGAGTGTGTTGATCCTCTCTCTCTCTCTCTCTCTCTCGCTGGTTGGCACCACCCACCTTGGCAGTCCCATGGCGTTTAAAACTAAAATGCAACTATCGCACATCAGCTCGCACACATTCATCGCCAAACATACCCCCGAAAAAAAATAAAAAAGAAGTCTTTAGCAGGAGGACAAATTAGATCATGGCGGTAGAAAGACAACTTCAATCACGCATACCAACGGTCGCTTGATGTCAAACACACACACACACACGCACGCACTGTAGTCATTAAAATAATGGAGTCATTAATCCGCTCTTTACGTGAGCACCCCCCCCCCTTTCTACACATTTACATTTAAAATAACTCCTTTGACACCTCCTGACCTTGTGACCTGATTTCAGATCCTGACAAACCCCACCATAACCAACTCCCTTTCTTCACCCCCCCCCCCTCGTAGAAAAAGGAAGAAAACAAGGGGAGTAACACTGCTTCTACATCAGGCGAGTGAGGGGTTAAACTGCGAGGGGATTTGATGCTCTGGTTCGAAGCCTAGGAAAAAAAGGTGAGTAAAAAGGCGGGAGTAGGGGGCGTGGCCTCTTGGAGATGAGGCGGTGGGGGGAGGGGCTGCATAAGAGGAACACAGATGACTCATTGATCAAGCCCACTTTCACTGGTAAGATTGCGGGTTATATCACTGCAGCAACGTGAGGTACAAATAAGGGAGAGGGGTGTTTTTGGGGTGGGGCGAGGAGAACTGGAGCGGCAACTCGGGAGAGGCAGGTGGAGTTTTCGTGGGGGTATAGAGCGGTGGAGGATTTCTTTTTTTTTGTCTTGTTTTGTTTTTTTTTTCAGCCGTGGTCATTTCTCCTGTGGGTTTTGTCCTGACCTCCGAACAAGTGAGGTCTACCTGTCCTTCAGCTCCTGAGTGATGCGTTTGGTGAATCTGCCACAGAACAGCCCCATTAGGAAGAGCAGAGCCACGCCTACGCCGATCACCGTCAGGATGTAGTTCTTGGACGGCGACGCCATCACCTGCATGGCGAGGTCTGAGAAGCCGTCGGCGGGAGCCACCTGACGGGAAAGCAGAGAACGTGAAAGTAGAACTTCGGTTCCAAAATAAAAACAGAAACGAACGCTATGAATTATCTCTTCTTATTGTACGATCTTTGTAAAAATCACATTTTACTAACATATTTCATGTCTTTAGAAAGCATGTGCAATACCTTGGCGGCGTAGCTCCACATGTCGATGCGATCCTGAAGTCTCTTCTTGCACTCGGGCTGCAGACGAACACGTTTGTCCTGCAGCGCCTCCATCAGGCACGACATCTCTGAGGGAACAATCACATGACTTCTAGTTGCCCTACTTACAAATCTGTTTTAACAGATACTAAACAAACAAATCTTTCACTTAATCATCTGACATTGATTGATTGATTGATAGTAGAACTGAAGTTCTACTTTCACGTTCTCTGCATTTGAACTTAATCGATTAAATCTAGAATTTCCCTGAATGCGAGTTGTCTGTCACAGCTGAGGTGTGCGTTTGATTCTGGACTCACGGCGCCCTTTGCCAGGAGGGATTGCTGCACACTGGTGTTTAATGTCCAGAGCGCAGGCTGTGTGGAGGACGGGGTCAACAAAGATGTCCGCCTTACTTTCCTTCAACATGTTCAACACTTCCTGGGGGGGGGGGGAGAAAATAGGATAATAAGGGGTGGGGCCATAAAAAAGGATGAGAATGAAGAGGATGAGAGATTGGACAAGGTTTTTATATGTCAAAATTTAAAAAATACATATGGAGAGATTTCCCCCCCCCCAACCAGTTTCCTTACTTTCTTGCATCCTTCCTGTTTAATCTTCAGCAGGTTAACTTTCAGACACTCCTCCACTTGTCCTGTCTGCTCCTGAGCCGCTGCTTCTTCTGGACAAAGCCTGGAAATCTGAGAACACACACATTCATGACATCAAGATCTTCTGTTATCTGACTGAATGAACTCCAAACTACTCAATGTGCAGAACCCCAACAACACCTCTGGTACAGTGAGAATCCTCTGACAACTCTATCAGTTGAAGCAGGTCTCAGAAGGACTTGGTGTACTTTGTCACCCTCTACAGGCCACAAACCACATTGCTATAGATAAACCCTGTTTCTCACACACCCCATTAAATTTAAGGTTTTTTTACTCTCATGAAATTATGCAAGTCATACCGAGTCAACCAAAAAAGAATGTGTACTGATACTCTACAGAATGTTAAATGTCAAAAAAAGGTTTCTAGATGCTAAAAAATACAGTGAAATACAGTAAAAAAGCATTTTGGAAACAGGAAACAGCTGCTAGGGACAAAATCAAACAACAACAGGAGTTATTTTTCTTTAAATCACAGACGGTCAATGACTCGTTGGCGAGAGAAATGTGTGTTTGTACTGAAGTAGAAATGAGCGAACCTCTTGGGTGCAGTGGATCTGCAGCTGAGGGTCCAGTCTGTAGTCCAGAGCCGACTCCTGCAGGATGACCCGGATCTGATCCTCACAGTCAGGAGACAGACGCTGTGACAAACACACGATCATGAACCAGAAGAATCCAAGAGCTTCCCATATTCCGTTTTTAAGGCTTAGTGCACCAACACATGATTAATAACACAAAAAAAGTCATTTTCAGTTGTTCTGGACTTTTGTTGACCAGTAATCGAAAAGTGGGTTTCTTAAATCAAACTGAACAACAATCGAACTGTGCTCAAGGTGTCTAGGTGACCAATACTTCTGCTGACCTGGTCGGCGTATTTGAGTTTGAGGCAGGAGATGACCTGACCCTCCAGCTCGCTGTCAGGCGTCGCCTTGTTCAGGATGGGCTGGCAGAACTTGGGGATGTCGGCTTTACAGGCCTTCCTCAGCACCGGGTTCAGCCGGTAGTCTGCACACACACACGCTCAGATTCAGCACGTGGTGAATGGTCATGTTGTAAGGGTGTGTGTGTGTGTGTATGTTTATGTTTACCTGTGTTCTGGGTGATTTGCCTCTTGGTGATCATCTGCTTACATTTAGGGTCCATCAGCTCACTGTTTTTGTTCTGTTTCAGACACTGAAGGACGTTCTTCCCGTCAGACTCCGTGCAGAACCGCTGGAACACACATTCACATGGAACTGCTGTTATAAACGGGAGAAAACACGTTCGAAATGCCCCATGCTTCAGGCAGATCACTTCACATTCACTTTATTTAACATTAAAAACTACTCCGGCAATGCCAGTACCCTGACTGTGTTATACCGCTGTCCGTCTCCGGCCATGATCATGTGAAGCTGATTTAATTTGCTGTGAAAGGATTTTCCATCCTCTGATGGATTCTCTCAATGTCCATTAAACACTTAACCATAAGACGTCATTGTGCACCATTCCTCGACACACTAGAGATCCTTCACGCTGTCCTACCCTGATCATGTGCTTGCACACTCTCATCAGCTGGTAGTCCAGTTCAGGATCAACCATCTCCACCTCCTGCAGCTTGAAGATGCGCTGATGGCAGCGCTGAGTCAGCTGACGTTTGTTCTCCTTCAGACACTCGATGACCTGCACGGAGAGAGCGACACGGTTTGACCGTCAGGGAAAGCATGTCATGTCAAACTGCAGGGTAGAAGAAGAAGTTTGTGTGTTTTTAAAAGACAACACAAAGATCTGGAAAACAATTCATCTCATTTGTTAAAATGAAAGTGTTTAAATGTCAATCTTTTGTACTGAAGTGAATAATATTTCAATAACCTTCTTCCACCATATTTTATGAAGTTACGATTCATTTCTTGCCCATTTTCAATCAATAATATTAAACTTTCGTGTTGAAATTCTGCTTAAATAACCTTATGTTGTTTCAATTTTTATTCTTCATTGTTTTAATCACTTACTGCCGCTGCACAAATACATGTGCCAATAACACATTTTCCACAGCAGTGTAAAAATAATGATAAATTACACCAAGTGCGTGCTTGTGTGTGTGTCTGTGTAACTTGACCTGTGCATTGCCGAAGGCCACGTTCTGACACAGTCTGATGATGTCCTGCTTGCAGGAGTCGTATAACTCGGGCTCCAGGCGGATGTCCTCTGACTGTAGAGATGTCCAAAAAACAGAAAAATTAAAATTGTACAAAAGAAAAGGAAACAAACACAGAAGTTACACAAACAACCTGTCGTATAGAGAAATGTGCAGATTTGTTTGTGTTGACTTTTTTGTTTCAAAAAACCTTGTGTCCAAATAATCGTAAAACGCTTTCTGTGACAACTTATTTTTCAAGTAAAATGTGTAACATATAACAGTGCCTCAAGCAGTGTAACAGGAAACAATATTCAATAAAATTTATATATATATATATATATATATATATAATAGATATTCTTTTGTCATTCCTTTTTCATTGATTTTTTTCTAGCCAGGACCTTTGTTTTTATATTACCAGTCCTTTTCTATGCCAAACATGATACAAATCAATTTCAATTGGGGCAAAAAAACAAAACCGACTCAAATCAGACCTATACTCCATCCATGACACATCACTGTTAAGTTTTTTGCCTTAAACTACTTCTTTCTTTGGGCCAATCAGTTCCTGTTTGTGCAATAAAGTGTTTCACAATCAAGCCTCTGACCCGGAAAAACAAATCCGCTCTAAAAAGACATATTAGAATAAAATAAAGGAAACTACACATAAACAGACCGCAGCACTTGTTCTTAGAGTCCCATGTTGGACTGCTGTGGGTAGTGGGCCTGCCTCTGGCTCTTTGAACAATGAACTGACTGGATGTCACACTGAAAGGCTGACAGTGACTGCGCTGTGTTGTTACTGAACATACCATCTCCACCTCCTCCACCCGCAGCTGTTTACGGCATTTGACTGACACTCGCTGCTCCTTGGCGTCCTGCAGGGTGTCATTCCTCACTGTGGTGCTGAGGCAGATCACGACATCCACCCTGAATGAGACAGATAAGAGCTCACACATCCAGTCTTCTTCTTGTTCAGTTAGGGAAAAAAAAACAACGTATTGTGAGGTTAATTCAACTTTAGAACCTGCAATTCAAATGCTCAATGTTCACACAACCATAACTCCCATTACTATTGAAGCAAACTGCCAGAACTGGAGTTAAGCAAAAAGTCACTTGAGGGTGGATCCAAACCCTATGCTTTAATAGAATGGGAGACACTGCAGTAAATCACACTTTAATCATTGTCTACTAGAATATATTTTATATTTTAATTAAAATATGCTTAAATTGTTCCAAAATAAATAAGTGAGAATGTTTAAAAAATGCTGGCATCACAACTGCAGTGGTTTTTAAAAATACAACAAACCAGATTATTTCTTCAGTGTGTGAAAGAAAAAAAAACCCTCTGCATAAGTTGAAAAAAATTAAATATCAAATTAGGAAAGATATTTTAATATAAAAAAGGTCAAACCTCACTCGTGGTACGGACTACAAAATATCAGATTTCCAAAGGTCTAATTATTAATTTCAACAAGTAAAAACAAGATGTTTGAGGTGAGATGAAGCTGGAAGCTGTCAGACAGGAACATGTCAGGATGCAGCATTGTTTCTGAACCGCTCGGTTGTTTTTGTGTTAGTTCTCACTTCTTCTTGATGTTGGGACAGAGTTTGAGGACATCCTCCTTGCAAGCGGTCTTGAATTTGTAGGAGAAACGGAAATCTTTGATCTGAATCTGTAGGTAGAGGGACAGAGTAAATTATTAGTAATAAATCTGAGAACGGCTTCACATGCACTGCTGCAAGCTACAGAATATTTTTAAATGTTAAACATAAATGTCTGATATGTGAAGAACAAAAATGTACAATGCACCTGTTTAAGTCTAATATACAGTATGTAAAAAAAAAAAGAATACAGACATCTTTGTATCTGAATCCTACTTCAGATTGCATAATTACAGTAAATGCCCAAAAGGAGGTATGATGAGATTATTCACTTTTACAAGCCTTCATTTTTTTTCTACTTAGTTAAAACGTCACTGAAACATATTTGCATGGTTCTGCTCACCAGCTGGAAGTGCGTCACTCCCACTGCGCACTTCTCATTCATCTCCTTCTGGTGTTTGTTTTGAACCAAACACTCCATCAGATCCCCCGTGTCGATCTGGTTATCAGCTACCTCCTAACAGAGAGAGGGACGTCCGGATTTTAAAGGTCAACATTAAAAAATGCATTTTCAACAGCTCATTATAAAATGAAAAGGCAAGAACGTAAATATTTGGTTAGATCAGTGAAACCTATTGGCCTGACTCATTTAAATTAGGATTCAAAAGAAACGAGAGCCAGCTCAGACTTACGTGGCAGTGGGTCTGGATGACGGGTTCACAGGCTCTCATCAGCAGCGCCTCAATCTGAATATCCTGACAACGTAAAAGGAAGAACAAAAGTATTTATTTGTGATTAATAGGAGGAAACAGCAGGAACACAGCGACCTCTGGCTGATTAGAACAAAGCTTTGCATCACTGTGTTGCAGCTGTGATGGATGTGGATGTGGTTACCTCCGACTCCAGCTCCGTCAGGTTTCCCACCACGTCTCTGCAGTCAGACACCAGATCCTCCAGGTGATCCTGCAGACACTCCAGCTCCTGTCCGGCCTCAGTCTTCTCGCTGCACCATTTACCCAAGTCGGTCATACAGCGTCTCTGGAGTTCAGGGTCCAGCTTCACATCCAGAGCCCTCTGATGGAGAATCCTCTGCACCTCCACTTTACAGTCCCTCGAGAGCTGCAGGATGACGACCCAGTTGGGTTAGAGGACACAGAAGAAACGCTTCCTTCTTCTTAACCTGATCCTACACTCTAGATTGTAAAGTGTACAAATAAGGTCAGCAGATTTGTAATTACGTTTATTTACAGCATTAGAAAGTGATTCAGGATAAAAGCCAAGCAATGAAGACAGTAAAAGAGAAAGAGAGAGAATATCTGGCTCATTTGAGCTTCAGATCCCCAGAGGAGGAGACCAGAGGCATACACAGAATTCCGTTCTCGAAAACAACCAAATTATGTCACTATCATCGAGTACAGAGCCACGTAAAATTAACTCGTGTGAAAAGTTTTTACCTAAGGGCACATTTGGATCGAGTAAACTCAAAGTCATGCTTCTCTTAGCCTCTGCTGTCTGGTACAGGGACGCGAGTTGAAAAGGCCATGAAAGTTATTTGAAACAGGATGTTTCAAATAGTTAGGTGACATATCGCAGCGGAATCTAAATCTATAAACCAAACAAATCATAAATGTTTATCACCAAAGTCAATATTTTAAACAAGCAGCGCTGAAAGCAGATCTGTGAAAAATTTCCAGTTAAATACGGTAATATTCCCAGACATGCTCAAGTCTGTATGTTGCCATAGAAAGTAGAACGGTAAGGTTTTCAATATATTTAGATGGATTGACACCTTAAGGACAGCCAACACATGTAACCCCCTCTGATGTAATCAAGCAAAATTATCGATCCAGTTGATTCATCAATGCAACCATGATTTGCGTGATTCATAATTTGCATGGATTCTCGCCATCCGTTCAAGCAGCAGGACATACTCACAGTCACACGGCGGTTTTCTGCTGCAGACGCCCCACTGGGGAGCTACGAGGACATTCTCCGGTTAATGAGGAAAAAAATAATTTAAAAAATCACAAATGTCCTACCGATTAATCTACTAAAATACATTTTTATCTCCTGTGAGTCCAGACGAAACAGATCGAAACAGGAAGTTTCAGAGCCGGCCTGAATGCTTTTAATGTCAACTCCATATTCAAATCACAGGACACTGAAGCAGTAAAACTTAAAGCCACGGTTCTAAACTACACAGCGCAGCAGAAAGAGTTCAATTTTAATGTCTGATTTATTTTTTTTTCTCCCCCAAACAAAACCCTGATGGAGCTCAGGGTTTATCAAGACGACAGCAGCCTCACCCAGACTATTTCACTGCGCCTGACCTTTCAGCTGTGCAGACAGGCACAAGTCATTAAATACCATCAGATCTGGACCGATCCCACAAGTGCTTTGGGATATTTCAGTAATCAATGACGTCAAGCTGATGTGTGTTATGTGTAAATGTGCACAGCATATCTCTCTGAGATGAACCGACTGCTATTACTCAGGATGTAGAGCTACAGCTGCGATTCCTCAGCCTTCTCTGAAGTTGTGAACATTCAGACGTCTGTGAGTAATTCATACAGATGAAGTGGAATTTAAAGCAGCCACGATCTCCACGGAGACGCACGCTCCTTGTAACCGGTATATATATTATATGTGGATGCGATTTGAGTGAACTGATGTAATAAAGTTCACAGATTTAATAAAATATCTTCCAGGCACTGCATTGTAGAGAGATGAAGTGCACACACTGACCCTCCGTCCCTGCTCCACAGAGCGGTAGGCGTGGCGGTACAGGCAGGAGAAAATGGCGCCGGGCGGCATCATCTCGGTGGTCTCGTTCCAGCCGTGGGTGTGGCACAGCCGGGCGGCGTCGCCTTGGCATTTCTTGTACAAGATGGGATCCAATCTGAGCGACACAAGTAACGACACACTGCTCAGTAACTTTACCTTTCATCATCTGGTGGAAGTCGGTCATCAATCAGTACAAAGCGTTTAAAGCAGATCTTGTTTACAACCCAGGAGCAGGACTTACTTCCAGTCTCTGGCAATAAAGTACTGCAGCTCCAGCAGTCTGTGTTCACAGTCATCGACCATCTTCTCAGTGTACAGGTGTTCCATCAGACAAGACAAGATCCTGTATAACCACAAACACCAACACGATCAAGTATTTAAAAAAGGTTCGTCTTTATCTAGATCTTTCATGACCAAATTTATTAAAAGCGTCTTTAAATCACGTCTTTTTTTTAATCCCCCACTGATTTCGCTGTAGGCGTGACGCGGGAGCACTCACATGGGGTCTCCGGTGCGGATGTGCTTGCAGGCAGTCTGGATGACTGACTCGCAGGCTTCGTTGAGCGCCCGGTCGATCCGGTAATCGGCTCCGGGGTCGGCTTCCTGGATCAGCGTCTGGAGCTGAGGATGGAAGGCACAACATTTATATAAAATCACAAAAAGGGGCATCGTGGTGGCGTAGTGGGTAGTCGCTGTCGCCTCGCAGCGAGACGTTCTGGGCTCCAGTCCTGTGCAAAGTTTTTGTTCGCTTCACGTACGGAATATGAATGAATGAACAAAAATATAAAAAGTAATGAAGGAAGATGTCTTTCATCCCTTCTGGAAATGACTTCAAATGGTATCAGTGATAAGACGGAGACAATCATCAATCGCTGTTGACTCACCGCCCTCTGACAGTTGGGGTCGATGGCTCCCATGTCACCCCGGCCGACCCTCATCAGACAGTGCAGAGTTCTTCCTTTGCGGTGCAGACCGGAGCAGTGACCCTCGATCTCGCTCCGACAATGCAGCACAATCTCCGGACTCAGAGAGAAGTCCTCCATCAGCATCCGTCTGTAGTCCATCATCTCGCCCTGACACTCGCCACTGACGACACGTCCTGAAGTTCACACGCACGCAAACATACTGTGGTGAAACACTCGACACGTGAAGTTGTAAAACACAGCTTACCGCGGATTGGGGAACGGACGGGAGCTGGTAGTCGATTAAACGGTCAGACAGTTCACAAATATCTGGCTCTGCCTGGGGACATATAGATTAGTGGCTAACTACCTCTATGCACCGCAGACTCCAGACAGAGCAGCAGGTAGGACAGTCGAGCTTCCCGGGCTCGGGGCATGTTGGAGTCGGCGCTGCAGCGGTATTTCCTCAGATCAGACTTGCAGGCTCGGGCCAGTGAGTAGCTAACCTTGTAGTCCTGAGCAATGAGCTTCTGTCTGGTGGTCAAAGCCTCGCGGCACTGTGGACACAGACAGTCACATGACGTGGAAGTCCACAGAGCTTTTGTGTGTGACGGGATCAATTTTCATTGAGGATGCTCAAAGTCACAAAAATAAATCCTTATTAGATGTGATCACTCACCCTCTCAGACATCGCCTCCTCAAACTTGTGATTGAAGAGACATTTGTAAACTCGCCCCTCCCCAGCCAGAGTCTGAAAATACACAAATACAAAAGAAACTTTTTTTTTTCCCATGTGAAATCATGAGTGGAAGTGATCTGGAAAAGCCGGTGGTAAAAACAGAATTCTGCCCTTGAAAAAAACATCCAAAAGCTTCAATTCCAGCAATATAGACGGCGGTCAAGAAGAAACTGAAGGTCCTGAAGGCCCAACACACAAGGTTAAATGTTCTGGGTCATTAACATGTTAATAATCAGGAGTTACTCCTGTGTTTTGCAACCCTGTTAAATTACTGAATTTAAAACTGAACTGCAGAGACGATATAAACATCAACAAAGGGTTAACTGATAAAACTTCAGACATCTTTTTAAGTCTTTAAGCACGAGTTTAACTAAATCCTCACGCTTTCGCAGAAGCGCTCCCGGTCATCACGACAGGAAAAGTAGAGGTAGCGGTCCAGGTGGAAGTCGTCTGAAGAGAGCTCGGCGACTCTCATGATGGACTTCTTACAGTCCTCCTTAATGGAATGCGCCCCCGGCTGCTCCTCGGCCTCTCGCACCAAACCCTTCTCCAGACAGGCGATCACCTCCCCCTGAGAGTGGATGTCCTGCACAGACAACACAGAGCAACAGTCAGTGTCATTTTTAATCGGGTCAGTAAGAATAAAGGCTCATTAACCATGGACCAATAATAAAGAAAAAAGCTCCTGATCTAAAAGGTATGATTGTGCAGATTATGCGATTCAAGATGGTCGGTTATCTCTGGAGAGCTCTGAAAACTGAAATGTGTCGCCGTGACAAATTCCTGATAATGAATGAAACCGACTCCGTTCCTACTGACAATAGTTTTCTCCAAGTTATAATTGTTTGGACGTGCCGTCCCTTTATAGCTGTGTGTCTAACCGGCTCTTGAGAATCCACTCGGCAGCAGAAAACGCGTCCAGAGAAGATCGATTCGCTCTGCGCGCTGACGAGCGTCTGTAAAACATCTTCCCCTCTTTCCGGCTGAGTCACAGTCTGAGCACTGTTGGTGGGTTTTTACACTAGCAGTGATGAAAATCAAACCTGAATAGCAGCTAGATATGATGAAAGCAAAAAGGAGTCACCGGGGTTGAAAGATCTACCCTTTAAATGTCAAGTATTGGTTTCCGTGGCTCACCTTCTCTCCGGTGCTGATGCTGCCGCAGCGCAGAGCGTTGATGTCGTCTAGACACTTGTCCATGAAGCCACAGATGAGGCGGTAGTCGCTAAAGATGATGCTGGTCATCTTGGTGATGTATTGTTTGCACTGATAATCGGAGATGTTGCCACGATGGTCCACCAGGCAAGACAGCAGGTAGCCTTTTCCCAGCTCCTCTGCTGCGCATTCTTTAGTCTAGAAGAGGACGTTGTGAGGACACACGTGAATTAAACTGCTTGGAATTCCTTAGTTGTTGAAATGTGTGATAAAAACCTGACACCGGAGTTATTATTGGATTGCCGAGGACGATTCAGAGACACTAAAGGATTCGTCACCCTCTTGGATATGAAGGGACTCCAAAAAGTTTATATCAAAAATGAAATCAACCAAAATGAGGAGCAGGCGGCTAAACTAGCAGGAACACATTAACGCAAAGGGTGGCGGAACCTTGTGTTGTGTTGAACCCGTGCTACTCTGACCCACAACAGAGAACAGAACACTCATCTGTAACAAGCTGGTTCATCTCATGATGTGTAGTTTGTTACAAGCTACAATACTTTAACACAAAGCCTCTTTTCATGTCAGAGTTAATGCCTCACCATTAAAAATCTTCCTTTCTCTACCAAACAAAAAGCCCATTTCAAATTGGAAGCAGCCAGTGGTAAAAAAAATAAAAATAAAAATTCATAACAAAGTTTTATTGTGAAACACCGATCGACTCCCTCGCAGACTTCATGTGCAGCTTCTGCCATCTTTCCTGCATTAAGCTCTTCAAGCAAAAGGCCGTAACAGATGAAATCCAGCAGAACTGCAATGTTTATGTACTTTATGATGTCACAAATTTATAACAGTGTTTATTTTACACGTTTTACAGGGCTGGCAGGAGGCCTAACGTTTAACAGACTGTAACGGTCACAGCTCAGCTTTGGGGAAGTGAAAGTGAAAGATGAAGATGATGAGAGAGGAAGAGCTGGTACTGGTCACCATAGCATCAACAGTATATCATGGTGTTTGCCCTTTGCTGCAGCTTCTTCCAGTAAAGGTGACATATGGTAGCGTGCAATAAATTCATCATCCTCTCTGTGTGATAACTTGAAGTGCTTTAGAGGGAAATAAATCACCAGATATTTGTTGAGCGCTCAGCCCCTCCCACCAGGTCCCATGAGATTAAAATAAAACAAAGGGTGAACTAAAACAGTCTGGCGGTAGGGCTCTCTGTGTTTGGGTTTACTGACTGACCTCGGCGATGGTACTTTTGCAGACTTCAACAGCTATGGATTCAAACTTTGGGTCCGTCGTCAGGTTCAGCTTGTATGTCCACAGCAGCTACGGAAAAGAAGATGGGAGAAAACATCTAGATAAACAACTAATAAAAAGGAAATAAAACAACAAACTGACAGATGTTGCAATTCAGCAAAAAAAAAAAAAGTTGATTTGTAATATTTGAGCCTCTACAGTAAAAAAAAAAAAAGTTCACACTTACATGGTTACACTCAGTGGCAATTTCTGTGTCCTGAAAGTGAAGGAGAGGAGAGGTTTGATTGTAAACAAGAATTTTTTTTGTCAGGTTTCAGAGCATCTCTGCTGGGACTTGTGTATCCATAGCAATGTGAGAAATCACAGTTAAAACACAAGAGATACCGTTTTGGTCCACTAGGTTTCAGCTCCACAGGTTGCATCAACTACCCCCCCACCCCCCACCCCATCTCTGGACAGCTTCTGTGGTCACCCAGTTATTTTCCTTCTGTGCTGCAATGACTTGAGGTAACCTTTCCTGATTTAACCAGCAGCCTCCCTCCACTTTAACCAGAGGAAAGCAAAGACCAGCCGCCATGGAGCGATTGTGTGTTTGTTAAAGCACTACAGCTAGCTGACAAGTCTCTAACTGTTTACCACATCGCAAACACACTGCAAGCCAGATATAGGCTGTTTGTGCACGCACACACACACACACACACACACACACACACACTTTCTATTTACAGTCCAGCATCACAAAGCTTTTCACACTACCCTCTTTAAAAAAGAAAAACAAGCATTGCATAACAGCACCGAAACAAACTCCTTTTCCTGTGACCAGTTTGTTCAGCTTTGTTCCTCCAAAATGAAAAAGGATCCAGGTGACCTCGAGCACCACTAAAATCTAATATATTGCACCTTGGATGTTTTAAATATCACAACTATTTAAAACTTTTACAAACTCTTGTCTCATACGGTTAAACAGAATTATATGCTTTGACAGGCACAAATCATTTTCATTTATATGTATGTTTTTTTTGTCTTCTCAATTTTTCTTCCTCTAGCTTGAATAGTTTTCCTAATTACACCTGAAAACAGCATCAGAGTGTGGCAAAACATACCACCTTAACACTGATGAGGGTGGGGGGTGGGTAGGGGTAAAAGTGGATGGAGTTGGACGGGCTGATCAAACAGAAAAGACATACCTTTTATTCTGGACCTCCCTATTAAAAATCGCACATCTGCATATTCTATGTCGGTCTCAGGGAGACCGAACAGCCACTAATTTAAAAACTATTATGCTGCGAAGCACAAACTGAGTCGTGCAGGTCACTACCCAGTCTAATACAACAGCAGGGAATAAGAAATCCAGTTTGACACACCCGTTCAAATATTTGAGGCACATGGAAAACATTCAACTCCTCACTGAAGGTTAAGAAAAAATTTTAAAAAATGACAAAGCCTTGATCCAATTTAACAGTTGCTTTAAACTTAATCGACTCTCCTTATTTTGTCTTAATAAAACCAGCAGGAGGTTACAACTTGAAGCTGGAGACAAAAGGAGAGAAAATGACTCGTGAACTGACGAGAAAAAAAAACAAAAAACAGAAACCGGGGGGAAACCAGTCATTTCAAATAGCTTGGATAAAGAAAAAAAAACTGAGCCTGAAGATCAGTGTTTGGATTCATTCCTCACTGATGAGCTTTACTTCCTAAAGCTGACGACAGTCATCAGCCAAGTGAAATCAAATCTACTGCGAATAAACTGATAAAAATCATTTGGACAATCTAATTTCCATCAGCTTCCGACATGTGGTCTTGTAGTGGACTCAAAAAATAAGCCAGCATTTTTTTCTCAACAATATGAGTATGCATCAAATTTGCAGGATTCGAAACAGTATGTAGTCATGAAAACAAAAAGAAAACTTAATGACCTATAGCAAACAATAGTTCCTACCGTTCCTGACACGGGTTAGGCGTGTTAAAAACCTCAAACTAAGAATAAACACATACCAGCACACCCACACACAGTCAGTAGGCCAGAACGTTACAGGTGAGAGGAGAGGTGATTAGATTTTAAGACACGCCTAAATAAAACTGAGTCCAGGAAACATTTTGAAGCCATGGAGGAGCTAACAATGTTGTGTGCATGATCGGTTGTGCTTTTCGAAATAGACAAATGTATGTGGAGAAAATACATGTACAGTAATCTTTTGACACACTTTCAGACGGTGACAAGCTAGCATGGAGTCCTGGACGGTGAATTGGAGTTGATCAACCAACATCAGTGCCAAGAACCTGTATCCAATGCATCAGAGATTAAACTGCATGCTGTACATTTAGCTGTGATATTTACACACACAAAAAATAATAATCACAGAACACATTGCCAATTATTTGGATTATACTAGGCAAATAAAATTTGTTTGCAATATGTAAATCTCAGAAGCCAATAAGCACTTTTGTCCGTCAGGCAAAACACAAGGATTATCAAGTGCTTGGCCAAAGCGGTCAAACTGCTTGATTTGGAGCTTCCATTGCTTTGTGTTGCTTAACTGAAACAGTTTAAATGTCACCAAGTCTATTTTGCATAATTGTCAGTCATCAAACTGCACACAAATTAGGTAAAACTGGGAGGATTACAGAGAGAGAGACAGAAAGAGACAAATACAAAGGCTTCGGAAAAGGAGCGCACACTTAAATCCTCGGAGACTCCTTCCTCTGGACTTTGCACCACGTACACAAAACCACAGCCACCGGCAGGACTGACAGTGGGTAGGCTGGAGACACACAAAAATGCTACAAGTCTAAATGCAGCTTCTAATCTCACCCTCAAACCATACAACAGCAGCAGCAGCAGCGTGCCAGCTGAGCAGCTCGGGGCTTCACACAGAAGGTGGACGAGCTGCACATTAGCTTCCCAGATGCAGCCCTCATGCTGAGCAATGAGAGGCAAGACTTCAGATGAATGTGTGTGTGTGTGTGTTCACTCGGCCTCAAGCTTCAGCCATGTCATTCTGCGACAGCTGAAACCTATTACAAAGAATACATCAAGATAGAACTGGACCATCTACTGGGATGACTAACATACACCGCATTACAATATCAGTACGTACAGTATGAAAGATCACTGCGACACTGCAAGTTATGAACTTTTTCTGAGATGTAATGGTATGAAATTTCATGGTCATCATACCGTGAATATCTGCTGTTAAAAAAAAGAAGCTGAAGGGAGAATCTGTATCACCCCCCGACCAAAATTTGGTGTGATTCATGCGTGTTCTGCATCCAAATAAGGCTTGATTTAACTGCTGCTGTGTTTAACTGGATGATACAGCATTTTGAGAGTTTTCAGATTCCACACTGTGGTGCACTTTTGAAAACAAGACTGGACAAGGAGGTGGGACACAACAACGGAGGATTTCGGCTTCACAGTTGAAATGTTGGCAGTGGTATACCTCATGTGACGACTATATTCATCACAGACAGCTAGAAATTAATCTTGCTCATATCAATTAGAGTCCCAAAATTGTCCCGACTCTAACTATTGACTCTAGTCCATACTGCTTTAAAGAAAGAAAATGAATTCACTGACGGACGCACAGGATGAAAAGAAAAATGTTCAGCTTTAAACAATAAGTGACTTTACAAAAAAATCTGTGAAACTAAACAATTTTTTTTAAAATCTTGCATGCAGAGCAAAAAAAAGAGATCATCATCCATTGCTCGTGATCCAGATAAGAGTTTGGAATCATCACAATTTATGAAGTTAAATAATGCCACAAACACACATTTTGTTCTCTAGGAAGAGAGTTTTGTCCTTATTTTCTAGTGATGTGTTGCCCCCACACGTCAGGACAACAATCCCTATCACACACACACATACACACACACACCTGATCGAGCTGCTGCCCCCGGCCGAAGGGGGAGGCCGCTCTCAACGGTCCCCGAGGGGGAGAAAAAAAGAAAAAAAAAAGAGTCTCCACACAAAACATATTTGAACTGTTTCGGTTTTCACATATTAGTAAAAGAAATAAAACTGACAAAAAAAACCAGTTTAATATGGTTGTGACATAAATCGGATGTCAGGAGGGTAGATTCCACAGTATCGTGAAACGCTGCACCGACGGAGGACAAACTAGCGGAAGACTTGGTGGTGATTATTTGGCTAACACCTAGTCGAGGCTATAGTTGACAACAGCATTTTAAAAATAATGAGATGTCTTAAGGCGAGCCAACCAGTTGGTACGGTTAATAAGAAAGACAAACATTTTGCTGATTATTCATACAAAAGTTCATTTTGCCGCAGGCTTTAATCAGAACCCGCAACTGCGATTTGTGCTAATCTGCTAGTTTAACGTCGGATTTACATTTGAATACAAGCAGCTAGCTTCTAACAACCATACAGCGTTAAAAGTTTGGAAATTAAGGCCACGGATACCAACACTTTCATTAATGTGGTCCGATTGCTTTAACTAACAAAAACATTATTCTTTTTTGGTATATTTACAATAGACGCTAGAACAGATCAACTGGAGGCGACATGGTTTCCAAAACTTGCTAGCACTGAAACGGTACGCATCTTTTATGGCATTGGGGGCTTGACCCAATAAATAAAAACATTTGTATTTCTGTATACATGTTAAAATCTTCTAATACAACGAATGTCATACAGATCACTCCATCAGAGGTGATAAATCGGTCGGGTTTTTGACCGGCTTTCACCGTGACGTTTTCTCGATAAGAGGGTCGCAGCTAGCTTAATCACGGCAGCTAGCGCTACCGTTAGCTCGGTCGTTCAGCAGGCACACCCTCCTCCTTCCAATACGACCACAACACTGTCACGCTAATTTACCTCTTTCTTATCCTGAAGACACCCCAGCACCTCCAGGTTGCTGTTCCAGTAATGTTTGGGACAAAGCCGGGTCAAGTCGTCTCTGCACGCCGCCTCCTCAGACAACTTCCACTCGGGAGTGCGCTTACGAGACAGCGAGGCCGCTGCGCCTTGGTTCTTCTCTGCGGCTCCTTGGTTCACCAGATCTGGCCGCAGACCTCCAGCTAGTTTCTGTGGGTTATCAGCTTGAGGTGCTATTTTTGCAATAATGTTGTTTTCACCTTGAATTGGATGTAAAGACGACAAGATGCACATCAAAAGCAGGAGCAGAGGAACACGTATACAGTCCGCCATCTTCACAGAGCCAGTCAGCCTGCTGCTGCATTCAGGCGCTGTCGGAAACATGGGATCAAGGAATAAAGTTGCAGGCGGGTTTTTTTTCTTTCACAGTTCATGAATATTTAATGAGCATGTGGGAAATGAGTCACCCAATAACGCCTACCGTGAACGCGTCTTCTACAGATATATTATTATTTCAACTGGAGACGATTGCATTTAAATTGTTGGTTATTTCCCTCTCTAGTGACGTAAATTTAAAAAAAAAAACAGTCTGAGAGAGCGCACATCGCTGCATCGGCACTTTAGGTTGGGTATTTTGGGGTGGATGCCAGGTGAAGTGCACCTGCTGGAATACAGTATGTCAATGTTGATTTAGGATGTATGGAATGAATGAATGAATGAATGAATGAATGAAAGCGTAGGTGACATCATGGGAATATGACTGAAAGGATTTGTTTGAGACATTTTATTCAAAACGACACGTGATCCCGATGGTCTAAACAGAAGAGAATAGTAAGATTACCCTCTGGTGTTAATGAATGTTTGTAGAGGAGTTTATGGTTAATTCTTTCTGAGGTTGTTGAGATATTTCAGTCCAGATGTCAAGCGGTAGACCAACAGACGCCAGCTTCAAGGACCTCACCTCCAAATCACACTAACTCTCATGGAACCCGTTTCTCTCCATCCAGATCCTTTGTGAATCATTCTTGAATTAAATGTAACTGAATCTCTGAAGTTTCTCTTCAGTAAGATTATTTTTTGAAGGTGGATGGCATTCCCTTTAAACGTGCTAAATATAAAGCTGAGCTCTTATTTGAATGTCTAAGCCTCCCACCTACATCCTCTAATTGTTTTAGCAGGAATATTTGATCTTGTAAACCTTAAGCTGTTTTATTGATTCAGAGTCACTGTTTTCTGGCAAGGCGTCGACTTGTGTGAAGTGTGATGATAGAAAACGTCTAAAATAGACATGCAAATCTTGAAAGACAATAAATTTAATTAAAAATGATATTTTTATTAACTTTAAAGTTGTACACAAACAGATGGTAACAAATATACACATATAAACAACTAACCTTGGAAATAAAACAATACTAGAGTCTTTTGGCACTTCGATTTCTGGGTTAAGAGTGGAGCAAAGTTGGAATATAAAATCCTCTACCAACCCATCACTTTTGTCAAACTACACACAACAGCTGACGGCGGATGGCCGCAGGATTCCAGTGTGTTCACGTGAACGATTTGGCCTTTGACTCGTGTAAACCCAGACTCGTCACTGGGAGCATGATGTAAAAAATCTCAGCTACGTTTATCAGTCCACATAGCAACTCCGTTCTCCATTCAGCTTCCTGTACAACTCGAAGGTCACCAAAAGTAGCAACCTTGATGTTTGGTATGGAGAAGATGTAAATAAAACTGATGGCCCCTGGTCTGAAATGCATCCCTCAGGTTGATCCCAAGTAATCAAATAAAAGTTCAGCAGCATTTGACTTTCCACTGGTCCACACAGACGATGCTGTCACTCTACGGATACGGGAGACGATGTTCTTCCCATTTACTCCCACTTGTAGAGCTTCAGCATCTTCTCGGTGAGCGAGGCAAGGAAGTGCTCGCCGTTCACTGCGAACGGACTGATATCCAACACCGGGAGGTCGGCTGGAAGCTTCTGGAGCAGCGAGCCGCTGCTTGCATCCCACACCTGAAGACGAGGAGATACGCAGCAGACAAGAGATACACCAGAAATAGCAGGACCAAAAGGTTCAGAGGAAGACAAAGACGAGAAAGAGGGAGAGGAGCAAAAGTTATAATCAAAAAGTATTTTTAAAATCCAAGAGGTAGCCTTGAGCTCTTCTTAATGACAATTATTCAATCCCCCAAAATAATTACAGTAACTGATCAAATTGAAATGAAGAAATTTCTTATCTAAATTTTTGCTCTCTAAAAAAAAAAAAAGACACAAACCATTAAGTTAAAAACTAAATTAAATCAAAGCTGGGGACCATCGAGTCTACCCTGACGACACACACCAACAGGACTGACCATGGTGGAGTTGGAGGCCTCATCTCCAGCGCACACCAGCGTCGTGCCTCCATCTGGACTCCTGAAGACGGCGTTCTTGGTGAGCAGTTTGCAGGATGAGCCGGCGTTAAACGTCTGCACCGGAGAACAGGAGCAGCTGGGCAGCTGGCTAGAATCCTGCTGGGGCGTCCGGTTCAGAGCCATGAGGACGCAGCGCAGAGAGGGGTTGAAGCGCCCTGGAAGACAGACGGGATGCTTTTTACACGCTTGTTCACTTTTACGCTTCAAATCAGTGAATACAAAACAGACAAACTAAGGAATGAATGGGTTCATAGAAGATGCCGTCTGGCGTGTAACGCTCATGTGTGAGCAGGAGGCTGCATGTTATACAGAGTGGTAGATAGGAGATGTTAGTAACACCTTTTCTTTTCTTTTTTTGCCGTTTCCTGTGTTTACAACAATCTGCCCATGAGTCAGCTGCTCTCAGTCTGAAGGTTGGTGCAATTGTTTTCATTGCAGAGACCTTTGTGGAAACCTTGTCTATATTCTGCTCCACCCAACCTCCTGTAAGTTTCCACTCTTGTGTCATCTTTTATTCTGTGTTTTACTGCGTGTACTGAACATACCGACTAATGTGCATTTTTTAAATGATATACAGTAAAGTTATTTTTAGAAATACAAAAGACTTTTAAATTCTTTCCTCATTTCGAAATCTGCATTTACTTGCAGGGATTGCAACAGAGGATAATACTTTCAGTTAAAAACTATCCAGCAGGCAGCTGTTATTTATTCCTCATGAAAAAAAAAGAAGTTAGGTATAAGGAAAGGCAAGATTACAAAATAAATCAAAGATAAAACAAGCATGTTGGGGGTCTGACCTGGTCTGTAGGTGACCAGACAGTGTCGGCTCTCCGTCTCCACCTGGATGTCAGTGCAGCCGGATGTCTCCAGCGGTAGAACATGTGGTCTGTACGTGGTCTCGTTGACCTGCTCCCAGAAACACCCTCCCTCCAGAGAGCCAGCGATCAACCCGCCGCAGGGGAACGAGCTGGACGCTGCCCGCGGGATGTAGCACAAGGATGCTACCGGACACCTGGACACATCACGCGTTCCGTAAGTTCGAGAATTAATGGACTAAAATTGGAACATTTGGGTACTTTTCTACCTGTGGATGAATGTCAGGACAAAACTTGACTCTCTGCCATCCTTTACGATGTAACACTTTCCTTCCTGCTTTCAAAGTGAACACGTGTGTGTGTGTGTTTTGTGTACCTGGAACGTAGCGGCTGCAGTTCCTGGACGTGTGTGCTTGTGTCTCGGGTGTCGTAGACGAGCACGGAGCCGTTGCTCAGACCGGCATAGACGTAGTTACTGTTGTCCAAACACCAGCAGCAGCTCCACACTGGTTTACCCGTATTATAGGTCTGGACCACCGTGTTGGTCAGGAGGCTGTAACACACACAGAGATGTAGTTTCATGACCACACAACTTCATACATTCAATCATGTTTTACAGAGGATGATAGCTGTGACACAAACATGTCTCATATGAAACTGCTTCCACCACAATCCCTTTGGAGGCTGGTCCCCATGGTGCGGCCATCCCAAAAGAGGAAGGCACGAACTATTTCATTGTGTGTGTGTGTGTGTGTGTGTGCCTACCTAGTCAGTTTGATGGTGTTGTCCAGAGCTGCGGACAACAGGAGGCTGTCATTCTGCCTGTTGAAGGACAGACCTCGGATCTGTTTACTGTGGATGGGAACATACTGACTGGCCTTCATGTTGACGACGCTCACCTTCTTCACCCCACAACCTGAAGGAGGAGACAGAAAGGTAACAAGTGAGACTCACGACGCTGCGCTTTACTTCCAGGTCTGTCCAGACTCTTAATATTCACAAGTCATTCATCAAGGAGAGAGGTAGACGTAGAAAGTCAAGGTTGTGAATAAAATGTTTGAAATATAGATACTCAGAATTTTAAAATTCTTTCCACATGTTTTCAGCTGGCAACGCAGGAGGCTTATAGAATCAGCACATTTTGAAATTGAGGACCCAAGATCATATCTGAGAAAGGACTCTAGAGGAACACTACAGTCTGCACTCTGTGATAACGTGCTGCAAATGGTACAGAAATATGTTGTGTAATACTGTGTAATAAATGTGAACACACACTGCACTGAATCAATACACACATGAATAACTTTAAATGGTCTGATTAGATATGCAGTACATGCTGTTCAGGATCACTGGATTCAGCAATGCTGCCACCTTTAAGCCGGTGGACCAGGAGGAAGAAAGGAAGACGGCTCACCAGGCACCAGGTTGGAGTGGGGGGAAGGCTGAGAGGCCAGCAGGCAGCTCAGAGGCTCACAGTAGGACAGAACCCTGGAGCCCCCGCTCTGAGACACCAGCACCGCCTTAGAAAAACTGTACTGGCAAATTCTTGTCCCGTCCGCCCTCTGAGACAGGCCGACAAGGACAGATGACGGTGCCGATGAGGAGGAAGATGAGGGGCATGAGGAAGGAAATGAACTTCTACCAGCCTGGGCCATTAAAACCCGCAGCTCCTACAGAAACAGGAGGAACGCAGGAGGAGGAGAGGAGGTCCATTTTAACCAGGAACACCAGGAACCAGGAACAGGAAGATTTGCCTCCTTACATGTATGTGACAATGCAATACAATAACGTGAGGGATGACGAAGATATTATTAAAGCTTTACCATCCGGTAAACAGTTGCTAATAATAACCGATTTATGATTAAAACAGGTTAATATAAGACCCAGTTTAGAAAAATATTTGAATTCCCAAGTTAAATATATGTCTAGTTTTTTTGAATTGTAAAACAAATATTTTACAAGTCTTTCAAATTCAAGTTTCAGAATCAGTTCACCGATCTACTTACAGAGTTCTAACACTTATGATTAAAAGCAGTTAATTGTACCAATGACACACTTTAAGAACAAGATTATTAAAATAGTGATGGAAACCCTGTTCAAAATTAAGCTCCAATGCTGGAGAGATATTTACTCAACCTCTGTTTAATGACAACCACAAAGACAAATGAACCAAATCTAAATCAATGTCAGAAACAGGTTTAACAGCAGCTAACAAACAGTTCTCTCTGATACCTGCAGCTCTTGTTGTGCTTGTCCATATTTGCTGGTGATGACCTGCAGTTTCAGTTTGTACTCAGCTGATTCCAGTTCAGCCTTCCTCCTCAGAGACTGCTCCTGCTCCAGAGACCTAAATCCACAAAAACACACTCGTGTTTTACAGGAGTCTGACAGTCATATTTAAAAACAAAAGCAGATACTTTGCTTTCAGAGTAAACCAAGGTCAAGTAATGCAGGTATGATGTAATGTGTTCAGACATGACATCATTCAAAACTCATGTGAACCACCTTCCATGCCACAAGAGACGGCGTTTGACTTTAAAAAAAAAGGCAAATCAGAGATGGAATAGCCTTTAACTTCAAATAAAGTTTCACCAAATTGTCACACGAGCTTGTATTGATCTTGTGTGACCGTTGTTTTCAAAGGGCATGCACAAAAAAATAAAACCCACTTCTTCAAGCTCTCTTGCTCTGAGTTGTCCAGCGCTCTCAGCTTCGGAGCATACAGCAGGATGATGTCTGAACGCTTTGCTTTCTTGTTGCACTAAAAAGAACAACAGAAACAATTGTCATCATCCAAATCTGCGTGTGACAGGATGTGAGAGAAAAGAGGAACAGACTGATGTAGCTATCTGTTAAAAGAATTTGCTGACCTGAGGACATTTACCATCCGAACCCTTCGTTCTAAGCCAGTGCTGGATGCAGGTGTAGCCGAAAAGGTGTCCGCAACGCAGAGCGGACAGCCGGTGTTCGCCAGCGGTCGTCCAAGGTTCAAAGCAGATGGTGCAGTTGTCGCCTTCACCCTCCTTACCGACTGACGACTGGACAGAGATCAGTGCCTCTGGGACTGGCTGGAGGTTCAAATGACAAGAACACTTAAACCTCACCCAGTACGGATCAAATGCTGATGTATTTTAGAAAGCTAATATCAGGAATCTATCTTCATATTCTAGTATTTAATGCATTAACTGAGTCATTACTGACATTATTTACTTATTTTCCCTTTAGCAAAATCTGTTGCCTGCCTAAAACCTACGCAAGTCTGATAAATGGTGTTAGGTAGGAGCATGACGGAAAACATCTAAATGCTAAATGGATCACCTCATTCTGAGCTTCTGTTCTGACACCATCTGCAGGGGAACTGGAGTCTGAACACATGGGAAAAAAAATTAAATCTCAATGGACACTCAGTAGTCGACATAGATTCTGCCCTGGTCTGTAAAAACCAGCCAACAATGTCAAATATAAAAAAACATGCTGGTCAGACTCACCACTTGGACCAACTTCCTGTGGTTGTGTGTATTGGATGGAGGGGTTGGGTCGAGGACTAGCTGGCCCCACAGCGTCGACAGAGTCTGCGGCGGGTGGTGGGACGTCTTCGTTCCTCTCCTCCACCTCCTCATCAGACTCACTGACCTCGGTGGTGCTGCCAGAATCCGGATCAGCCACGCTGGCAGCCGGTGCTCGAAGCAAGAAATCTGGAAAACCTCTGGAGGGCGTTGCAGTCTGGCTGGGGTAGTGCACTCTGAGACCCTGCCTGGAAATTCACAAAGAGGTTGAATGACCGAAGCACGGTGCAGGAAATTTCAAGGAGGAAATAAAGTCGTTGTAAATGAATTCTGCGTACCGCAGTCTCCTCCGCATGGGCGCTCCCTGAGCAGTGGAAGGTGAAGTTACAGAGCTGCCAACCGCTCTCTGACTGAAAGCCCAAGTGGAAGGAAGCCTGGGTAGTACGCGAGCTGGTGGCTGTCCTCTTTCATTGTGATCTTCATCATCCTCGTCCACCTCAGTGCTGCTGCCAGAGTCAGAGATGACAAGCGGTGCGTTCGTATCCACAGCTGCAGCAGCAACAAGTGACTGTCTGCTACTTCTTACATGCAGGTCCATCGGGGATTCCACTTCCATGGCCTCCATCTACGTAGAGGCAGACTGGGAAAAGAAGGTTAGACTATTGTGTTTACATTTAGACTCTTTTTATAACCAAAATAATTGTAATTAAGTGATTATGCTATAATTTCAAATTACATCCTTGCTCTTTCTGCACTTCTCTACTGTCTGAACCTTTCAAAACAAACACCTCGTTGAATAAACTCCAATCCAAACCTGTGAATCCTACTTTTAAGTTAGTTTACACGTTGTAACCTTGGTAACAAAGGTTGTACAGCAAATTCAGTACGACCATTCAAGCACTATAGTCCTGGTAAATTTCCTGTTTTCCTCTGCAGTAGTTTTGGTAGCATTTCAAGTCACGTTTTAAAGACAAAAAGACTTTCATGACGTCGCTTTTGAATATTAATGCCGGTCGTCTCCCGGTGGCGCCACACTAGGCTGCATGTCAACTGCTACGCGAGTTCGTTGTCGCGATTTGCGTCTGACTGAGGAGAGACGCGTGATCTCCGGCTAAGCACCCAAAGAGAGACCGAGGATGCAGAGGCCTCCAAAACAAAACAAAGCTTTTATTAACTTATTATAATCGGGTTGAACTTACACGGACCTGATTGTGACGTAACGGTATGGCACACAATCAATTCTATGAATCAAGAAAGAGAAAAAAAGGATCACTGGCCGTTCAGGAGCTGTTAATCGCAAACGCTTATTCTACAATTAGCTAGCATGTGAGAGTTTGTGATGCTGCTCTACCTGCATCTATATGTTATTGGGCGCTCGTTAAAGCCATGCAGTAACTAGCCATTGCTGCTGTCAGTTCTTGTGTTGTTGATGTGGAAACGCTAAGAAGATGTGTTGTTAGTTGGTTAGCTTTTAGCGGCGCTAGCTTGTTCGGTAACAGACGTGGCGCTGGTGGTGTTGCACCGGCAGCGGCGCAGACAGGAGCAGACACTTACCTGTGTGGAAGTGGAAGTTTAACGGCAGCTGCCGCCCCCGCTCTGTAGTGACACCATGGCCCCCGATAGAGCAATCAAACGGGCTTTATTATTAAGGGTTAACGGGTAACTTTCAGTTCCTTACGGAGGGTTGGAACCGCGGTCAAAGATCGAATCTCCCGGCTCCTCCTCGCTCTGCACGCCCAATTCTGCCGTGACGTCACCGCCAAAGATCGTTTGCTGAAAAGAGGACTCAAACCGATAACATCCTGTCCTGCTGGGTGAACGTCTGTTACGCAAAGAGCTCCATTCATAGGGAGAAAAACACACCTTTTTTTTTCATATGAATTGACACGTTTTGGTGACTTTTAAATTTTGAATAATTTTCCCAATTTAATCAGGAACTGAAACAAACACCCAAATATGACCTACGCAATTTTTCAGGTGACACGACTGAGGTAAACATTTTAGATCACTATCTGTTGTGTCCTAGTCAGCGTTTGTCAGAAGAGAGGTCACGTGACATGTCTCTGCCAGAGTGACAGCTTCCTCGCTTTCTGCACGATGTGAAGGAAGATGACCCCCCGAAGGATGAGGAATAACTTTATTTGCCGTCCGTAGTTACCATTTCATCACTTGTAAAGAACAAACAGGGCATTGTTTTATTTGTTTTCATGCAGCATATTTTAGTACGTAAGCATCACTCATGTTACATCAAGCATCACTTTTACTCAGTAAGAGGATTATGTGGTTCAGGTAAACAGTATCTGCATGGGCTGGTTAACATACTTGAAATGGTGACCATGTTGACCGCATCTGTGAACAAGGCAGCCAGAGACTGCGAACTGGCCTAGTTCTTCAAGATCAAGGTTGTGATCTAATTTTCATCCCCTTGCCTCCCTGAATATAACACCTTTTGTTTAGTCTTACTATCCTATCTGGTTCCTGAGATTTATGTGCAAAACAATGTACAAAAGTTTAAATTTGACCTTGACCTAGTTTTCTCAAGGTTAAGGTCATCATCCCCATTTTCGTCCCCATTTTTATCCCCCCGAGTAATGTGATTTTTCTTTCATCTTTCTATCTGCAGTGGTTGTGAAGATATTTGGTGGATGGACAGACAAACACACAAACACTGACAATTACAATACATCCCCGCTTCGCAGGGATGTAATTATGAGTGTGAGCTGGTTGTTTGATTTACATTCTAAACACAAGCAAACACAAGATAAGGCTGACTTTTTGACAAAAGTTTTTTTTTAAAAGTGTTGATTCAACTTCCTTAGTTTTCTAAAACTGTAAAAAAAAAAAAGGCACAGAATCTGAACTCCAAATACAAAACGTAGCCCTTTGAATGGCAATTATGTGGGTTATTTATGCAAATCTGTTAGAACTTCATGTAATATTGGTTTTTGATTAAACATTGAACTTAAATGTAAGTAGTTAGGAACACAATGTGTAAAGCAATTGCATGGAACACAAGCAAAGAAAAATATGTAGCATAAAAAACTTTGGCAATACAAATTTTTGCTCCTTCACACCCTTGGAATCAAGTCTTTGGTTTGAACACTGATCCAAAGTTACAGTAAACTATTGTAATGTAAATGTATTAGAAATGTCTTTTATTGGCAGTTGAACTTTATTTGTAGATTAGACTTGTTTTTTTTACTACTATTTTCCAATAAACTTTAAATAAAAATAGAATTGATTTCACAGTTGTTTCACAGTGTTTCCTGTCCTGACGATGAGGATGAGAACCGACCCTGTTGATGGAGATGTTGAGTGATGAAGAGTTTTATTCCCCTTCTAGCTGTGCCACCACACTGCCCAATTTATCCATCAGCACTGTAGAAAAAAAAGACAAAATAGGAATTGACAATTGTTTATATCACATATGTTATTCTGTATGATTGTTATTGATCTCTGTTACACTTGGATGGGATTGAAGGAAGAAAATTGGTCTCAATAAATGGAATCTCAAGTCATTCAGATGGAGCTACAACCTACTTTATTTAACCGGTTTGTGCTCTCTTTATGTCAATTAATCACCGTGACTGATTCAAGGTATGCATGAAGATGAAAATCAGCCAATTATTACACTGCAATCCAACACCAGAGTGCCGGTTATTTTATTGCCCCATTTGCCATTTATAAATCTATAAGATATAGTAAGTAACTGAGTATTGATGACCGTGATTGGAATTTACCTCCAGCAGATGGTCTCTGGAAGCTATCATAGGCCCGGCAGGCGTTGATCAGACGTGCCAGTGGTTGAGGACAGTCGTCAGGGAGCGGCTCCTGAAATTTCTCCTTGCAGACTTTCTGATAGATGTCATGATTCGACCACCCTGGAACCGATAGGAGAGCGCTTACATTTGACAACTTAAAATAATTAATTTGAGCAGCTGTAGCGTTTTTAGCCTCTTTCTCATTTGTGTTGTTATTTTTAAACTTGAGTTTTGGATGAGTTATTGTTGTTTAAATGTTGGATTTTTGCCTACATGGCACCCATGCCAAAATAGTGTACAAAGCTTCATTGTCTGTGTAAAAATCTGTCACTTGGGACTTGTCACTTAAAATTACAGGATGTCATGCTAAGCACAGACTTAGAGCTGCATGTTAACTATTGTGTTCTGCACATACACACCTTCAAAAGGTTTCTTACGGGTTACAATTTCCCACAGGACGATCCCAAAGCTGAAAAACAATATTTATAAGTTATAAATATTTTTATTTACTTCATGAATTACTTCTTCTCATCAAAGATGTGTTTCACTGTACATGTTGATGAATGGAGAGATTTTGTTTCACATCCTCCACATGTACGACGTGGAAGTTAGACTCTCCAGGGTACCAACACTTTATAAAAATGATAAAAAGGATAGAAATGATGTAATATCAATAATTAAGAATGATTTATTGAAACTGATAATTATCATTGTGTTTTGGTTGCTTAGTTGGTTCTATTCTATTCTCCTCTGACAACACATTTATTTTGACTTTGACTCAAATGATAATGATGAATCCTTACATGCTAAATTAGCTACAAACGATGAAACACAATATTAATAAAACTATTAAAGGTAGTTTTTGAAAGCTTTAAGAATATCAGCTTCATAGAAAATGGTCTCCAAAATACATACAATATAGGATTTGAGGAACTACACTGAAAAAAGTCCTGGATACTCTCTGACCTGTACATCTCACACTCTTTGCTGTAGACATGGTTGATATTGTCGAGCATCTGAGGAGGGGTGTAGCACAGCGACCGGATCCCTGTGTTTTTTCCTGCTTTTTTCAGTGATGTTTCAGTTTTTGCCAACTCAAAACCTCCCAGCTGAAAAAAAATATCACAATTTCAAGAGTTTATTCATTTTTTTTACACCCATCCTTTACTATCCCAATCAGCAAACCCAGCTTGCGCTAAGTAATGGGCACCTTGACTGTGTAACCTTTAGCCACAAGGAACTTGTCGCTGTTGATGCATCCATGAACCTTGGATTTTGCTTCTGTGTTGTGTAGTCTAAAGGACAAAAGTGATTATAATGATCATACTGCCTTCTGCTGGAAAAAACCAAAATCGTTTATTTCTGCCATTTGCTTAACATTTTATCTCAATAACACAGTAGGGTTTTTATCTATACTGCATCCTCTGAGACATTAGCTGTCACAGTGAGTAATCCAGCAAAATATTATGAGATAAATTCTAGCATTTAACGTTTTTAATCTCATAACGCCTTTCTTGTTTGTTTCATCATTTCTCACTCACACATTATATTTTGTCAAATATATAAATAATCCTTGCAGACTGACCGGTAGAGTCCTTTTGCTGCATCCAGACACATACAAGCTTTCCTGGTCCAGGACAGCGAGCAGGACGAGTCCAGGACCTGGCGGAGACTGCCCTTCTCGCAGTACTCCATGATGATGAGGAACTGAGGGCTGAATCCTATCAAGGTCACATCACGTTATAAAGTTTACAATACCACAGGCACGATATTCTGTGATTCATACGGAATACGCTCACCGTCCTCGTCCTGAACACAGACACCAAACATTCGCAGGATGTTGGGTGACTCAAAGCGCTTCATGGTATGAACTTCTTTATCGAAAACAGACTTCACCTCCCTACATAAAAAAGACAATATTTAAAGTAGGACTTTTCATTTTGAGAAAAAAAAAAAAGTTAATTTCAGAAAATATTGTTGGATTATAATTATCAATGACGGCAAAGGAGGGCTTTGCGATCTATTTTCATCCTGTATATGTCCAGGAAATGTGACACAGACCTTGCGGTGGTGTTCATGGGGTCGATGTATCTCTTGATGGCCACCTGAAATCCATGGTACTGGCCTCTGTACACCTCTGAGGTCGATGTCGTCATGAAGGGATCTTTGGGATATTCATACTTGAGCTCATCCGGTTTGATCATCCGGATGACTTCATCAGAGATGCTGGGCTTATCCACTAAAAGAAACAAAAGGTAACAAGTTGTGGATTAATTTGGTTCAGGAAGAAGAATGTTGACAGCTGAAAAACAACAACAAGGGGAGCTAAAATCCAAAGTGTCTCATTTTAATATACTGGCATGAAAATACAAATTATGTTTACTTTACTAAGAGACAGATGCTTATTATTTAAGACATCTCGTTCATTCATTGGCGGTTTTTACAGGGGACTTTGCAAGTCAAGTAAACGTTATTGCGTGTGGTGTTGCAGCCTCACTGCCTCTAATTTCTTCTTCCTATGTTGCAGAACGACCCTCCGCAGCAGTTTTGAGGCGGGGGAGCTCAGAATAATTGTCGGTCCCATGACAAACGGATGTTTAAGGGACAGATATAGCCATACTTAATGATCTGTCAAAATCTCACTTCCCTCTCAAGGATATTAAATCAGTGATCCTTCCAGGAAGTCTTCCTGAATGCTTGGAAGACCTGCTAATATTTAAAGTTTTTAAATTGAGCTTCTTCCTTACCATCTGCATCCTGCAAACTACATTTAATGAGAGACAGATAACAAGAAAAATGAGGGGGAAAAAATTGAAATCCTACTTGTATAAGTAATTGTCAGTGACTACTGGTCCACTGTTAGCATCTCCTTCCCTGGCATCCACGCAGGGATCCGTATTGGAGCCAATTCTATTAAGCTTATATGCTAAATCTGACACACTGAGGTAAAATGTATGCAGTCACCCTGTGTCATTTGGTTCCTCCAAAGATTTTTAATTCTCAGCATCTGTTTAATTCATTCTGCCTTTGGAACTGCGGAAGATTCATTCAGGACAACTACAAGGAATAAACTGTTGAAATGACTTTAGTTATTATGGGGCAGATTGCTTTTAAACTAAAGGAGTAACACACTGATCAACAAATATGATCAATATGAGTCTGAGGATAAATATTAATTCGATAGATAAATCAACATGCATTCATGCCCACCACTATAAAGATAATAGATTTAAAGTTAGTCATGACAACTGCCCCAGGCAAATGCAAAGTCTGTATCAATCTGCCTATGTTTCATTTATTTACTATTTCTGTTTTATAGCTCTATTAGTTTAAAAATAATACTGACAGAATCACTTTCACATGAATAAAGAAAAGTACTAACTGTTCTCTACGATTTTTCCCACATTGATTTTGAGGGTCTCTAGTTCGGTCAGCATGGCCTGTGCTTTCTCCTCCTGGTTCTTCAGGTGTTCCAGCAGCACTGAGGAGAAAGCCACAAACATTGATGACATGAAGTCAAGCAGTCCTTGAGTCTGAAAAGGGAAATGAAAATGCTGCTTGGAAAAATGACGCATTACATTTATTTCCTCACTGCAGAAACGCTCATGTGTTGTTAGATTTAGGCAATAGAAATGCTTAAAAGCAAAAGCATCTTCATATGAATGTACTTTCCAAGAGACGGGACTAGGAGAGGTCTATCCTCTATCCTTATTAGCTGAGGTTGCAAAAAAATAGTCATTTATTGTCTACTTTATTTATCATTTTATTAAATATCTGAACTACAGGTGCCATAAAATATAGCTAACTCACTCTACATGAAAAAAATGTTTACTGATAAATAAATGAAAGGAGTACAGTCCTGTAAGCTTACATTAAATCACCCAGTGTCCCCTGCTGGCCATTTGAGAGAATGCAGGTTGAAACTACTTATTGCATTGATTTAAAAAGTCCCCTATTATGCTTTTTTAATTCATGTCATTCAGCTGCCTGATGTCCAACTACACTGTATTTGAAATGTCTTGTCCCAAAGTTATCTGTTGTCCTCAATATCTTTGAGGACCACGGTCTGGAGGACCACAATTGTTCTGATTGGAGGCTATGCACACTTCTAATTCTCAGCAAAGTCTGACTGAACAAGTTTCCACCTATCTTTCCTACTAAAATGTCACAAAGTGAGAATCGGTTCCCTCACAGTTTTTCAGCTCTATGTCATCATCCTTCCCGTCCACTTCATCTTCTCTCTCTCTGGAATGCAGTTCAAACACTTGGTGGAGTGTGTTCCCATGCTGCACCTGCAAGGCCCCAGACAGGACCTGGAAGGCATCGTTCAGCCGTTCATTTATGCTGTGGAACTCATCTCCGTGGCTGTTGCATTTCAAGACTCTTTCCAACCAGTTGGCCAGAGTGAATTTAATGATGAACTCTTGGGCTGATTTCAGAGTGATGCACAGTTCCTTGAGGGCTCTTTCTACATCTGCAGACGTTCGTTTGTGCTCCGTCTGTTTGATGGACCTCACCAGGTCTTCCAGGGCTCTGACACGCTGAGAAACACGCTGACAGCGTTTCTTATTGGCCTTCACGTTCTCCACCAGAGTGTAGATCTCTGAGGCGATGGAGATGATGGGGTCTATGACATCCATGACAGGCTGGAGAGACAAAGGAGTTATCTGAGAGCGCTGGGGTTATGTTAAGTTGTATGCATTGCTGTTACTTAACATCACCAGATGGTACAAATGATGTGAACTTTAACCCAACCTGTCTGTCTGTCAGTCTGTCTGTCACACTGTCTCGTCTCTTCTTCCTCTTACCCCCAACATAAATGGCTCTGTATTGAACTGAGCTGTGAATGAATCACACTGACGGCTCTCAGGTGAACTGAATTGACGTTATGCTAATTTATCTGCAGAGAAAATTTCCCGTGGGAGCATCTTTCCAAATCCAATCAAGGAGGCCTGTATAGCGCTGAGTGAGGCTTTCAGCTGAACGAAGACTTAATTCATCCATCCATAATTAAAGCTGACATATTGCTGAGTCACAGTTCATCACTTACATGTGAACAGACCTGTCGACCTTTTCCTGTTTTTCACCAGCTCGCCCAAAAGTTTGGAAATTCAGTAGCGTAACGCCAACGCAAGCATCCTTACACACGTCTATGAAAAAACCCAGATAAAATACCATGTTGGTGATCCTCCACCAGACAAACCTGTCTACAAGTGCTTCCAAATGCCAGAACTTCAAAGGTTTGTATTATGATTCTGATGTTTCCCTGTGATTAGAAAGCCTCATTGAGTAAAGCAGGATCCATATTCGGACTTGGAAAATCTTTTACTCCAAATGCTGAAGGTCAAAACTTTTGAAGATTTTAAAATGTTGAAACAAGAGAAAGCTTTCTGACCGTCAGTCACATTTTATCAATGACATTTAATCCCACGGTGCAGCTGGGGTAATTTCAATAAAAATTATGCAGGCAAGATATACGGATATACAGCAAGAGTCTGATGATGTGAAGAAGCACAGTATCATGGGAAATCTTGTGTATTTTTCCCTTTAATGGACAGGAGTCGAAGATATGTGAGAGGAAATGGGAAATACACCGTTCAGTAAACTTAAATTAAAATAATTATTTTCAAATGACGATAAAGAAAAAGAAATTAAGGAAGTGGACCACTTTATTTCCCTGATGATGATGAAAAATACCAGGGGGATTCCTGAAGTTATTAAAATCAATCTTGCAGACATTCACCAAAATGTCATAATCCTTAAAGTCCATCCAGGGGCTGTTCACACATTTCAATCAAAGTCACAAATATGAACCTCTTGCTGGTGCAAAGTGATCCTTAATGATAGATCATCACCAGTAAAGTCTGAGGCTCACTTCCTGGAAGTAGTTCCCAGTCATTACAGAGCATTCCAAATTGGTCAAACACAAAATAAACCACGAGACTACGTCCATGTAAGGATTAATTCTACCAAACAGATATGAGTGAATGCAAAAAGAGGGATGTGAATTAGCACCAAATAACAACTAATTCATCTGCATGTAAAGCATACTGCTCCATTAGAATGAAACTGTATGCTCTGTAAAACCTCCATGAATGAAATCCTTTTAAAATCACAGCATGTTGATGTGCATTGATTTCCTACTGAGCTCCTCAGGCTTATATACATTTATATTCCTTATTAGATTTGTGGGTAAATACTTCTGCCTTCCCTCCACATATCCATTCATTTACAACCAGCAGGTGAATTCCACCTTTAGAACCTCAGGTATATGATTTGCCTGTGGCGACTGTGAGTTATCACCCTCTGCTGTGCTGGAGGACATCCTATACCCATGTCTACCTCTTCGTGTCAGTTTTCATCAGGTCCAACCGGTAACCGATCATACCCTTGGGTGGGTTGGCATGTGAAACGATTGTCCTTGGCAAAAAAGGAAAAACTGCCTCACAATTTAACTATAACTGTACAGAAATGAGTCACAACTGGTTTACAAAATCAGCTTGCAGCAATGAAACCTGTAGGGAACGTTAAAAACTGTGTACGGAGCAATTGTCTGTCATGATGTTCAAAGACCAAAATATTATTTACCTGTAAGTGGCTGCCAGCGAACGCCTCCTGCTTCCTATGGGTTGGAAAATGAAACCGCTCAGTGGCTGGCAGCTCCTCCCTTCAACGCTCACTTCCTTTTTCTCCTCGAACATTGCAGTCCTTCCCCCTCTGCTTGGTATTCATGCTCTGCCCTGACACGTCCAGGATTTATCTATCTTGTCCTTGAAGCAGAGGCATAAGTCACCGCAGGGGGGTGAAGGTGCAGAGTTCTGAAAGCACCTTGCCTTGATATTGATGACCTATCAAGATATCACGTGAAACACCCACGGTAGACCCACTGAAATAATAAATAAACTGAATGGTTGAACTTTTTTATTTGTATATTATACTGGGCTTGCACTAGGAGCTAGTATGACTAAGCCACTGTGGCTCAGTGCAAAAGAATTGAGTAAGCCACAAAAAGCCACATGCCTGGTCCAAGACAGTGGCGCAGCGCGCGGACGACCAACGCTCGTCGCGGGGGGACGTGAGGTGGTCCCGGGGGAGGGAAATTTTTTAGAAAATGGGGTTGTTTTCCTGCATTCTGAGGGCAAAATCTTCTGTTCAGTTTACCTACAAAAATACACTAAAGTCAACAGTTGAAGCTGAACTATCTTTATTTCTGTCCTACTTTATGCAGGTACGAATTTGATATTCAACAATTGAAAACTTCCATTCACTATGTGAAGATACAGTCATACAAAATATTACTCAATGTCTACTTGTAAGTTTTACTTGGACTAGAAGACAATTTAACTTTGACCACCACCAACACTATTGGTATGCCATAGCACAGTTTATTTTATTTTATTTTTTTTAATTCAATAACATGATTTTTCATTTCAATTTAAAAAGGCATGAAAAATATCAAGCGAGGTGAATACACATTTACACACATCGCTGGTTATTCCTGCCGGTCATAGGTAACAAAAGTCTAAGACTTCAAAAATGTATTGATAATATCTTTCATTTACCTTCTGATCGGTCTGTCACCCCCCCCCCCCCTCAGCATTCACCATTTGTTTATTAATGAGGACTTTAACACGAACTCTACTATAAAACACTGGATTCTTTTGATCGATCGCCCTCACCTTGTGTTACCTTGTCAGCTTGTAAAAAATAATATTTTTGTTTTTCATTAGACGAGAGGAAGTCATGACCCGAGTGCATATTTAATGATCGGGAGCGTTCGGGTCACTTCGGCTAAATTCTGTCGGCATGCGGAAATAGCAGCACTATTTTAACTGGCGCCGCTCGCTAGTGGAAATAGCCTAGAGGAAATAGCGGCGCGGAAATACCTAGCACTGCTAGCGAGCAAAAAAGTAATACGTTTTAGCCTTTTTTCCGTAAAAATAAGAACGCCATTGTGGCTACACAGTCTAAAAACCTTGAAGCCAATCTGGAATTTACTTCGCCTATGGCCAAGTGGCGAATAGCTAGCGCAAGCCCAGATTATACAAAATCAATTTGACATTCATCCTCTGGTAAGCTCTGGAACATTTTTTGTGTTTTTTGCTTCAGGCCTGCATACAGTCATAGAGTCTCTTGATGCCTGTAACCCTTCATAAGCAGTCTTGTGTATAAGCCACAGAATTAGACGCCTCCTCCCAGAGGCTAAGCTTTTTAATGAAAAATAGTATATATCTCATATGAATATAAAAATATATTTCATATCAAAGTGTAGAAGGTTCTTCAATATTCACTCACTATCATGCGTGATATTATGCCTGAAGTTCTTTGGAAAAAAGTCAGATGAGAGAATGATGTTATTTCTTTCAAACAGTGCTCAGGCTACAACTAATGCAAAAATGTGAAGCTAACATGAAAAGCCCAAAGGTTAGATCTGCATAGGTTAAGTAATGTCCGTTTTTTTAAACGTGTGTCTTATGATGGTGTTTAAAACGCCATTAGTCAAATCCTTGGTGTAACAAATCATAAAGCTGTGTTGTCCAGGTTTTAATCCACAAGATGGTGCTAGGAGTCTGAATTAGTATGATCTCATGATGCAAAGTCTTTAGAGTTAAACAATTATCGCCACGTCAAAATATTTCAGCTTCTGGCATTTAATTTATTATATTCATTATTGCCTTATTTGAATTTGAAGTCTGATGAATATCAAGAATGTAAGAATGGTTTTCAGAAGAATGTCTATAATTTTCAGAATTATATTTTGATGAATAAATATGTATTCCACAAAGAACTGGATTTCCATGGAAGCAACAGGATTAATGACACTCAGCATCACTAACTCCTGTGATGAACTTGAATGACATCACATAATCATTATTTCATGAAGCAATTCCTGCCTGGGGTGTGAATTCAGGTATGGGTGCGTCAGGACGCCTACAACAGGTCATTGTGTCTCTAATGGATGTAAATGTAAACGTCCCACATTTGTGTCTCATAAATTATTCATTTACCTGTAAATGTGGAGATCTCAATTAGCTCGCCTAACACACACACACACACACACACACACACACACACACACACACGCACAAAATCAGAAAATTGATGCAATTACGTGTTTAGAGGAATTATCATTAAAAGCTGAAAATGTCAGCGAGACAGTCATCATCACGTCATAAGATAACACCGCAGGGTGAAGACGGGGACGGTTTTTCTGATTGTCAATGTAGCACATTGTGCCACTTAAACAGCCCTGACCTAAGCGTGACCTGAGTGATTTTGTGAGAAGGCTTTCAGCGTCTTCCTCACATCGCTTGTCTGGAGCTGAAACGTTTGATCCTACATGATATTCTTTACGTTACACCACACAAACACAATTTGAGGTTTTTTCACAAGATGTCACATGACAAGCGATAAATTGATGCCCCTTAAATGCATTTCTTTCTTTTCTTTTTTTTCTCCTTTATATGAAAAAAGAAGATTCTTATTGGTTGGATCTCACCCCACCCTCCGCCTCTTTTCCTCTGGTTTCCCGGGCAACCGTGTCAGGGTGGAGGAAAAGAGCAAATCATGTGAGGGCAGAGCATCTCTCTCCCCTCTCCCTCCAAGTGAATATATGTGTGTATAAAAGCCTCTCTCTCCACGCTTCCACTTCGTTCTCGTCTCTCCATCGCGCTGCAGAGAGGAGAGAATCCCACTGGAAGCGCACGACTGGAAGGAGATCCCCGTGTCACAGCGGGGGAGTCTTCTTTTGACCTTCACTCTTTTCAATCCTCCCCTCACTTTAACCCCTTGTCCCAATGTCTTTTGGGTCTCCCCCTCCTCCTTTCCCTCCTTCTTCTCCTTGAGAAGTCTTCACGCCGTTTGGACGGTGGCTGCATCGATGCAAAATGGGTTGTGGCAATTCCTCGGCCACCAGCACCTCTGGAGGGGGTGAGGGCTCTATTTTTCTCATTTTTAATGCTTGTGTGTGTGTGTGTTTGTGTGTGTGTGTGTGTGTGTATTTGACAGCAATCTATGTCTTGATTTTGCTCAGAAATCAATTTGTTTACTTGTTTATTTGGCTATAGAAGTAAACACATTTACAACGCAGCAGGCAGAGCGGTGTCCTCGGGGACATGCTGCTTTTGGTAATGATATCGACACAGATGGTGTAATTACAACGTCTGCATTCACACAAGGGGGGAGTCCCCCATAGGTCACTCTTTGTTTTGTTATGTGTTTTCCTGCTCATGGATTTTCTGCATGAGGAAATCACCTCCGCTGACATTTCCCTATTCTCTGTCTCATCTGACTGAGATGAGAGCTGGTTGTGCCTGGAGGGTGTATTCTCCGCTGGTATCAATAGCCTGCGTTCATTCATTCATCAAGTCGAGAGGAATGCATTTGATTGCGATTTTAATTTTTACTTCATTCAGAAATCCTGATTTGTGGTGGATGATCCTCAAAAATAAAACAAAACAAAGAAAAACAACTCTTTCAGCTAATTCAGGCTGATCAATACGTTTTGGGTTTTTTTCCACTCCACAGTCAAACTGAGGTAATAATTAGATTGAAGTGTCTGCAGGATTACCTCACCGCTGGTGGACATTAGAGCGGTATCATTTGTGCTTCTGTAAATGTGTGTGGATCTAATCAGCGTTTTCCAGGCATGTTAACACAACCACAGACAGACGCTGGGACTCTCAGCCTGGTGTTATCTTCTGCTTTAAATGTGATCGACTCGGAGGTTAAACCATCTGTAAACAGCTTTTCAGTACAGTCGATGTGTGAGTTTGTTGTGAGTATGACAGGAAGGACAGTGAATGTGTTTCTGTGCAGCTTCCTTCTCCTTCTTTAGAGGTCAAAGTCAAACACATGTGACATCCTGTCATTTTGACAGACGTACACCAGCGGCTGCGCTTTTGTCCACGTCAGCCGACACCAACAGTTGTTTTTCTAAAAATGCTTATGAATGAGGAAAAAAGGGCTCTTTCCATCATTTCAGGAATGTTTCGGTTCCAAACTCATGTGACCACCTCTGGGTCACGTTGCTCATCCATAGTTTTATGCATCCAGATGTGCACCCGTGGACATGAAAGAGCTTTTGTCAGGCGGCTGAATAGGCCTCTGTGTCATGTCAGCAGACTGAAACATTTACTGTGAGGAAAGCCCCCGACTCCTTTCATAAAGATAAAATCAACTGTACATGTCCAGGATGTAGCCTCTCCAATGCTTTTACATTCACATCTTATTTCAAGGCACATTTCTGTTGTGATGAAGTAAAACACGGAATGGAAAAATAAAATGAGACCTTTTCTCCCCGCTATTAGCGCTGCGTGATATTCTAGGTCTAAGCAGGAAGTCAGCTTATCCTTCAGATAAGTGATCTCATTTTAATTCAAATGAAACTGTGTGGTCTGATTTTGGTTCAGTAAAGCCTACTATGTCATTAAGTCAATCAGAATTAATGTTTTATTTGTTTCATTTTTCTTAGCGTTGTTATCCTTCTGATGAAAACCAGATTGAAAATCTAAGAACGATACAACAAATTGCGTTCAAAAAAAATGTTTTCTTTTTAAATTTTGCACATTTTAATTGAGTTAGGAGTTAGAGCATGTAGTTGCAGCTATTAAATGCTGCATAAATACATTTGAAATTATTATTTCCATTCAAATTCATAAAAAATCACTGAACAGATGTGCATCCATTTATTATCTTTTGCAGGTGGTGTGTCTATAAACTGCACATATATATGAATTATAAACATGCACTACTATTTCATTAGATTCCAATGTGTTTTGTGAATTCCGTGACTTTAGGTACATAAAAATGGACAAAATACAAAAGGTTATGCTTTGGTTTATTTAAATTCAGCCTTAATGCTTCTTCATCTTGTGAAAGAGGCTCACGGAAATTCCAGAGCCGGTCTCACGGATGGCTGATCAAGGTTACCAGAAGAAGGTCCGCTCCTTCACTCTGGTCTCGCTGAGCAATTACAGGAGAGTTACCTGTATCGCCTCAAGGGTTAGCCATTAAAGTAATTGACAAAGAAAAAGTGGGTGCAAACCAGCAGGATACAGCTGTAAAATAATAAAATAAATAGGTGTGTTAAACTGCATTTTAGTGGTTGTTGTTAAATGTCTGCATCTATAAAGGTGTGTCTTAACATCCTATGAGAGCTGAATGATGTCACTTAAAGTGTCTCGACCATTGATTGTCAGCACGCATGAATCAGCCTGTCACTATCAATAAAGATAAATTCAATTTTGTCTTTTTCTGTGTTTTTTTTAAATTTATTTCCAGGGCCGACCGAAATCTCCAAAGATGTGTAAGTACATCACTCATTTTCTAAGTGTCAAACATAACCCTTTAAACCACACAGCGTTCATGTGGAACAACACATCTGTATAGCACATGATAAACTTTATTCTAAAATCAATTTTGCAGTAAAGCACATTTTAATTACAGTACTTGCAAAAAAGAGTAACATAATAATATTTAATAAACACAGGACAGTCCATTGTATGACCAAAAGTTGCGACCAAAACGTTATCTGATATCCATTAACAACTAAAGTCGTAATATATTCTAATGTCAGATGTTTGCCAGCAGGCTGTATCGTGAAACTCCTCCTGATGTTTTGTATTTATTATTTCCAACCTGACCTTGTGGCCTGAACGCTCAGATACGACTCATAGTTGAGAACATATTGGAAAAACACCGACAAAAGAGAGTGACAGAAAAACAAGCATCTGAACACGAAGCCCGTACCCCACTGAGTCCTCTCAAGTCTTTCTCTTTTTTTTTTTTTTTGCTCAGAAATGGTTTCTCACGGCTTTAGAAGAAAAAAAAACCTGTCGATTCAGATTCATCGTGTTTCCTGTGAAGTGTCACACAGAGGACAGGTTGTCCTTTACCGCCATTTATCAAAGATTAGGGAGGGGACAGTTTTCCAAAGCACTTCCTGGAATCACTATGCATGTGTATGTTCTGTGTGTGTGTGTGTGTGTGTGTGTGTGTGTGTGTGTGTGTGTGTGTGTGTGTGTGTGTGTGTGTGTGTCTTCTTGATACCCATCTAAGCCGCCAGCACCATACCCGTGAGAGCTGACAGCAGCACGCCACTGACTCATCAAAGCTAATCATGGCTTCCTAGGACTGCACTACACAGCAAAATATCATTATGTACACACACACACACACACACACACACACATACACGCATGCACACACACAGACACACACACACACACACACACACGCACACGCACATACATGCACACACCTGCACACACACAACCCCAACACAACCTTTAAAACCTCTTCTTCACCTCACTTTCCATGACTTCCTCACTTATATGCTAAAGTCCTGTTATGTTAGTTGTTAAACAGACTTGCATCATTGCATTCATGGGTTTCTACACTACCCCCCCTAGGTTTCTATCTCAGCCATTCACTGACACACTCAACCACAAATTGATACAGGAAGCAGTTAAGAGTTCAGGATCTTGCCCAACATGCAGCCGTTGCCTGGGATTGAAAATGTCACTTTCCTGTCCAGCTCTCCTGGATCATCGGCTCGGCGCGTTCGCTCAGCTGCTGTCGGAGAGAAAGACCAACGATCACTAATCGCTACCCATTCTGTTGTCTTATTTTTCATACCCAACAGTGACGTAGAATTATAGCAGCGTTGAACAGGCTTTGTATATAATGGGTTGCACATACACACAAGTAGAAGTTGTCAGTGTGTTAAAAACAAGATGAATGGAATGAGACGTGGTTGACAGAGCTGGAGAGGAATCACACGGTGAACCAGGGAGTGCAGCTTGTTCTTAACCATCAGGAACAATCCAGCAACGACAAAAGAAATGAGTGCGATGGATGTTGTTTTATCATTCGCATTGTTCAATTTCATGACACAAAACGGGGCAATCTGAACCCCCTCCAAAGGGAATTATTCCTCCAGCGCAGTAAAATGTTCTACCTACCAGGGTTTCAAATGACTTTGTTTAAACGTCTGTCCTCCTAAGAGCTGATCTGAACTCTGTTTCTCTCAATCAGGACAGAAGATCCTTCGGTAGAAGATGAGAAAAGAAGGTATTGTGCAACTTATCTCTAACCAACTAGTTTTCTGCGTCTCTTGGATTCTGGATTATCTTGGTCCTGTGAATTTAAGGAAAAAAACAAACATTATTATTCCCAGCTGCTGTAAAATAGTGGGGTTAATTTTGACGGATAGCCCACCCTTTTATCCAGTTAAGTACTTTCAGGAAGGGATGGAAATTTATGAATCTTGCATAGCTAGTGGTCCATAGCGCAAAAACAAACAAACAAACAAACAAACAAACAAACAATCCAGTCATTTGGATTGCCACACACTGTCCTCCTCTCCTCTCAGGAACTATGGTGGCGTCTACGTGGGTCTACCAGCAGACCTCACTACCGTGGCTGCCAGTCAGGCCAAGTCCACAAGAAAAGGTAAAAGCATCCCCGTATCCATGGAAACGAGCATCTCTTTCTAAATTAAGGAAGACACCGGCGTGTTAAACGGCAGGCTAAGCAAACATTGTTCCTCCGATTAGCATCTGGATGTCAAACAGCTCAGGGCGCAGAGAGAAGTAATCCCCAGTGGCTAAACCACCATCTCCTAAAACCACATGCTCGCCTGCAGCATTTTCTGGTTTCATTTAACTTTTTCTTTTTGAATCTTAATGAGAAAATTCCCCATTGATTATAGCTGTGAAGATAAATGAAACGTGTTTTAACCAAAGTAAAGTACAGGAAAACATTTATTCTCTCATTCTTAACCGGGATCAGAAATCTCTGGAAGATGAGATCCTGTATGTCATGGGGTATTTCCTGGATAATGAAAGGATGTATAAGAACAAACAAACAGTACACAGCCGTATGAACTTGAATGACTTGTGTGGCTGTGTCTCTGACTGAACCGGGATGCTGCGACCAGCATGAGGTCGTCACAGTAAACCAACTGCGTCTCGCCGTCATGGTCGTGTTTGAGCTCTCCCATGTTTCATGTAACAACAGATTGATCTGTTTCTGTATCCGCTATCAAAACATTTTATTATTATTCCCTTTTTTTTTTTTTTTTTCCACAGGGTTTCTCATTTTGATTATTTTGTAGTGTATGGAGGAGCTTTTCAAATACTTGCTTGACATTGAAAAATTAAAAAAAATGAATATCTTTTCAATATCTGGGCACTGATCGTGTCTTTTCTATACTTTTGCAGACTAGCAGCTTCAGGAGGCAACACGACACAGGTATTCAAAACAAACGCCATTGAATATCAAGTCAAAACGTACTTTTAAAATTTTTTTTAAGTAAATGTCAGCTGCTATATAGACATGCATGACAGCAAATGACTCTTTTTTTTGTTTCAACAGGATCCTGCATTCATTTATTCATACAACTAGAGGGATTCAAATGAGATGTATGTACATCTAATACATAACAGGATGTGGACAGCTTGAAGGGCCTCAGAGGGAGTCGCCTCATGGAGTCGTGGCTGGCACACCGACACGAGGATTCACAACGGAGATTCTATCATCAACCTAGGCACTCTGCAATAATCATCGCCTCATGACATGTACGATTCACAACATGGCAGAGTTAGGGACAAAGAAAGAAACAGGAATTTCCTAGACAGCAGCAAAAAACATTCCAGTTTATTTTTTCACAGAAAATCTCACATTCCCCGGACAACAAATATTTGCAATCAGGGAGCAAAGGATTTAAACGTCCAACACAAGAATGAGTTACGTCACCAGTGTCTTACCATCGCCAGAGCATCGACCAGGTTGTACCTGGTGTTGTCACTTTACTGGTGCCCCAGATTGATTATGTAAAATCAACATATGACTCATGATACTCAGGATCTCTCTGTTTTGCTCTCTGTCTGCCTCTCTCTCTCTCTCTCTCTCTCACGCTCTCTCTGCAGCATGTTGTTCCGACTCAGAGCTCTAGTTCTGGTGCTTTCTGGGTAATTTACGCAACCCTTCTAATTCTTCGTGGAAGCTGAATGAATGCACCGTTTGTTTTTCTCTAACAACACAACGATGATCAGATGAATAGTGGATCCAAAAAAAATTATTACTGCTATTTCATTGTTTCATTTTTTTTTGGCGTTCATTTATTGATTTAAAAAAAATTTTTTTTTGCAATATTTCAATCTATTTTATAAATCACGTGTTGCAGTCCGATGTGAATGTCGTTGTTGTTGCATTGGAAGGACAAGACGTTCCTGATGAGGTGTTATTGTGGATTATTTTTACCGACTGAAGAGACAAATCCCTGTAACACATTTTCACTAATTTCCTGAAACAGATGGACAGTTATTCTTAGCAAATGTTCATAATACAGGTGGGAGAAGTACATTTGTTTTGGACTATTTTCAGCTGCGGATTCATTCGGTGCTCTCGGGGGTATTTACGTACTGTAGCTGGAGGATAAAAGTAATATCCAGTGCCAGACTCAATTTTTGACAACAATGGAGGTTTAAACAGAAAAAAATTTATCTATTAGCCTTTAGGTATTATGTCTATATATTCTTTGGAAGCGTCGATTATCGCTGTTTGATTCATGTGATTTGTCAGTAAGAAAAATACTGAATGTCATCAGGCCTTTAATAACAATCACCACAGATGAAAAAAACCCAACATATTAGGGCTAGGTAGCCATTAGGGGCCGACATTATTTGTCTGAGGGGCTCTTGACAGTTCTGTCTTCTAATGGATGTGCGGCATCCTCCTCTCACCAGGGCCCTAGAGAAAGGAGGAAATAGGCCAATGCTTGAGATTCAGGAGATCCACACTACACAAACTACACATACGCCAGCCTCACCTCGGTTGTTGTTGTTGTTGTTGATTTTATCAGCACAACCGTATTGTGTACTGTTTCTGTCTTTTTTTTTCTCCCCCCCCCCCGACACCCACCAGCCACCAAGCTGTGTAACTAATCACGCAGATGCTAAGGGATTTCATGCAAGCATCTGTTATTACGAGTAATCCATCGGTTTATATTGCTCACCTCTGGAGGAGACGGGATGCACGGCGGATTGGAGGCGCTGATCCACCCTGTAGTTCACAGCGTATTATAAATAGTCCTCATTGAGCCTGCAGCATCATTACACAGATGCCATCAGGATTACACCTGAGACGTTGTATTTTTGGTGTCCCTTTTTTTTTTTTCATACGTTCCCTCACTGCATGAGTCGCCACCGCAGGCCTTTGACTTTTACATCGTGCGGTGCCACCCGTCTCTCCGTCTTAGATCAGACCCTCGGCGCCCTTTATGGTCATTCTTCCCGTACATGATGAATGTCATTGCATTTACCGTATTCAATTAATCTAAGAGGGCAGACTGTGGATGGATAACAGGGAATGACGATGAAATGAGGCTCTTTATATTAGATGCTGTTGTGAGAAAGCTGCAAACAGTTGTTTAACACCGTGTTGTTTGACCTTCGTACGGACGAGGTGTGTGCTTAGAGAAGTGACGTACAGTGTCTTCTAAATGTTTTGTGAAATACATTCATTTGCCTCCGTACAGAGACTTAGTTAAGGAGGGCGATACCTCTTTCGTGTGTCTCAAGTTTCGTTTGCTTGATTTTTAGATAGACCAAAGTGTGAAAATGTGATGCTAATCTAAGACAATGAGCTGGAGGCAGCGACACACTTACAGACATGGGAATGGCATCAATGTAATTGTGAGTGCAATGCAACTTTGTATAATTCTTTAAAATGTACGTTTCACATTTGGAAATTTATGATCAGGAAATGTAAGGTCCTGCATCTTTACAAGCTATATTCTTACACCGGAAAAGACCTGAAGCGGTCTTCACAAACCCAACAGTGTCTCTTCAGCTGCTGACCGCTGTGTATAATTAAATAAGTGACACTGGTTCTGTTTTGTTTTACACTGAACGTTTTTACAAGCTGTTATCTGAAGTGTTTTCTGAGTCTTTAACTCACGTCTGTCGAACACAACTTACTCTCCAATCGTAAGCGTCCATGCAGCAATTCACAAAAACACAGAGTAAACACCTTCGTCATTGATGCTGATGAAACGACTGCCTCTCTGACACTCGACCATCCGATTCAATTATTTATGAGTAAAGACTTTTATATTGTCTGTGCACAGCTGTGGTTATTTATTATGGTCCCGGTTTAAATGTATCTGCCTCCTGTAATCAATAATCAATTTGAAGGATGACTTGTGTTCTGGGCTTTAACAGAGAGACTGCCAGACAAAACCAGGTGAGGATGGATGAGGGGAACATTCATCATATTCTGAACCAATGAGCGTTGTGCCTTCTGCCTGGAACATCATCAGTCATACAGCTGGTCTATCTGGGTTTCTGACCACATTGGGAATGAGGGAAAGATGGGGGGGAGTGTTAAGTTATCTCTATTTTGTCCCCATCTGACACACAATGGCAGTGTGCTTAGAGAAAGTGTCACACACTCCAGATGATTGTGTGTTACCGTGTCCTTAAATTCCGACGGCGTATCGGCGCTTATGAGCTATAATGTCACCTTTTGTTTCAGACGCACATTCACTTAAATTCATTTCATTCAAATCACAGGAAAGGTGACATTTAACACAAACATCCGCGCTAAAGTAGGAATGCGCTGCATAATTAAGATAAAACCCGGCATTCTAAATTCAGATGATGAAACAGTCTCTCTATTGAGGTGCTGCTGAGTCACAAGAACTTTGTTTCTGCTGCTGATTTCATCATTCATTGCTCCAAAACAAGCCTCTGCTTCTGCTCAGCTGCTCTGACATCTCCATTTTGTGTCACAGTGGTTGCCAAGGACGACAAACTCAACGTTCTCAAGTGTTGCTAAAACGCAAGCATGCATTAAAAATCTCAAATCCTGGACAAACAAAGCTAACATTTGCATTGCAATACAGTTCTTGAAATTTTGCTGATCCAGCAGTTTAAATCTGATTTGTGTGGAGTGGATGTAAAACATTCCTCACGGTGAGACACAAAACAGACACACAACACCCGCCGACGCAGTTTGGCGTAGGGCTGGGTGTGGTCTCCTACTCAACAGCATGTCAGGCCCATGCAGTGTAAACTCACAATCTGAAAACAAAAGTTTCCACAACATGCCTTTCCATTCTCTGGAGAGATGATAAAAATCTGCCTGTGTGTGAACTGTTGGCTCTGTGTGATTAAGAGCATGTCCTTAATCTGATCGTCTTTGCAGCTGGCCCTCTGCAACATCACAGCTGCTCTTTCTCCTGCGGACGTCGGCGTTTCCACCGATCTGCTCCTCTGTCACCTTCGAGTTCACCCGCACAAACGTTTGTTCAAATGACAACAGCCCAAAGCCCACATTAAAACACTCAAAGCTAAAACATAATAGATGCCACAGTTTGTCAGACAGGGGAAAAGCATCCATGGGATGCCAGTGAGCTGCAGCGGGGTTCCCCTGGTTACTGTTCTGCATCCCTTCATGTTCATGTTGTACACATAAACTTTAATTACGACTCTGTGGGAGCTCGTGTGTGCAATGAAATGTTATAAGTTTTATCAGTCGGTTAAATGTCCTCTCCAAAAGACAGCAGCATAAAAGACAAGGACACTAATAACAGTCCCTGTAGATTTATTATGTTTGATTATGTTTATTGTTCTCATCCCTGCTGTGTTACATGGGATGGATAATGTTTCTTTTAATATTATTTAAACCCCTAACTTTCAAAATATTCTGCTTTACAGAGCAGAGCATTAGAACAGGACCCCAAAGTTCCCCACTGTTTTGTTTCCAAAGAAAATAATTCAAAATTTCAATACTGCTTTTATCTTTTACCACCAATTTCATGATTATCTGAGCTACTCTAGGCGATATTTAACCACCAAGCATTAGCTTCAAATGCAGAATTTATTTAGTACTAATGGCCACTGAAACAGCTCTTCAGAACCTTCATGCGGTGTTTTATCTCATTCAAATGCATTCAAACATTTGGCTTATCTCGCATGGGAGTTTGTAACATTAACACATGAACAAATTCATAATATATCAAAAATATGAAATATATGTCCTCATAGTTTTATAATTATAGCTCACGTCCAGTTATTTTTAAATATATATATATATATATATATATATATATATATATATATACTGTATATTCTGCAGGAATAGCATCAGAGAGCTTTAAATGGCTAAAGCAACATTCATTAGTTTTCTTCATTCTGTCATTAATTTGCTCACTCATTTCTTAATTTGATTGAATATGTTTCGTCCTCCAATCACTGAACAATAAGAACAACAACATTCATTTTATGTGATATCCTTCTAGAGAGACCTTGTGTGGGACAGCACAGCTTTTTCATGTTGTTGTAATGTAATTCCACTCACCACCAGCAGATGTCACTAAAGCGCCGCTAAATAGTCGACCGTGGCGCCTGGTAGGAGGAGTCCGGACAGTCAGACGTTCGCGTTCTGTTGTCCACAGAGATAAATGTGTTCACGTCTGCCTGCAGCCCTTACAGTGCACGAATCTGTTGCCACAGTTGCTAATCTAGCTCAATAAGTGTAACAGGGTGCTGCTAATTACTGTTTTGCTGGGAAAATAAATAAATAAGTACAAACACGCCAGTTTTCCATGGCAATCAGACCACTTAGAGGCCCCATGAGCTTCCTCTGATGAGTTTACAGCTGATGTCAGGCTCAATCAAGAACACTACATTAAGGCTTTCACAATAATGAGGCTGAAATTTGAAAAGTGGTTACCTGACCTTTCAAACAGTAATACTGATGGAGGGAAAAAGGAAAAAAAAAAAAAAAAAGCCTTGTTGACGGAAAACAATGAAAAAAAATGCAGAAATGTCCACCCTGACTTTCATTAAATGATATTTCTAAATATCTTTGCTTTCCACACAGACGCAAAGAAGAGGACAGATGCAGGTGCTTACTGTATTTTTGTAAAACCCATCAGTCCAAGCATTCAACACTCCTTTCTCTAAAACTTGAAATGAAACAATTGGTACTTTTTTTTTTGACAGCATGATCTTCACATCAGCCAACATGTAGTCAGCTAGATTTAAGTATGAGTACAAGCAATTGTATTTCTTCACGGCAATGCAGAAAGAAAGTGGTTTACCAACAAGAAAAGCTCACCTAATGAGGATGGTCACTCAGCAGACTTAAATAATGCCACAAGAATCAGCTTCAGCCAGCAGTTTTGTAGATTTGGTTGGTGAGACAGGAATAAGCGTACACTAAGACCAGAGTAGCCCTGGAACCATTACGAAGAAATGCGAGACAAAGTGGAAAGGCAGTTCACGGAGGATATTCCATTCATCTGGGAAAATCTAGCATTATTAGATAAAGCCTCAGCCACCATAGAGAAGTAGGCCACCATCATATTATTTATCCCATTTATGGCTAAGTTGTTTTCCTGAATTGTCTTCCAGCTTTTCGGTTGTTATAATATAATAATAATATAATAATAATAATACAGTTTATTTTCCAGGAGTTGTTTGCCAGTTTGGTGTAATGGATACGTGAAAGGGTAGAAGAAAAATCCTCCTGAGCTTCATGCAGCCGTATAGTTTTCCCTGTTTGATGTGTATTGTAGGAATGTTTCAGCGACTGAGTTTGGACATGAATTGTAAAATTTTTAAAGGACAGCAAGAGGATGAGACTTTAATAGATTATGCCAATTGTATGAAAAAAAATTGCTTCCAATTTTGTGCCTAGACATAACATCATTCCAGAGGAACAGAAACGAAGGCAAGCATGACAAAACGGTAGACAAATCAGTAATACATACACAATTACAATAATATAAAGGATAATAATAATGTAATAAGTGATCTAGTATCTGCATCTGTACCCAGATATGTCTCAAAGTTTAGTCAAAGCCTCTTAGTCATTCTTCCATTCAAATTTGATCAGAATCCATGAACATTTCAAGATGCATTTCCAACAAACAAACAAGCGCAGTTGATAAATATAACCTCGTAAAAAGATATGAGGCTCCAAATCCGGTTGGCCGAGGTGATAACTTGAATTTACCTCTCTCCTGAAATGAGTGCATTGGCGAGTATGTGCAGTAACGCTGGTTTAAAGTGGTTTTATATTTAGGGGGGTGCATTAAACTGCAGCTACACCTTACGTCTACACTCCCTTAGTTGTGTACCGGATGACTGTTGTCTTCTCTTCTCCCAGCCAAATATGTACACATCTTGTTTGGCGTTTTTAGAGGAGCCGCAAAAAAGCTTTTAGCCTTCATCCGATAAATGTTTAAACATCCTTCTGGCATATCTGCCCAAAATAGATTTTACTGAAAGATTCCCTGGGTTTATCACTGACAGACCTGCTAAATGAACATGACTGGTGAGGTCAATAAATATCAGACATTCTTCACTTATGCAATATTGCATTGGTAGAAAGAAAGCAGTGATGTAAGAGCTGGTGATGATTCTGTCCTGCAATCCCAGGTCTTTCTGGTCCAGACATCACAGACCATGGCGAATGAACAGTACAGCGCTGCTTGTGTTTCCAAATCATGTCAGACTGAATGTCAAGGCCTCCTTCCCCAGCAGACTGAGGACCGCCACTCAGATTTCAGTCTGCGAGGCTTGAAAGGCTCTCAGGACACACGATACAGTTGTCCCATTGAACTGAATTTGACGTGTAACGCAAGGTCAGCCAGTTCAATAAATGCTCTCAGGCTCCGCGACGTTGACCCGCCGCTTGGCCCACGCCGAAATGTGGCGACGCGGACCCGAGAAGAAAGGGAATGGAATTGGTGTGTGTGTGTGTGTGTTCAGTTTGTGGCAGCCCTGCTTTTTTTTTTTTCTTCCTTTTTGTCCTCGCTGTGCATGTGCTTCCAATTACATACAAAGGCGAGGCGGTTTCTGTGCCGCATGTGGTTCCGTTTAGAGCAGGTGAAACAATGTAGGAAAATAGATCCGTCATCCATCGCATTCCAGAGGCCAGTGAGAAACGGCGGTAAATCATAGCAAAGCTGATCCTGAGAGGAACGGGTGGGGTTAAAAAGGTAGTTGGGACCCGAGTCTGTGTTCCGCATTGGGACGGGTTCCTGCAGATGATGGTTGATGTCCTGCACTTAAAAGGACCTCAGAAACATCTCCCTTCATCTTCTCCTGTTAGCATCACTACGGATTTGCCGTGCTAATAACGTCGGCCTGCGACTGTCTGGCCGATCTCTGATCGAGCGTCAGTCATTATCCACCGATAGTTGTTGTAAATACTTTGGTCTGTGGTCTCTGTCAAGGACGATGGGAAGAGCCGATCAGATAAACCCATCACGGCCGTCTGTGATTACTTTAATGCAACGTCATGGAACCCATTGGCACAATTAATTTAAGTCAATGCTTCATTCTTTAAGCGCCCGGGGGCAACCACGCTGATGTCTTGAGACACGCATGAGAGAAAATCCAGAATACTTTGTGGATAGAAGCGAGCTCTTCCACGCCCGCAACGCTCCTGCCCGCAAGGACACCGCGGCCACGGTGGCCGTCCAAGGAATGGGGATTGAAACTAGTCCAGCACCCACCCTATTTAACAGATTTGACAATAAATGTTCATTGTGTCCATATTGCTGAGGACATACCTGAGAAATATCTCGCGAGATTTGAGGCCAGATGAGCTTGCGTAGCTGTAAAGGAATGCTATTCACCGCTCTGTTCTCCGCATACGAGGATAGGTAGGTATCTGATGTCATCACGCTGCTAACCCACCCGCCTACCCTTCACGTGAGCCCAGACCCAGAAGATTTTACTCGTTTCCTCATGCGGTTGGAGTCAATCTTTGCATCCAACCTTTTTTTTTTTAAAGGATTTAGGTTAATACAGCAAACAGGATCAGGACATCACACCGACATTTGACTTTTATAGCCCATAGGAGCAAAGGCATAGCGTGTGCTGCTAGCTGTAAATCAGAGGACGATTGGCATCCCACTACTTTACAGGAGGGGGGACTTCAGGCCTTGGTGGGGCCGTGGACCAGCAGCACCCAGTAAAGCTCTCTCATGCAGAATGAAAGTGAGGGGAGATGAAAGAAAAAGAGGCGTATTTTTAGCTCGCCTGAACGCCCAGTGAGTGTCAACCGGACTCACAGTTAACAAGGACGGATTTGGGTGATTACTTCACAGCTCAAACTGTTTCACAAGGGTACCTTTTTTGTTTTATGACTTTATGCCAGTATCCAAATTATGGGAAATAGTAAAAAGATGTAAAGTTTCAGGGTGGGGTAAAAAGAAAAGAAAGGTCCCAAAAAAAGGTGCAATCACACTCTTAAAAATGTGTCAGGTGATTTTCCACCATATGAATATCACCTCCATTGCCCCGTCACACTCTTAAATTCCATGGTCTGCTTTGGATTTTTATGTGTTAAAAACCAGAAATTAAAGTTGACATTAATTTCTTTAGTTCTTTTCCAGCTAATGAGCAGACGGGAATGCAGATTCTGGTTTTTCTCTAACCAAAATACTGTTAAATGACTTAAAATCTTTTTAAAAGATGTTTAAATGTTGTAAAATAGGAGTGTTATAGTTTATTTCCTGAAATGTGTTTAACAGCGTTGCAAACTGCTTTTCAGGCTGATTATTGACTAGTTCATATCATGAAGATTGCCGTGGATTAGGATGACACAAATTCTAAATCAACACCCTTTGGTCTGTCTGGATCGGCGTTTCGCTCGTCTCTCTGTCAACATTTGGGTTCCACAAATTCTCCCAAATTCTTCCCTATTTAAGAGTCACTACAGACAAATGACAAAGCATGTGTATAGGTCTGGTTGCACTAGAACAACAGATGGGTAGCAATCAAAAAACACAATCAAGTTAATTTGACTTAATGGGACACGAATGAAAAGCATGGCATCTGTTAAAAATTAATGCGTCTCAAATATGTTTGAAATGAGTTTTTGCATTTAAACCCAGATACACTCACATTATGGATGATTTAACTCTTTTGGTGAAGAATTACGACTATTCCACGATGATTCTGTCGTCTGAGCGCAGTTTGTCACCCACTGAGCGCACAACTGTGATCACAAAGCCTCTGCTTTTAACTCAAATCATCATACGGTTATAAATCGCCATCCTTGCTTTTAAGGTATGATTTATGAATTTCATTTCAGTCAAATAAATTCCAGTCATCTCATTCGGTCGGTTTGAGTCCGCAGCCGTTTAAGACACGCTCATGAAACCAAAACTGCCCGACTGCTGAAAAGCAACATGGGTAAATAAATTTTAAAAAGCTTTTTTTTTTCTTTTTTTTCGTAACTGTGGTTGAACTGAAGTTTCAAACCACAAGAGACAGAATGACAGAGTTAAAGGTCGCCGCCATCAGAAGGCTGTTCGAGCCCTGTTGATCCTTGCAGCTTTATGGCGGACAGACACCATACAGCTGGTAAGCACATGAAGTCCAAAACAAATGACCCTTAATTACGGCAATAGTACCGCACACCCTTTACGCCCTGGACTCCACACCCCCTCCGTTATCCAGAGTCCCATCAGGAAACTAATGAACATATACAGCAAGCAGGTTGAGGTGAACCTGTAATCAAACCACCGCCAGCAGGCAATGTACACAATTCCTGTTCAGCCAACAATTCCCCCAGCAATCAATCATTCCATAGCTACGCCATCAATGGCCTCCATCAACCTCTGCAACCTCTCGCTCCGAGAGCGCTGATAGCACCCAGAGGCTGGGGTTACAGATGGAGCGTTTGAAGTCAGAGATGTCGTGTTTGGGGTAGGAGGTGAGGTCGCCCCCTAGAGAGGCTGTTTAAGGGTTTTGGGATGAGAGGCTTGAACAGTGTTTTAGATTAGGCTCCTAATCCCTCTAATGAAGGCCAACTCCAGCGGCTCAGTGTTGGGTAAACTGCTGTGCTTGAAATGCCAGTAAAGCAACGACAGACCCAGCTCCTTGTCTTTCATCGGCGAAGCAGTTGCACAAACTACAACAGCTAATCAAGGCAAGGTGATGGCGGAGAAGGGCGGTGTGTGCGAGCACAGACATATGCACGAGTGCAATTAGTTCACAGTGTGTGTTAAAATGTTTTTTGCATGCTTGCAAGTATGCATGTGAGCTGTTTTAAGCGTTTAATCTGCTGTTGGTTAACAGATGGTGGAGCACTAACTTTGGAAACAGCACGACTTTGTTCCGAAAGAGAAAATCAATTTGCCATTCAGTGCAATAAGTGTTCACTTCCTATTTCCTGAATGCTGCCTTGATGTGAGTTTAGCTGCTATCAGATCCAGATTTTCTAATGCGATGTGATGATTAGGCTACTTCATCCGTCGTGTTTACTTTATGAACTAATTCCTATCAAGGCCTGCTGAATATTTGAGAAAGAAAGGTTCCTGCACTTACAGACAGAAACACTTAAAAATCAAAGATTGTTAAACTGGAAGTGGCTGCTGCTCTGAATAGAAGTAGATGGGACAAAATGGAAAAGGCTCATTAATTATTAATAATTTATCTTTTATTCATGAAATATATTTACAGGACAGCCTCCATATTTGAGTTCAGAACAAGGTTTTCATTATATTGAAAGAATAACTTGCATGCTATTAAATAGAGATGTTTGGGTTTATTTGAAATATTTCCACTATAATTTAGACCAGCTGCAGTAGTTAGCTGTTGTTGTTTTTTTTTTAACAGAAAAAAAGAAAGGATAAAATAACTTGCCTTAATTTGAATGTTTTGGCTCACTTCGGCTGCTCTAATAATGCTGTTTTTGGCTACAGAAGCTTTTCCAAGCAACAAAAAGGTTCTAAAAACCCCAAAGCACACTACTTGCCCAAAAAAAAAGTATACAACTGATAAACATAATGGAGCATGGGGCAAAAAAGAAAGAGGAAAAAAAGAGCTTCTGTTGTTCGAGGATGAATCATCAGATGTTCTCCAGGTGCCAGAAACCAAATACGACACCACAATGACTCCAAATGAACGAAAATGCTCATTAATTGACTTTGAAAAAAAAAAAAAAAGATTCCCAGAACAACTTGGTGCATGTCCATTGGATGTTTTTTGCTGCCCCCACATGGCAGAAATGGGATACTGCAGCTTTTAGATTCAGTTTTTTTTTTTGTTCCTTGTCTGTCTTGTAATGACCGGCTCGATGGCGGCTGCGGACGTGAAACGACCAGATTTAATCCACATGGAACAACTTTTGACGCGTCACGTGTCCCAGCGTCCAGTAATCACTCCCAGGTTTCCCCGCATCCACTTTAATGATGTGTGCACGTGTGTGGTGGGGGGCGTGGCTACCTAAATCCTGCTCCTGTTTTACAACCAGGTGCACCTGTGTCTCATTACCTCATAAAGCTGCTGTAATATACCTAACGCTGTTTTCCACTCGCTCTCCGTCAGATGCTTTTATCCCCTTCAGCGACATTTTATGCTTTTGTGCTGCTGTATGACTGAAACCCCATTTTTTGCTAAACAATGTGAAGCATAATTCTATCCCGTAACGATTCACTTTCACTACATTGAACTCCTCCAATGCAGTGCAACACAATGGCTGAGCCTTAACTGTCTCCCCCCACATCCTCTCACCCCCAGTACAAACCAGCATACCTGGCAAACTGACCTCCTCCTCTCTGTAGGTCATTAAACACGCTCTGGTCATGCTTGACATCACTGGGAGAGGTGAAAAGAGGAATTCAAAACAAATGATAGCTGCTGAATGAATGAACGCACGGAGAATATTTCGGTGGCTGGATAACTGAAGGAGCTTATGCAGGATCAGAAGTGACTATCTGGCATGAGGGTTGACCGTGCTGCTCGCCGCTGGACCGAGATGACCTGTTTCACTTGTAAATGGTCAGAGAAAAATCCTATAATCTAGGACAAAGGCTAAATGATCTCTAGATTAAAAGTTTCCCCCAAGAACCAAAACCTGAAACTATAGTAGGAACAAAAAGCATCAAATTAAACTAGTAAAAATAGGATTATATTATTTAAGAATCCTGAAGATGATGTGAAATGAAGACAGAGCAAAAAAAACCCAAAAAAACATTTTCATTTTTTTTCTAAATGGGTGAAAACAGACGACAGAAGCTCCTTCTTTTGCTTCCCATGCCAACCAAACTTCTTATTTCCTCAGCCAGCTCCTGTCAGGAGGTCCAGCTTCTAGAAGCCTGGACCCGGGGGGTGTTTACGGTCGGGGTGGGGGGGTGGGGTTCACAGAGGAGGGTCTCTGTTGTTGTACATCCTCATTCAGAGATCAATACGCTTTCCAGTGCGGCACTATTAAATAAGCTCCGACAGGGCTTGTAATCAACTCTCTAAATTACGATGCATATATTTTTCCTATGTTATGTAACCAACCAGACTCCAGGATCACACAGGCATACAGCAACACAAACACACCCACACACACAAAGCCCCGGTTGATATCTGTGACTAATTTGGAAAAGGACAGGACTAAAAATAGCGTGTGGTGACGTTGGTAGCCCATAATGACATGTCCTGGCTGGACCAGAGGCCGTATCCACTCACTGTTTGCTTCGTTACGTTTCTGACATGACCATAAGGGAAACTCTGAGTGGGAAAGAGAGTGCAGCGGTAGTCAAGAGGTATTTGGTGCGGTTTGTTGTTAATGCTTCATTTGATTTGGTCCTTTCGGATCTGAGGCCAGCACCATTACCTCGCCCTGAACAACAGCTGCACGTCCTCTCTTACCTGAGAGACTGGGTGCTTTGACCCTTTTTAGATGAATAACAGCAAAAGCTAAGAGCGTACATGCGGTAAATGTTTCATGATTATTTTTTTCTGTCAACAGACGTGGAACTGGCGTTCTTATGTAATAGGATACACCTCTAAAATTTAAAAAAAAAAAAAAGAACCTTACAGTCCCCCCATGACGATCAATCCCCGTTGGGAGCAGGGCACCTTTCTCCTTTTTAGTCACAGGATTGTATGCACTACTAGATTTACGGGGTATTGTGACTTCTGGCGGCTGATGATCGCTGCCCTCCCTCCAATGGGGGACAAGAGTGAGCGTTCAGAAGCTTGCTGAGACTTAGCAGATGCAGAAATAACACGAGTGAAAAGTAACACTGGGAATCAGGGCTAACTTTAGTAAATAATGCTACACCTTCTGTGCAGAAACTCGCTAGCAAAGCCAGAGAGTTGTGCAGAACCATTTCTGCTCCTGTAATGTAATTATCTTATTTCAGGCAGGCCCCGTTGGCTGTGGCTCGTCACCAGAGCACCTCTGCTTTGTGCCTCCTAGAATTGTGTGTTCGCTGTGGAGCGTCGGTTGACCTTTGCACTGTGGTTGGCGCCAGAGGTCAACAGGTTTTACTTAGAGAAGCAGCTTATGTAACGGCGCAGCTGCTGCCCGAGTCCACCGATGAAACGGCGACTTAGAGGTGTGAAAACTTATGAATGACAGATAGACGGAGAATGTGCGAGACGGCAGAATGCCTGTTGTGTTGAAACAAGCCGGGGGAGGGGGGGTTGGATGTTCGTGCAAACTGTTTGTGCTTCTGTGTGACTGTGCGTGTGAGCGCGCTCATCTCCGTGGCAACAACAGCCTGTCATTACCGCCCTCATCTGCTGATTACTGGCACACCGTGGCCTGTGGATGTGCACCTGGGAAGCTGCTCACACCTGGCCCCGCCCTCCCCGGGTCTGAAATTGATTTACAGGCGTCAGATTTGCTGCTGTCCCGACTGCACGCGGCAGACTACTCATTTCCATGTTTTATAATGTTTTTACACTTGTGAATCAGATGGTAAGAATGCTTGAGCCTGGGCTTGAAAACTCTTATGTAACAGCACAGTGACAGCATCAGCACCCGGAGGATCTACACCTGTCAGGACATGCTGCTTTTGGCTCCAGTGTGTGTGTGTGTGTGTGTGTGTGTGTGTGTGTGTGTGTGTGTGTGTGTGTGTGTGTGTGTGTGTGTGTGTGTGTGTGTGTGTGTATGTGTGTGTGGTTAATGGCTGATAACCATCGACATATCTGATCCACAGCTCTTGACAGTGATTGTGGTTGAAGATGAGCGATTACATTCACTAATGTTGACGGAGCGTAGCTATATAGACACATTTTTATGGTGCACAATTATAGGTTGCACATTTAAAGACAAATGTAAATTTAAGCAGAAAAGTCACATGTTACTTAAATAAAATGGCCAATGTGTCAGACAAATGGACCTATTAGTAAGAGTTTAATATTCAGATTTGTGTTTATATGGTACAGAAGAACGATAAGGACAAACCAATTGAAAAAGACTCCCTGACAAATCATTGCCTTCAGTCAGGATGAAACCCCCCCCACAAGAACACCAGCAGGACAAAACTTACTTTTAACTGCTAATGCCTAGATGTTACCATGCTAAACGCTGATGCTAAGCATTATTCCAGCATCTATGTTGGTCCTTGCATTATGATCATTTTACATTTCCATGTTAGCATTTAGCTCCACGCTTTCAAGTGTTGATTTATGGCCACACTGAAGTACTAGCATGTTCGTAGACTCAAGCTTGATAATAGAATTTTCACTTCTTTTTTTTGCACACAGAAAGTGATTCAACCAACTGAGGTAGAATTTTTTCTTTTTGGTTTAAGTTTTACAATTAAACTGATTTACATAATTAGATGCACTCTTTAATCTGTTGTGTTGTCACACAACGGAACGCAGTGTACAAGCTTTTATGAAAGAAGACATCAGATGAAAATTTGAGCGAATTTTGGGAGGAAGTGTGACACAAATTACAAAGCATGAGTTATGAAAGCTATTCCAAAGATGCCTTTGAACCCTTTAAAGCCCAAACAGGGCATTAGCTAACTATCTGTAGGAGCTCTCTGCTGTCTTCTGTCCTCTGCTGACAAAGAAAAAAAAAGTCAGTTGTTTTTTGACGTACTGATGAAAAGGGTCAAAGGTCAAGACCCAAAGAGAAAACTCTTAAACTCAGCACCTTTGTGTGACGAAAATGTAGATGACTCCAGTGGGTTTTCTGTGAAAGGTTGCATTTTTTTCCACATTCTTTATCCCGGTGTCTCCCGTCCATGTTTTCCTTCTGCACAGCTAATTAGGGCTAAGCCTGAGAATGAAACTGGATAGCTGTCTTATCTCGCTTGCGTTATCTCAGTGTCATCCGTGCTCTGCCTCCTAGCTGCCTGCCAGACATGTGAGTTGAAAATGTTGTACATACAGCAAAAATATTGCCTCTGCATTCGCATACCTATCTAAAGGCTTTGTGAATTTAGCAACAGAACAAAACCTTTCTGCAGACGCCCACCTCTTGACTCACCGAACACCTCTTTCTGTTTTAGTGCAGGACATCCAGGGGATTATGTCCACTTCTGCCAAGACAAAGGTGGCATTTGGAGAGGTGAAAGGCTGCTTCCTATGCATGCACAGAGGTATGCAACGCTGCACCCCCCCCCCCCCACACATCCCCTGCTCCACCACTGGCCCTGTTCTCGAAAAGGCTTGCAGTGTAAATCACCTACAACACCAAGTAGGTCATTATGAAGAGTTTTGACTTTAGTTCACAAGAACTAAAAGAGGAAGTAGTCTCAGAGGTAGACTGATGGGCGAAGTGACCTCGCTGATTGTGACATAACAGTTTCTAGGCCATCTTCTGCATGAAGGAGGAGGTATGCTTAAATTACCCAGATCATTTGTTCCTGTAAGATCTAGAATGTTTTTCTCATAACTGTGTCTATGTGAAACTGCATCACTTGAGGCAAAACTAAAAGTTTCTGTTAATTACAGCTATTTTTCATTAAAAGGAAGCAGAGCCACTCAGCTGGGCTGTAGGGGGCACCCTTCTTTATTGTCCCTTCCAGTTGACCCCTGTCATAACCTACATTGTCCTCACACGACATTCAAAGCTCTACTATCTGTGTGGGAAGAGTTTACCATCATCTCTCATGTCTGAGAGTTTGCCCATCAGCTACCTTGGAAGTCAAGGCATGCCAAGGTACTGAAACATAAAAAAAAATGAAGGGAAGAACCCTGGAGCAGCGTGGGGAAGGCTCCCAGACATCACACATACAGATATGCCCTCCACTTGTGCATTCCTGTTCAACAAAGGCCAAGCAGGAGTGTTGGTCTCTCACAATAGGAGCTGTCAGTCTGCTGATTCATAAATATGAAACATGAATGGTCTGCTTTTACTGAAATAAACTGTAACATCAATGATCATTTACTTCTAGGCATTGATTTTGAAGAGTATGTCTTCACTCCTTCCATCCTGAGTAGGAAGTGAGGATGGAGAGTGAGGAAGCAAGTTGGGCATTCTTTTTTAGAAACGCACATCATTTTTCACCTGGGCCTCATTCATCAGAGGAACTGGAGAATCATCCTCGGTTATGCAACTCGGTGAAACCAACCCAGACCACCATCATCAGAAACATCTTCATAGGAGGTGATCATCCGAGCGGAGAACAGTTCGTCTCGGAGGTGGGAGGGAGATTTAGTGTCCTGGTTGGCGCTGCGTGTGACCTGTAGGTCAGAAACAAAAGGTTACGAGGGTACAAGGTCTTAAATTTTGGGTCAAGCGTTGGTTTTTATAGGTCATGTTCACAGCCCAGTTTTCCCTACATCGGGATCCTTTCCTACGGACCCCAGGAAGCGACAAAAGAGGTGTTTTTCAGGTTTTGAAATGAGCTCTTCCTTACTGGTAGGGAGTTTATTGTTATGGTGAAAGGGGAGAGGATTGATGCCTATAGGTAGCAGGGGAGAAAACTGTGTGCGGCCAAAGTGTCTGGAATGCATTACAAGTCCGTCCCCCCCAGTCGACAAATACATCACCTCACAACATCGCGCTCCCCATGTGGTCTGGCTCGCAGGGCAGGCGTCATGTTTCAGAAGGATCAGGGGATTGCACGCCAGCAGGCAGGAAAATAAAAGGCGGTCTTTTTAGAGTTAAAATGGCATCAGACAGGTTGGATACTGATGGAATGTTGTTTTCTTATGCTTGTCTTGATTCTCACTCATCCAAGACTTGGTAAGCTTCATGGATTGAAAGGAAAGACTGGACTCCTTTTTTTTTTTTGGGTGGAGCCCGATATTGAAACTCAAAATACTCAAAAAGCATCAAACTGAAGGCAGCTGTAAAGCCCTTTAATTAACATGTTTTGTTGTTAAATGTTAAATGCATGGACAAAAAAAAAAAAAAGCAAACAATCCATCATACGGGTTTATTGACATCCTGCATCCTGTTGCCATAGCGAGGCCACAGATGCAGCTGAGGATGTGGGTTTTTTTTTTTTTTTTTTAAATTTTGAGGGCGGAACTATTTTTCTATGGCCGCAGCACACCTGGGTGTATTTTAAACCTGGACAGTGATTTGTAGATACAGTACATTTACATAAATGACCATTTATGTTTGTAATTTTAAGTTCATCAGTTAGCATCAGCTCATGCTGTCAAGCCATCATGGAAAGCTAGGCTATTTGAGTGGTTTTGATCATTAATGAATGATGTATACTAGAATGCAAACCGGTGTTTGTGTAACATGAGCCTAGTAATAAAAAAAAAAACAGTCAACAAAACCCAAGCATGCCTTGGCCAGAGCATGCAGAGGATTCCAACTAAACTTTCTCCTCTCTTTTTATGGCCTCGGAGCAAATATGCCTTACTGGAATACTCCACTTAGGTAATGCACTGAAAGCTGGTGCTGTAATCTGATTGGGATACACAGACAGCTGAATCACCCTCACAGACATGAGGTAAATGTGGAGATGCTCTGCTGGCCTTTCATCCGGTTGCTGCAGTCAGTGTGCTTTCCTTTCTAGACTAAGATCACGGCACAAGGCAGCAGTGGCTGATAAAATTAGCTTGTGCTAAAAGTGCCAAAAAGTTTTCTATTTATCTTTGCTGTTATCATCTGTCGTGCCTCCCCGCTCATAAATTTTATATTAGACTGTAAGTAACTGTACACACTGTATAAAGCGTTCTGGTGCCAGCGGTTTCAGAAAGTGGGGTGTAAAGAATCAGCTGTGTGCCAGCTGTGAGCCACTCTGTGTGTGTGTGTGTGTGTGTGTGTGTGTGTGTGTGTGTGTGTGTGTGTGTGTGTGTGTGCGTGTGTGTGTGTGTGTGTGTGTGTGTGTGTGTTTTAGAGAACTACCTGGCCTTGGGCAGTCCCCATCTCCCCTGGCATGTCTGGAATCCCTTTGTACCAAAGCACTTCATCTCAAGCCAGTAAAGCTAAACTATTGCCTCCTTTTGCCTTTCCAAAAACATTTTAATGCAGCCCATCCAAAGATATCTGGGCTAAAAACTTCCAGCTACGAGCTAGATAAATCAGATGAGCCTTTAAACTGTTCCGCACACAACTTTTGCAATGTTTAACGTCACCATTTGCACGTGTTCCCTGCCTCGCGCTATTTGGACAGATTTAACGATCCTTTGCATTAAGCCTGTCCAAAACTGCTGGCTGTCACACACACACACACACACACACACACACACACACACACACACACACACACACACACACACACACACACACACACACACACACACACACACACACATGCATTCATTTAGGTCAAAAATCATCTGCGCAATGTAAATTAAATCCAAACACCCTCTCAGTGGCTCAATCAGCGCATACGTAGTGTGCCAATCCGTTCTTCCAAACATGGGGCCCAGCATGATTTAAAGGCTACCAGCCTCTCTTGATTTATTACTGTGGGAGCGATCGCACCTAGACACACTATAAGAAGCACACCCCGATCTGAATGCAGCTGCACATACACTGTACGCATGTCAAAGGAGGTCTCAAATGAATTGGTCGATTGTTGTTAATCATGAGATCTAAAGTTTCCCCTCAGTCTGGGTAGCATTAGGCTGTTCGGGGGTAAAAAGAGCCCCGGACTGAAGCGGGACATACCTTTAAACGGCTGTCCCGTCCACATGTTTCCATACAGTCTGTCATACAGGACAAAAGCCCCTTCTGTTGTCTTTTGAAAGTCAGCCTCAGCTTGAATTAACTGTGCCATGTTAGGGGGGGGGGGACGAGCTGAAGAACATCCAGATGTTAGAAGACTCAAGCAGCCGAAGCTGCCAGCGACTGTGTGCATTGACATACTATTACACAGCTCTGGAAATTGCTCCATTATTGAAGCTCTCAGGCCTATTTTGGGTTTCAATAGGACTCCATGTCTTGTGCTCTCACGCACACTCTGCTCTGTTGTGTCCATCAAACAAACAATGGAAGCTTTAGTTTTTGTAAATTCCTCTAATGAGGGAAATTAAAGCATGAATATTTTGGTAATGTAGACGATGGGGCATGTTAAACGATTTAAAATCCAAACCTGTCAGAGTCCTCCATTAATGTCATCTGAGCTATTGGCCTCACTGGATTTCCAGCTAAAGGTCTTCAGCTTTGAAATAAAGGCCATATAGAAAGTAACAGCAAAGGTTAGAGGAAGACATTACTTGGACTGGTTTTCATGTACCCACTGTAATTCTCCTCTAGTGCCACCATCAGGAACACATTTGTGGTTCTGAAAGATTTTATGTTCCCCTCAGGACAAATTGCAGATACTCGGTCAGAATTTAAATGCGTCCTTGAGTTTGGTTTACAATTGGAAAACTGCACAACAAATATTCTGATCAGCTACAATTTGTGTTTATTGCTTGTGAGTGAATATCAGCATGCTAACACATTGAACGGACGACCACAGTAAACATTACCCGCAAAGCAGATTCTCTTCCGTGCTGTGGTGAGTATTTTGGTATGTTGATTTGGCTCCTAGAGGACTTCTTACAAATCAAAATATAATTCCTATAATTCAAAAACAATTGAATAATATAGGACTCTTTGATTGAACAACACAAAACTTGGTCAAAAGTGGCTATTTCTTAGTCTATGATCCATCACCATCTCTTTGCTCGTGGTATATTGGAGAGAGCATTTTGTTCCTGTACTCCAAAAGCATGTGGAACCATGTTTCTGTTATCTGCTTTGGATCTTGAGAGCTTTTGTTTGGCCCGCGCTCCAACCAACACACGGGAAAGGTTTCTAAACCTAAACAAACGTGTAGATATCATACCAATGTGACGTCCAGGGTTGCCACCCTGGACATGTACAATAACAACGTGTCACTGGACTGGAAGACATACAGTACAGAAATCAGGACCATTTGACAGACATGTTTGATACACATTTACTTTGTAAAACACTAAGCGAAACCAGTCAAGTGTGATTGAAGAGCTGCTCGAGGTAGAGGAAGTTCAAATCTGCCATCTTTCAGGGAGTCTAATATTTATGAGGACAAACTTGTCTATTTCTGAATCCAAATTGGATCACAACCTAGTTAATATCAGTCTGACCACAAAGTGGGGCGAAGTCCTTACTCTACTTTAGCTTAATCTTTCCGCACTTTTCCACCTAAATCAATGTCAGCACCTCTTAACCATTTTAAACCACTGTGTCCCACCTTCTCAGTTCCAGCTGCCCAGGTATCACTCAACACATCCTGTCTTTATCCCTTACCTTCAATTAGGCTTTATTGCCGACATGGAATGCCTGGTATGTCCAAAGGCTCGCCCATCCTCTCCATCTTTCCACATCCACACACAACACATAACCCAAGCACATGCCTGGGCATGCACTTATGGTTTTCCACAGCAATGTCAATTCCAACGGCAGACCTGGCACCGATAGGTGCCAACAAGGTTCAACCAAACCAAAGTGGAGACTTTGTCTACCTGAGGGATGATTTCGCTTGTATGAAATAGTCTTGAGTCTTAATGAAGAAGAAGAGGCTTTTATTGGTCATTATACAATTGTACAACAAAATTGCAATGTTAGTGTTGATCCTGAGCTGCTGCACTCTGAGTGCAACACCACTATGGGACAAGACAACCTAATGCTCCTAAGACACATGTTTTTCTTGATGTTGGGGGGTGGGGGGTGGGGGGGGACTAGAGTACCAAGAGAAAACCCATTCATACAGGGAGAGAACATGCAAACTCTACACAGGAAGGCCATGTTGGGAATGCTGTGGTTTGAACCCATGACCCTTCTAGTTGTGAGGCAACAATGCTAACCAGTAAACCACTGAGCCGCCACACGGTGGCATAGTGAAAGGACATTTTATTTCCCTCCAGCTCCCATCTTTTCTGGTGAAATAGCAAGGAGCTGGCCCTGTCCAGGGGCAAAAACTGATTCAGACAACGGATGTGGGAAAATTTTGTCAGTATCTGACAGATAACGCAGAGATATTGAATTGGAATGCATTCATACAGTACCTTTAAATTAACACATGCCTTGCACATACACACTTAAGTGTGTGTTTCAGCATATACATGAGCACACATATTCATGCTTTACTTCGTGGAAATGATGGATGATGTGCATGAAATTCTCCTACACTTTACAGACCTTTACCTCCTTCACATCACCTCAAATGGGAATAGGTGGAGGTTCTCTTACATTTTAGCTGTCTCATGGGAAACATAAGAAAGAGGCCCAACATGTGGTGCACATACCGACTCAGCTCGGAAGTTTACTGTCCTAATAATATAGCTAAACATACGTCAAACCAAGTGTTGGACAAAAGTCACATGATTGGTCTCATCGGTTGATGGTTCTCTGAAGGGAGGGTGAAAAGTTGTGTGCGAATGTCAGTTGTATCTGACAAACTTGGTTTACTTTTGGTTCTGAAAATGTGGAGACAAAGTTATTAGGAGGAAATCAGAATATGTGAGAGAATTAGGCCTCGGAAACTTCAGATAATCAGAAGGCGGAGGTCACCGGATTTCACTGGCTTCACGTCAAGGAAATGGGAAGTAAGATTAATGTAAGGGCTGGAGATGGTGAAACCGATTCCCACCAGGAAGCTGATACCTCTCCAAAGCGGTATCGGATCGAGAGATCTGTGAGAAGCTGCTGGAAGAAAAATGCTGTAAACAAGAATGTGAAGGTTTGTGTGTGCTTCAGCCCGCTTCCATTAGTCACCGTGAATATCTGTGTAAGCTGAAACTTTCTCTGTTCCACATCTCTGTTTGAACACATCTCAGTATTTGTTAATATGCATTCTTGTGCACGTCGACAGTGTCCTCACAGCACCTCGGATGCTTTGGGAGGTACACGATATGCTCTTTTTTTGCACTCTGAGAAGCGCACTTCAGTGGAGTAAGCCTAGGCTGTCATTAGCGAGCATGGCATGGGCATGCTGTTTAACCATTAGCAAGGAGAGGAGCTGCAGCGACAGGCGCTGCCAAGAACAGCACCGCTCTGCCACGAGGACAGCGAGGAGGAGAAGGTTCACTGCAGTGCCTTCTGTATCTTTGACAGATAGACTGTATATATGTGTGTGGTTGTGTGTGTGTGTGTGTGTGTGTGTATGCATTTGTGTGTGTGCAGCACTTCTGACCACCATTTTGCTTTGGTATAGGGGGCTTCCTCCATGTAAATCGGTCAAACTTAAAATTCCTTTTTCTCTACAACCATTTATGCTCTCCCCCCATTCTCCAACCACACACTCCATGTTGATTGATGGCCCACTTGGACCCCGGTCTCCTACAGCAATCATACAACATGTTTCACAGGGCTGTGGGCGACGCTGCGAACGAGGACGAACGCACTTGTGACGCAAGCTGGCTGGGGGAACTGTTGAGTCGGTGACTCTGAATTACAGAGTACGAATGAAGACCCACTGCTGCAGCTAAACCACCTCATTAGATCGTGGTGACTGCATTTAGCCGGCATTTCCCCCCCTCACACGTCCAGAGAGGCCGCATCAGACACGGTGATTAACTGCAGAGTAAACACGTCCATGTCTACGGTCTCAGGTCTCAGCAGATGGCAACGCCGTTGACTGCAAGTGAGAAACAATGGAAGTTAATTAATGATTCATGTTTACCAAAGTTGAGGTTCATATCTGTTGGTCAACAGAACAAAAACTACAGTATGTTGGAATTCTCTTGCAATTAAATGACCTAAAAAAAAAATTGAAATTTTTCTTTAAGCAGGTAGAAAAAATGTTTTTGATCACAACATCTCAGCAAGAATCCATACATTTTGACAATATTACCAAGCTCAAAATGTTCCCATTTTGGAGAAAAAAAAGGAAGGGGCTCTAGACTGTGGAGTCCTTCATCTGAACAGAATACCACGGCAAAAAAAAAAAAAAAATCATGCAAGGAATGGATTAATTATTGCAATATCTGCTGCAATGCAGGGCTAATTTGCTGAACACTTCATTTGGTTTTACTACCACTTGTCTCGTAGGGTGTTGTAACCGCCTTTACCCTTGTCTAGGGAAATTTTTTTACTCATTTACTGAATCTCTGCAGTCGGTGGTTTTCGACTCTGGCCAGAGACGACTCTGCCAAGGCCTCTCTACCACTGGGTGGAGAAGACAAGAAAAAGAAAGACAGAGAAAGACTCAGGAACATTTTCTTTTACTGTATTGCAAATGCCACCCCCTCAAAGCTGCACTTAATTTTATTGCTTTTTTGTGCAATCTATCACTTAATGTGTCTCTTAAGATACCTGTGTGTGTATGTGTGTTGTGTACAAATGTGTGTGGGTGTGTGGCTGCGAGGAATTGCGGTATCAAGGTTGTCCTGAGGTCACGGATGTTGCACATTGACGAGACGGAGGTGTTGGGAAAAGGTTGCGCTTCAGGCTACATAGTTTACCTACGGAGCTGCAACTCAGCCTTGCACAGACAGCTGCAGACACGCTGTCTGGAAGAACAGCTGGCCAGGATGTCTGGGAGAAAAGAAGGTGGGGAATGGGAGGAAGAGATACGGAGATAAAGAAAAAGAGAAAGGGGGAAGATACGCAAACATAAAAATCAGGAATGGGAATGTAGGACAGGAAAGGGAGAGGAAGGCAAGGTAGACAGAGGTGACAAAAGGTAAAACAGGGTCCAATACATCCAGAAGCTGGGAAGAGGGGGCCTCTGTGTGGGAAAACAGGGCTGGAGAGCCATAAATCTGGCTGGGCCTTGCTGTCCCGGCTGCCTGAGTCCACACAGAGTTTGTTCAGGTGGCCCTCTCCATCAGCCTGCTCCTGCTGCCACCACCGACTCCTGCTCAGTGTGCTAAAAACGCCCCACTAAAAGAGAAATGTGTCGGCGGGAAGGAAAATAGGCACTTCTTGGGTTTATGGTTTCCTCATCTCTACAGGCACACTCACAGACTGAGTGACATGGGATAAGAAGCCAGGCCTGCGAGCAGAAAGAGAGTTATAGGGTCGAACTTTATTCTGGTAATGGTTTTTAATCTTTATTGCGTGAGAGATCATTTGGTGCGCATGCTGCCACTGCCTGTTTATACGTGAATGAATCATACCTGCAGTCATGCAGACATGCTATTTATATGCCTGCAAGACATCTGGAGCTGCAACCACAGTTATTTTTCTTGATGGAGGAATACGCATTTTCAAATAGTTACTTAATGATTTGTCACGATTAGGCCATCTAGAGAGAAATCTACCCGTACTGAGTGGGATGAACAGAAAATCTCATTTATTTTTATCAATGGAAACGTGATACATTGAATAAGTGCATGAAATGTTGAAGCACAACCAAACCAAACAAAAGAAGCCATGTGCAAAGGTGGAGAGCCAGTAATAGAGCGACATGGAGGAGGAATGGGACAGTTAATCCCAAATGTGTTGTGGATGGACTGACCAGGTGCACCGATCGGCACAAACACAACGTCCGCCAACTCGGACCTGTAGTAGCACACAAAACACAAAGAGGAGCCCACAGCAATCACAGACTGGGGACACGATAGTGCTACATATTCAAGGCTACATGCACTCGTAAATTTTTGGTAATACTGGAATTAAATAAAAGTCAAACTGTAAAACAATCTATTTCTTTGAACTCCCCTTAAATATAAAATGTGCAAAAACAATTAAGTTAAAATAGATTTTGCTTTCAGGCCCAGAAAGCAACATGGAAACAAGAATATCTTTTCTTTCATTTATTTTCCCAGTTCCTTAGAACTTTCATCTGTATGTAACTCAAAACATCTATTTACACAGGGGTGTATGCTTAGTTACTCTGTTTTTTTGGCAACCCTCCTACCCATAAAATAAACTCCACTAACTGTACAATGGAGCAAATACATATCTCACATTATGGAACCATGAGATCAGCTGGCATGGCGCGTTTTTTTAAAGGATGTGGGGAATGCACATCACATCTCTGATCACAACTATCTCGTGAAATTTGGGTAATTTGATCAACTCTACAGCAATGAGTGCAAACTGAAGTTAACTTTCACTGCCTTATAAACCACAAGCATGGAGGAGTTGTAGAAGCCCTGTCACTCTTCAATTCACACCTAAATTTATTACACTCTCTGCTGTACACGGTGGTGTTGTGTGTTTTCTAACACTCGCCATTCTTCGTATATTGTGACCACACTGAAATCACGTATGTGCACGCAAACAAATAAAAACCAGATAGAAATTATATTAAAAGGGAGTTTATCAATAAAAAATAAAAAAATCATAAATTGCCTGCGTAAAGCTCAAGTCCACAGTTCACATTTGTAAAATATCTCAGTTTGCCACAAACCCACTTTAATCATCTTTGTTCAGTGAGTTAAAGCAGGATGTGGATATTTTTCAGGACTGTGTGAAGGTCACTCTTTTAATAGATACAGTCTCACAGCATTTGCGTGTGATGTGAGCGATAACTCATCAGACGTAACTGATATTGTGATCCGCCGGGCTCGGTGATGCACGGTCCTTTTTCTTTTAATACCAGCGTTGGGATCTGCTTTTATTCATACGTTGAATTCTCGAGAAGCTGAAGGGTCTGCTGAGTTCAAGTCGGGATTTTTCAGCACACACCAGCGGAGCCAGAGTGGCCTCTTTGTGGCGGAGGTCCAGAGATGCTGGCTTAGTGGGCAGACTGACAGGGAGAGACATTACAGAGAACAAGAGCAGAAAGCAGAACGGAAAATGGAGAAAACAGATTCTGCACGATTCACACGCACACAGGAGTATTAGAACTGGTCTGTCGGTGGATCGACACCCTTATACATCATGTTACAACATACATACAGATCATCTATATTTTACACACATGCATGCACGTAAAACATGAAACAAATGAAAACATGCAAAATAATACATGCAGTGCACGACATGCTTTTCCACTTTGTCTCACGTGCTGGTGAGAAAGCGAGCCAGTGCGTTGAGTAGACGGCCCATTTTTCTCCTTTCCTGTGGTCCAACTGTGAGCGACTGGGGATTTATTTTCGCAGTTCTCTGGAGGGGAGGTCACTTCTTTTGCTGAATTTGAAACATTTGAAGTATCCGAGGCCCCCCATCCCTGTTCCGCATTAAAGGAACGGCCCATTCATTTGGACCTGTCAGAGTCGGTAATGGTTCTCAGATCGTGTCTGCTTACGGCGCGTCAAAGTCAAAAACGGGCCCAGCAAACACCGGCCCTTGATGTCATTATGTAATTTACTTCTTTCTCTCTCTTTCATTCACTCTCCATGAAGATAAAATCTGACAAAAAAAAAAAAGCAAGACTGATTAAATAAAATATTCAATGAGCAGAATTAGATGCAGTCTGGGGAGTCCCTTCCGTCAGATTAATAAGGAGTAACTATTACCTCAGGCTGGGCTGTTGGACACATGGTCTTCAGTGCTTTTTTTTTTTTTTTGCCTCCTGCAAGTAATATTTTACTATCATGGCTTCTGAGAAAATCTGGCTGAAGCTGAAAAGGAAGTTTTCAAGAAGCTTCTGTCACTGAAGGACAATTGATCTGGAGTTCAAAGTGAAACGTTATCCCCAGTGACTGTCCAATAAAACAGCAACAGCAAAAGATCCTGATCCCCAGAAAGTGAGGCATTGACAGTCGGTGATAATTTGCCATCTACAGTGACACTGCTGCGTTGAGTTGTAAACATTAACCGCTGATGGTCCCTTTTTGTCTGTGAAAGTCTAATAACGTCTGAAACACTGCCACCAAGCTCGTATTACATTTAGCGAGGTAAAATGGGTGTTTTGTGAGTTGAAATGGGCCCAATTTGAAACAGACCCACTCATTTTGACTCTGGTCCACTTAGAGTAATTGAATTTGACTGTAACTTTTTTTTTGTTTTTTTTTTGCTAGCCGGCACTACATCACTTACTTTTAAACTGAGAAGAAGCAAAGTTTTTATTGTTCGCTGTTTTTTTCCTCACTTGACCCATAATATCTGTTTAAAAGTCATGCTTAAAGAGGCTATGGTGCAAACTCATGTAAACTCTATAAGGACAAACAGACATGAGGCCAGCTGCCCTTGAGAGAAGCGTGCCAGTTTTTAGTGGGCTAGTTCAGAACTAGGTCAGATATTGTTAGCTTCAAACACGCTGCTCTGGGCACTCTTTCTTGTTTATGTTCTTATGCAACCTTTATAAGATTGATAGATCTGTACTTTTACACATCAGTTCCTTGTAACGCGTGAATGATTACTATTATATTTGATCATTGCAGATAAATGCATGAGACGTAATGCTGACTTTCATTTCTTTTCCCAGCACCAGAATGAATCGTAGTAGTTGATGATGGTTTTTTAGGGGTCTGAGTGTAATTTCAGAGAAAGAAAATTTCAACCTCCCTCACAGGATTCAGTTTCAATAACTTCAGTGGTAACTTTGGGACAGTCATCAGTTTTAACATTTATAAAGATCTGGCGGGGCCCTGCTGTCGTGGCTGCATGATCCCAGAGTTTGTTCAGGTGGCCTTCTCCGTCAGCCTCCTCCTGCCACCATGACTGGTCGTACAAAAAAAGCCCCAGTAAAAGAGAAAGGTGTTGGTGGGAAGGAAAAAAGGCACTTCATGGGTTTATGGTTTCCTATATTCCAGATATAGACGGGTGCGTCAGACGGGGCACATGGTAACGCTCTTTGTTTAGAGGTTACAGCGAAGATTTGTAAAAAGGGTGCAGAGGACTTTTTTTCCAAGTCAGCGTGAGATCTCCAGGCTTCTGGAAAACCTCTAAAGGGGAGGCTGGTTTGTCAAGACCCTTCATGGTTTCATTTGTGAATTAACAAAACAAACTCTTGTAACAGTGAGCAATGGCTGGTCATGTTTGCATTCTTGAGTTGTCCTGTCAAAGGTTGTTATGGAGCGAAGGGCGACTTATTTTTCTTGCAGTTTGCCGTTGGTCTAAATTGGCATCAAGTCTGATTGGTCGATCCGTGTGCTGCTTTCTTTAGACCCCTGCACACCTTTGGTCCAGCCATGTATGTGTTTTTACTCAGAGTGTTCAATTAGCATTCCAAACTCTACATCTGTCTCTAGCTGACATTTCTCTGACAAGCCAGGTAGTGTTGTTGCACGTAACTTACTTATTCATTCCATTTCTTTCTTTATTATAGACATGTCCTACATTGTTCTGGATTCCAACCTGAGCAACACACTGATCAGTGTGATTAAAGTTTGGGCTTGCATTAAAGTCTTGGATGCATCCATCGTTCAGCTTCCAGGATCCGATCGCATCCTGAAGCTCGTAAAACTACTGCTTCACAAAAAATCCTTCCTATGATTGGATCAACCAAACGACTTTTCTCTGGCAGATGATTGGACTTCCTTCACCTTGTCCTGTTTTTATTCTGAAGACATATATCACCAAGTAATCCTTAGACAGGCATGTATTGTGTTTACAACACTGCCGCCATTTACCCAGAACAAATAGTGACAGAGTCCATTATGGTATGTTAACGGGAGTTCTGCTTCACTTGAAGTGGGGTAATTAACAGCGCACTAAGTGCTTCAGCTCTTTTTATTGAGCCACGGTTAAGTGGAAGCCCCTTTTTTACGGGAGTCAATGGTTCATCCACGAGCTTTTTGGGGTTTGGCCAGACAACACAAGGCAACTGACAGTGATTAATGGGGGCTTCGCACGCAGAGAGCCTCTCGCTTCCCATCTTCATTCGACGTGTTCACCTCCTCAGTGGAATTGTAGTTGTAGGAGGCGACCAGGTGAGAAGATAAAGTGGAAAGAGTTGGTACCTCAGTGTGCACAGGTGTGCAGGTGACCTTTTCCGCCAAGACTCTGACCTTATTCCCAGTGTGTGTCAACACTTGAGGTGTGTGTGTGAGTCACCTCCTCGCCTGCAGCGCCGTGTGGAGCGCCATGACTTGTGACTTGCACTAACATGTGGGTTGTGTTTATGTACACGTTTAGCATGTGTGTGGATGTATGTTTAAATTCACAGCTGCTGAAGGTGCCTCATTTTGTGACACACGGCCTTTTCACACAGCGCGACGCTTGTTGTAGTCATTAACACAACATTACAGCACATGAAAGTTCCACTTGTCAATGCACATGTATGTTTTTCTGTTCCCCCTATGTAAATACAGCTCCTCCGTCCACATGTAAAAAGACGAAAGTCACGCGTGTCCACACCCAACGTCTCCCATCTTGCACCCCCATCTTCCCTCGGGGTAATTAATTTTCCCGTCAGGTTGCTTGGATGTGGGGACAGACCATTTCATCACCGGTTTGATCTTTGGGTCTACCCGTCATAGGCTGGTGGCGAAAGACGTAGATCGAGGGTATGAGGGCTCGGCCGCCTGCTGTAGATTGAATAGTTCAGTGTAAGGTATGCAATGGTTTTTGTCATGACTTATCTGTCATAGGAGTCAAACACAGGTGTCAGAGTTAAGAAGGAAGCTGCAGGGGAATCGGAGGGACCAGCTGGGATTGAGTTAAAAGAGGATGGTAGGAGACGGCAACCGCGTGCGCCGTGCGCCATCAGTAACATCAAACCCACGATCAAAGGTAGCATGGAGGCCTTCTTTTCATCGAAGGCAATGCCAAACGGCTTCACATCAAAGATGGAATGACCTCATGTGGGCACACAAGTGGTAGCCAAATCAGGGAGGACAGAATAAACCCAGGCATCAAGGACGCAGAGGGGTGAAGGTGGAGGAGTTGAAAAGAAAAGAAGGAGCTGTCATACATGGCAGATTAAATCCTCAGAAATTAGGCCGATAAACGGTTTATCAGCTGTAAGAACTTTAGATTTCAGAGCAATTTGTGTTGCTATTTGATTCCAACAGATGATGTATTGGTCGTACTCTGGTGGTTTCAAACAAATCGCCATTAGCCAAATATAACATTTTACCAGTCTTTTTTGTCCACATACTTTACTTTTCCGTATGACTGCATGTCGTTCACAAAGAGCTGCTGGGTGAATTTTTAACACTGAATTCGTTTGCATCACTTAGCTCGCCTGGGATTAAAAACAGCGGTGACACTTTAAATGAGACTCACCATGTAGTTCACGATGATTGTGTTTATGCACCCACTAGTGCAGTCATGTCTGGTGGGGTTTCTGAGTATCCGATTGATGGAAAAACCTAAACGCAATCAAACTAAACCGAGTATTTCAACTGAAATACCCCAACAGAAACCAGGAGTCTGTAACATAGAGGTATTTAATCCACCTGTCTGAGACAATATTAAAAGAAATACTCCTTAATAATTGGAGTACAGCAGTAGATACTGAGGATTTTCTTTGCTTATCCAGTATAGTACACAGTTTCTATGAAATGGAGCGGGTAAGCTGAAGATGAGAGGTGGATACACTCCAGCATGCTGGTTATCAGTAAAATACATTTATTTGATTGAACACAGGGAAAGGAATAATAACTATGTCATGCTTCCAAATCAAATCAAAACCAGGAAAACCAGGAGACTTCAGGATATAACTGAATTGCATTGAGGTTGCTGGCTGGGGTTGTTTACCATTGTTACCTCTGCCAAGAAGGTTATGGAGGTTGTATTTTCACCGGCATCTGTTTGTTGGTTTGTTTGTTTGTCTCTAGGCAGGATCACACAAAAACCACTGGACGTCTTTAGAGAGACCTCAGTGAAAGGCTTGTGGGGGAAGAACCCATTAAATGTGGATCTGGAAAAAGGGGCAGATCCATGAATTTTTTCACTTCATCATTTTATTTTTCACTTCTCTCATATTGGGATATTTTGACAACTGTCATGGTTGCACAAAAAAAAAAAAAAATTGTGAAGTTTTTTGCACATCCTCAAGCAGCCATGTAGAAAAAAACTGTAATAAAGGTGAAGATATACGTAAGATGACTGAAACCACGCTGAATTGTTTTGAAAGTTAAGAAATCTGACAAAAAATAGAGAATAAGAATAAATAATTTTCCTATTTTAGGCTTTAAAAACATTTTTTTTCTCACATCTATGTGAAAAATGTTTAAAAAAAAAAAAAAGAGAGAGAGAGAGAAAGAAAGAAAAACATTCTCACCATTACAGATGTTTTTTTTATATTTTTTAAATAAACTGTGAGACTGAACATTTTGTAGCTAAAGAGAATATAATACTTCTTACTGCGGGTCCTTCCAGGCTTTTCTCCTGCTTTGGCACGGTGTAAATGCAATGTGGACACAGATCTGGCAATGTGAGACTAGTGTGGGTCTGGCTCAAGGGTGCAGCCACCACAGAGAATTCCCATCTCTAATTCTTCACAAACTAAATTGCTCTGGTATTTTTTTTTTTCCAGACTTGCGCAGCACAAACAAGGGAGGTGACCGGACTGTGGAAAAGACGTCAGTCTCTCCACATGTCCTCCCTTGGGTGTCGCATCATCTTGAAGCTCAAAAATGTTCCCAGATTGAGTTGTACCCATCTGCTGTTTGTGGAGGGATTAGAGACACGTCTGAGAGACAGGTTGGTAGAACCAACCGCAGCACAACGAGGATGAGGAGCTAGTCGGAAGAACTGGAGGAGGATAAAATGTGCATCTGGAGGAGGAAGAGGGTGACATGTTCGAATGCTGTCCTGAAGATCGACAGTAGGGAAATAATCTCTCACTTCACCCTCTATCGTTTGTCCTGTCAAAGAGAAACGGTCTGGAGCCAAAACACAGTGTCAGCTCCTCTGCTTTGGATAATGAGCTGACTTCATCGAAAGCATAATAAAGGTCAAGACTGACCTCAACAGCAGAAACTCGTGCAAGGCGATTAATATTTCATCAAGTAGATTACAGGATGTGTTCTATATTTTCATGGCATAATAGTTGGAGAGATATAACATCCTTGATGTAAGAAAAAAACTAAATTTATTTGAGATTACTGTGGTAATGTGATAAAACTTTGCTGCTGTGCAGAAAAGCATCATTTGACATTTGGACATTTAAGATTTAAATGTGTGCAGACATCTGTGTTGATGTAGGAATGAATGGTATTGGTCAGAAATGTTTTCAAATCCCTGCTGAGCCAATGGGATCAGCTGGAATAGTTTCATCCTTTCTTGATCTATATTTTCCAAACGTTTAAACCCATCAGGGCCCAAACATTCTAAGGTCAGTTTCTCCTCTCCATCTTCTAGGATGAAGAATCCCAACACAAAAGTCAGGCTGCTCCGAGGCGCTCTTATGTCGCTGTGCTCAATTGAAACCGAGAGGAGGACGATGCCAAAGCACAAGAATGAGCTAAATGCTGTAGAAAGTTGAAACTGTAGCACACCCAACTCTCTTCTTTTGATTTTAATGAAATACTGCTGGCCAAAGTTTTTTTTTATACTTTGAACCAGAGCATAGATGCCGCATTACAAAACCAAAAGCACAATTTCATTTAATTTTTTTTTTTCCAGGATTAAAGTGATCTCAAATCTAAACAATCCTCCTCTATCTGTCCTTCTATTTACTTAATCTTGAGAAAAAAGAAAGAAAAAATTCCCGCCATTCAGGACAAATACAAAAGGAATCGCAGTTTCAGTCATGATAACCGATTTGCTGTGGAGATACCAAAGCCAGGAATTTCAACAGACCTCCCTCCACCGGTGTCTTCATCTCCCTCGCTCATCTCATCCATCAGCACGTATGCGAATGGCAGATTGAAGGCATGAGGCACCATTAGATTTGAGCAGAATGTTTTGGGAATGCTGGAAGGTGTTGTTTTCCTCCCATTTTCCATCACGGTATCTACGACTGTCACGCATTTCGGATAAGCCGAGCATTTGAGGCGCGAAGAGTAAGGCTAGATGGAAAAGACAGACAAACACACACAAACGAAGGGTGTTATGGATCTGTGAGAGATAGATATTTGTTTTGCTGGAGATCAGGTTGGGGAGACGGCTCATCGGAGAACCTCAAACACCTGCATGCTCCATCGCTCATCACCAATGAGCAGGAGTTTGGCAAAAAAAAAAAAAAAAGCGGGTTTGACGCTCGTGATTCACAGCTCGGTTACTTTCATTCTGAGGGGAGGGCCTGCGATTTGGTTTTCTCACCTCCCCCATCACATCGGTAATCTCACATGCTAATTGCATGCTTTAAAAAAAACACACACAAAAACACACACAACTGTCAAAAGAGCTGAAAGTAAGTAAAAATGAAAAACACCCTTTCTACACCCGCCTTCCTGACACATACATTCGTCAACCGTATCAGTCAGTGTGCGAAAGATATGAGCTACCTCCAAGTGATGATGAATAGAGTGCAGGCTACCCTGAACTTTATAATTACGATGATCACACACAGCTGTAATTCACTCGACACACAGCTTGGTCTTGCTTGGCTGGCAAAGACACGCCACACCAATAAATGTGCATTCCTGCTCTCCTCTCAACCCAGATTAAAGGGCCAATTTAAAAGTCAATGTACTCCGAAAGCTGACATGTCTGTGTGTTTTTAACGCGCGGGACTCTCAAAGTCAAGCATTCAAAGCCAAGCAGGTTTATTATTTCAGTTTGTCAGAAGCATCATGGAAAAACCTGCTTATTGGACGCCCGTGAAGCTTCGTGCAAAGAAGAGTTTTGAACTCTTCTCAATATGTTCTGGGTTTATCAAGGAGTAATCCAATGATTTGGATTTAAAAAAAATCAGGGATAATGTAATATAATCCGGGATTTGACATATTTAGCTGGATATTTGAGCAGATCTCAGGTGGGGAGCATTAAAACTAAAGATGCTTCAATCTTCTTGGTTTTTAATCTTGCAAATTTTAACCTTTGATTTATTAGGCCTAAAATGATTTAATCTGTGGTTGTTTTACACGCTGTACATGATATTGGACTTTTTTTGCGCCCTGCATGTGTGATAACGTTTGGAGCATCACATCAGGCAGCCATGTAACACACTGTCAGCCATTAAATATCAGAATGGCTTCTGTAGGAGCCAAAATGAATGTTTGTTTGCATTAACCCATACGTATATGTTCTGTTTGAGCCACATCCCAGACTCACCCCCATCTAGTGGCTGGACTGGAGCATAAAGGTCCAGTCATCCTACCTGCAGGGCGTGGCTGGAGCAGGAAGACACAGTCTTTAGGCGTAACCTCCAAGCTTTAGCTTAGACTGCTCCTCCTTTGTAAATTCTAACTTTATCAGTGCAATCCTTATTTGAATTTAACATTTGATCTTCTGGTCTTCTGTATTAATTTTAGTTTGAAATAAATCTTGGTTTATTTTTTGGCTACAAGCATTTGTGGACCTTGGATCATTTTGGACTACTAGAGAGTCAGACATTTTTGCTCGGCAACCAATAGTAAACCAATATTAATAGACCCAGGAAAAAACCATTACAGCTTCAAACCTGAGAACACTTCCTGGGAGTACACTATGCACTGCCATGATTCTACAGTAGCCCTATCTGGACAAATTTAGTGTTGACTAAGGGTCTTTTGCGATCTAAGCAGCCGCTGTTGTCTATTTCTTTTGTTGTGGTTGTTGGCATTTCATTCAGTTCGTTGAACTCACCGCTAGTTGCGGCTAAATGCTCCACGGTGGACCCCAAGGTGTTTGAAAACAGCAAACCCCCTGCCACCACCGCTACGACACACACATTGTGTTGTTATCATCGGCAACCCAGAAGCTTCCCGAAAACAAGTCAACATGCCAGCATGTCTATTACCCACAATTCTTATCTTCAATGTAAATAAGGGCTCCCGTCCTGTCTAGATTGTGTCTTTTAACCTGAGCTTTGTCAGCCATCCTCAGTCACAGGCTGAGAGAGAAGCAGCTGAACCCTCACAAAGATGCTGTTTCACGCATCCTGTTCTATACCGTCTGCTTTCTTAGACGTTGTCGAAGGGTTTGCTTCAGTTGCTGGTGGGAGAAGTGACCTGTAAACGCTTACAGGACTCTCATTTATTCACATGGCAGATGGAAATGTCAGAAAACAATTCAATTAATCTTTGGCAGACAGCAGGAAAACCGTGTGGGCGACACACACAGATAAACACACATGCATAAAATGAGAGAAAAAAAAGAAGGACAGATTAGGAGACATAAACATGGATTGTGAAGGGAAACGTGCCATGGAAGCCATCCTGCCACAGACGAAGACCGTATAAACAGACTGACTGCTAAAGTGTTGGCAAGCACAGAATCACAGATCGACTGTGGAAATCCATTTATAAACACCGTCTATCAGTGGAAGGAGAGGAAGGATTGGTCAGTGGTGCCAGACTGTGTGCACATGACGTGCACCCATATAAACCAGTATGAGCATATAATGACAAACGATTTCACCGTCATCTGAGATGCATATGAACACATGAGTTCTCAATCAATGATTTCCAGGTTAGTAAATTAATTTGGAGAGCATTGTTGTTATTTTGCGGAATAAAAATAGTGTAATAGTGAATATATAACATGATCCCTTTTTTTTTTCTGTGTATGTAATGTCAAAACTGGAATACTGCTATACATTAAATCACTACCACACCCAACCTTAGAGGGCTGAACACGGGATTACAAGCTTTTATCTGATGCATTTCTGTAGATCCGTGTTCGTACGTACGTACGTATGGCCGCCTGTCTACACATATTTTGGGCGTGGAGGATCAGACCTGTCGGAGCCCTGAAAGTTTATTCCTACTCTTTATAGACATCGTGTAGAAGTTGTTTTACACAACCTCAAAACCCACGGCCATAAATTTGTTTGAGCCTCTACAAACTGGGATGAGTTACTATCTTCAATCAGAGCAGACAGATGTCTGCATTAGTTGTGGTTTGTTTCCTATCTGGTTTGCCTATAACATCCCATTTATTCTTTATCGTATGTTGCCACATCTGAGAAAGCCATGTACAAAATAAGTCCCAATGCTGACGCCATCTATACATTACAACTAGAATACAAAGTACAGAACATTTTCTGGTTGCGCATTTATCGTCCAAACAAAATGTTTTTTACTTGGCGGGCATGGAAATAAGTGGAGGTAAAAATAGTCACAGTATAAAAACACATTCCTGAAGAGTGACAGACATTTGCCCGTGTGCTTTAAATGTTACTGTACAGGAGAAATATTGTTGAGCAGGCATGTTCCCAGAAACCCTGTCCTTTTTCGTCTGTGTGCTGAAAAGGATAATTGCTCATCTTGGGTCACACAAGATGCCTCGCTCCTTTTCCAATGGCAACACGAACTTTTTCTGCATTCTTGAGAGAAGAGTCACAACGACCTCGTCTCCGGCTCCCGGAGTTTGTTTGTGAGTGTAAAGAAAAGACTGAATGTGTGGCAACATGCATACGTGTATGTACAATATGTCTATATGCGTGTTTGTACAGAGGCTACAGAACACGGATGCAGATTTTTTTTTCATCGGAAGGGAGGAATCAAGAGAGCGCTCTGCTGGAGTGGGTTATTTGTGTGGGAGATGGGGTTGTGGGGGGAGGAACTTCAGTGGTGTTTGAATATTTGTGAGTCAGACTTTAGCAATGAGGGAGTAACAGAGGCCATGAATGAGTGCTTGTTTTTGTGGGTCAGTGGGCTCCTTTGTTTTAACCCCTTCAGCCTTTTTCTACCTATGCACAGGAAGCAGCAGCTCCACCCGTTGGTTGTGTTTGACCGAAAGACAAATCATGTGAGCGGGAGAGGAAGTCCAACACACGACGAGGGAGACTAAACCCTTTGTAGTCTCTCGCGGGTCTGTGCAAAAGCTCTCAGATAATTGGCGCATTTACGCCGGGGATGTGAGGCTTGCGTTTGGTCGCACGCGCTGTACAAAGCTTCATCCACCGAAGGCAGAGGTTAATTAGAGCGAGGTCGTCTTTCTAGATCAGAATTGGAACTCTAAACTGTCGCTGACATTTCGCTGAGGGCCAAATGTGGTGGAGGAAGCCTTGGTGCTTAGACTTGTGTGCACACAAATTGCTTGCTATTTATGCAGCTGCTTTATTCGGGGAAAAGTTCCAGATGAAATAGCCATTTCAGGATGTGAACTAGATGGGGGAAAAAAACCCGCCGTGTCTAAATACTGTATGTGCACCTGGTGCAACTCAATCAAAATCACGAGGGCTGACCTCTGGGATGAATCTAGGCTTGAAGAGATGTGCAGGTAATTGACTTGGCAGGATTCCACTGATGCGCTCTGATTGCTTCATAATGAGCGGACCAACGTCAGACCCTCAAAGACCAATTTTCCTGTTTGTTTTTTTTTCTCCACTGTTGTCCTTATAATACTCATTTATCCCTACTATTATGTTGGTTTACTGGAATGTGAAAGAAGAGGAGCATTTCTCAATGTCTCAGTGAAAGATGCTTTTGGTTTATTTCACCCATGTATCAAATTGTGTGGAAGATGAACAAGAACGACATCTTAAGAACACCTTATAATATATCATATGGATGTGACATAGGCTTCAACATCAACAGCTTTTTTGATACTGCGCTTAAATTATGTTTTAATCTATTATATTTTACCGCTGTGATTAATATTCTAGGATTTTGAGCTTTATTTCATCCTTTGCTGTTTGGTATTGTATGAGACATAGAATATTTATCTGCTCCTGGAATTGGTGCTGAGGAACGAGTCAACCGAATTAAAGTCCGTAAAACTTTGAGCAACAGGATGAGGTATGATTCTCTCCGGATTGGTCAACTTAAAATTGAAGTTCTTTAACGTTAACTTCTCCTTGCAGTAATAATTTCCAGTTCCCCTGTGGATGACCTACATTGGTTTAGGGTTACCTACATTGGTGTTTATTTATCTAGAAGAACTGGGAAACCTTTCTGGAAAAGATTTATCTGTGGAATTGCTGTTGAAACCATTACAAATTGATTTCAACACAGCTTGCATTGCTTTAAATCTCAGAAAAGGATATTTGAAAACTTGGCTGGATCAAAACAAACAGAATATAACACAAATCAAGGACACCAAGTTCACGTGGCCTGAGGTCTGCATCACAGTTCAGGTGGCCTGACCTTGAAACCGAGGCCGTGAGGCCTGCAGGACCTGGTGTTATTTTTCCTGGTACAACATCAGAGTCTAAATAAACTGCTGCTGGCTTTCGGATGAATGAGCTTCACATGGGCTCATACGGAGTGATTCACCAGAGTACGAACCACAGCAAGTCTGGAAGTGGGAGGAAAAAAAAAAAAAAGGATATCAAAAGATCTCTGACACCTCCCCTTCAGCCACACAGGTTGCGAAGAGGACATCTGTCCTCCGTAAACTCGCCAAGGATGTCACTGGAATGTCTGGAATGTCTTAAGCCTTTGTGGTCAGCGGGCCCATGAGCCGTCAAGTCATTGGGCTACAATTGTTTCTCCAGTCTGGCAACAAAAGGCCTCCACCCCTCACCTCTGTTGGATCCGCTTTGGTCCAGGTCTGAGGAATTTCTACCTCAGAAGTTATGATTTTGACCCCCCGGGTCAGCCAGTTGGGGACCACCCTCGTCCAAACATATCAGCTCTCACATTGTCCGAGAGGTTCATATTTTGGTTTGTAGTATCATATTGAGCATATTTTGTGATATAAGGTTGACATCAGCTGCGAGGAATGTCTGTCAGTTCACTAATCTTTCCCACCCTGCTCAGCGTGGAGCTCATGACTAAAGTGTGTCATTAGCGTATGAAAGATTTGTGTTTTGAGAAGGAGACATCAGGGAGGTTTTCGTGTCTGTAGCCGTCTTTGATGTTGACAAGCGCCCAAAAAACTCTTGGCGGAAAATGTTCGCATGGTCAGAGGAACAAGTTATGGCAGCTGCCGGCTAATCACAGAATAATTGTTTTGTAAGATATTTTTTCTGTAATGAAAAAAAAAAAAAAAAGCATCTGAAAAATGTTTTCCGTGAAAGTGACATGGCATGTTTTCATTTTTCAAGGAATTCAAAATCCTCCCTTCGGTGTCAGCTCATAGTTTCATCCTAATGACGGCTCCAGTGAATCTCAAAGGTTTTCATCTGGAGTTTGCGACTGAGGAGAACAAAGTGAATATTTGGTTTAATAAAATTTGTTTGACAGTTTAGGATCTATAGTTATCTTATTCCGATAAAAGTTTTATTTCCTCTCATGTCTAATAAATATGAAGTGACACAAAACAGCCAGGTCTTTTTTTTGGTCTTTTTTCTTTTTCCTGTGGCTCAGCTTAATGGAAACAGGATAAAAACTTGTTTTCTTTGTTTGAGTTAAATAACAAAATGACCGACCAGCACACCTCAATGTCTGGAAAAAAAAAACAAAACAGGTTTATTCAATTAGTTTATTTACTACAAAATAAAAAAAAATCTCAATGTAAAATGTACTGTGTGGTTCAGCACATGCTGGGGGGGGGACACTCTGTGGTTCTACAAACAAAAGCGAAATACTCATCTTTGCATTACATGGTAAGAAAGAATCTTGATTAATATATTCCAAACTATTTCCTTTTACGGTCTGAGCTAGACAAGATGTTCTCCTTCTCCCACATGCCCAAAACATTTATTAAATAACCTTTGTTTTGTTGTTTTTTGATGCGTAGATAGCTATGTCAGTTCTGTGTGAATCCTATCCTTACTTTCTCCTCTTCGTCTCCCCTGCCTTATCTTCATCTTTTTAATTTTTTTGGTAAACCACAGCCATGCCTTTCATTGCTTCTCCTCCCCCTTCGATGTTTTCCTCAGCAGCTTAATATTCTTCAGCTGTCTACAACAAAGAATCATCTTCTTTCTCCTTTCACTGTCTTTTTCTCTCTCAGTTTATTATTGCTATCTGCTCCCCAACTCCTCTCCAGTCTTTATCATTCATCATCCTCTTCAAACTGATCTTCCTCTTACGATCGCTCTATCCTCCTCTCTTGTCTCCATCATTTCATCCTCCTCCCGCGCAAATTTTTTTTCTTTTAATTTTACCCCCTCCACCCCCACTTCACCTCCCCACCCCACCCCCAAACACTGTTGCGTGCGATGGAGAGAGGTATACTCTTTCATCAAGCCTGCACAAGTGGAGGGAGGAGGGGGTCAGGATTGGGGGAATAGGGTGGTGGTGGTGAAGGAGGGCTGCTGGGACAGATCCATTTACAAAGAGCTATCTTTTCTGCTTTTTTTTTTCTTTTTTCCCCAACAGAAACTAACATCTATTTTGGAGAGAAGGAAAAAAAGAGGAGAAACAAAGATGGGAAGGAAAACCACACATGTTAGCAAACGCATTCTGAAAAAGGGTCATCAGTCACAAAGGGAATGCCTCAGGAACAACTCATCAGTCTAAAGCACTTTAGATGAGACGTCCCGACATCAGCTGTCCCCTTAAGCGGGCATCAAACGGGACTCACCTGCCGCCACAGAGAGGTCGCTTTTATTTGAAACTCAACCCCCCCCCCCAAAAGAGTCTCCTCACCCCTTGTCTTGGAGGGCAGCACAGACCTGGATATCAGTCTCTGATGTTCCTCTTTTCTTAAATCAATCCAAGAAGTTCACACACACACACACACACACGCACGCACACACACACACACACACACACACACACACACACACACACACGCACGCACGCACGCACGCACGCACACACACACACACACACACACACACACACACACACACACATCCGTGGCTGCTTTTAATCTCCTCATCATGAGATGAACCACAAAACCTCCTCATAGTTGTCTCCATTCCCACAAGCGAACTCGGGACAAAAACACGTTTTCATTTATCTGGTTAGATCTCCTGTCGGTGCCTTCCTAGCCTTCCTATTGTACAAAGCACAAACGGATAGAATGATGCTTGAAAAACAAAAACAAGGTAGAAGGATGAGAAGCGATGGGATAAAGAGTCACTGCTCTGAGAGTGATTACCTCAGTGGTTAGCACTTCATTACCTTGTGTCTCACGTTGTTTTATGTGTGTGGATGTGTCTTAGGTGGGCTGTAATGGGATAGGGAATGTCAGGCGCCGCATACTCCCGGGAAGTCCTCCCCCCCCCCCCTTTTAAAACAGAGACAACCCTGGACAGACCACCCTGACAGGGATTAATGTAGACAGAGGTTTTGCTGCCAAGTCATCTGAATGTGACAAAGGATTCCGAGAGGTCACATAAGAATAACCAACCGCTGGTAGTGATATTTCATCACAGGCGCACAAGTGTAGCAGATTGTCACATAAAACAAGGCACTGAAACATGAAATTGTGCAACTTTATTCAGAATCATATTACTTTATTGATCCTCAAGGGTGGGAAATAGCTTTTTGTTACAGTTTAATTAGTCCCCAACAGGATAAAGTGACTGGATCTGGGGAGAAATGTAATCCCGCAAGGATCAGCTGATTTTTTTTAAAATGTTACGATCTGGGATCAATGCGTTTGTGTGTTGTGGTCGTACATAAATCCAGCTTCTGCAATTGATCCAAATGTGAATGCTGTACTTGGTTATGACATGCTACATGCAGGCTATGAAACACCAAAATAATTAATCTCACACTTAATGTGTCATCAAGGCCCCCGTCCGTGTGAAACAACCACTTGTGGAGAGGAAACAGGATGGGGAGGGGGGAGTGGTGGAGGTGGATATGAATCAGTGACATGTCAGTCTGATGAATGCCAGTCAGTTGGCGTGGATAAAGCACCGCCAAAAGGTGGCACAGCAAGAGAAAGTGTGAAGGTGTTACGACATATCAGGCGGTTGGAAACCTCAAAAACATGCTGAGCAGAGACAAATAATAATGTGTTGTTTTCAGCAAACCTACAAATCAAGCAGAAGATTAACATATATACAGATGAAACAGGAAGTGTCTTTTTTTATTTTTAACTCTGGCGGTGCGGTGGCTGTAGGATAAAACCGGATGGGAGTTTCCCCGGTCAATTTTGGGGACTATTTAAATTCACATAAAGAACGAACAGGCGAGGAAGGCAGAGAGGAAAATTGAGGAAAATGAATGGAAAGAGAATGGAAAAGCAGAGGGAGGGGAAAACGAAAAAGGAACTTTAATCACAGAAACACTGACCCATAAAAAAAAGGAGAAGCAGACACAAGTGGAAACCAGAGGAATGTTACCCAGCTGGGGGATCCATCCATCCATCCATCCATCCATCCATCCAGCTTTTTCTGCTGTATTTCTACTTAAATCTATGGGAGAATTAGTGTAGGGCAGGGGAATGGTGAGAGAAAAAACCTCTGAAACACAAACTAAATTCAGGGATGAGCAAAAGCCAGTGGTAAAACCCTGCAGCCATGGAATTGTGTCCTGAAGCAGCCAGGCCACACATCAGGGCGCTCCCGCCAAGAATGGCTTTGCTTCACACCCTTTTCACACTGTGGAGAGAGACAGCCTCCGTACACTGAGCTGAAGGCTATTGAAGTACCAGACTGGCCAGTAAGCTGGAAGCCCCGGCCACGATGTCTGACGGGCTTCCTTCTCGTCTCCACTCTCCCTTCTCCATCACTGAGACTCAACCCCACTGTGCCGGAGCTAAACCCACATCCCCTTATTGAGAGCCAAAGCCAATTAGCTGCATCCATATTCACACTGCTGACTGTTCGCTTTTCATACTCTCTTGCGAACATCTTAATGTTAACAAGAACAAGATGTTTTGTGATGGGAATTCTTATCAGTAGCCTGAGGATTGGAAAGGACGCAGCGCTCACTAAATTTCACATTCCAACATCTCCTCGGCTTCTGAAGAGGCAAAGAGTGCAGGGATGCATGTTTTAAAAGACTTGGCTGTGTCCCATTGTGTTATTTTTACACCCTTGTACTCATGCACTAATCACACGGCCTGAGGGAAACAACTACCTCAGTGGAGGAACTCTCATTGTTGTTTGTTGAGGCAGACTGTAACTTACTGAAGATGATAGAGACACATAAAATACAACCTACAGTTTGCAACTGTGGCGTGAATGAACAAAACAAAATTGGTGCAGCCATGAATTCCTGGAATGACACTATTGTCCCAAGTAATTTTATATAGTAACTTTATATTGGCATGTCTAAACAGGAATGGACGAGTTGCAATGGAGGTGGGTTGTCCGATCCCTGTATGACTGAAGCCGGAGCTTGATTTGCATTGCCAGCAGTAAGTCAGGCCTACTCCAGGTGCATGTTGGAGATATGGTGAGGATCTCAGTCACCAGGGAGGAACTCAGAGTAGAGATGCTGCTCCTCCATATCAAGCAGAGACATCTGAAGTGGCTCGGGCATCAGTTTCAGATGCCTCCTGGTCGCCCTGGGGAGGTGTTCCGGGCATGTCCTATTGGGATAAGGTCTCGGGGAAGACCAAGTCCATGCTGGAGAGAGTATGTCTCTCCACTGGCCTGGGAACGCCTCAGGATCCCACCGAGAAAAGCGAGTATGAGGTGTCTGGGGAGAGGTAAGCATGGGCATCTCGGCAGAGATTGCTGTCCGTGTGACACAACTCTGGAAGATATATATATATAGACACACACACATATAAAGAAACTCAAGCAATACTGACCACAGCATCTCTTCCATTGCTTAGCAGTCTATGCATGCCTATATAAAGTACCTATTGCATTGTAGCCCACCGTCGTCACTGCTAGGTAATCTTGTGGAATGATTGGGCTTGCCTGGTCCATTGATGTTAGTGACTGGCAAACTGCAGTATGTCTCTCGACAAGGCCCAGCTCAAGCGGATCTCTGCAATCATGAGCAACAGGTGGGCTTGGACAGTGTTCCCTCCACTGCAAACAATTTTGCCTTGAAACCCCTCAAGCCTGATCCAAGACAGGAAAAACCTCCCATTAGTGCTGCTTATTTTCTTTTCATGGACCACACACACAAGCACATGCACGCACACAAACACACCAAAACATGTAAGCAAGGCTGTATTATATTCACTTTCATTCATTTCCTGGAAAACTAAATGTTAACCATAACCATGATATGACTAACAACAATCCTTGCCTTAAAGGAATAGGTCAACATTTACAATATGCACTTATTTACTTTCAGATTGTTAGATCTGGAGGCCAACAACACCACCGTTAGCTCTGCTTAGCTTAGCACAAAGGCTTGAAACAGGGGTAAGCAGCAAGCTTACAATGCACTAACAAAACTCCCACGTACTGTAGCTTTAGTTAACCACACAACCTGGCAAACTGAAGCCAATGAGAATAGCAAAGAGGCAGTGTGAAACACGTTTTCAGTGTAGATTAGCATGTTCAAGTAACAATGCTGTTTTTACATGTGTATATAGAACAATAAGACAGCAACAATTGCAGATATTCATTTCCATGACTTCAAGATTTTTTTTTTTTACATATTGGTGACTCATATTTTTCAGGATGTCTGCATAGAATTGAAGGTGAACCGACTCTGTGTGCTTTGGGCCCAAAAAAAAAGCTTCGAATCATTCATTCTGCAACAAGAAACTGCACCAAATGAAAGACTCCATAAAGTGCTGACTACAACACCATTGCAACATCATTAAGTATGGGTGGATAAACACAAACCAAAGTTCAGCTGTATAAAGCTGTGCTGAGCTGGTTCAGGACAGAGGAAAGTTCTTTCCCTTCCCTCCAGCATTGTGTTCCTGCTGGAGGGAGCGTGAGCTATTGCCACAGCCACAGCAGGCTGAAAGTTGTAATCAGAGCCCCGAGCCGTCCGCCCTGCACTGGGACTCTGGAGTGGTTTGAGAGTGGGCCAGACATTCCAGTAGAGATTGCCGCCCAGACACCCAGCAGCAGCCAGCCAGCAACGAATTCCAGAATAGCAGCGCTGCCGCTAAAAATAGTCCTCTGGACAGGAGAGGGGTGGAGAGCTTGTGTGGAGGTGGCATGTGGAAGGAGGATGAATGATAGAGGAGTGGAAGCTGAGAAGGAGAGGATGGGCGGTTTATTCCATTCCATATCCAGTCACAATGTTATCACAGCGGTGCAGAGGAAAAGGAGGTCTGCAGGGATGTGAGTTCGGAACCTGTGTGAGTGATTTCCACGAAACAGTGAGGAAAAACTGATGAGAACTTTAAAATGTGCACATGTGAGAAATTCATGAATTTGTGTGCGCAGGCTTATTCAAAAAACAATGTGTCAGCTAACCAGCGGAACACACGCTTCACTGTACTCAGGACTTTCCTCAGGCCCGAGTCGCTGTTTATTTTTCCTGCAATGAACGGGCAGCTCGGTTTGCAGCAGCCATTCTAAACCTTCGCTGTGGAACATCCTGCCTGTAACAGCAGCCAGATGCAGCAGGGCCGCGCTGATCTCGCCCAATCCTCTGCCAGATTTTGCTCAATTTACTGTATATCCCCTGACTTTCTTCTCATGAAACATTTTTCAGAAGACAAAAGAAGTTGTAAACTGTTTTGAAGCGCATGTAAATTCTTCGGCTTTCATGTCTCAAGTCCCTCTGTGTCATGGTTTTTATCCATAGCAGCTTGAGCTGGCTGCAAGAAAAGGCCTCATTTCAAGTCAGTGCTCAATGCTAACAGCAGTGCATTTTTTTTTAGCCTTTAACGTTTTGCAGACCAGCATATCTGCAAGGCATATGGAGCTGGCGTCATACTTTGAGATGGGATAGGGTATTAGGAAGGGGTCTAGGGTTGATTAGCATTTTGAATATGTAGTTGGGTATGCTGCTGCACCAGTAAACCCCCACCTCCGGGGGCAAACAGGCTCACCTTCTACAGATGCATGGAGGAGGGTGAAAACGAATACTTCAGAGGGTCGAGCAGCTGGACTGTATTTAGGGGTCAAAAAGTGAACCAGACATTGTTCTAAAGACATAAAAAAAATCCCTTTGAAACTCAAATCATGTCAATGTCAAGAGTGCAGCTGCTGAAATTTCATCTGAACTTTATATTATTTTTTCTATAGTCCAACGAATGCTGGCCTTCACATACAAATGACACTTATTTGCCACAAACATTTAAATTTCCACAACAGCTTTATCATTATTTTCCTTTGCTTGTATTTTTATGAGGTTTGTCCTTCGATTGGAAATTGCAGTGAAACAAAAACAGACCTGCACTTCATCCGAGGTTAATTATCTTGTTCCTTATGAGAAAACCTCCCAAAATAAATAATTACGTTAGACCACTGATTGATCTAGTTTTCTCCAGTATGCAGTCAGAATGACAAAAATGAATATTGATGTAGGAGGCATTTATAAATAGAAGGCTTAGAGACTAATTTTACAGCACAGTCTTGCTTCCAAAGGCCAATTTCCGACTTGGGATAACAGTTTCAATGTGTTGAGGAATTCTAAATCCTGCTCTGCAGAATACCGTAGAAGTATTTGATGTTGTCTTCTGAGTGAGTCCTGCAGCTTGTGTCTGGCCAGCATGAGCTGAGGCGTGCTGTCCTTCTCATCAGTACCAAAGTCCCAAAGGATTGCAACGCTTCCAGCCAACCACCCACTCCCCCTCGCAAGATGTGGATCGCATTAACCTCAACAGCAGCAGCAGCTATGTTCTCCCTCAACAATCTGGTGGCTTTCCGTGTCCTAAAAAACAGACGCTCTCCCTGAGACAGACACAAACTGTGTTCTTTTTCTCCATGTTGTCTACTGTTTTTTGTCCGAATCAATCAGGTTTCTAATGACTAAAAATTGGTTTTCTCCAGAGACTGTCATAGTGTAGTTTTCTAGTATTAGCTGCAGGTGTGGTGGGTAGAAAAAATAAACCTAACTATTGCATGAAGTTGGAATATCAACACTTTTGTCACATAACTACCCTGATTTATTTTTACATTTGCTCTGTTTTCATCATTGTTCAGGTTCAGACATTACATACCTGTTGTTTTACCGTGCACTGGGTACAGAAGTTTCCACTGGATAATTAATAGCCAAATTTTGATTGAAATTAGCCAGTATTGGAATTTACTTGGTTAATAACACCTTTTGGCAATGAAAATACTAATGAAAATGAATGTGGTTAATTTATTGGTCCTGGTACTGGTGTCTTCCTTAAAAATGACTACCTTAAATAGGAAATGATGATTAAGTGAGCGTCATCCAATGAACATCCTAATATGCTCAAAAACATATTAGATTTTCTCAGGAATCTTACATAATCCTAAGCAGATGCGTAGTGAGAAATGAATTGTTCCACAGAGGTGGTCTAAAACTCCCCATTGGATTTTCACTAGGTTTAACTTGGTCGCTATTAGTTTATTGTAGAGTTACGATAATGAAAACTGTTTACAATCGCCTTTAAAACCAAGAAGAAATAGCTTTTAATTACAGGACTTTGGATGATCCATCAAATGAATTTAAAGGAGTGAATATGTGAAGTATTTGTTCCAAAACTGTCCCAGGCTCAGTTTTAGAGTGGCTTTAGAAGGGCTTGCTGTCAAATTCTTGATGGTTATTGTTGAATTTTATGACAAATTCTTTTCAGCTGGCTCAAAATGACTTGGAATTTCTTTGTGTGGCATTTTAGCCATTTGGCGCCCATCTCTTAAGTCATTATTTTAGAAATGAAGTTGGACATAAGGGGTCTCAAGGTGGTGCAGAGGGTAGAGCCATCATCTCGCAGCAAGAAGGTTCTGGTTTTGAGTCCTTTCTGGGCACTTTGTATGTTCTGTCTGTCTGCATAGAGCTTCTCTGGCTTCCTCTCACCTCCACAAACATGCACTTCAGGTGAATTGGTCAGTTCCAAATTGTCAATAGGTGTGAGTGAATGATTGTATGGGGATTCATGCTTCGTGTGCCAATGTGTCTGGGACATCTCCCAACCAAATGCCTTTAAGTCCGCCGGGATAGGCTCCAGCAACCCCCATGACCCACGAAAACAGTAGAAGTGGTTAAGAAAATGAATGAAGGATTAAATGAATGTTGGAAATAGATCTGCTGACCTCGCTAATACATTCCTGGAGGTTTTTGGGTCACATTTTCATAATAAGGAAACCAGGACATCCAATAATAGCTTGCTTGGCACGTGCCCCAACCGTCAGAGGAGCAGTATTTGTATTTGTAATACTGTCTTCGATTTTGTGTATTTATTTATTTTGACCAGTGGATCAAACAAAAATAATATAGTTAAATTGTGAATCTTCTATTTTTAAGCTATTCTGGAATAAATGAAAGAAGTGCTGTGTGTGAACCAACATCCCATAGGCAGTGTCTTGCTTTGTCACTAGGATGGAGGGCATTAACAGTATGTCACACATTGAAAAATAAAACATGTACACAGATGTACGTCGGGGTGTTTCCAGGACACATCCTGTGCGATGTGACTGTTTATCTGACAAATGATTTACACTCCAAGGACCACACACAGCACAAAAGCAGATTTCAAGATCCATTTATTTGAGTTGATACAGTAAAACAGAGGCATTGTGTTGAGTAAAAATACACCCAAAGGGATGAATTAAGACATTTTGCAGGACCTCTTTTTTATTTGCTCCTCTTAAAAATACACACTTTGCCACTGCCTTCACAATGAGATGATACCACTCTGTTTTGAACAAACAAATGTCTGTATACAGGACGTCCTGAACACAACAAGTAATATAAAGCAGGCCAAAGCTTGATGTGTCTTGATTCAAATGAAATGGCTTGATCACCAATAAATACAAGTATAAAAACACATTGATAATAATTCTTATTATCCAAATCAAAGAAAAGTTCATAAAAGATGCCAAAGGCATAAAAATGTAATTCACCTTGGCAGTCCAGGATCACCAACAAAAAAAAAAAAAAAAAAGTGGCAATAGCCAAAAATGGTAATGAGCAATAATAAAAAAATAATACTTAAATAACATAATACTAATTAATTATTATTGTCATAACAATATCCAGTCAAGTTTTCCTATAATTAGACTTTCTGCTAACTAACAGATATGCACCACTTATTCCAGTTTGGCAGAGTTTTACCATCAGATTCTTTCCACTCTTGGTTTTCTGCTTTGGTAGAAGTGGAAATACAATTTTGTTGATATGTTAATACATTTCACCGCAATGTGCACTATTCCAAGTCATTGATAAATTGGGTTGATGGGGTTTGGTCACCCCAAATGAAAACTGAGACTCCAACAATTTTAAACCAGACTTGTTTCTGGAGAGAAATTCTAATACTTCAAGGAAGGAAGTATTTTCTGCCATAACATAAAGCAATATAAAGTTTCTTATATTTTGGAAAATCAAAAACAGAAGCATAATAAAACAAAATACTAACATAGTATAATTTTCTCACTGTAAATCCAGTTGACAATAAAATGCAATACAAAAGAAAAAAAAAAAGCAGTATAATACGAAACGGGTCTGTCATTCGAATCCATACCCAGGACCTTGTCTTCACGGGAGAGGGGTCATCTACTGCATGGTTTTCTGTCCACATCATTTGATATTCTAGGTGATGTCAGTTACTTTTCTCCCACTTAACGCCGCTGTTGAACACACGTTCACGGTCTATGCAGAACAAACAAGTCACATGCTGACCGACCCTCGAGACAAGCTGTATCAACAGCCTCCAGCATCTCAAATAAAAACCGAAAGAGAAAAACCAAATAAACGTGAGGTAAAGCCAATGTGGGGGATGATTTCATTCACCGATGGGGATTCCCTCGTCAAAGACTCGCTGGTCTCTGACTTATCCATTCCTCTGAATCACGTTCATCACATCTTTGGTATTCCGAACAAAAAAAACAACAACAACTTTCCATCTAGTCTTTCTACTCACTTTCTTTTCCTCCACTATTCTACTTTACAATCCCTTCAAAAAGACTTCTAACTTATTTTTCTTTCCCACAGGAAAGTCCGTTCTAGTCTTAGCATCTTTTCGCACATCATCACTCTTTTCGCCTTTTTCACCTCCCTCTACCTGTACATCTCTACACCTCTGCCTCTCTTACAGTCAAATGAAAACAATAGCAGGCTAATTGTGCTTGGTTGACATAATCGACTAGTATACACAGCTGGACGGCTGAGCACAGACCGCAGATCCCACCTGTGCTGAGTCGGACTAGTGCCCGATTAAGATCTCTGGCACTATCACGTCTCCAGCCTCCCGTCTGAGGAATTTGATGTGTCATCAGCAGGCTAAAACAACCCACCTCAGCCCTTTTGAAGAGCTAATGGTGAAATATTAACTCGTCGGACAATGGAAGCTCTACTGTCTTTGGCAAAGCAAAAAAAAAAGTCTCTCTCTTGGCAGCCTGTCTTATCAGGTAGCCTTGAAAGCATGAAAATATGCAAGTTTAAGAGAGCCAGATACATTCCAGGCCTGTTAGATGGTGTCTACGCCATCTCCCTTCACTAAATGTTGCACGAGGTGAGCCCCTCCAGGCCTACGGTACCCCCTCCCAAAAAGAGAAATTAAAAGAAATCTGTGCTCAGCCTAGACACCTAAATTGCTGACAAGCCAAACTGGAGCCTTAAACACAGACGAAGAACACAGACCAGTTCTTCTTCAAGGCCGGCAATACATCCAAATATATCTCTGTGTGTGTCTGTGTGTGTGTGTGTGTGTGTGTGTGCGTGTGTGAGAAGAAGAGACTGTTTGATCTAAACTGTCCGAAACTATCCTTTGAACAAAACATGTAAAGCTTTTGCTGAAGGTCCCGGGTCCCTCCACATTCGCAAACATAACCCCGAAAACCCCCCCCAAAAAAACCCAAAAAACACACAACTGGTGACAGGTCGGCCTGTTTTTTTTCCCTCAACTTTAAGGAAACGACATACATAATTTTCATTATGAATCACTAAAGGCACTTCCTACATATTCCCTGGTATCATACACAAATATAGGACATATGCTTTTAGGAAGGTGTATTTGCCTGTGTGTTTTACAAGCACAGACATACTTATATATGCTTAGTTTCTCATAACTGAGTAAAATAATTATATATGTCAGTTCCACCCAAAGAGTTGAAGACTCTTCCAGTAAAAGCCAGCACCCACCAGTTTGTTTTTTTAAAAATTCAGACTAAAAGCTACTAAAATATTAATAAATAAACAGTAATTTCAGTTATTTTTGGATCAAGACCCTGGTTTTGTTTCTTTTTTTTCCTTTTCTTTTTTTTTTTTTTTTGAAAGGAAGTAAAGATCACAAAAGCATGTGCTCCGCGTGAGTTTTTAAGGTGCTTTTGTAAACTCAAACTGGGTGGTGTACGACGAGAGCAAACCAGTTCCTGGTCGCTGCGTTTGTGAATCTAACTTGCCTTTTTGCTGAATATGTAAACATGTTGAACACAGCAAAGTCTCTGGGCGGGCCAAGAAAGCAGACTGGGTGGCATTTTTTTTTTTTTTCGTGCTAGCTCCTTCTCTCTTTTGTTCAAAAAACCCAAACTACATTTCCTCCTGGCTAGAGAAGTGCAACTAAGTGTGTACATCTGTGAGTGCATGTGTGTGTGTGTGTAGACATATCATTCCCATCATGATTTCATCCCCATTTGGAAAACCGCAATTTTCCAAAAGGTGTATCCCAGCAACAAACTGGTCGTTAATGCCGCCCGTAAACATCGATACACATGCACACGCATACATGAACACGTTTCCTCTGCTTCCACTCTCTCTGCCAACCCATCTTTTAGGTGAGGTTGCTGCTGATGTCCAGGGCTTGCTGGTACACCTGAGTCATGTCCTCCAGGTCCCCCAGCAAGGAGAAGCTGCCATTGTCCCCCGGGGAGCCTTTCATTTTGTTGCCACGGCTGAACTTGGGTCCCTGGTGAGACGCCGCCGCCTGGAAGCCCTTGAAGTTGGCGAGCTGCAACAAGTTTTCAGCCGAGACGCAGGCTCTGATGTTTGGCCGCAGGTGGGGGGTTGAGGGGTGCCACTCGGCCCCGCTGAGGGAGCTGGGCGAAAGAGACAGGACAGAGCTGTCCTCCCCAACGATGCTGGAGGGCCGACTCTGACTGCGCGACAGACCAGAGTCGGCCGAAGGAGGAGGCTCGCCGAGGATTCCGGCCACCGCTGCCGCCGAGGGAGGCCCGCTGAAGGTGGAGTACTTGCCGTTTCGCTTCAAGATGCCCTTTCTCCCCATCACTCTCTTAGGTGGGGAGGTGGCTAGCAGAGACATACTGGCACCACCTAAAAGCTCGGAGGACTCGCTGCGTTCTGGCGAGGAGTAGTACCCTGATTCCCGCTGTTGGTTGTTCTTCAAAATGCCTTTCTTGGGCAGAGACGGCACCATCCTGGCCGGTGAGCCTCCTCTCAGAGTGGGCTCCTCTTCCTCTCGATCTGGACTTGAGGCTTCCTCTCCACCTTCAGTTTGTTGAGGCAGGACTGCTTGACCCAACTCCACCTCTTCCGGACTGGCCGACTGTTGCTCTTCAGTGACCCGAGTCTTCAGGATCCCCTTGGGTCTTTTCAGACCTGGCTTGTCCTCTGCTCCACAGTGCGTCTGTCCCGTCTCCACATTTTCCTTCTTGGACTTTTTGGGCCTCTGGCGCAGCAGCTGGGGTATGACTGCAGGTTTGGCTCCAGAACCACGTGGCTCAGTGCGGTTCTGCCAGTCGATGAAGCGAGCAAGCATGGGCGAGCCTCCATGGTCACGTTGGGTCTCGCAATCACACACACTGTTCTTCCAGCCCCAGTTTACCCACCAGTGGTTGGCGATGTCCTCCACTGTGGCCCGGCGCTCAGGGTTCACCATGAGCATCCAGCGGATCAGTCCACGGGCATCTAACAAGAAAAAGAGCAAGACCTGTCTGTTAGCTACCTAGTGCTCCAAAACACAAGGTGATAGCATCTATGCTATTGAATACTTAGCAGAAAAATGGTGGTTGAGTTTGATACTAACTGTGAAATTTTCGTTGAAATTTAGTTTTAGTGCCTATTTTAAAAAAGATTTTTTGCTTAAAATCCAACATATGACTTTGTCCAAGTTACACAATTTTCATTTGGTGGAAAATCAAAATGTACCCAAAACAGAAACAACTTATTTTTGACATTCATTGAAATGCGCCTCGAGCGATAAATGTGATATGATCAAGGTACTATGACTTCCCGTGTTTCATACAAAGGCAATGGAACTGGTTATGGTTGTGTGTTTTTAAAAGATAGAATAAAAACAGAAGTGTGTAAATCACATGTGATAAAAAGCACCTTTTTTAAAGAGGGTTTTAAAACCAACAACTATGACACGAAGACCATTAATCAGAAAATATTTCACATTATAATTTCAGTGAGTCATTACAGGAAAATGCAAATTTCATTAAATTACATGCCGAGAACAACAAGATTCACACAACTTTTGTAGACTTCAGTCTGTAGAGGAAATGCTTTTCAATGAAAGGTTTCCTGAACCAATTAGAATGTAGACATTAAAAATGAATTAGTCCATTCTACAATAACATGACTAATGGGATGGTTGGCTTCTTCTAACTGTAGTCATGCTGAGCGAAGACTGTGGACCAAGTACCTGAGGACTGAGTCGGTTCTTTATAATCGCCGTTGCTAATCTGGCGAATGAGGTTCTTGTGGTCTCCCCCATCAAATGGCATGGTCCCATAGACCAGGGTATACAGCAGCACCCCCAGAGCCCAGCTATCCACCTAGAGAAAACACAGCAAAAAAAGATTTTGTCATGAAGAGGTGTGTGTTGGATCTGTTTTTATGGCGTTAAAATGCAGCTCATTTCAATTACGCTCTGGAGTTGACATCAGTCGACACCACAAACACTTTTTCACACGCACATCACACAACATCTTTGTTCAACAAACTGATGACTGTGCAACAGTTCTGCACATCACTAACAGAATTAATAACAAATGGCATTAATGTGGCGGGAAATGGCTCGTTTCCACTCAGATAACCCCCCCCCCCTCCCCCCTAGCTCTCTCTCTCCTGCTCTGTCAGGCAGAAGCAGGCACTTTCTAACCACCAACCTAATGCGATGTGGCTGTCTCAGGAAGCCGTTACATAAGACTGAGTATATGGGGCATGAAGAGGTGCAGGGCCACGTGGGAAGCGGTGGGAATGGAAGGGGGTAATGGCTTTGCAGAGATGGCGCAAATACATCCTGGCTCCTACATAGTTCCCTGGAGACTCGACTGATCGGCAGACGAACCGTCCGTGTGCGATGGTCGCTGTGTGTCGTTTTGATTGTGGTTTACAGGGGAATGGGATGTCCTGTTCCTGGTGGCAGTAGCTGGAGCTTTAAGACATAGCGTAGGAAGAGGAAATCAGATAGGGAGCTGGTGTACTTCCTCTAAGGATCTGAACTCACATCAAGAATGTTGCACTCTCCTCTTGCCATTGGTCCGTTCCCAAGGCGAGACAGGGCATGCACTATTGTTTTGTTCTATTTTCTTTGCCTGTGTTTGCTGTAATTTGTGGCCTCACCCCAACCAAGGTTCTGTAATTTCGATTTCAATTGGACTGCTGTAGTTTTTAGCACTCTGGAGTAAATTATAGTGAATTATGTTAAATTGAACGGTTGGTGTTGAATATCTAAAAATGCAAGTATTTTCCAGCTCTCTTCCTTTGTTTCATCTAACTTACAGGAACAATTTTAAGAGACAGTGTGCTTCAGAAGGATTCTGGAATTGCCGGATAAGTGGCTTCGGGGGATACATGCACTCTCTCTTTCAGCAAAAGTATTTCCCTTTAACCATGAGTGTCTTTTTGAAGCCGTGGAGCATTCTGATCTCATTAAGATGACGAGAAAGTGAGAAAAAAAACATCCCCCAGTTCCTCACTTCAAAGCACCCAGACAACATAGGAAGGCGGCTAGCGGGCTAACGGCATCAGAGCTGACCCGCTGTGGAGCCGCATGAGAGAAACTTCCCTTGACTGGAGTCAAATAATAATCCCATCAAAGAAACAGACAATAATGATTAAAGCTATATACGGTGAAAGATCCGAGAGTTTCTCATCATATTTAACAGCTAGAGAAGACAAGAACAATGAAGGTGGATGCATAGAAAGGAAAACATACTTGGAACGCTCACACACACACACAAAAAAAGCATTGTGTATTTTCATTCCTTGATTCACTTCTCACCTCTGGGCCATGATATGGTCTCCCATTGACAATCTCTGGTGAAGCATACAGCGGACTGCCACAGAAGGTTTGCAGCAGCTTGTCCTTATGATAGAGATTGGACAGCCCAAAGTCAGCTATCTGTGGAAACACAAGTATGAGTGATTATCACCGTGGCCCCTGTTGATCGCCATTAAAAGATCCCTTGAGGTACTCGACTCCTGTTGGTGCACAACATGGATCAAGAGTTGAACTTACCTTAATATTACAGTTTTCATCCAGTAGCACGTTTTCCAGTTTCAGATCCCTATGCACAACTCCATTCTGAAAACAATGAGAGAAATAACGAAATGATTGATTAATCTATCAATGCCTTATTCATACAAAAGTCTTCCAAGTAATGAACAGTTCATTGTCTTAAGACATGATTTCCTCTAAAAAGTCTGTCTTTCAAGGGAAATCAAGACGGTCTGTTGGTCTAGTACTCTTTAATCGGTCTTGTCCCCTCAGGGGTCTTTATGCCAACATCTGCTGAGATTTTCATTTTAAATGGACTCACATGTGTCACATAAACATCAGCCTGTAATTATTACACTGTACGAATTATTTTCTCACAGCATCTTCGGATTAGAAAAACAACGCTGGTGCTAATGTCTTGTGTTTAAAAAAATAAATAAATAATGGAAGTAACATGTGGTATGCAGACAGAGCGAAGCCGGCCTAGATGTGGAGAAGCGATCCCTTCCCCCCAGGGTTAACATTCTGCATGGCAGTCACTCCGCTTGCTTGACAGGGAACTCATGTTCACATGATCCTGATCGGTGTATAAAAGGAAAAGATGTTGGTTCGCTCGTTGCGTCCGTGACTCACGTCACCTCTGTGCCTGCTAGTGATGATTCATCATTCATAGCCGTCCGGGATCCTCCTCTCTGAGGACCAATGACATCATCCCTATCTCCAGTTGGGAAGAGGATGACAAGGTTGGGGTTGGGGGATTTATCTAAACAAGCCCTTTGGGTTTTGTGGCTATTTAGTGAAGTGTGGAATCGCGGTTAACGCAGGCGTGGCTGGGGATAAATCTTTGGGGAAACGCTGTTGGGGGTATGTCAGAACCATCGCTCTATGTGTCGACAGATGAGGACAGAATTATGTCTGTTGATGGACTGTATTCAAAGCGCAAGCTTGAATTAAACTAGCCTGTGCTCCAACTTCACTCAGAAATAGATGACTCCCTTAAACCAGCAGGCCAAGAAAAGCATACTGTGCAGAGCTCACAGATTAACTGAGTTGAAGGCTGACTCTGGAGGTTTGAGTTACAATCAGGATGCTTCAGCCTGGGCGTGCGAGTGCAAGACGAGGAGGAATTCAAGGTGACCGATGAGACGGCCATGTTTTATTCTTGTATCATAGGATATGGGAGGATTTGGGCTTCCTCACCTTGTGGCAGTGATGCACGGCAGAGACTATCTGTCTGAAGAAGTGTCGCGTCTCCCGTTCGCTCAGGCGCCGCCGCTCACTGATGTAGTCGTACAGCTCGCCCTTGCTGGCGTACTCCATCACGATCACAATCTTGTCCTTATTCTCGAACACTGGGAAACGATAACAGTTGGAGTTCATTAAACGTCATCGTCGTACGGTTACACAAATGGATGGAATAACATTTGACTGTAAGGAGAGGAACCAAATTCACCCTCCTTTTGTTTTGGAGGAATCCAGATTGCATTTCTTCACTTCAAGGGGTTACATCACCTAAACTCCACCTCATGTGTTTGGCTCCTAGTCAACATTGCAGGGAGGGGCTTTTAACTCAATCAAAGCTGCTCCTCAGAGACCAGTGCGAGTGGAAAGAAGCATTGCGATGGGAACACAATAGTCTAACAATGCCCCTGAACGCATCACGTCGACACATTTCACAACATGCTCCCACATTCTTCACAGTGTTTAGAGTAAAATATCACAAGATCTGGCGTGTTTAACATTTTGCAAAAAAAAAAAAAGAGCATCTTTGACTAATAATTCCTCCTACAAGTTGAGTGCATTAGCATGAGAGCTAATTGACACTACAGATAAGAAACAAGGCTGGATAATTAATTTTAAATATAATTTAAACCTGTTGCGCGTCTGCTGACAGGAGAAAGTAATGTTATTGCAGTGTGTCACTGTAATGCATTATTATCCACCTGCAATCATCAAACATATCATTCTGTGTCATTAGCCAGTCATCTGGTGTGTAATTTCAACTTGGCAACACACTTCTCTCCCATCGCTTTGGTATGTGGGGAAGGAAAATGCTTAAGAGGACGAGCGAGTGGGGTGATTTTCCCACACCGCAGGGTTACCGGGGGTAAGGGGCCTCTGCTTTCTGCACCGCTGAGCGAACACCTTCTGAGTTTGTCACAGTACTTTCCTCGCCCTCCTCTCAGGGTCCTTTTAAAGACATAATCCTCTACAAAAACACACGGCTGCTGACTGATGGGAATGCTCCCTTATTGTGACTGTCTGTCTGCTCGGGATGTAATTGACAGGATAGGAGCCAAACACCCGTGAGGGACGAACGGTTCTCCATCGTCTGTTTGGGGGGGACAGAGCAGTGACCCAGGGCGACATTCACAGCGATGCTTGGCGAGATTGTGCTTGGAGAAATTCTAAGCTTGCACTCCCATTTACCTTTGACCCCTGGTGGTGAATGATTACCTGTCTTACATAACTCAGGTTTCTTCCAGCCGGTCACCCCTGCAGCCTCGCTGTCACTCATCAGCTTTTGTTCACAGGTCAAGCCCCCATATCTAACTAATTAGCACCCATTGTCATATTGCCCGCACTGACGATAGACCAGTCCTGCAAAGGTGACGTGGAGAACAAGGAGCTTTTGCTGCAAAATGTAATAGTGTTGGAATAAAACCGGACAATGAACAAACAAGCATTGAAAACTGCACGACTGTCTAGTTATTGCTCCAATTAGTCCTCTTCACTGATCTGAGCTACCACAACACAATATCTACAGGGTTTAGATTGCTATCTAGGGTTAAAACACCATTACAGAACGCAGTATAATGAACGCAATTTAAAAAATTGTGGCTCTTCAGTCACAGCAGGGTGAATGGCTTTATTTCTGCTGGAAGTTTCTATCAGCAGCTTATTTCCCATTTCCTTTTAGAAGGAACAATTCAAGATTCTGGGAAACTTTGACGTTTTATCTTTTCCTGAAACTACTGGACAGTGTCACATATATGTATGGCAAAATATGATATTACAGGCAGGAGCAAAGTTCTTGACTTGGGAGTTTTAAAAAAAAACCCAGAGGGTTCAGGAGCACTACCCAGCTACTGGCGTTGGTTTTATATTCACTGTACAAGCATTAAAGCGTCGTCAAAACTTTTATCTAACTCGCAAAAAAGAAAGAAAATATGTAGTTCCCTCAATGTCAAACCGACCCCTGCGTGTGTCAGTTTTGTCGATGTGGATGCACCGGCTAACATATTTATTAAATGTACTGATTTTTGCATGCACAGCATTCTTAGGGGTTGACTATTTGTTTTAAAAGGAGTTACGCCCAAGGAGAATAGAGCAAAACCCCTGCGCAGCGTGCTGGTGGATGCAGAAGAACGTGAGGGAGTTGTAAAAATCTATCCTCACACACACATCTGGTTCAGCTTTGCTTCATACAATGGCAGTTAGCATGGGCTGTTGAGGAGGGTGTTGCCGGATACACAAATCTCAGGGCCTCCCTATATATCTCTGAAGCAAAAGTTGGGTGTCGGCCAGACCACAACAGTAAAAACAGGGTTTGAGGAGAAACAGCGAGAGCAACGAGTCTGGTCGAGTTTGTTGGTGGAGCGGGTTCTTATAAAGTATGGCAACACACACAGAAGACCATACAGCCTCCATAAAGAAAGTTGGGTGTTCTTTTTATCATTGTCCCACTAAACCAATAAAACTCCGCTGCACTTCAGCCCTGGCACGTTCCCATTACAAATAGTGATGTTTGTCACATTTTCACATTGCTGATAACAACCTGGGGACTTTGAAACTTAAGAACAGGGGTGGGTGTTAAACGAAAAATGAGTCCACAATTAGCTGTCATTGCGCCAAGGCGGCTAACCTGGAAAAGGGCATTGAAATTCTTGTTTTGTTAACATAGGTAAAAAAAATAGTTACGAGTCACAAATCATACGAAACCTTCCCAAACCCCAGCGTCTTGTGACTTTAATTGCAGGCACAAAGGCCAGGACTACGTTATAAGGGCTGATTAATTGCAAGCAATATGTTGAAAGAATTCAATGGGAATTGTTCAGCTTTAATGCTAACCATTAATTCTAATCTATGTTTTCTTCCAGCGGGGTTAAGGTCATTCTGAATGACTCATATGAAAACGGAGGTCCCAAAGAGTAAATACACGGGTCATTTAATCCTGACATAACGGCTTTGATATTTAGTGAGTTGCTTCCTGGGGCAGACGTATGTTGACATTGCTCGAAGGAAGGCTTATAGCCTTTCCTCCCCCCTGCATAACACGCAACAGGAGTGAGACGAGGCTTCAGGGTGCAGGCTTGGGTCAATGAGGTCAATGCAGGGTTTTCCACCTACAAACCCATGCAGGTTCACGGACAGACAAAGACACGCTAAGAAACATATATTTGCAAACACACGCATACAAGTAGAGTCTGCTTTCCATATGCAGTAGCTTTTTAAGCATCAACAGATGTTTGGCCCTGAGATCAAGACCGGAGAAAACTAGAGATGAGACCTCAAGATCTGGGAGAGGCTATGCCTTCGAATACCACCGCTCTTACGCACACATACGTGAAAACGCACACACACGTTCAGAGAGATCCAGATGCACCCGGTCAAAAGCATCCCGACTGTAACCGGTCCAGCTGTCAGATGAAGCGTGAGAAGATGAATAACATCCCAAACCTGCAGTCCAGTCCTGATTATGACATCAGCATGTCATACCACGATGATTCCAGCTCGGTCAGAAGTGCTACATGAGTCCAGGGAGGGGGTGTGTGGTTGAATGTGTCTGTTTTTGTTTCAGAGTGTGTCCGGTTTGTTATGTGTGTGTATATGTTTGTGTGTGTTTCCAGACAGACCCTCACCTTCGTATATAGAAATGATGTGTGGGTGGCGGAGGGATGACATGATCTCGATCTCTCTGCGGATGTGAACCATGTCCTGTTCATCCTTGATCTTCTCCTTCCGAATTGACTTGATGGCCACCTTTAAACCGAGGACAGAAGACTGTTTGATTAGGTGACAAACGACAGAAAAATAAACATAAAAATTCCAAAGTACGATTCCACGGGTGCCACACGTGTGACCGTTTTGAAAACATTCTTATTTTAAGACAAGAAGTGAACATATTTATGTCACATTCTTTGGGATTAAATAATTTTTTACGGGGTACATGTTGTAATGTGTGTTTCAGTAAAAACATGTCCGCAAAATGAGAGCGTACTGCAGTATATGTTTCCAAAATAGCCTGTGTACTCTATTAACCTTGTTTATCTACCCCCTCAGGTCTTACAGGGCATTTCTAACAACCTCTGAACTCATCACCCAGCCTCACTGACATGACATCCAGATAAGACAATCAAGGATGGGGTGTCATCCTAAGTCTGCTGCTGTGTAATTTACTGTGACTCCTTTCTGTGTGAAGCATAATGAAGGTGCTCTTCTTGACGAAAACAACCGAGCACATGGCGCCATAATGGAGGCTCTCTTAGGGCCTGGGATCTAATCAGGTACTCATCACTGTTTGGACTGGGTTTCTTATCTGTGCCCTAAGTCCTTCTCTGACAGGGATCAGATGTCAGATTCACAAAGTGAAATATAGGTTTCCATAGTAACCTGGAGGCAGCTGTTATCAGAAAACAAGATTCTGCTGCCAATGCACGACGGTGCCATCGTGCAGACGACACGAATGCTGATGTCTGACAGGTAGGTTTCTCATATTCCTCATCTTAGCGTGGTAGCATCCGCAAATTAGCACTAAACACAAAGAGCAGCTGAGGATGAAGGGAAAGCCATCACTGCAGAAATTTTCAGTTATTTAGAGACCAAAATTTAAAAAAAAAAAGTGTTACATTTGAAAGGAATGATGGCTCACCAAAGTTCACCACAATGGCTGCAAAAAAAAAAAAAAATCAGCAAAGCAATCAATTATTGTGGTAAAATTTCAAGGCAATGCATGCATCAAAAGTTGTGGAGACACTTCACAAACCTCAAACGTCAACAGCGTGCATGGTGGGACAAGAGATTGCCAAAGTCATGGTCGCCATTAACATTGACATCTGTGTTTCTCCTGTCATAAAGTCACTCAGACGACATTACAATCCCTCTCCAATCTCATACTTTTGATGATACTGGCCGACTTTGGCCTGCTGGGACTTTTACGTTAGGGTCATGAGAATGAGGATTTGCTTCTTTTCAACTTTCAACAGCGACATTTGATGTTAAGTTGTTTTTTGTTTTGTTTTTTCACTCGTGTCATGGCAATGCCACCAAGGTACGAGTTAGCCACAAGTAGACGCATTCAGACCTCGAGCACGGCGCTCCTTAAATGAGAGGTTAGCGGCTTAAACCAATCAAAAGTACACAGACTAGCACATGTCAATGTAATTGTAGCCTAAGCGTTCTCAATTGAGTCATGGATTTGCTTTGATCAGGACTGTAAGGCCATTCACTCTGAATCCTGTTAGTTTAAACTTTTGTCCTCTCCTAGCTAAGTGGCAGTATTCTGAGGAACCCGGCTTTATTCCATGCAGCACCAAACCACAGGCAGTAGCAAAAGCCAAGCTAATTACCATGTACATCAATAAAAATAACCCCAAACCGGAATGGTTCCCTTCCAGAGCATGCCTTGATTACATAGAATTTTAAAGAAATGATACCTTAATCAACAAATATGTAGTTTGGGGCGTCCACACACTGCATTCATAATTGGTAAAAGTTGTTGTGTTGTCCTTCACCTGAATTGGTTTTTAAAGTTTTATCGCTGATCCCCAAAACTCAAGCAGACATCCATAGCTCCAGATTAACTGACAATGAGGTGAGACATGAGTCACCGTCCTGGATTTCATTTAGTTAATTCAATTCGTTAATTAAGGCAAAAATGAGACGCAAAAAGCTACACGCAAAGTCGAGCTAATGCCCTCTGCCCAGCTAAAGGGGCTGTTTTTCTAGAAACAGGGTTTTTTTTAGCCATGACCTTCATTCCACACTATGCAAAGGCAAGAGCCAGGTCTCCCACAGTGGGTGTCTCTAGTGCATCTCCCCCGTAATGACCCCGACGTGGATCAAACATGACCTCAGATCAGAGGTCAGCTGGCTGGATCGGCCCGACGCAGCTACGCTCGTCCGTAAGTTGATCCCCATAAACCGTCACTCACAGCAATCAGGCGCTGCACTGCAGCTCACGCCTGCCTCTGCCAGGTATGGGGGCCGGTCTCATCCACCCCCCCCCCCACCACCCCTTAAACCCCCCTTTATTCACAATCCAGTTTGTTTGAAGTGAAAGTCCTCGCTTTGCTTCACTGGAGCCTGACATCTTCCTGCGATTTCTCAGGCCATTAAAATTGATGAAGTATTCGTCATAAGCTCGCGTTTCTTCCTGGTCATCTGTTGTGTTGAGCATGTGCGTCTGACTCAAGGGGGTGGGGGTGGGGGTTGGGGATGCTGTCAGTTACTCAGAGAGCTATGATGTCAAACGCCGCCAGGAATCGTAACACCACATCAACAACGCCGCGCACAGCAGAGGAATGTCCGAGCGTTCCCCTCTCGTGTACCTCTCCAGTGAATCCATTGTTGGGCAGTGATGTAATCTGGTGCTTTAAGCTCATATTAATATGACTCCCTTACCCTTCTCACTGATGCTGCCTCTCTCTAGTTATCTTGTTATTCTCCCCCCCCCTCCCACTGCCGGTAATGGATTCCCCACACAGGATATTAACCTTCCCTTTCAATCTCATTTCCTGCTGCGGATGGCATCTCATGTGTCGCTGACCGGCTGTCACCGCAGACCTTTCGCATTTAGACGCTTTGCGCTGCATCATGACGCACGCCGCCTTTCTCACGGGCCTACGAACATGAAACACCTCTTCCAGGACTCGTGCACGCTGTCGCGCATCCTTGATATGATTTAAATGATCAATCACGGCCTAAACAGTATAACATTGTGTTTTCCAACGAGCTGCCGAGTGATATAACATATGGTTTTGCAGATTAGAGCAGACGGTCCCTCAGTTCCACTTTCGCTGACGTACGGAATGCGCCCACATCTAATCAATCTGCCCTCAGTTCATTCCACACGTGCTCTCTCACACACACATGTGTACACACACACACACACAGACAAAACTTTCTCAGTCCATCCAGTCGCCTCGATCGTTCTGTTCTTCGCATTTACTTTCTGTAAAAGATACAGACAGTGAAGATGATTACATAACAGTCTCGCCACACAGCTGCATTTGCCATACGGATGCAGGAGACCATCATGGGATCAAAGGTCGAGTAAACACCATCCAGACGCACGTGGCCTGTAAGGTAGCCTGGCAGCCGAGCTCCGGCTGTCTGTGTTCTTCTGCAGTTCCATGTGCGGAGGCGTTGATTCTCGAAAGACTTCACTAAGATACACAAACTCCCGCATGGAGGAAAAAAAAAGTGTTTTCGAGGAAGCGCTTCACTTCACTGATGGGCTATTTTAAGTTTAAATGGTACGCTGAGGAGTTTGTAGGAGATTCCAGGAGAAAGAGTGGAATTTGGCCACAGAGCTTGGCCATGAAAAAAATAAATCATTATCTCTAAACTGAATACATCAGTATATACAGTACAAAATCTTTGTTTAACTGTTCGAGGTTTACATTTTCAGTTCATTTACTGAATATTAAAGTAACAGTTTATTGAAGACGAGGTATTTTTGACCCTTCCAGTCAATGTACATTGTGCAATTCTAGACGTTAGTCAATGTAAGACTTCACATTTCAGCTGTTGTAGCAATAATGAGTCGGAAAACATGTTGAAGAAGGACAAAGAGCCAAGTGGGACAGGCCAGGGGGGAGTAAGCCCTTCCAGAGGGTTTGCAGGCTCTCTATCAAGCATGCCGGAGCTGTTGGAGCGCATTGTTGAGTTTACCACTGGCATTCTCTAGGACATGGAAAGTTCCCTATGTCTTGCCACAACGGGCCTCAGGGGTCAAAACTTTTGCCACACATGAAAATATTCAGAGAAAAGTTCTGCTTTAAAAGGATGTAACAGCAGGTGGTGGGTGTTACGACAAAGACAGGCAATTAGATTTTTTTTTTTTTTAAGAAAAAGGAGACATGCAAACATACTCGCCCACAAATATGAAAACAAAAACAGAACGTAAGTCAGCCGTGAGCCCGGCATTGTGAATGGTCCCCCACCTCTAAGGGGACTGTTAAGTGTTTTCAGTGATGCTTACTGGGATCACTGAAGACACATCAGTCAGTAGCCGGATTTGCACTCTGGCATCCGGTCGTGAGGCCCTGCACAGACTATATGAGGCGTGTGCAGCCACAACTCCCCGGCCCCATGGGGAGGGAAGTGGGGGGATTCCCAGAGGGACATACACACGCCTCTGAGATCAACAAAGCCCGTGTGTTACAGTCAAACCTGTGTCGTCCGCGGTGGCTACTTCACCGCGGCGCGCGTATTTTACGCATCTGAACGCGTAAAAGGCGCCATCAGCGGTGGTTCCGGAGCGTCTCCGGCGCGTCTCACCTCTCTGCCGGAGTGCCTCTCGATGGCTTTCTTGACCTTGCCATAGGTTCCCCTTCCGAGCGTCTCCAGCAGCTCGTAGCGGTGTTTCAGATTGTGCTTGTGGTGATGTTTCTTCACGCCGGAGTTTCTCCGTCCATCACCACTCGTCGGGGTCTCGTCGGGAGGGGTGCAGGCCGGCAGGGGTGTAGCTGCAGGTGGAGGGGAGATGTCACCCCTCGCCGGCTTGCATGGAGAGGATTGGCCTTTCCGGGCTTCGGGACGGGATGCCCCCCGGAGGGGCGATAAATAAGCGGTTTCCATCTCACTAGGGAAGCGTTTAAACGACCTTCCCACTGTTAAATATTTCAAACTACCTACCTGAAACAAATATGCTAATATAATACTTATATGTCTAATAATAGTAATAATAAATAAATAAATTACAAGGAATAACGCACAGCCTACGAGTCACATTACATGTGGAAACGGACATTTCCAGATTGTCTTGGTTGATCAATTGGATTTGATCAAAGAGGACAAGAGATTTCTCCTCCTACCTATTCATGTTGTTATCGCTATATATTTATAATCTACTACAGACTAGAGAATAAAAGGTCTAAAAGGACGTTATCGACATATAATTACCTGATACATAGTCCTACGTCAATGGATTAAAATAAATCTAGTGCCAATTATGTAGTAAAAATATTAATTCGAATATGAAGTCGCCAGCAGGACGAAAGCAGAATTCACTTTCGATTTAAACAATATAATGGTAATAATATACTGTATGTGCAAGCTCTTTTCCGGTTAAAAACAAAACAAAAAAACAAAAAAAAAACACGAAGAAATGACTAAAATGACTTCTTCTTATCTTAATTATCTGACATGATCTAGCTGTGATTATTCTGGCTCGTTGACCTCATCTGTCGTCCTAAACGCTGCCAACATCACCGACTCACATCTAAAAGGCGAGAAAGCTGCGACGAAACCGGCGTTTTGGATGAAGATGACCCTCATTTTGTCCACGGCCCAGGTACGGCTCCCCCCATTCATCTGGATTCTGTTCTATTGTGCGAACGCATGTTCCGTGCGGCGGGCGACGGCGGTGGAGGTGCGCGTTGATCGGTCACTATCTCGGCCTGAGACGTTTCGGTTATTGCCATGATCGTGTCGCTGCTCTCCGTCTTCTTCTTCGTGCGCCCGTCTTCTCGTTTCTCCCCTTTCTCTCTCTATCTGCAACGTGAGAGGCCGTGAATAAGGACTGCGAGCGGATCGGAGGGCGGAGGAGGAGTTTTACGCAGACCTCCTCCTCCCCTGTCTTTTCTCTTCCTCCTCTCTTTGTGCTGCTCTCTTTCCCTCTTCTCATCTCCAGATACAGTCTGACTGCCTATGATTTCAGGGGCGCAGCTAGGAGGGGTGTGCGCCACGGTGCGCCACCCCCTGCTGTCATCCACCTTTTGTCAAAAATCATTGAAATGTGTTACCGTTCTCTGATCAGACAGATGTGATGGAAGTTTTAGGGACGGGTGAGACTGCTAGTTCAGATTTTGAGAATTGAAACATTTTAAGATAATAAAGATACTTTTACGAGAACCAAGTAGGAATTGTATCACAAAAAAGATCATGTTTTTTTGAGAATGAAGTCATAATTTCTTCCTGATCAAACCAACAATACCCCATGCATTTGGACCATCCATCCATCCATCCATTCATCCATCTATTTTCTTATCTTTCTTGTGTTTCCATTGTGGGTCAGGGGTCTGCTGAAGCCTATCCCAGCGGGATACCGGCAAAAGGCAGGGTACACCCTGGATAAGATGCCACCTCATCATGGGGCCACATGAAAGACAAACAACTAGTCATGATCACAATCACACCTACATAACATGATGTGATCAGTTCACCTAAGCTGCATGTTTCTGGAAGTGTGAGAAAGCAGGAGAACCTGAAGGGAACCTGTGGAGAATCCGGGTATCTCCTGAAAATGTACCATAAATTAGAGATGTATGGATGTTGTCATTACAACGTGACTTTTTCTTGTAAAATTACCACTTTATTCTTGTGTTATTGCACCAATATTCTCAGAATCTCCTCTTTTTCATTTGTAGACTCGGACCACACCCCTTCACCTTAGGCTAATGCTATCACCCAGTGGTGTAATGTCATCACTCAAGTCCTCAAGATCTATATTCAGAGGTTGGATGAGATTTTGTTATCACTTTTTTTTTTTTTTGCTTGCCTGCAAGATAACACAAAAAGTTGTCAATGAATTTTAATGAAATTCTCAGTGGGCGTGGATCTCTGGTCAACGAAGAGCAATCACAATGGAAAAAGCACAGCATGGAAAACTACCAGTTTGCCCATTTGTATATGTAAATGGCTCCGGACAAAAACACGGATTCAGATATATTTGGAAGGGATCAATACTGGTGGAAATACAACAATGGAGATGAGTAAAAATGTTTTGACTTTATACTTTTTTTCTTTCACTGTGGAAGGAGATAAACCAGCAGTATTAAACCTGTGCTGCAGTGCTGGCAATAAGACTAATCAAATAAACACTGAAAAGCATCCCTATCAGTGTGCAAATCTCTGACATATTAAAGGTTATGGACACTAATCTCAGATAAGCAATATATCTGAAAGGTTTCTCCACCTCTGACTCCAACAAGAATGTTACGTTTTCATTTCCACCGATCAGCATGTTTGTCACAGAAGGAAAACTTGAAATGTTGTGAGGTTTTTTTTTATCCATCTTCTGACTAAGATCATTCTCTCATGTTTGTGAATATCCAGCTACAGAGCCATCGGCTAGTTACCTTTGCACAATGATTGGAAACAGCTAGCATGGATCTGTCCGAGGGTAACAACATCCACCTCCCGCCGTTTTAAAGCTCACTAATCAGCACATTACATATTGTTTGTTTCATCCATAGAAAAACCCCTATAAAAAACAACATGCAGGGATTTTATGAGTTATGTACTGGACTGTTTCCTGGGCTGAATTGTTTTCGTCATCGTGGACTTGCCAGGTAGCATTCAGCCAATAGTTAATTTCCCAAAAATGCTGACCTATTCTTTAAATTCATTGCAGGTGTTCGGTAGAGGTGCACTGTCACAAAATAGTATGCAGGAAAGATAAGTCAGCTGGGGCATGAAGACAAAAAGATCTGAACACGTGAAAGAAAAATGGAGGAAGCAATTTGAAGTCTGTCAGAATGAAAAACAATCATTCACACTGCTTGAAAGAAAAGTCATTTTTTCCTTTGTACTTTTATGGCACAACAACAAACAAAATTCAAATTATAGAGATGTTAATGACAAACAAAATTGAATCGATGTCATCAATGTGGAAATTCATTTTATTTTAATCTCACCAAACATGTTTGCAAACAATAACGAAGAACTAAGCACGCCCAGAGAATATAATCTCTGTGTTTGACAAAAATGAGATTGTCTTTACTATAATGTTGCAAATGTATGTTTTAGATGCTAATTGTTGAGGGTCCATGTGAGACAAAAATACATTAGAGAAGTTTTCTGGGCGTTCATCCATATGTTGCCATCTAACAAGGCGAGGACAGCATCACCTTAGAATAAGACAGACTTTGAGATCAATATGTGGTCAGATTCCTTCTTTGCACCCTGGACAGCCGACCAGTTATTTGAGTGTAAAGAGCTCCACTGCCCCCTTGTGGTGACAGAGGGCAATGTTAGTTAAAATGATCAATACATCTCTACAGCTAAGGGTTTCTTTGTAAAAGACAGGAGTTTCCCTCTATACATAAAGCATTTTAAATCAGCGTGACAGTTTTCAGACATGAAAACTACACTGAAATTCTTGCATGTTTTACTTTTAACAAATTTAATGTTGCAGGGTGAGGGCATTCCTCAATACACATCCAGTACCATACTATAAATGATTAAAATGCATTTGGCATAAGAAACAAAAGATCTGCATCTGTGGGTGTTGGAAAGTCTTTCATGTTGGAGAGAGATGATTCACATATACAGAATGTATATAAAATGTGACTGAGAGACGAAGCCTCATGCAAGATCATGCCACAGCTAGGTTGAGGAAAGTCTCTGGTGGACAATGGAAGGTTAAATATGCATCAAACTTCAGTAGAGATGAAAAATGGCACACTAAAGCAACCGTGAAACACCTAAAGGATAACCTTAATATGACACTCGGACCAGAAGTTGAACAAATATTTGACTTTTCCATCAGACATCCCATAAAATGACCCTGATAAATGTCACAGTGAGCTTTTGCTCCTATATCAGCACCAGCCGTGGGTCCAGACGGAGTCATGACAGACAAAAGAGTTAGATAGGGAGAAGAAAAGAAAAGGAAAAGGAAGGATGCAGTAAATATCAGTCAGTGTTGTCTGATCTCCCTCGTAAATGAGAGGTGTAGAATCTCAATGCCATCACTGTGACGTAGCAGTCTGGTATAATCTGGTACCAGCAGCGATAAAGTGGCCAAACGTGGGTCATCCTAAGGCTTGTGGTTCAGCACCTTGCGAATTTCTATGGTCTGCTCCAACATAAGCCAGGTAGCGCTATGGCCTTGATTAAATCCAACTTCCAGATCCTGCAAATCCTGCTTCAGCACCTCAACTTCACCACTATGCTTGAAAGTGTCTGGAAGGAGGCATAATGGAATGCACTCTTTATCCTCTGACCTTTACAAAGGTAATAGAGGTCATATCCAAGCCTCACAATGGGTTGTAGGTTAATGATGGTATACAACTTTTACGAACACCAGGAACACTGGAGTAGAGGAAAAGACAAACCCATTAAAGTTTTCAAACAGTCAAAGACATTTTTAGTGATCTTAAATTCTTCCTCCACCCATCCCATTAGAATCTTAGCAACATTTTAAAAAATGCTTTGGAAGGAGGTATGATGCAATTCCGAAAGACAAAAGCTAGATGCAACAACTGATGACTTACAGATCCAACACCCAGCTTCCTGGAAGATTAAAATGAAAGCTGCTCAGGTGACTCAGTAGGACAACATATTTGGAAATTTATCTGGACTTAGTTTGAAACTTTTCAAAAGAGGAATTGAAACAGTTTTATTAGTGTGATTCAGTGGTGATTCAGTGGTGGATTCAACCGGTGGAAGATTTAAAAAAAAAAAAAATTAAACATAATATAAATCATTATTTTTGTATGCTAATCCTTTTTTATGCAACAAAATTTATTATTCCTCCAAAACAAATTAAATAGTGTGAGGAGATTTAAATCAACAAAGAAATAACTGGGTCTTGAGTCATTAATAAAAGGAAGTAATTTTCAGAATTTATAATATTTAAAAAAAAAAAAAAAAGCCATGACCACTGGTGTGGGGGAGTAAAGGTAGATTAAAAATACTCCATAATTTGTGTTGTTTGACAGATAGTTGCAGTAATTTAAAATATAATACAGTAGTAACCATGAAGAATCCACAGCAGATGAGACGATGGACAGACAAGGTGATGGAGTCTGTGTTACTTTACGTGAATCCGTGTAGTGACTTCACTGAATGCATGCGACATGTTAACAGCGGAAAATGTCGTTAAGTGTTAATGTAATTAACATTAAAACAGATTTTTTTTAAAGAATAGATCGTTAAAAAGAATTCAATAGTGCATATACATGATTTGTTTCGCCTTATATTTCGTCCACCACTCCGTGAAACTTGACTGTTCTGAATGGTTTCCAGAATTCCTGGATTCCGTGAACGTTACATTCAGTCACCAGCAGGTGCTGCCACGCGCACGCGGACGACTTCGTAAAGTGATTCGTCTCCGGGCAGAAACAGCGAACAGGCAGCGAGTGCTCATGTCACTTGTTTAATTGATCGAATTGAGAAAGGTAAAATTGATTGGAAAAGAATCTGTAACATCGTTTTTTGTAGTAATTTTTTTTTAAAAAAAATTCAATTTCACCTACTGGCTTCCCTTTGCGCCAAACTATGCTGTCTTAGATACCTATGAGCAAACATTACCGCTAGCTGTGAAAGTGCGACGTAGTTGTCTATCTAGTAGCGTAATGCTAATTTAAGATGTTTGTTTTACTTAGATTGACTTCTGGTAGTGTTTTCTAGGAGAAAAGAAGAATTGGTAGCTTTAATATTAGCAATGCACAATTTGTAAGTACGTCTGGATAACTTAACTGATGCTCTGTTCTGCGTTTTTAGTGTGGAAAACTAGCTACTCCAGCCGTATTGCTACTATGCTTGCTACTTTGGGCTGGTTGCTTTCGAAGATAGTATCTCCATTGTGGAGGGCAGTAGAGATGGATGAGGAAGACTTTCTCTATGGTACCTCAGGTAGATGGATCATTCAAAGTCTAACATGCAATAAGCGTAATTATGTTTAATTGGATGATAGCAAAAGATTTGATGCCATATCTTTTTGTCCCGTTTTTCTTTTAATGTACAGATGAGGTCATTCGCCACCTGACGGGCAGCGTGGTGACCCAGCTGTGCCTCGACTATGGCCTGATAGACGATGTGGTCTACTTTACCAGTGAAGTGGTGTTGGGGGGGATCCCTTTGAAAGAAGGGGATCTGGTGAACTGCACAGCGGTACGAGGTGATTCTGAAGGGGGATGGAAAGCTGTGAGGGTGAGCACTGTTTGAATGGATTTGCAAACATCATAATTTCTACACGTTTACATATGTCTTCAGTCTGTTAACTATTTACCAATTAACCTTTTAAACATTTAGGTGGAGAAGTGTGCTGATGCTTGGGAAGATGGAGGAAGAACTTCTCTGGAAGCTGAAAACATGCAACTGCGTCCTATCATTGGCACAGTCACATCTTTTGATGGAAAAGGTGGCCGCATAAACGAGACCACATACTTCCCACGTTCCAGTCTAATGGAAGGTACTGGTACTGATTCTATTTTACACGCTGAGAGTGCATGCATCCTCACCCCATTGTGCTTTGCAGAAGGTACTAATGTTACTTACTAATCCTACATCCTCAGTGGTCTTCGAGAGCTGTACACCATTTCTGACTTCTTCCACAGCCATATACTGTATATTTACTTTAAGGTTTGATCAACTCTCAAGTTAAGAATAAATTACACTTAATTAAAATAATGCCTCTTAGTTGAAAGCTTGTAAAGGTAGCAATTTGTATCTTAACTATGCATGTCTACATGCATAGTTAGGATCTCTCCTCTGCTTCTCTATCCTAATGCTGTCTGTCCAATTCTTCCATTTTCTCTGAATACTGCTGCAATTGTGAAAATTTCCCCAATGTGAGATGAATAAAGGATTATCTTAATGTATCTTAACCTTCTGGCTAGTTGGCAGACTTGTGAATTTTCTTCTGTTTACTAGGGTATGAACCAATGAAAGGAGATTGGGTCCAAGGAAAGTATTTTGTTAATTCAACCCAGTGGACCACCCAGGCTCAGTTTGTGGCTCCATTACGTTATCGCCGCTTAGAAAAGGTAACTATCATGTTTAACCCTGCTTTTGCACTTCCACTTGCATTTTCAGATCCCATTAAAAATGTAAAACAGTGACAAATATAAAAAAGTAATTTTTTTAATACTGATTCATTAACTGACATCTTCACAATCTAATTTGATATTCTTAATGATATTAATGTCATCCATTCCTTTCCTCTCCTGTGAATGATCTGTTCTGCCCAGGTGCGTGTCACCAATGTACACAATAAGACTGGAATAGTGGAGGACAATGTGTTTTTCAACCAGGACTCTCTGCTACTCCCGGGCCACTACCAACCTTTGCCAGGACACCTGGTCAACCTGGTGGTGGTGGAGACCAGTCACGGTTTCTTCTCTTGGAGGGCCCTGTGTATGGCACCGTGCCATGTTAGGTAGTACACACGTTTGGCTCATATTTCTGTACAGCTGTTTTTATTCATCATTCACAGATTTCCTTCCTCCTTTTGTTCTTTTATTATTTGTTAATTAATGTATGGAATATCAAAACCAGTGATTTAATGCCAGCCTGTGGTATTTTGACTTTATGTTTGATTTGATGTTATTGTTGCAGTGGAAATGGTTCTGCTAATTGTCTCCCAGTGGCTGACCTCCAGCCTGTTTTGGAAAACAAAGAGGGGCTGAATGTAACGGACTATGGCCAGTTTGGAAAGCTGATGCTTGGGGAGAAACGACAGCTGGTGTTCTGGATACAGTGAGTGTCCGTAGAGGAAAAAGAATATTCGGTGTAAAACCATGAGTCACAAACCGTTATGTCATCCTTGTGATGAACCAGAATCAGTTTCCTGGGCGTCTGTTATTATTACAGCATTCATTTAAATGCTTGTCGCTCATTCCATCAGTAACCCAATAAAGTATTCTGTATAATCTTCATATTTGTCTCGTAATAGAAATGGAGGTTCAGATTGTCACCGACTGAAGTTCTGTGACTTTGCTGATTGGGACTCAGAGAAACAGTTCACTCTCATTCCTGTAAAGAAGTTCACTCCAACAAGACAGAAACAACAGCCTTCACAAGAAAAAGGCTCAGAACAACAACTCGGCAATAAAAAGGAGGAAGACAAAGAAACCGATGTGATGCCAAAGGAGTCTGTGCATAGCTACGGTGTAAGGAAAGAGGAGAGAGAGGTGGATATACCGCCAGGAGAGAGGATTTCTTTTGTAGTGGCCTGTCAAGCAAAGTAAGTCGTTTTTATTGTGGTAATAGTGTAAATGACACCAGCAGCCAAACGAGTAGTGGATGAAAAAGATGAATTACGAATGGAAAGCTTTAACCTTGACCCACTTTCTTGCTATATTGAATGAGCTCTAAACATTAAAGTGTCAAGGTTCATCTGTTATGTGAAGCTCATTCTAGTATGAAATTGCTCAGGAGCCTGGGAAACTGTGCTGAGCTGTTGTTGCTGCACTTCTCTTCGTTCACCATTGGGAGGCGCCTGGAAGTCACGGTGTGCAGTGAGGAAGAAAACCTGCTGCAGCCCACTTCCTTTTTCAGGCCCTGTGATGTGCACCCAGTCACAGCAGGTCCTAATCATGTGGTCACCGTCGCTGCTCCAAAAAATTTACCGAGGTATTGACGAAGTACATCGCAGTCTGTGTTTCTTCCGCACATTGCTTACAAATCCTGTCAGAAGTTCTTTTTACCATATGCTTGCAGGTAGCATTCATTTATGTTTGTGCTGGTGTCAGCGTTTCTATCAATAGGATAATGAAGTTGTTTTTGTTACTACGTGGAGTAAAATAATTGGAGAGGATTAAAACACCAGAAAAACTAATATTAGCCATTGTCTCTGTTGATTTCATCCCTCTTATACTGTATGTGCTATATTATTTCCATATCTGAAAAACAAACAAGGATATTTCATGCAAACAAAATTATTTAAATGCTCAATTGTTTGAGGTGAATTCTCCCTCCTGTAGGCTTACTAAGCGAATGTTGCCAAACTTCCTACCTCACTACCCGGTGCCCCAGGCTCTCAGAGACTGTGTGGAGACACATAGTGATGTGTTGATTTTCCAGCCCTGCCTTGGCGAGGTGAGCATACGTAGGTTTAGCTGCTTATCTAGAATAATGTAACACCAGTTACCATTTAAAGGTTTGATTTGTTAGACCACTTTGTCAGTTAGTACCAGAATTTTTTTATGCCTATGCCAGAGAGGGCATATACTGTAGGGTTTCCAAGGGTGCCCCCAAACAATATAGTGACCCTCTGGGCTTCTAAATTTCAAAGGCAAGGTTACAGACATTCTTTTTCAGAGACAGACAGAAAATTGCCTCCTGTTGCTGCTGTTCTGTTTTTATCAAATCCTCTATGTCCCTCTGTTGATTTAAAAACAATACAAGTTGCTCTAAACTAACACGCATTATTTTTTCTGTTTGCTCAGGTGCTGTCGCCATCGAACGTACAATCACGCTTCTCTACTCTTCTCTGGCTGGAAGAGCTGCATGCAGAGAGAGAACTGAGAGAATACACTATCAGCGGGGCTATCCTCAGAAAAGGCGCAGCATATCTGCAGTTAGAGGTTCCTGGTTTGACTGAGGGAAGACCCTCTCTCAATATAGGTGAGGAGGTTTGTTAGCTGTCTTCATCTTCACAATCGAGCTTTTTTTGTGTAAAACAGAATTCTGACAAATTTTCTTTGCAGGTGATCGAATAGTCTTGAAGAAACTCCAGTGTGACAGGGTGGTTATGGAGTACTTAAGTTACGTGACGGAGGTACAGAGGAATTTGATGCAATCAAACTGAAATATTACAGTTTAGATATACATCTAATGCTCTGCTTTGACTCACAGATCAATGATAATGATGTGAGTTTAAAAGTGAATTCAGATTTTCTGCACAACTACATCGGGGAGCCTCTTGATGTTTACTTCACTTTCAACAGGTTAGAAAAGAAAATGTTCTAAATAAATTTCATATTCACCCAGAAATTGCATTTGTAGTAAGAGCACTTTGGCTTTGTGTATTTCCAGATTGACCAGCAGGCGGTGTCACAATGCTCTCAAGATGACAGAAGTGTTTGGGGACAGTAAGTCAGCTCTTGAATTTTTTTTCAAGCAGCAACTGATTTACTTCTCAGTAGACATGTGGTATTATTTATTCATGAAGGCTAGTTTGAGCTATAATCCAGATAGACTGAGACAGCTGTCGTTTTGTCTTTCCACAGTTCTCTTCCCCACCAAGGTGGCTTGTCAAACCCCTCAATGGACGGGGAAGTGGGTTGAGGAGTCGGACCAAAACAAAGGAATTGAACAGAATCAGGTGAATTATAAATCATGAATAGTTTATTAACATAAATACATTTCTTTATTTCATGCAATCATGTCTGACTACTAGGAAAATGGAAAGGCGTCGAACGTTTCCATTGACATGAAGTCAAAGGCCACACAGACTAAAGGTACAGGATGAATTAGATCAACATGTGGTGAAAGCTTAAACTCTGCATCTCGGAAAACAAAATGTGTGTTATCACTAGATGGTAGTGTACCCCACAACCCCACCCCCACCCCTAGAGAAGGGCATTTCTTTAACCCGGACCTGAACCCCTGTCAGAGAGAGGCAGTGAAGAGGATCCTGGCAGGAGAGTGTCGACCTACTCCTTACGTGCTGTTTGGACCTCCAGGCACTGGAAAGACCATCACCCTGATTGAGGCCATACTGCAGGTACACATGTTCAAACACACAAATTTTAGAGGCTTTGTGGATCGAGCCTGAGCATTGGTTAAGAGCTGCTGAGAGATAGAAAGCTCTACAGGTGAGACCCGGGGCCAGAGCTTTAAGGAGGAAAGGGACAATTCACTTGTTTGTCAACCTATTGGTAGCAGTTAGCCATGGTGTTATGTACTGTAGTCTCTGTCTTTGTTGACTTCTGACTGGAGGGAAGTGGATCCTGAATATAGACAGAACAGAGAGGAAATTAAAGGATCGAGGGGAATAATCAGTCTCTGGCGATTCCTGAGATATGTAATTGCCTGAGTCTTTTTCTCATGTCGTCAGATACCCTCACTTTGGAAATCAGAATGACAAGGCCTTTATTGTCCTTGTAAGCACTGCATATGGTAGAAGTAGTCGTCCTTAAACTCTTGGCCTTTATCCTTTAAAGCAGTGGTCCCCAACCTTATTTGCAGCACGGACCGGTTTCATCTAAGACAATATTTCACGGACCGGCCTTCATTTGCTATAATTGTTAATGACGCCAGGACAGCTGTAGTCTAATAATAAATCATCCGCGGTGGTTTTATGTGAAACGCAGACATCAACAGACAATAAACAAACAAACAAATGCTGCTTCACAAGGACAGGAGTTTTGAAATGGAAACAGGGTTTACGATACTTTTTGGGCGATCTCAGGATAATCTGCCTTGATTTTAATCCAGTACACTGGACCGGTGGTGGGTGCTTAATTTAGGGGTAATCTGTCACGAAGACCGAGACCGGTCAAGCGTGACAGACGTCACTTTTCAAAATAAAACATCTTTCCGACCCCGAAGTAAGTAAAACGGAAGTCATGTAAATCATTTTTTAATTCTGTGCGGCCCAATACCAAATGACCCACGGACCGGTAGCGGTCCGCGGCCCGGGGGTTGGGGACCACTGCTTTAAAGTCACTCCAGTTCTCATCCCCTGCTTGTACTGGTTTGAAATTCTTTCCATCTTCAGGTTTGCCAGTTTGTGCCCAGTAGTCGGGTGCTCGTATGCACTCCATCCAACAGTGCAGCTGACCTCATCTGCATCCGCCTTCATCACAGTGGCTTCTTACATGCTTCAAGTTTGGCCAGAATCAACGCCACCCTCAGGCAAGAGGAGGTACTGCGCATGGACACAACATGACAATCACAGGGAAAATGTGATCTCATGCGGCTGTTATATTGTGTGTCGATGCAGGCACAGGGTTGTGTGGCATGGTTGCTTCTCATCAGTTTTTTTTTAAAGCATTGTTCTGATAATGTGCTTTGTGTATTTTAGAACTTTATCATCTTAAATATTCATGCGATGTTAACTACGTGGCTTTATTTACCAGTTCATTCCTGAAGTGTTGAAAGCATATTCGAAGGCAGGAGAGGACATCCATCAAGCATCTTTTCACAAGATTGTGGTCACCACTTGCTCCAGTGCCGGCATGTTCCATAACATCAGACTGAAGTAAGGCTTAGTCCACAGTTAAGTTGATCAGCAATGAGAAGCTTTTGTCCTCACCTCACTTCTGTCTTCTCTTTAATCTAGTTTTGTTCATCTAGACCATGGATTTTGTCTGTTTTTTGTTTTCAGAATGGGACATTTTACTCATGTTTTTCTGGATGAAGCTGGCCAGGCTACAGAACCAGAGTCCCTAATCCCCATAAGTTTTCTATCAGAGCAGGATGGGCAGGTTGGTACAGAAGCTTACATATACAGTGGGTGTGCTGGTGCTGGCAGGGTTCTTGATTATTTAAAGTCTTATTTAATCACTTCTTCCTTTTCCTGCGTAGATAGTCCTGGCTGGAGACCCCTGTCAGTTGGGTCCTGTTGTTAAGTCCAAGGTGGCAGTTACCTTTGGCTTGGGGGTGTCTTTGTTGGAAAGGCTGATGGCCAACCCACTGTACTCCAGACACGACTGGGGATACAACCCTAACCTGGTGTGTGCATTGTGTAGCGATTATTATACTGTATGTGGTGTTCTTTGGAAATGAGCGTCACTCTAACGTTTATACAATTGCTACACATATGTTCATACTGCATGTATCATCACTATATGCAACATTTTAATTTGGTCTAATAATTTTCTGTTGTTTATACTAGAGTTTTTTTGGATGACTACTGCATAGATAATGATTCTAAAGCTGGTCTGCCCCTGCAGGTGACTAAGCTGGTGTACAACTATCGTTCTCATGAGGCCTTGCTCGTGCTTCCTTCTAAGCTCTTCTACCAGAATGAACTGTGTTTTAAAGCCCCCAGAGATGTGATAGACTCTCTTTGCCAGTGGAAGACCCTCCCTAAAAAAGGCTTTCCACTGCTGCTCCATGGAGTCAAGGTATGATGTGTAGGTTTTGAGCGTCTAAACAGTTGTATGATATCTGAAGTCTTGCAAATCTGAGACCTATATGTCTCTCAATATACGAGTGTATGCAAATTATCAAGTTAACTGGATGTATCTTTAAATCATTTATTATTTTGATATCTAAAGTTACTGAAATGTCCAGCCCTGACATTTAGTCATAGGATTACGCTTTCATTTAGGGTGTAGAAATGAGGGAAGGAAACAACCCATCATGGTTCAACCCCGTGGAAGCTGTACAGGTCATGCTGTACTGCTGCCAGCTGACCAAAAAGCTCTACAATCCTGTGGCTCCCTCTGATATTGGAATCATCGCTCCCTACAAGAAACAAGTATGACAGAATATTTTATCAAAGCTGTCTTGTTGATGTTCAGTAGTTTTTTTATTTGTGTGTTGCTGATTGTAATTCAGTGATGTCCCCGTTTCGTCTTCACTCTGCAGTGTGAGAAGATCCGTCTTCTGCTGGGTAGAGAGGGTTTATCAAACATCAAAGTGGGTTCTGTGGAGGAGTTCCAAGGACAAGAGTTCCTGGTCATCATCATGTCCACGGTAGGCAAAAAACAGCATTTAGTGGAATGAAGGAATGACCAATGTGTTGAAATGTGATTGAAGGTTTTTACTTACCACCACCTGGTGGACGTTTGATGTGTTGCATCATCTCTTGTGTTTGGATCTGGGATCCCAGCCATGTTGATCACCCAGAGCTGGTGGAACCCCCACTCTGTTTTTTAACTAATACCAAGTTGTCTTAAATTGTAAACACAATGGGAGCTTACATCGAAGCTTGTGAGATGGATAAATAATGAGATTGTCAAATTTGCACATACCTGTACAGTGGTCCCTCTTTATTTGTGGGAAATACGTTCTAAAAATAATGCACAGTAGGCAAAGTAGTCAGCTTCATTTCTTTACAATTGTTACAGTTTTACTGCTGTACAACCCTTCACTACACATTTTATACACTTTTCTTACACTGGCATTAATATTTTCACGCTTTCACACAGTACCGAGAACACAATGCACTAATCAGGATGTAGAACACAATGTGCAAATTAGGATGCAGAACACAATGCGCTGTAAAAAAACAATGCATTCAAAATTGCAGGAAAAAAAACTGCAAAATTGCGAGGGACCACTGTATGGCTATACTGTACAATATCATCAAAGATACAGCTATAGTCTATCAAATAGATATGAATTTAATGTAATAAATATCCTGTCATGGTATAAAACATTCAACACAATCTGCACGGTTCAGTTATTCTCATTGGTTCATAATAGGTGCGCTCCAATGAGTCAGTGGAGAACAATGATTTGCAGAGTAGCCTTGGCTTCCTGTCGAATCCCAAACGCTTCAATGTGGCCATCACTCGTTCAAAAGCACTGCTCTTGATTGTCGGAAACCCTCACATTCTCATCAGGGTGAGACACAGAACACTTCCTTTGGTCCTAAGCTTTATAAAATGTAAATGTCCACCAGTGTGTTTCAGAGCCAGTCTACTAAGTCCTGGATTTCTCTGCAGGATCCGTGCTTCAGGTCTCTGCTGCAGTACTGTTGCGTCAACGGGGCTTATCTGGGCTGCGACCCCCCCATCTTCCCTAAGTGAGTGTATGTAAACTGATCAACCATCAATATCATTTTATCTCTCAGTGGAGAGAGATTTACACTCTTTAGATGAGCTATATACCACCCAGTGCATCTGTTCAGCCATCACTGACAGAACCAAAACAGACTATTGAGTTTATGATAGACCCATTGTCTAGGTTTACAGTACATTTCAACACATTATACAAGTGGTCTGAAAATTGTGATCAGGCTCTTACAGAGTGCAAATTTCCGTTCACCAGATTTGCCTGAGCCTTTAGGCTAAACAGACTTTTGCACTGGTTCTTGCCTAACATGCAATAAAAGCGATTCTAAGTAAAACGGACCATTAACACCGGCTGTAAATGAACGTCTTTAAGGTAAAATGAGATGTGCATTCAAGAAAATAAAATCAGCTTTTGCACAATAATGACCCAAACCTATGTTTTTTTTCTCCCTCAGGGTTGCAGCATAGCAAAGGATCCCACCAGGAGATGATATCTGGCGGTTTACCATGGCCCCTGTGGACGTGATTGTCTTCTGACAAGAAGTGATGTGTGCCATTTTTCTTTTCCAAAACTGTGACGTGTTGCTGTTTTAATCTGCCTCATCTGAGTTGGTTTTGAAAAATTTCCGTTTCTGTAAAAGCCAGATGCTGTTCAAGGCTGGTTTAGCAATAAAAACGTTGTGATCGAACAAATGGTGAACGAGTATTTGTGCGTGCTTTACTGAACAAAACATTTTTCAGCTGAACTGTAACATTTTACAATTGAATTATTTAACATCTCAGGTCTCTATTATCTGTCCAAGTAGGCCCCATAAATGCAGTGAAACATCTGAATTGAGTTCTGCTGAGTTTGATGGCGGTGCTTTAGTAGGTCTTTAGTGAAAAGGAATTTGATCACACCTTTTTAAACTCATTACCCCAACTTGCAGATATTTGTGGGCACATTGGTGTGGCAGTGTCTGCCCACCAGCCTGGAGACTACTTGTGACAACTGAGTTACATCGATAGTCTTAGAGGGACCGTCAGTCCCACTGGAGCCCAGCAGGATTGAGAGGGAGGGGGCGGCAAATGCGGTTTCAGTTAAGTTAATGAGTCTCGTATGCAAAGGGGGAGGTGAGCTCAGACACCCAGTCCCCCTTTGCTTTTCTTCTTGAGCAGGCCTCTGTCTTTGATGTACAGCAGGTCTCAGGTGTTTTAATACGTTGTCTGTTCTGTGGGGGAGACGTGAGCCGAGAACACGACAAAGTTCTGATTCAAATGATGCCATTCTAGAAGACTAGCTGATGGGGTTTTCAGCAGTAAAATGTGAGTGTTGTATTTTAAAGAACCAGATAACTTCATGTTTAAATCACCCCGATGTGTCCAATATATCCAGCAGCACTAGGAATTGTCTCAAACTGATGGCACCACCTATGTTCTTTTTTAGATTAACATGAAAAAAAAATCCATCACACATGAAACACTATTTAGGGGTGGATTGGGAAGGTCCTTTGAAGAGGAAGTATGGAGTGTACAGTGACTAAATTTTTATATATGTATGTTCCTTTTTGACGTGCAGAGAGAAATATGAATGCTTTATGCTGTGTTTTTAGAACTTTTTGAAGTTAAAGTGGATATTTAAATAATTGACCTGCCATGGTCTGTTTGAACAACACATCACAACCACTAATATTCCAATCACATGTTGAAATGTTGGTGCCAGTTTTGTGAAGGGCTGTATGTGACCAAAATTAAACTCCAATAGCAAAGAAGCAATTGTCTGGATTTATTCAACATCCATATAAAGTAGATTTCTCTCAGTCTTAAGTAATATTTCACTTTTATGATACCTCAATTTAACCATATGAAATCACCGTTTACAAGTCCCAATTGTGATCTGACAATCATCAATTCAGTTAATTCAAACATATAAATATAATACAGATAATTCCATTGTTAAAATCCCTCTTTAGTAAGATGGTCTATTTGACAGACAGGTGTCCAACATTTAGTTGCGTATCTAAATGTTGGACCTCATTAAACGAGACAGGGGCAGGCAGCACATTATCCAGACAGACACGGTGTCTACAAGCCAGCTATTAGGCCCAACAACAGACCCCTGCTGGGATCCTGGCAGGGGGAACTTGTTGAATGTGTTGACCTTTTTGTTCTCTCAAATTGCTCTGTGACTAATTGCCCAGTTAGTCCCTTCTTAGGGGCTGTCCTCGTCTACCCGACCTGGAACCAGCCTGCACTCATGAGATTGGGGTGTAAAAGTTGGCCGAGCTGGGGCCGGTGGCTCCAATAGGTTGGGGCTGACACCAAGAACACAGCTGTCACTGCAGATAGTGCTGGAACACAGGCAAAGAAATGGGAGTAGATCCAATCAGAATTGGCTTTACTTCAGTTTGCCTGAAGCCACAATGACTGTGAGGCAGGGTGGAATAGAGACCTGTGATTCATGAGGAGAAAGTCCTCCGAAGGCCCCAGATACACATCTAAATCTGTAGACAGACGACATCCAAACTAATTGATGTGATGTGTTCTATTGTTAAATTAAGTAGCTGAAACACATGAGAAGGAGAGACAAACCAGCAGTCATGTCTGCGCCCCTGGGCTGCATCTCAGGACGAGATCTCGGGTGTCTCGGGTTAAATCACTACGTTACTCTTTTTCATTCAGTCTTGTTTAGAAGACATGCATGTCAACGTCCCTTCCCTTGCTTTATTTTTTAAGCGCTATAGCCAACAACCAAACATGCAGAAATTACAGCTAAGCGAAAGAGTTAGACTAGTAGTATTTTGCATGTTGGTCTGTTGGGTGATTAGCAGATCAAAGCCCGGTGAGCCAGAAGAGACGTTGCTCTGCTGATGAGAACAGGAGGTGCTGCAGATGAAGCCTCCAATTAAGAAGCAGAGACACATGAAAGCGACTATCAATATGAAGGAGACTGCCTGTCTGTCTTCGAAGCCCTCAGAGCTCTCTCTGTTGGAACGAGTCTGACCCACTCTGCAAATCCTCTCTGCAGAATGCAGTTGTTTTTTTTGTTGGTTTTCATTTCTCACTCAGTGTGCTCAAAGAAAATATAAAATAGGGAGTAGGCAACAAAAACTATTTACTTCTAAGACAACTGGATCTGTATTGCAAATACTGTACTACAAAGATTCTATGAAAGGTAGCTCTACTTATCAGCCATATGTTGTAAAATGTGAGCATCGAGAGCGAGCTTTTAAGTTCTGAGGTTTTCAAGTTCTTTTTCGCCACCTGGACCTGAAATAAGCAAATAAAACAGGCATAAAATTGGGTTTCTGTCATTGAAAACTGGGCAGGGATTGCCCATTGTCTTCCCCGCAACACCCCCCCCACACACACACACACATCACCACCCCATCCATCTGCTTATTGCCCCCTCTCTGTCTGCCGTCAGCACAAAACAAGTTCTCGTCTCCAAACACATCGTCTCTGCGTCTTTGATATGTTGTTGATAACAGACTTCGGGGCTGATGGGGCTGGCTGACCTCTCTATATAAAGCCAGCATCAAGGCTCTCAAGTCATTCAAGGCCTGCAGAGTCTTCTGACAAGAAATAACTCGGAGAAACCAACTTGTTGTAGGACCTGGACGTCGGAACATCTTCAGCATGGCTTTGAACCTCATTGTGTCTCTCCTGGCTACGGTTTGTCCTTTAATGGCATTTGACTTGGGTCAGTCCACTCGCTGTGTTGCTATCCCAAACCAGATGAAGGTCTGCAAAGATGTGGGATACAACGAGATGCGTTTGCCCAACTTTTTGGGTCACAGCAGCCTGGAAAGGGAGGTGGTGCCTCGTTCAGAGGACTGGAGGCCCCTGCTGCAGGTCGGCTGCCACCCTCAGGCTCAAGCCTTCCTCTGCTCCCTCATTGCTCCCGTCTGTCTTGATACGTAAGGCACATTGTTGTTTATTCCCCGTGAATTACTTAATCTACCAGCTTCTTACTTTAATGTTATTGCAGGAACTTTAATTGTGAACCCTCGTATTGCTTTTTCCCTCCAGTTTTATACAGCCGTGCCGTAGTCTGTGTGTGGCGGTGAGGGATAGCTGTGCCCCGATGCTTGCCTGCCAGGGTTACATGTGGCCTGAGACTCTTGATTGTGACCGCTTTCCCTCGGAAGACGACACGTGCCTTACTCATCACGGCAAATTTAGCCACTTTGTTAAAGGTATGTTCAATCCACAGATTAATTGAATAGAATGGAAGACATGGGCTAACTGTTTTCTTATGTTTAATGTTACTTGAATTAATTCAGCTGTTTTATTTGTCACAGATTTGCCCAGACCTGCTTGCCAAAACTGCCCTTCCGTGGAGGAAAATCCTTCGATGATGAGAGTCCTTGATGCTTTTTGTAGCTTTGACTTTGGTACGTTTCAAGGTTCTTTGAATAATCTCAGCCTTATTTTCACACAGTTGTGTTTGAAAGTCAGGTTGGTAATTTTTGTCTCTTCTTCACAGCTGTGACCGCCAAAATTCATCGTTGCCGTCTACCCCTGGGAGAGCCGGAATTTGATGTTGAGGGGCGTGTTGAGTTTGTTCGCCAGGGACCTCTGCTGCCTTACGACACCCAGCACCTTCTCCAGAAGTGGCTGCTTACCAATATTCGCTGTGCCAAAGCTCTTGTTCGCCCCGGACGAGCCCAGCTCTACGTTCTGATCGGTTCTGTGCAAGTGGATGGAACCCTTGCCCTCAACCATGTGTTCCCCTGGCACAAGAAAAACATGAACATTGCCATGGCCACTCGGAGGTGGAAACACCACAGATGTTGACGCTTTTCAAGCAATTGAGGCTCTGAATCTGTTTAAAGTGTTGAATCATGGCTGATTCCAAAGCTAAAAAGTGGAAGTACGAATTGTCAGGTGGTTGTGTTTTACCTGTTGGTGGTAATTAAAATTGTACAGTAATATAATCATGGAACTGGACTTGACTCCTACAGCGGTTCAGTCCTTCATCCCTTGACAAGATGAACTGATAGAGAATGCACTCAAACTTGTACATAACACAATGAATGTATATTGATTGTAAATAATTTCTGTGATGCTGATGTATTTATCACGTCTTTAAAAGCATGATATATGTAAAAAGATAACAATAAAATATTCTGTGTATATTAGTGAAGTATATTTGTATTTGTTTTATTGACTGCTGCCTGGAATGTTTCCAGTCCGGTGTTAACACAAATCGTAGGAGCTGTTAAGATACTTTTTTAAAAATCAAATACACTCTTGGCACTCAGAAATGATAAATCAGAACTAGTTCAGTTATTGAAAAGCCTATAATAAAAATGAATCATATGGATCAATCATATGTTAAGTAGGTCATTTTATAATAGTGTCTCTGAAGGAGTGAAACTGTAAATGGCCTGTGGAACTGGTGAAACTATAAAGCCCTGGGACAACTCACTCACTCTACATACAAAAAGCCTCCTTTCAATAGCAATCAAACTGGCTCCAACCAGTGGCGGTAAATACCGAACAATGACCATACCGCTAAATATACTGAGAAACATGCTGGGGGTTTTATTTTTTAATGTGATGTGGACATGGATGGTTTTTGTCTTTTGTAGTCACATCTTATTCTACACAGCCAAACTCGAGTTTTTAATCCATACTATTTGCTAATGTCCGTTACATTGAAGGACAGATTGTGTGATTATGTAGCATCGTTTCCGCCTGGGCTGACTTTGTCCCTTTCTCGGCTGAATAGATAACTAAGTGAAGCATGCTGTATGACGTGCATAAAATCACGTATATCCTTTGTCGACCGATTTGTTTAATCATCAACGTCATAGCTGTAGTAGTAAGATTGGCTTCTGCAAGAGTAGCTGTGGTAGAAAGAAGAACTCAACTCAGCAGTTGGTGTTCCGCTGCTTTAAAGGAATCATGAAAAAGGGTAAGACAACAAAAGAAATATGAAGTTGGTGACTTGTTGGGTTTTTTTTGCATTATTATTAACTTTTGCTTTTCTCCATCAGTTTGCATTTCAGCTCTAACACTGGTGTACCTGGAGCTTTCTATGAGGGTTGGTACCGCCCCCATCTGTGCCTATGGACAGGCGGGATGTCATACTCTTTCTCTGGCAGATCTCTTCGACAGAGTCATACAACAGTCCTCAAGAATGCAAGGCATCTCTAGAGATCTGCATTCTGAATTTGTGAGTTGTTTTTTTTCCTCTCTGACGTCAGTCAAACATCACCATCCATCACTTTTCGACATCCGGTCATCCATCAATTGTCCTTTCACCGTATGCGATATGTCTCTGTCTTTGCAGGAGCAAAATGTCTTTCCCAGCAAGAATCTCATTGGAAAACGAAAATGCCACACACATGGCATACTAACTCCTGACGATAAAGAGAATGCTCAAAGGCTAGGGGTGAGTTTTGTATCTTTATGAATGAAAATTTAAATCTCACCACAACATTACAGTACTTAACCAGTCCTTTCATATGCAGAAAGATCAACTGACAGAGGTAATCCTGAGGCTATTGGGGGCCTGGGGTGATCCCATGTCACAGCTTTACAGAAGCATGTCTCAAGATCAGAATCAAGGCTTTAACCCCTACAGCTCCAACAAGGCTCTAGAGATCAGCGATATTGTTCATGAGCTAAGAGATGGAGTGGCCAAGATGGCTCAGAGGGTAAGGATGCACTATTGATATGTTGTGTTATCATATCAGCGATATATATAACTAGTAAAATGCATCTTTGTATTAATATGTTTATGCATATATTTAAAGCTTCCATCTTTCCATGCCAGATGAAGTTGTTGGGAGTGATCGGCTATAATGCGAGTCCTGAGATTTCGGTCCCTTCTTCTACCTTTTCCTTCTACAAACACGGAGAGCTCAACACAATGGGCCAACAGGATCTTCTCTACTGCTTCCGCAGAGACTCAAACAAAGTCAAAAATTATCTACGTATTCTGAAATGCACCACTGTCGCCGGAAATGACTGTTGATAGTGATCGAAAGCCAATATAGAGATTTATCTTTCCTTAATAGAAAGCATACACTGTATTTTTAAATTCGTATCATGTTGTTGGATTGCATTCCACATGTGCATCTGTTTTAGAGGATTGCGTGTTTAGAGGATTGTTGTGTTAAGGTAATTACGTTTTTTCCCCTCTTATGAGCATGGAGCATTAAAATGTTTAAAAAAAAAAAAAAATTAAATTAAAATAACTATGCCTTTTAGGTCTTGATTTTCGTCTTGTTTATGTAAAGTGTAAGCTTTTAGGTGGTGTGTGGCGCAGTGAGCAGTTGCCCCTGTCCAGCATCGTAAGAATAGGAAATGTGGAAGTCAGGATTCATTCATATTTATTTACAGTTAAACTATACATTTCAGATCATGAAAAAACATATTTACAAAATATACCAAGAGAAATTTGACTCAAAAATTCATGTAAAGCTGACCAGAATATGTCAACTAAATAAAACATAAAAAGGTTCATTAAATGAAATGACTCATTTCTGCCTTTAATGGAGTCACAATATTTCCTGGAAAGTCTTGTTAGTGCACCGATAAATTGCTCACTGAAGCCAGTGAAATGGAAATGAGATGATCGACCAGATAGGTGAACCTAATTCCATTTATGATGCAACAAAGCAGTTAGCCTACATCAACTGAAAAGTTAATATAACTATCAGTGCTATTCTTCACAATGTATCCATCCAAACATTTCTAACACCCTCACAGTAAGGTAGCAACTTTTAGTGTATTTGACAACATTATTAGTTTGATTCCCATCCCTCACATTCATGTGTCTCTGATGTTCTTCTGTGGCGGTGATCCATCTGTTTTTGAGTTTGTGTGATTCTGTGATGGTTCCTCATCCTCCTGAGCGAGACCGTGGGCCATGAGCTCGTCCATCGGCGAGCGAGTGTTATGAACCTCCTTCTCCTTACAGTTCCTCCACTTCATTCGTCGGTTCTGGAACCAGATCTTCACCTAAAGCAGCAGAGAAATTTCCGTTCAGTTTGGTGTTGCTTGGAGGTTTGCAGTATAAGTAGGATCTTAAACACACAGCCATGGCATAAAATATTAATCAGGTTGGTTATGCATACTTAGTTACCTGTGACTCCTTCAGACTGAGATCAGCTGCCAGTTTGTTCCGGTCCGTCTTGCTGATGTATTTCTGTCTCCGAAAAGTTTTTTCCAGCTCTTTCCGTTGTTCCTCAGAGAACACGGCCCTCCTGAGGATCCCTCTGCGCGATTTAGGACTTATATCTGCAGACCACATTCGAATATTTGCACCCTCTGGAAGACAAAAAGACGAAAAAATATTTTGACCCATGATTGTATAATAAAGTATACTGTACCTTCGTTTGAACTATTGCGTTCAGATGACAGTCAGTTGTTTTTCCCACGTTTTTCATGATTCAGATAAATTTAAATTAATGTCACAATGTCTGCAATCAAAACGTCTGGAGGTCTTTCCCATTTACAACATGCATCCTGCATGTCTTTGTCATTCCCTTTATCACTCACTTGTGATTAGGTTTTTTTTCCTGATTTGTCCAATTTAACAAACTGAGGGTGACTAAAGAGAATGGAAAGCCACTTAATCTGAGAGAAAGGAATTTGCTGAACTGTGAGTAGCAATCCCACGCTACTTCACTCACAGGTGCATGCACAACAAAAGTCAAGTGGAACAATTTATCCTATCTATTCAATGTTGCCTTTTTAATCTGTACGACAAATCTGCACATAGACCACCTCTAGGGAGCACATAACAGGTTTGGACATGCTTTTCACTTCTCTATTGAGACTCAATGGCTTTCTCTCAAATACCCTATTACCAGGTCAGTCCTGGGCAACGTGTGTGTCTACCCTAGTGGGCCAACTATAAAGCCCTGTAGGACGCCAACAATAGATCCCTTCAATGGAAATGCCATTACTCGATGGCTCACTGGCCCAACACTAAATCTTTTCAGTTGCAGGTATGAAGCCAGTTTGTATGTGAAGATGAGCTCAAATAAGTCTATAAAAGTCACTTTTATTGAATGCTTTATGTCCTAGTCAAGAAGTTTCCAATGGGCGGCAATGAGAGTTGAATGACAAGAGAAAGCAGGGGGGTTGGCGATCCAAGCTCTTTAGCCAAACAATGGCTGGGGGATGTTCCTTGTCCAACCCTCTTCTGTAAAGAAATAGGCAAGCTTTTTGTGCTAAACGGGGTTCATTGCCTCAGTGAAAAATTGCAGTAAGGTCGCGTGTGGATGGTGGAGTAAAAGTGCCAATTGGTCACGGCTAGACATGGCATTGTTGTGTTGCTGGGCACTGTGGGAAAGTGTCAGCCTACTAAGAGGACTCAAAGAACGTGTGGGATGAGCGCTTTTATTTATTTGTGCTATTTTCCACATTTGGCATCATAGGTTCCAGCAACTAATAACTTCTAGTCTTGATGAGACAATGCCAAACTATGACAACTGCTGATTTCAGGGTGCAATACAGTGCTAGTTCTTATTACAATGTCAGATGACGTGAAAGGAAAAAAATTCCAACCAATTTAAAAACTGAATTACTTGAGGAAATCATTTCAGGTGCATATTGCATGTTTCTGGGAGTTTCTTTTATTTTAATTTTATTCCAGCTAACAATTCTTTGAGCAGCAACCAAACTTGCTGATGGAGTGCTACAAATTGGCTTTCCTCAGCAATAAGCAGCCACAACTGGTAATTATAATCTTAATATGACAGAAGACAAGATGTTTTATTAGCTCTGCATATTTGCGCAGCTAAAAGTGTGTATTTGCAAGTACAAAATAGGAGGCCCCAGGGACTCTTAAAAGCCTTACAACCCACCCCTCTTCCCCATCCTTAACAACCATGAATGGTTATGAATAGAGCTGTGCAGAGTTGAGCGGAGAATTAGCTCTTTGGCATTGCATCAGTAATTAGCTGTGGAGAGCATGAGAGACCCTGCTGCTAATGCTTAGAGAGTAGCTGAGGCATTGCTGATGAGGCATAAAACACTCACTGGAGAAGACAGGAGGGGGGCTGGACCCACCACAGCATGCCAGCAGATACGGTGGGCTCCGAAGGAAAACGCTGCTCAGTACACCTGCTTAGATAGATGGGAACAATCAGCTGTCGCCATAGTAACAAGGCAGTACAGGTGTTATCCACAAGGGGCTATAGTTTGATCTATACTTGGAGTCTTGCCTTTGTTCTTCAGATCTTTAATTACTCAGCGGGAGAGCAGATATGAACAGGTAGAACCTTTCAATTTGTGATGTTTGAGAAAGATTTTATTTGAAATCCATCCATTTAATAGAAAGACAGTATTTGCTAATGCAGTTTTAAAATGAGTGACTTTACTGCTTTATTTTAGTTTATTATAAATATTTTCTCATTTGAATTTACTGTGATTGCATTGATTCACGAGTGAATTTTAATTCATTTGTAGTCAGACTGCGTGGTGTCTACATTTCACTTTCTAAACATTTGTTATGAAATGTAAAAATGATTTTATTCTGTTTATAAATCATTTCAACTGCATACATTTTATATTATATGAAATTACATTTGTAGAAGTGTACCAGATAAGTAGAAGTTCGTTAAATTCTGACTTAACTTACAGTGATGCATCTATCATAAAATGGTTTATAAAGAATGGACCTATATTAATATTTCAAAATGTAGAGGCCTTTAATTTATTTTTACACAGAAACATAATCCAGAAACATTTACAAAACTGAACCATGGAAACTATAGTTGTTAGTAGAGTTATTTTTCAGGACATTTCATATTAATTGTAGTGTGGTATTTGGTATTCATTTTACAGAATAAGTTTATATATTTTTCATACAATTCACAATGATGGATAGAAAATATAATTTTATATGTTGTTTAAAATTCATATAATATACATGAATACATCAAATCCAAAAACAGGAGAGAGTAAATTTTTTTTTGTGCAAGTAATAATTCAGACAGAGAAAGAATAAATATAGGTTTTGTGGAAGAAAACAGAGTCCTGTCATTGATCAAACAACCTCCATCCATCATCCATCCATCTTCTTCTAGACAAGACAATCACAGTTGACATGATATGTAAATTTATTATTGTTTTATAAGATCTAGATTAAATATAATTCGCTTCAAAGTTTACCTGAGTGTTGGAGAAGCGGGCCTCCTAAATCCTTCGCCTGCTGTGGACTGTGGGCTTGGCTGTGGTTGTCTCCATACCCAGAGCTCCACGTCCTCCTTAGACGTTCACGTGCTGCCGGTCTCAGGTGCCCTCCTGCCGTCCCTTCTGGATCTGCCGAAGGTGTTTGTGGCTGCAGCAGATTATCGATAAGAAAACTCTTTCCTGAGTTTCCAAAGCCGGGTAAAGCGGGAGGCGAGTCGGCCATATTCCTCCTGGTGCAGCTCTGGACTGAGACCATCCTGTTCAAGCTGTGACCCGAACACTTGAGTTCCCTCTTCAGCAGTCACAGCTCAGTGACACTAAATTCTCCTATAATCCCTTCTCGAGTGACCAGGCCAACTTCATTAAACTCTGAGGAAAACAAAAGTTTTCTGCTCTTCCTCTTTTGGGCCTGCGCTTTGCACAGGGCTGTGCCGTGATTGGCTGAGAGGCCCTAATGTGCTTCTCAATTCAGATAAGGCTGGGGTCCTTTCTAGAGTGGCAGAAGGTGGGTCTGGCTCATTCATTATGTCAACTAGCCTATTTAATGATAGACACCAGAGACAATGAACTGCTGGCCAAAGTTTAACATGCACCAAACACTCTTCTGCAGGAGTAAATAGTTTTCTCTTTTCTTCAGCCTCCCATTGTGACTCATGCAAAACCATCAGCGGTCCATTTGCAATGTGAAAGGTTGCTCCGGAGGTTTTTCCTGATCACAGATGGATTCAAAATCTAACTAAGCAAGTGTGAATAACCACTGGTTTGAAAATTAATGGAAGTGAAATATTTCCTCATCAAAAAGTACAAGAACATTTAAAGAAGCTGGAAAAAATATATTAGTTATTCATAAAATTCTATTTAATACATTTTTGTTCAAATTGGAGTTTTATTAACATATTGGTTTGTAGGCAGTAAAAATTGTTTTATTTGTTACACAGACAGGTTGTTGGTTTTACGGTCTGTCAATATGGCCCAACCATGTAAATATTGAGCGTGGTTGTGGTGTCTGTGTGTCTATCTGTGTGTATGTGTGTCTGTGTGTGTGTGTGTGTGTGTGTGTGTGTGTGTCGGGGGCGTTTACATGCTGCATATTTAAGTGTTGTAACTGTAAAATAAAAACAGTAGTCAGTCAAACTCACACACATGCACGCAGTCCCATTTTGGCACAAACACGTCTAATGAGAAGCTTGTGTAACCTTTCACACTGCAACTAATGATCCTCAACATCATAATAGAAAGTCCAACAAGAGGGGTGACAGACCTACATTTTAGGCACAGTAAACAGGCATATCCATGGGTAGGAGGTGGTAGGGGTTGGGAGGGGGTAGGGGTTGGTCCGCGTGTGTGGATACCTCATGCTGAGCATGGAAATCGGCCCAGACAGCTCAGGCCATTGTGCGATCGCCAGGGAGCCAAAGGTTGCTTGTAATCAAATTTGAGGTTTTATTCCTCAGACTGGTGGAGAAGGCATGGCGCTCTGTCACACCATGAGTGCGAGCAGGTCTGTGAGGCCAGATACTCGTGTGCTCGACATAGATCAGTGGCTGCGGTGAGGCTTTTTACCCGTGGAGAGGCGTTTGTTTCTATGACAGAGTGAGTCAACCCCAGACAGCTCCACAGCGCCGTCATTAACTGTATTATTTCTACTCTAAAAAGATCCTTTTTTTCCCACTCCTTTCAGCACCAAACACCAATATATTCTGTTTAAAAAACGCTACCATCACCTTGAAATCATTGATTTCATTGAGGTGATCTAAATTCGTTGATATTTTAGGGGGAAACTCACACGACATTGCACTTTAAAAAAAAAAAAAATAGCATCGCTAACAGCGTATCGTCATTAAGATTCACAACTTCGTCATTAGAAAGATTCCAATAGAGCTCTCCGGGAGAGGGAGGTATAATTAGGCTATTCTTAAACAGTGGGTCTTGGAAACACCCTGAAGCAAGTTCATGTGAATTTATTTGATGTCCATTTCTTTTTAGAAATGGAGGGAAAAAACAGGGCTCCCTTCATTCAGCATTCCCACAATGGCCCCGTTGAAAGCTGGCACTCTGCAGACCGGCTGAGATTCCTTTTCTCTCCTTTTTAACCCCACTAAAGCTCTTAAAAAGATACCGGCCCATTGCACACGCAATTGATATTCCACCACTCGAACTTAATATTGTGAATGGAGGGCCAAGCTCTATGAATCAGGAAGACAATGCGCTTAGCTTAGCAGCAAACTGGCACTTTGTTTGCGGTGTCTGTGTCCCAGAGGAGGAAGTTTCTAATGTGAGCCTCACAATTGTGTGTCTATAGAGTTCTAATGAGCTTCTGTGTGCTCAGTGAATGGCTGTGGGCCATTCACCATGAGGGCCCAATGAGCCAACTCACTGCACACATTCACAATGGGATCCAAGGGGAATGGGAGTGGGCCTGCTGAGTAACAGCACTCAGTGGGCTATAAGATCACACCAACATGTATAAGACTATTTTTCCAGTAAGACTCCATCCTTACATTAAATCAATTGTTTTTATTCATTTACTTCATGCAATGATGGCGATTTGCTCGATATTCCATAAAATAACAAAGAATGGATAAATATTACCAAAGTAGCTTCTTGGAAAGCCCTGCTGTTTCAAATGTGAAATTTGGGGAGAAGAAAAAATTAGAAAAAAAAAATCATAATTCAGCATAAAGCTTTCTGAAAAATCCAATCTCGTTATTGGAACTTGAAAAACCGATTATTACTTCCATCAAGGAGAAGTTTTCACCGGTCTGTTTGTTGCTTTATCAGGAAGGGAAAAGAATCCCCCACTCCCATCTATCTTCAAAGCTCTCCCTCCCTTTTTCCATGACCCCCACAGGTCAAAGCAGGGGATCACCCACCTTGACTCTTGGATCTGCTTGAGGTTTCTATATTATTAATAAAATGTGCTCATCATAACCTCCGCTAATCTGCTGACATCTTGCTCCTCTGTCATTTGAAAACAGCTAATCTACCAAAATTACAGTGCAACACGTCATAGATTGAAACCACTCTATATTTTATTTTAGTCTTCATAGCATCTGCAGTCATCAGGGTGATCCTGTGACAGAAGTACAACATAACAGATGAGCCTTTGAAGGAGTGTCTGGAGTCTATTTCTGTTTATTGTCTCCATTCCTCTTCTGTTCAGTCGCATGTGTCACTGGTATCTGGGGTCATCTTGTGTTTAGCCCAGTGATGGTCAAAGAGTGACGCTGCCTGTTGTGCCTCAGTACTGCAGCACTGATAGCATCAGTGCAATCAACCGCCATGTGCACAAGATGGCACTGACAGAACAGGAACCTGCTGTCTCTCATTAGAATGAATAGACTTGTGCTCTGAAATATTTTGTCCCGTCTGCATTTTTAGGTCTATATTTAAAATATTGCTCATTGTAAAATAAATACTCTTTTATTTTGTTTTTATTTATTAACAGAACAGAAAGCTGACTGTTTAGAACCTTCATATCAAGCTGTAATCCTGGTGGTTGTTGGATATGCAGACTCAGTTTCAGGTGGTTAAAGTTTTAAGATATGAATGGATATGAGTGAACATTGAACACATGAAGCAGAATATCACAATGAATCCGTTTTTAGATCTGACTTATGGATGTAAGACTCCAAAGACAAGTAAGGTTAACAACTGAATGGATCGCCCTGCAGGAAGGATGGTGACAGTTTTGCAGTTAATTCAAATATTGGCACAGCTCGGGCGATCCCCCTTTGTCTGAGGCATCAGCGTGTCGATATGGATGACTGAAGTGAACAAGCCCCAGAGAGCTTTGTCATGCATCACCCATCTGGATCTTTTAGAGATGAACGAAAGGACTTTCGCGGTTCCGCCGCCCTTGCCTTGAGACTTTGTGCAATGTGTGTATTCCGGTTTGTGCAGTACAGTAGGTGTGTGTTACCACCATGCATTTATTACTTTTCACTCTTGGCAGGGCTCATGCCTTAATGACTCTTATTTTCCTGATGGCAATTGAGGAAATAACAACTTGTGGGGCAATACAAAGCAATTACATTCTCTGTGTCTGCACCCAGAAGAAATCACATATAATTAGTAATGAATGGAGAAGAATTGGAGGTCCTTTCACAGAGCAGATATGACAGTCTGGCACTGGATGGGAAACCTTCACCTGCCTTGGTTTTATTGACAGTAGTCCAGGATACCTGGGGAAGGAGGGGGGTCTGACAAACACATTGTTGTCTGGAATCTTTAGAAAGAAGATGAGGACCTGTATAATCAAAATATCTGGGAATAATTTTTAAAATTGTAAAGACATTTATTAGGTTTCAGGGGTATATAACTGCATTTTCTGATAAAAAGAAAGAAAGAAAATATTTTTTAAAAAAGGGACATGGTTGCTGATAAAACACGATAATAGGTCTCATGAATGAAGAAGATGCATGAGGAATAGACAAATGTTCCGAGCACAAAGCATCTGTGCTCTATAACAACCCAGCACTCCATGTTCATTCATTTTCCTGCCACCTGCCAAAAAACAAAAAAAACAAAAAAGGATAAAAATTCAAACTTTGCTGCATGAAATAACAGAAAATATGAAATCCCCTCCTAAACAGTAGGTCAGAACTCTGATGGTAGGACCAGTCAAGCATCCTTCAATTTTAGAGACACACAGAATCCGAAACCGAATCAAAAAAGAAACTGACTTTCAAGGAATTGCACTTAAAAATGCTGCGTCGGCACAAAAACGATATAATTTTGATGTTATTTATTTATTTATTATTTCCACTCGGTGTGGTTTTCCGTCATCCTTCCTCGTGTTTCCACTAAACCTCGTGTGAAAACCTGAAATCAACGCCCCGCTGGAGAACAGGTGTGGCCGCATGCGGTGGAGCGCATTTCGGCCTCTTCGAGCGCATTCCCATTTCGGCCACGGGGAGGCTTCATCGTCTATCTCTCCTTCTCTCTCTCGTCCTCACACACTCCTGAACTGGTCCCACCAGCAGCAGCAGCAGCAGCATCCCGCCCTCCTCTCTCCTCTCTCTCCTCTCTCTCCTCTCTCCTCCTGCGGCCGTCAGAGGATCCTGCGTTCAGCCGCTGATCGCGTCGTGCGTCCTCTGATTCCCGCCTCCGCCGCACGGACGGTGCTGATGGAGCACACCTTACGTTCCATGGAATAATTAGTTCTCTGCTGCAATTTTTTCTCTTCTTCTCCTTCCCCTTCTCCTCTCTCCGGATTTGATTTTCGCATCATTCGGCATCTGAAGTTGTGATGATGCCTCCGCTCAGCGTTTGGGATTGGTAATAACCTTCTGCAGGAGGTGACACGTCGTTGAACAAATACTGTATCTCGGAAATCGACAAAACATGGACTAATTTTTTTTTTTTTTTTTTAAAATATACATTCACCATGGGATTATTACAGCTATTTCTGGTTCTCTGCATATTTTGCGCCTCCTCAGGTAGGACACAGGGCTGTCACTGAGCGCACATCTCTGTCAACACGTAGCATGGACGATAAGACGCAAATAATAGCGCTGCGTGTTTGGGACTATCTTACTTAAACTTGTCAGAAATTACAAAAAAAAAAAAAAACCCAAACAAACGCACAGTCACATCTATCTTCTCTTGACACCAGCGTGATTTGATGTTGCATCACAGATATTCTTGCCATACATGACATCTGTGTGTGTGTGTGTGTGTGTTGTGTGTTGTAAATGTATTGCAGGTTTTGGGGTTGACCCTGCCCTGCGCATTAACGTGTTTAACGAACTAACACTGGGAGAAGGCTTTGATGGAGTTACTCAGGTCCAGGGCTTCCACAGCGAGTCTAGAGCTTTCCATTTCCAAGGTACGGTAACACACAAACCCTCTTGTTTTTACCTGATGGGTGGGAGATGAGTGGGATGCACACCTCTTGGTTGCAATCTACTTAAAGGACCAATAAAAACACAGCGCATTATCCACACAGACACACACACACACACACACACACACACACACACACACACACACACACACGCTCTGCGTGGAGCACAACCATGTAAGGGATTGTCACCATCAGGAGATAATAGGTATTCCTGTATGACATGCTAGGGGTAGGGCTGGGGGTGGGGGGGGTTGTTCTGCCACCTGCCTGAACAATAGGCAATGTTGGGTCCCGATGAAAAAGCGGTGTGGAGTTGGCGGGCAGAGGATGAGCGATGGGAGTGGACCCTAGATTCGTTGACCTTGTGGAGCGTGTGGCGTCTGTAGACGTCCTATAAGCAAACTATGAGTGGATAAGAGAGTGTCATCAGTGTGGGTGCTACGTATGATTAACTGTTGTTGTTGTACTGTGTTGCCCATATTACATCTTTGTAATTTGATGCCACCGTCATCATGAGACACTCATCATCCTGATCACAGAGATGGAGATGTTTATCACGACCCAGACAAAAGTAGCAACAGAGGAAATCGCTTTGGGTTCCCGGATCAGCGGCCGAACCAGGATTTGGCAACGTTCAAATCTTGACAAGGCGGAAGTCGACACAGATTGCGAATATACCAAAGCGATAGTGTTGTTTACGGGACGGAGAGGCAATCATTTGTCGACATTTTCTTCTTCTTCCTTCTACCTGGCTGATATCTTCTAATCTCCCGGCACAGCCGCTGAGACAGCAGCTCTACGGCGTGAAGCAGCAACTCCAGCATCTCTGTGGAGGCAGGCCATTTGATGTCCTCTGTGTAGACAACGCTCTGAAGTACTTTACCCAAGCAGGTAGCAAGAGGGAGGGGAGCGAGACTACAAGAAGGAGACGGAGGCAGAGATAGAGAAAGAGCGAGGGAGAGGGAATGAGAGAAACAAAGACAATTATAGAAAGAAGCTCCCACGGCTTTTGTCACGAAAGGAAAAAAAAAAAACACCCCTGCTCCGCGACTGGCACCTCTCCATCATTACCCTCTTATTCCTCTGTATTACCTTTCCTAAGTACTCTCAGTTACCGAGGCAGAGAGAGCAGTGGTATATTATTTATGGCGGAGCTCGCCTCCATTCTTCATTTGGGATGTCTGTGTTAAGTCAATGATGTTGGACGAGGAGGGGGAGGCAGCGGCAAAGCAGACCTGGGCCTCTGCTTGTTTGCGATCAGATACAGACGGGGTGAGGCAGGAAGAGACAGAAGGAAAGCTAGAAAGCGGTTTGAGGAAGGCAGGATGAAGAGAAAGAGGAAGCAGAGCTGTCAGCCGGTTGTTTGACAGACTGTGCTGATTCCACATGTATGGATGCTCGCTCGGCTCGGACCAGCAGACAGCCCCACGGTGACATTCCAGCGCTCATTAGATAGCAGGCTGAACATATCCATGGCTGTCCCCTCTGCTGCCTGCCTGCTTGCCTGCCCGGGGGGTAGGGGGGCTGTTATCTCTCGATTCTGTGTGTAGGCTGTGGAAGGCTGGAAGAGAAGGAGCACAGCGTAGGGATGTGGATATATACAGTATGTCTACGGGTAATCACTGGTGTTGTTCACGTTGCTCTGTGCAAGTCTTTGGATGTCTGGCTACTAAAGAGGAGACAGAGGTGGGTGGGTGCTCCGGGTGGGGGGTGGTGCTGCTGTTTAGTGGACCCCCACTGATGTTTATGAAGGTAGCTGTCAGCGCTACATTGCATGGCATTAGGAGAGGTGGACCTTGGGGGACGGGGCGTAATAGAGATCCCTCAGGCTGTACTCCCCCGTGTCCTCATGCCAGATGATACTCATCCTCGCTCTATCTTTAATACCCCCCCAGTTTTTGATCTCCACACACTGATATCTATCTATCTGTCACCATATGAACCAGCACAAGGGCCACACCCAGAAGCACTCCCTTCCCCCAACACTTGTTCTCCAACACGCTCCTTCTCCAGCGACGTATACGTCCAGCATACGGACCCAACTCATTGGAAGTATGTGTGTGAATCCTGTCTCTCTGGGTAGCGTGTCGCGGTGATTACATCACTGATGACAGCGACGTTAAAAATGTTACAGGATAGATTCTGGTTTGTAATACGGCAACGCGACACGTGTGGGGAAGACGGAGGGACTGTGTGAGCGTGAGTTTGTTTTGCTGCACTGCTGTGTGTGTAATGGATGTGTTTGAATAGCAGTGACAGCAGCATGTTGCCACTTTGGGAGCAACACTCGCCAGCTGCTCGAACACAGATGCTCCTGCTAGACACCCATGCATGTTATGCTGGAGTACTGGGCTGTAGAAGGATGGAATGGAAGGATTTAGCCTTCCACTAGGGCTAAAAACTATATGTAGAAGAATGATTACGTACCAGACCCCGCCACCGTGGAGAATCCTACCATCCGGCTTCCGGTTTGCCGAGCCGCCAGTAATTTGCAAAGCTTTTCCGATTCAAATTTGTTTTCCCCAGGAACAAACTCAGATGATGCTTGGGACTTCACACTGGTTATTTTCTGCCAGGCGTCTCACTCGAAAGCAACAGTTAGTGTTTTACTCTCCATGAGGAGCAAAATTAGCGTACAGATTTTAGGGGAATTCCAGAAATCTAACATCATATTTTTAGAAATTGGATAGTAGGAAGAGGAAAACACACGGACCAACCTCTTGTTCTCGGGGGTTGAAGATGTGATGAGGGATATGTAGTTGGTAGAGGGATTACAATGCATCACTGTGGACCGTTGGTTTGATTTGATTTCCCAAAGATTCGCCTTCCTTATATGATGTGAATATCGATTTTGAAGTTTTGCTGATATGAAGTTTCTTTCGTCAGACAAATCAATTCTTTCTCCAAAGTAACAAACACTTTAGATTGAAAACCCCTCTTTGCACCGCTCCAGGTAGGGTTACCTGACTGAGCTGCAGAAGAAAAATATACACCCAACTATAAACAACTCCCCCCCAAAACGTGTGAATTATTGAGTTTGGATAGCCATGCTATCTAAACTCTAAATATATAGAAATTTATGTATAGAAATCTATATCAATATGTTTCTAAATAAAATAAAAATTAATTATTAAAAATGATCCGATGTACAGTACTTTGTCGTGTAAAGTCTTTATGTAGTGTGTAAAAATTATTTTCACTGTTCGTATGCTTTAACACTTCTATAAATGGTGCTATAAGTGTAAAAGTGTGTTTGCAGTCAGTCACCACAAACTAGAACAGCAGGAATACTAAAACACTCTTACACTGATGTCAAATTGCTGCGTCTGGATCGTCGTTTGTTGTAGAATAGAAAACCTCAAGTGTTACAGCTAGTTAGAGCAATGAAAGAATAAATCACCACATAGTAGCTTTTCTTACCCTCTACTCAATCGCTTCTATGAACTGTAAGAAAAAAAAACATATTTATGCCTTTGCCCAACCTTTCCAAACTGTTGACTGACTTTATCCTCAACTCCCTGTGGTCAAAGACCGTTTTACTCTCTGCTTTCTGAGGCGAGCCTGATTCTAGGTTCCTTGCAGGAGGTGTAGATGACCATGAAGGGAGAGACATTTCTATCCCCCCAGGGCAGTTATACAGAGGTGTAGAGAAGGCTGTCATTAGCTCTGTGTATGTGTGAATGTCAGAGAGGCGGTCGCTGGGGGAGGCGATCTGAGAATTTGGAAGAAATCGCTGGCCAAAGCAGTGCTGGAGGTGCCCTTCACTCCATTTAGTATTTGTTCCAGGAGACTGAGCGCAGATGGGGGGGAGGGGGGGAAAGGTCCATCGCATGCAGATTGACTGGGCAGGCTTACAGCGCCTGTGTAGACATGTGTCTTTCTGTTTAGTGTATCTTTGGGTTGCTTCTCTCATACAGACCCACATTTGTTTGTTTGGTCTGCAGAGTAGCCAAACTTTACCTCTTTCCTTGTCCAAAAACAATTTATAAGCATTTATAAAGCTATTTAAAAACAGTCAGTAGATCAGAGATTAAGTTATGAGCAGGCCTTGAACGTTATCAACAAAATCTCAACTGGATGGCAATCAGGTTCACTGAGATAGAGCGGAGTGTCATCTCCATATTAATGAATACGGCCAAGGAGTGACCTGTAAATAGAAAATACAATGATATTAGTATATCATTTCTATTTGATATGTGTGCATTCATGAATGTTCATGTGCTGACATTAATGAAGGGTTTACTTTGGCTGTCAGTGGAGTGATACCCTCTATTTAACCCAACCACACAAGATTCATTTATTCATTTTCTAAACCGCTTCATCCACTTGCGTGGGTCATGGGGAGCTGGAGCCTATCCCAGCTCGTCTTAGAGCATGAGGCGGGGAAACTCCGGGCGCGACGCCAGTGCACCACAGAGCTACACATAGACACACAAACACGCACACACTCACTCACTCCTACAGGCAAATTGGGACTGGCCAAATAACCTGAAGCTCATGTTTTTGGAGGTGGGAGGAAGCCGGAGATCCTGGAGAGAACGCACGCAGACACGAGGAGAACATGCAAACTCCGCACAGAGCGGAACTCGAACCCGGACTGGCCTTGTTGTGCGGCGACAGCGCTGCCCACTGCGCCACCGTGTCGCCCCACCCCAAAGGAGATGTTTGATTGAATTGTTTTAAACACTGATGGTTTTCAAACCCAAAACACCAGCAGTTACTCTGCCCCCCACTTGGGGGATGTTTAGTGCATCTAATTGCTTGCTGTTACATAATTGGTCAAGAGATGGCTTTCTTGCAAGTTTTTTGAAGAGTTGTTTCTGAAGATGTAGGAGGTGTTATAACAATCCCCTAGAGATGAAATTCTCATACAGAGGTGTCTGTGATCCTCTTATCTCGTATCATTCTGTTTTTAGTCATTTTTCCCTTAGGGAAATAATTAAATTAGAAGCGGAACTTGTAATGAACTTAAAAATACACTTTTTCCTAAGCCCTCAGGGTTCTTCTTTTTGTTGGAAAAAAGAGTAAACTTTACCCCTTTCCAGTACAAAAACTTTTTTTGTGTGTGTGATAGAAATGACAACTGTGTGTGAAAGAGAGGTTGTGGTAAAGCAGGGTGTATCTGGACTCTGAAGCTGTGCTGCAGGGCACCTGTTCTAAATGCAAAATGTGTGAGCAAGTGATTCGAGGTAACTCCACGAGAACGCAGTGCTGGGAAGGTGGGGGGATTACAGCTGTATGGGTTCTAGGGGTCAGACAAAATAAAACCACATTAGACAGTTTAAGATTAGAAGTGAAGCAGAGGAATGGAAATCATGGACTGGGTGTAACCGTTAAAGCATAACGTGGTCAGGAGATAAGATTAGGTTGCAGCCTAACGCTGGGCTTCTCAGGGATCCTATTGAGTCGGAGGCTTTTTGGAGATCTCTAGTCATCTGATAAAACTCTTTGTCAAAAATGTACTTTTCTCACAATCAGCTGAGCCTCATATCGTGGGTGAAACTGGGGTAGAAGACAAAAGTCGTGTTGTTGTGTTGAAAAATGTGCTCATTGGAATTTCAATGCACTGGATCATTATTTTCAAGCTATTTTGTGTCAGTATCTCACATCAGAGAGGTCGTTAGGAGCAGGTGGCTGCCCCGTCCAAGCGCCTGCCAACAGATAATCGAGCAAAGGCCCCCTCAGCACGATCCACGTTGATTTGGCAGAAGGGGATGCTGGCCCACTCTCCACATCGCAATCTCATCCAACCCCGCTTCATCCGTACGTTTAGAAATGCAGAGATGTTACTGCTACAGCTGTCTTGATCTTCATCTGAGCGTCAAGTTCTATATGTTTTTTTATAATGGTGAGTCCACACGGGCCAACATAATCACCCCCCCCCTCCCTCCAACCCCCACTCTCCAATCCCCCAAAGCCCCATTTAGAGCAGCCCAATGCCTTCCAAAGTATAATGAAGAGTGGTTAAAGTCATCCACTCGTAGATCAGAGGCACACTCTGTTGAGCTGTTGAGCCGGCTGGTGTCAGAGGGTTCGAGGCCGTCACCAACCCCCCCCCCCCGCCTCATCAACCATCTCTCAGAGTGAACCCCACACCTGCTCCCAATGCACTCAATCAGCTCATTATTGAGATTTAAGTGTGTTTCTTGCGCAGCATACGACATGGCAGCAGACTGACCGCTGAATGTCACCGATAATTCTGATGGCTTGGAACTCACCCATGCTTCTAAAGTAGAAAAATGACCAAAATTAAAACAAATTCAGATATACTCAAATGAGACCAAGCTTTAACTAGAGACTGATGATATGCATCAAAACACACCTCAAAGCTGAATGAGTTTCACAGATTATTGGGTCATTTTGGATTTATTTATTAAGCGGGATCTGTCGATGGCAACAGATTATTGCTATGCAGAACTCCTGTTGCAGTCATTGGACCATCTGTCCCACCTCAGCCAATGACACTGGAATGATACTCCACTGGCTATGCATAATGCAGCAAACTGCTCCCATTGTATTTCCTGTCCTGAAAGTCAACGTAGTGAGCGTTTTATTTATCTCGGAATTACTCAAAATACGTCCCACGTTGCTCACAAACCCACACCCGGAAAAAAAGCTAAAGAAAGAAGCTGAAACAGAATAAAAATACAGTTCCTATTTCCTGCATGGTCTTGCTGTGTTTATTATAACCAGTGACTATGCTGTATATGCCAGTCTCCATCATGGTATTGCTTGCTGTTTCACATTGCATTGTGTTAATTGGCTACTTCTACCAGCTGGAAGTAATGTTAATCCACGGAGGAGAAGATGCCACGGTAGCTTCCTGGAGTGCTTAAGTGTGCCACGCCATCTTGCATGCATCCCATAGCTGGAAGTGAACTCTTTGATGTGATTGCTTCTGAGAAACGTCATCATTTATTGATGCTTCCATTAAAGTAGCATAGACGTCTGCATAGAGGAAGGAAGAGACTCACCGGAGGGAACGGGAACTTACGAACTGGTAGCACAGAAAACGCCCTCCCGTCCATACTAACACCGTTAGCCCTCCAATTCCACCTCCCCGGATGCAGTTTCGTATTCCGACTCCGACACCAAAATAAGAAGAAAGAGGTTCATCCATTTATCCACCTTCCAGGATAACGTGCGAAAACATTCTTGGTGGAATATTTGGTAGCAGTGTGTGTGGCGCCACAACTTATTGGAGTGGAATGACCTGACTTAATCTTGAAACCACTTTAGTGGGTGTTTTCTAATGGTTTCATTTGACAAACATCCTCTTCTTTATTTTAAGAAGTCCTCAGATAATATCTTTATTAGAGATCAAGCCAACATGGAAAATAGTTTTAACAGCTTCAAACCCTTAATTCAACTTTTGATGGGGAGAATTGGTTATTTAAGGCCTTTGAGGGTTTTGGTTTATATTTTTCATTATGAATTCAAAGTCATTTATGTGAATGTATCAAATATTGACATCATTCAGCCCTTGTATTCCCAGTTTAACATCCTCCTGCCCTTTACAGCAATATTTCTGTCAAATATTTTTTTTAATCTATAACACATTTCACTCTAACACACTACATTAGATTTGTTTTGCACATTAACCTGTGCACAATGTTTCAAAATAATTTTTATTATGTATATTTGATGTTATAGTTGCTATAGTGGACATAAATTATTCCAGAAATCTGAGCAAATTACTACTGGTGACAACTGAGAAATTGAACCTTGAGGATTTGGGATTGTAGGGGTATCTGTGCAAAATCAATGATATGGTACCTGTAAAGACATAACCCTAATCCCCTGTAATGTGTGTAATCTGTTTAAGCATCTCCTATTCATAAGTAATCCCTTGGCAAATTACAGGTACGACTATGGCTCTGCATTGTAATGACATGACATGTAATGCACACATTTATCATTTAGCCGTTTGTATTATTTATATATCTGTCCTGATTCTAGGGTCCTCCCGGGAAGTGGTGGCTCCTGTTGAGGTCTCAGAGCTAATGGTGCAGAAGCTGAGAGGCAAGAACGAGTTTACCGTCTTGGTGACCCTCAAACAGGACCACCTCAACTCCGGTGTCATCCTGTCCATTCATCACTCTGAGCACAGGTAGGATTCATTCTGATGGATAGAAGTGCGAATTAACATTTTTCCAATGTGAAAATATTTGGAAACAAATTTCTAACATGTGTGATTATTGTCAGGTAAATATGAGGTGTGTATTCTAGCTGATTAAGATAGAGCTGCGGTCCAAAACGCCATTTGGTGCACATTGAAGCTGTTTATAAAGCCCCGCTGTTAAACCATAATTACAGTTGGTTTACGAATTTACTGTCACCCTCTCTCTATTTAGCCACATCAGCAGTCTGTAATATGTGGATTGGAACCTAAATATTTGTATTTGATGAGCATGTAGATGTTTTACATCCAGCTGAGTAAACAAAACAAAGCACCCTGTATGCCAATGCATTATTCACGGTCCATCAGCGATCCAAACATCGAGTCGGTAATCGTGGATTGAAAATTGATGAGACACTATGTGCAGTTAGCATGCTTCTGTTTTCCATTAGTTTGTGGTAGCTGAGCCGTTGGATGATCAGAACAGCAATCTGAATCCACCGAATGCATTGATTGAACAATTTATACATTAAAGTCGTTCCTGAGGAGAGAGCTCACAGGGATGTTAATGACTTTCCCTACAGCCGATTAGCCATACCATCCATTCATACGCAACGACGCGGCGCTGCAAAAGACTAATTTAGCATCAGGAGCGTTAGCTGGTGCATTTATGGAGTCTGGGATGAATGTAGCATGCATGGCTCCAGGAGAGTAAATCTATTAGATTTGGTTTGCAGATTAATTAATTGCATTGCCACACTTGCTCAAGTGTCTGTACTTTATTTTAAATAATGCTCCCCACAAACGACTTCAGATTAAACAAGTCGGTGTGTTACAGCAGAGGTGATGAGTTTGTGTCGGCATGAGCGTTCCATCAGAATCACGATGATGATGATGATGATGATGATGATGATGCTGGTGGTGGTGGTGGTGATGGGGTGTCTCTAGTGTGCGAATACTAATTTGTCAATGTAAAGTTTTATCTCTCCATGTGGTTGTGCGGTGCTGATGTTACACTTGACAGCCACACTGCGTCGCAAATGATGAGATGATGAATGTTTTTGGATTCATCCTGCAGGTTCCTGGAGCTGGAGAGCAGCGGCCAGCGCAGCGAGGTGCGTCTTCACTACCGTACCAAAGGTCAGCAGGGTCACACCGAGGTGTTCCCTTACAGCCTGGCTGATGATCAGTGGCACAAGGTCTCTGTGGCCGTCAGTGCCTCTCACATCATACTCCATGTCGACTGCAACCGGTAAGATACTGGGAATGGATGTGAGGTAAATCTGAGATGTGATGATCAAACGTGCCTTAAAATCAGTGTTAGTAAGGGATGTTTTTTTTTATCTTTTAAACTGAAAACGCAGATGTAATCCTTTCTAAAATGAATTAAGTGGATCAGATCTCAGCTATGATGGGATTGAGCCCAAATTGAATTCAGATTTATATCAACATCATTGCAGAATTCAATATTTTTTGCTATCACTATTAACCGTCGTCTATCTTTTAAGTTTCCTTGAATAAAAAATGATCAAATGAGTTCTGTAAACACATTTCACATTTTCATTAGCCTTCCCAGGTAGGGCACAAATTGGACCGGTGCATCCCAATGACAGAACGGCAATCTGTGGGTGTTATAAAGCGAGACTTACTGTATGGTTGCGAATGTTTTCTTTGGCACAATGAAAGAAGCAGATGGCGACGCCGTGTGCCTCACAGAAAGCATGTGGCTATCTATACCCACCTCAGGGAAACAGATCACAGAATTCAGACTCAACAGGCCAAGACCAGTGTCCAGGGAAAAGGTGCTTCCAAATTGGTGAAAATATGTGAGAAACTAGGAAACAGACAATGCGAGGAGTCTTTATCTGCTATGCAGGATCTATGAGCGTGTGGTGGAAGCCCCTTATATGGACATACCTGAGGACGCTTCATTCTGGCTCGGACAAAGAAATGCTGCTCATGGCTTTTTCAAGGTTAGCACAAACTTCTTCTTTTTTTTTTTCATGGTGCATGGATGTCGATGTGTTGATGAATGATTCAGAATGGCAAGAATAAGTAATGCATTCCAGCGATTACGCCCAGCTTTCGCCCGCCCAGTCTCGGTTTTATACAGTATCTTCTGCTTCTTTGTTTAGCTTGTTTGGTTTTATTTATTAAAGCTGTTGGATTTAATTGCATGCTTTTCTCAAGGCTTACCATTTTAATTTAAGGGTTGCTCTGCCTATCCTAGAAATTGACTTTTTTTTTTTTTTTTGTCATTGTTTGTTCCCTTTTCCTTAGTCTGCAGCTAAGCCCAGTGCAATTATCTCAGCAACTCCCACAACGCTTATTTGGGAGAAATCATTAAATAGCCTCTGGACTGTGCTCATTAAGCTTAGTCTATAGTCTTGTTTATCAGACGGGGAGACACATATCGCCTCTCACAGGCTGGGCTGCACTCACATATACCACCTGGGGAGACATGCTGGGGCAAAATGTCAGCTTACCCACGACTTTAACTATTTAATCAGACTGCTGATGACCGGCTCTCTGCTTAATGGTGTGGTGAAGCCTGCGTACCGTTCACCTGTGTTTGTACATGTGTGTGCTCTTGTTCTACACACTGCCCACTGCCCACTCTTATATTTCTGCGTTAATCGGTTGATGAAAGAATGGGTTGGAGGTCACCCACTAATCTTCACACCCCTCCTCACCGACCTGCGGAGGTTTGATCTGTCGCGAGAGTAAAAACGTAAATCGTAAAAGACTCGAGTCTGATTGATTGGCATCTCCAAATTTCTTCTTTATAATCCGTAAAAACAATAAAAATAGCTAAACGGATTTTTTTTTTTTTTTTTTTCGTGAAACAGATTCTTAGATTGCATCGGCAAGTATGTCACTTGTGTTTGATTTGTATCCTGATGTCGTAAATTGTTCCACATCCTCCAACTTGAGAGGCTGAAAACTATTTACTTCGAACACGGGCAATCACAGATGCCACAAGAAACAGAAAACTGCTGAAACATGCAAATCAGATTTTATTACACCATCAGACTTCTTCTTTTTTTTTTTTTTTTTCTTAGGATAGCAGGGTGAGTGGTGTCTTCCCGTGATTGCGTGAAGCAGTCAGTGTGCGTTCTGCCTCTTGATGTCTTTTCTGGCACAGATGTGTCGTCCGTCGACATCCCATGTGTTGCTTCACGTGTTCTGAAGTAGACAGAAGCTTTCTAGGTGTAAGGAAGCGTCTAGTATTCTACGTCTAGTCTAATATTTTTGGTTTTTGATCCTTTGCTTGTGTTACATTAAATGTGACGACATTTGACCCGTCGATGAATTTATAGCTTTCTATCTCGCTTTAACTCTGTATCACCCTGCTGTCGCTGGATCACTTTTGACTGATGTGATTTTGATCCATCTTATGGATAAATTAAGATTGTCTATTGTCATTTTCACAGCACGGTCTAACAGACACATTTACATCACATTTATGCAGATGAATTGATGGGTTCATTGTTTCATGGAAGGCGAGTTTGATAGACGCGACTTCCCTCTGCTGCTGTTTGAGCAGCGAAAAATTAGCAAATCATTCCTGCAGGATTTTGAATGTATGGTTGACAAACTGTAGTGGAGAGAAGATAAAAAATAAATAAATACAAAAAACAATTTCTCCTAAGTTGAACTGCATCTCTAATAGAAACACGTGCATTCAAGTAATGAAACGGGCCAGGTTACTATGGCGACAGAGCATCCGAGTGTGACTGTTTATATATATGTGTGCGTGTGTGTGTGTGTGTGTGTGCATATATAATGTATATCTATATATGTGTGTTTGGGGACTTGCTAAGCAGGATGTAAATATCCAGGAATTGGTTCTCATGATATCAAATCGAATCTGCATCTCCTGTTTCTGCTTCAGAGGAGGTCGGAGGAAAAAAACTAAAAATTCCCTCCACCTTTCAAAACTCCCACATTATTGGCTTGTGAAGCTTCCAGTTGGTGTTTTGGTTATGAGATGACTCATCTGAGCGACAAGAGAGGAAATGTTATCTCACTGCTGACGTCTCTGTCGCTCCAGAGATTCGCAATTGTTACCGAATGTCTTATAAAACCGGTTTGTCGCTTTTTGTCTTTGTGTTTCCGTGTAATAAACACACTTAGCCGCCACCACCACCACTCGGGGTCCTTATCCGGTCTCCACACATTGACTTGCTTCACATTCTTTTAATTGTGGCACGGCATTCTGAGAGGAGTTTCTCTGCTTGATTAATAACTAACTTTTGGTGTGTGTGTGTGTGTGTGTGTGTGTGTGTGTGTGTGTGTGTGTGTGTGTGTGTGTGTGTGTGTGTGTGTGTGTGTGTGTGTGTGTGTGTGTGTGTGTGTGTGTGTGTGTGTGTGTGTGTGTGTGCAGGGAGTGATGCAGGACGTGGAGATCCTAGTCATGCCACAGGGTTACATCTCACAGTGTCCAGACCTGAACAGAAGTGAGTCTTTTAACGTGTTACATCATTAATTTCCTTTAGATCACATCAACTTTAATCTATAAAAAGTTTAATGTCCTAAGTTTGTTGAAATTAATGACCTTAGGCTTACCTGGAACCCCTCCCACACATTTAAGGGATACATATTAAAACAAGTATATAACATGATCACAATCTCAGTTATGGTTGTTCTAGCATCTGCTAAATATTCCGTTCTGCAGTTTGTTGTAGACGAACTGCCTCCCCTCCTAATGGGGACGACACACAAACATCTTCTCATTTTAACGTTAAAGTCTTTACTTAGCTGTTTTATGTCCCCATGCATCCTAAAGGGTACAACTTCTTACCGTGGTTTTAAATAAATGTGTCCTCCTGTGGAGACGGCATCTCAAGAAAATTCTCCCAATAATAGAAAGCCACAAGATAAAATTCTGTGAGCAGCTGACTCATAATGCTGGAAATAAGTAAAATAAAACATTCATACATATTATTTGTATTTTAAATCAATTTCTTATTTCTTTTCCTTTGAATTTCATGTTTCTCAGATTTAAAACAGAATTTATCAGACCCAAATTTCCCACCAGAATCATGTGCATAACTTCTCCGTTCTCCTGACGGTTGTTTCTCAAACTACTTTCTCCTCCTGTTCCCAGCTTGCCCAACCTGCAATGACTTCCATGGACTTGTTCAGAAAATCATGGAGCTGCAGGATATCCTTGCTAAAACATCCGGCAAGGTAATGTAACATGATGTCATTTGACATTTAATCCAAAAACTATTGCTAATCATGCTGTAGTATAAAATACAAAAGAGCTAATGCACTGCTGCCCTTTCCAGTCATTCCAACAGGCATTTAGATCCACATTAACGTCAAACATTAGCTTTTGTTGGAGTCTTTTCTGCTCTGCCAGTCCAAACAGGGCTAATTTTTTCTAATGACTTGCATTGTGCTTCCGTTAGTTTGCTTAAAAAAATATATGAATAAAGATGCAAAACGAGGCTTTCATCTTTTCTCCTCCTTGTCTTTTGATTTTTTTTTGGGGTTGGGGTGTGTGTGTGTGGGGGGGGGGGGCGTGAGCAGCTGTCCAGGGCGGAGGAGAAGATGAATGGGTTGGAAGGCTGCTATTGTGAGAGAACCTGCAGCGTCAAGGGGGTCGTCTACAGGGAGGACGAAGGCTGGACAGATGGCTGCAGGAACTGCACATGCTCGGTGGGGCTCCTCACACTCTGTAGATTGTGTGTGTGTGTGTGTGTGTGTGTGTGTGTGTGTGTGTGTGTGTGTGTGTGTGTGTGTGTGTGTGTGTGTGTGTGTGTGTGTGTGTGTGTGTGTGTGTGTGTGTGTGTGTGTGTGCGTGCATACACTCCGTATATGTGTAAGAGTAATAAAGAAGAAGGGAGGACATTCATTTTTAATCATGTGTGTGTGTGTGTGTGTGTGTGTGTGTGTGTGTGTGTGTGTGTGTGTGTGTGTGTGTGTGTGTGTGTGTGCGTGTGTGCGTGTGTGTGTGAGCACAATGGAATGTGTAATTGTTCGACTTCTGCGTCCATGTTTGTGTGAATGCGAGTGTATTGCAGTGTTGTGTACATTTGTTGCCTCAGTTTAACATGTGTGTGTGTGTGTGTGTGTGTGTTTGTGTGTGTGTATGTGTGTGTGTGTGTGTGCATGTGCATAGAGAGAGAGAGAGAGAGAGAAGGAGTGAGAGCGTGTATTTGTGATTATGCCAGTAACATTGAGTGTGTCTTTGTGTGTGTGTGTGTGTGTCTGTGTGTTCTGTTGTCTACATTTCTTCATTGATTGCTCCCATTGTAGGTCTTACCTTTTCCTTTTGCTCTTCTGTTCATCAAGTGTGTGAAGGTGAGGGGGGGTGGGGTGCGTGCGTGGGTGTGGGTAGAGGTGCAGAGTGCAGGGGCCCCCTTTGTTGACAGCTTGTATTCTCATTATTCCCCGCGTACAGAGGGTTGCCGCAGTTACCCGAGAAAAGATTCTGTAATGAAAACCTCCAGAGCGGTCGGGATTAGACGCATCGACGATGCTGCTTAGTAATTCTCAATACTTTTAAAGTCCTACTTGTGCCGTGAATAGTCGACAAAAAGAGAATTAGAAGTGATTGTAGATGTGTAGCTTGTATCGCATCAGCAAAGAGATTTCACTCCCCGTCAGCTCAGCTATGGGATGTAAAAACCCATTCACTACTACTGAACCATCCCAACCAGCCAATCAGACACCTTCACGCATCGCTAGTCTACATGCACTAAAAGGAAATCACGTATCTCTCAGAGTGCCACACCTAATTGCTCTTGACAGATGATAATTATCATCAGGGATTTGTTCTGCCCACTCATCCAATGAAATTGCTTCATTTGCCGGTAAGTGTGTGTTGCCGTTCCCGGGCTGCAATTAAGGAATTAGATGGGATATGTTCCCACCTTATGCGTAGCAATTAGCTGCAACCTTTAAAATGCAAAGGTCATGCATTAAGATGTTATCAATTACATGAATCAGGTTCATAGATGTTGCTGTCGCAGAGCTTTCATCCGTGGAAGCAAAGTTAATAATAGGCACAGAGAGAAGCAGGAGGTGAGGAGGCAACGTGGAAATTTATGAGGTTTTTGGGTTATGATCCAGTGAAAGTTATGAATAGATCTACAACACAGGACCTGAGTTGTTTTAAAGAGCATGGCCTTGTTTTCTGCCACTATCCTCCCATCCTGCAGGTATAAAAAAATAAATAAAAAAATAACAGTGTTGGGAGAACTGCGGAGTAAATATCTGCAACATTTTGGTGAAAATTTAAAAGCTGAATGAAATAAGTTGGATTTAATGTAAGATTATCTGGATGAGTTTGTCTGTTAGCTGTTAGCACATCCACATACTTTTAGCGTGTTCGATGTGCTGCACCATTAAATTTTTATTTTCTAAAGCTTTCTGTATCATAACCCTATCATAACCAGCAAAGAAATAGAACGATTCTAACAATAAATACAATAATGAACTCCTATAATGAACTCTAAACTAATATATAACACCAGTTTATTTGTCTGAAAGAGAAAATGTCCTGAAATTTCATTGGGATGCTTTTCTTCTTGATCCTGAAGAAAACCATCCCTGGTGTTATCATCATTAAAGTGATGATAACACCAGCACCTGTTGGCAACCAGGTGCTTCTCTTCTAACAGGGTGTTGTTCTCCTTCCTGTTAAAACCAGAACGGTACGGTGCAATGCGAGGCCATCTCCTGCCCGTCCCCTCAGTGCCCGGCGGGCACAGCGCCTGCCTACATAAAGGATGCTTGCTGCAAGGAGTGCCAGCGTGAGTGGAGTGCCCTTCACCTCATCACCCTCCCACACTTACACCATCGCACAAACACACACAGAGAAGAGGGAAGAAAAAAACCAGCTCCGACACCAGATTTAGAGAACACATCACGCCTCCACATGGGACGCCTGACAATTGACCAGGGCTGTGCTGCGTTGCTAAGCTACTTCCTAACATGCCTCTTGAGATGGCTCCGTCCACAAATGCAAATGACCAGCAATCGCACAAATGAGCCAGCAAATCTGGGATCACTGCATGTGATATAAAGTAGTCGCTATTTATGGCAAATGCGCTCACGCTGTGAGAAAAGTGAAGAAGAAAGTAATGCTAAATGGATGAAATGATGGTAAATGTTCTTTTTTTTTTTTTTTTTTTAGCTCATGAGTCTGGTATGTTCTTGCTGGGTGAATTATTCTGTTTCATCACATATCTACATGGAAGAGCTGCTTTTTTTCTCCTCCACTAGACTTTGAGTTCAGGACTCATCTCGTTTTCCCCTTTTCAATATAAATGGATTTCAGAGGGTATCATGGGGGGGCTTTTGCGACCCCAGCATTGACTCAGTATAAAAAACAAAACAAAAAAAACCCCCGCATATATGATGCAATGCTTTTGAAGTGATGACAGAGGGGGTCGGGGTTGTGTATAGCACAGTCTGGTGCATGCAGTAGAGGAATTAATTGGCTCAGAGTGTTTTAAACTGCTGATATGGAAGGTAAATAACATAAAAATAAAAATAAAACACTGCAGAATTTATGTAGGAATAGTATTTCCTCGAGGATTTCACTTCATATCTTGTGCAAGCTGACTTCACTTGAGAACTTTCTCGCCACACACTCCCACACACACACACTGCTGCCTTTGTTGCCGATTTAACCCTTCATCAGCGGGGAAACTGTTTTAGTCTTGGATCCTGATCAGATTGAATCTGCATTGTTTCCACTGGGTTCAGGGTTCGGGGTTTAAAACACGACACCCCAATCTTGCTTGTCTGTCGTTGTTGCACAAACACAAACACGTAGCAGGTAATCCCCCACCCCCCCACCCCCCTGCTCTCGACACCCCTGAGCTCACTTATCTCAATGAGGTAGACAAACACACAGCTAATTACACATGCTCGGGCTTTAGAGAGACGTGTGCGTGAAGTTTCCCCCACTACAAAGACGCGATTCGCTCTTCAAATTAAAGCCTTATCTGGCAGCGCAAGGCCTTGCAGGGAGCTGATTTTTTTTTTTTTTTTTTTTTTTTGATGATCTGTCAAGTAGAACATCAAATAGCTGTTTCAGAAGCCATCTCTTTTTCATGATATATCACCCTGTGACGGAGTCTGACCTGTGGTGTCAGTCATTTCTCTTCCTCACATCGGCCCATAATCCGTCCGATCGCAACCGTTCATCAAACGCAAACTTTTCTGTCTGTGTGATTATTTTTCTCACCTCTCTCGCCTTGTAATTGCGTAAAAAAACAAAAAAAAACCCCAACCCCAGATTCTGCTCAGTGTTGCGGCGAGGAGACTTTCCTCTCAACATGTTAATTATTTAATCACTCTCTTAGTGGCAGCGCATAATTAGGTTTGATATGCTTGATTTAGCTTGACTCAATTGACTGAACTTTATTCTTTGCTGGATAACAATGAAAAAGTGTAAAACTGTGTTTAAAGATCAGCTGACGGGATGTGTTTTTTTTTTTTTTTTTCTTTTAAAATCGAGAAACATTTTGGGATTGAAAGAAGCGTGGAGATTAAATATGGAACGCCGCTCTGATCGCTCAGATGTCTGTATCTTCATTCGTACGTGTGATGACGACGTCTCCACGTCTCCCACCAGCTGTCTGCCTGTTTGCTGGGAGGGAGCTGGTGGAGGGGGATCAGAAGGCTGTTCGCGACTCCTCGGGCAGGTGTCTGCTGTTCCAATGCATGGTAAGCCGTGTCAACACACACACACATCTACTGTACATACTCGAAAAATATTTTATCAATCTAGTGCAGGAAGAGGCAGCACAATAACTCATGTAACCAAGCACTTCAGTTCCATTACCATCCATGTAGCGGTGCATGACTGCTCGCTAAACGTCGATTCCGCGGCCCTCAAACTTAGAGTATAAATCAAGCCCGGATGAGCCAGCAGGATTTTTTTTTTTTTTTTTTCGCCTCAGCTGGATTTCACTGATCTAGCTTGTCATCACATTCTTTGTGATTGAAAGAAATTGGGTAAATCTTTCTAAGTAAGTTATCGTTGGGAGGCCGGAGGGTTTCACCTGTCAGTCATCGGACGGTGCTCCCATTCATCAGCACCAATCATCAGACACCACACGGATCCCAAATCGTATTAATTTCCTAATCATGCATAGTATTTGCTTTTGTCTGCCTGGGCGCGCCAGATGGAGGGGGTCGCTCACTTTTGGGAGTAATTCACTTGATGAAATTATAGCAGGCAGACCCAATCCATCACCGAAAAAATGACTTTGAGTTTTTAATCATTCGACTCTATCGCATCAACCGGCCCCCTCCATGAATTCTGCAAAGCTCCCTTGGAAGGTGCAGCTTCCTCCTGCTGTCTACCTGGCTCGCTCACACCTGGCCCATCTGCGGTCCCAGTTAACTGACTGGCATTCCCAGGAAGATCAAAGAAATGGGGGTGGGGAGCGCTGTCAGCCGGCCCCGCCGCCGCAGACTCCTACAGGCTTCCCCTGACAGCCGCTTGTCACGCCTGTGATCTTCCGTCAACCTGCAATCGCAGGTTGCAGTTTGGGGGTGTTGGGGGGTGGCAAAAGAAGTATACACCGTAGCTTGTTTGGAAAGTTGTTTGGGGACTTGAAGGAGAAGTTTGTTCCGGATTTTACTCAGTTTACTCAGGGTGTGTGTGAATAGAGTTCACGACAGACGGAGGACGACATCCTGCAGATCGTGTGAAAGTAAGATATCTGTTCTAAAAATAGATATGTTCTGTTCTCTACAACTGTGTCTGGTGTTAATGACTTATTTTAGCATCATTCGTAGCGACACAGATTAGATCATTACAGAGACCTGCCAAAAGGCATGCTGGGAAAAGGAACCCCCTAATCAAGTTTTAGTCTCTGCCTCCACACACTTGCAGGGATAATCTGAAAGATTGATTCACTATTTGTACAATAACCATCTATCATGAATCGTGATGTAAATCGGAGTGGAGAACAGTGGGAGAAAGGAAGACGAGGTTTTTTTGTTGTTTTTTTTTCACCTAAAAGAAATGCTACTGACCGGTGGGTAATTGGTTTCTAATGAACACACAGTCAGGAGAGCGAGTGGGAGAGGAGACACAATAGATGAATAATTACCTTTATAATTACATCCGGGCTCCTTGGTGAATGAAGCGGGGGGGTTGGGCGGGTGTGTAAGCGTGGACTCATGGTTGTGTTCCTGACCGTCACAGGACCAGACGATGCACCAGGTGGTCCACAGTGAGCCGTGTCCAGAACTCAACTGTGCAGAGTCGGAGCAGATCACGCTGAGTGACAGATGCTGCAAAGTCTGCAGGGGTATGGAGGAAGTTGTCTTACCCTCACCAGCACGCCACATCCAGTATTTTATTTTTTTTGATAAAATGTGATTAAACTTCTCCTCTCCCTCCTGTCCCTCCTCCTCCTCCTCCTCCTGAAGGCCATGACTTCTGCTCAGACGGCCACGGCTGTGTGGAGCACTCAGACTGCGTGAACCTGGAGGCTGGAGACTGCTGCGTCTGTAAAGACGGTTTCCGTCCTCTGAGAGACGACAACGCCTACTGTGAAGGTACAGCATCTCTTCTCCTCTGAGACAGGATGGAACCATATGTGGATGTCTTCTTTTGTTGTTTTTCTTGGGATAAATTCCCCCATGTTTCACAAACAAAGTCATGATAGTTTAGAGTTTGGAGAATGCGTTAATTCCAATTGACTTTTTTTGTGTACACTCAACAGCGGGGAAGGTGGTTATCTTTTATTCATAATTACACCTTGAGCTCTAAATGACTTTTTTATACTTAAAAAAAAAAATTCTTAACCTTTGGACTCAAACATACAGCGAACACACAGTCAGTCAGCGTCACTGTAGATGCCACAACTTGCTTTTAACCCTCTGAACTTCCTCCTGCTACGTTTCTTTAAACAGTCCAGCAGCAGACAGACAAATCTAACACCTTCAATCACTGCTTTCTCCCCAGGTTTTTGTTTTAATGAACATGATGACAACCTGTGTTGGCATTCAAGCTCCACTGTTTGGTTTAGCCTGTTGTTTATAAGTGATGGATTTGAATCCAAACCAAAGTATTCATTGTTGGAAAAAAAAAAATGGCTCCAACATGTACAAAGTGGACCGCAAAGTAATGTAGACATTTTCTAAATACCCCTGAAATCACTTTGTTGGATTCGTGCTTTTATCACGTAATCCTTTTGGGATGGGAGACAGTAATCCCTCATTATTTGTGTCCACAGTACAAATGCTTTTCAGCATGCATTTTCATACCCTAATGCCTGTGTTTTAAGTCAGTTGATTAATTTGTGATATACAAGCACGTGGTGGGCCTTCATATTTGCATGTGTTTGGTGCCTTTCTGCTGGGGGAGCAATTAAAAGTCGCCCCATCTCTCGTCAGTCGTATCATTCTTTACTGGTTGTAGAGTAAGACTCTGATGTCCCCCTCCATGTTGCATTTTTGTGCAACACTGATGCTGTTTTATGTGTTTATCTTTTAAATTTTTACTAACTACACAATCAAAACACAAACCACTCTGTCATCGCCCTGCAGCAAAATATCCTTCAAGCCTCTTCTCGTAACTGTGACTCCTGTAGCATCAGTTTCTTCCTTCCTTTGTCCTTGACAGCTGATGTCAACAACATGCAGGATCTTTTTTCCTCGTGTGTTTGCAGTTTTGAGCATCTGTTTTTCGCAGACACGCCTTGGTCTATTTTTTGATATACAGTCCACACATGCCCCGTCGTGTGTTTCCCGTGACCTTCCTGAAAATAAGGCTAAGCTGTCAATTGAGCCTCAGACCTTTTTCTCACCTTTTTTTTTTTTTTTTTTTTTTTGCCAGTGTGCAAAATTAAAGCGTAGCAGTTTTACAGCTCTCACACTGAATTACAGGGTTGAGTAGAAGTCCAGGTTATTAATCTGTGAACATCTGTATCATTTTGAATAATATCTGTCTTTACGTGAATGAGAAACGATCCTGTTGGTTATAGATTTGATCAATTGCCAAATCATCCTCATCAACAATTACTGTCTATTCCTGGTCTTTTAAATGCAACTCGGTTATATAACGTACTCTATTGTGGTAGCTTTATATTTCATTTATTTATGTGTTCTGCAGTATTTGACAGCTGTGCTAATTATTTTTCACCTCATGATTCTAAACAAGCAACATCTGTTTGTAACACCGTACTGCTGTTAAACTGCCTGACATGTGTTGTTAAAACAGTTTCTGCCTTAAGCAGCAACTTGATGACATGAAAATACCTAACAGTTATGTAAAAATGTAAAGAACATTACGTTCCATCGAGGGTTACTGTTTAATAAGTTTGCTGATAACACTTTTGAATGCAGGGAAAAATGAATGTATTTGAATTGTAATGCCGTTGCTGTCTTTGCTGCGATGTTGCTGTAAAGAGCGTGCATTGTGACAATCAGATGATCGTCATCTGAATTCGCTGGTCCTAAAGGTCTCTTTTAGTCTTTCAGCCCGTTATTTTGAATTCAAGTCTCACAACTCAACAGTTTCCGTTTCAAACCCACCACCTTCCATTGGAAGCAGGAAAGGACTTTTAATGAGAAACCTCAGATAAACCAGACAGACAACGGTGGCAACTAACTAACAGAGGGCAGCACAGCTGAAAACTACAGTAGTCTTGCATTCAAAATACAGTTTAACATAAATATACATAAGTGATTTTTTTTTTTTTGCTAAACAATATCAGGAAGTAGGAGTAAATCAATGCATACATCTTATTTTCACGGTTTATGTGTAGAAAAATCAAGCAGCACATTCACGCTTGCCTCTCCACTGCAAAATACAACATGATGACATATATCCGACTCCACACTGTACTTGTGTGAAAGTACATGCAGATGGACTTGGGCCTCCAACATCAACACTTCAGACCCGAGCTATTCATCTCAAGAGGAGGCCGACTCCTGCTATTAAATTGGATGACGGTGTGCCTGTGGTGAGTGTTGCACCAGAGGCCGAACAGCGAAACCTGAAATTGGCTTGGGTTGCTGATGTGGTTCTCTCAATAAGCATTTCATGTTGTGTGTGTGTGTGTGTTTATGTGTGTGTGTGTGTGTGTGTGTCTGCGTAACTCGTGATACGGTTTGTGTTGGCGCGTCCTGTGTGGAAAAGAAACAAACCGTCTTCTCAAAACCTAAAGGATCCCTCGGGCGGATGAGAGAGTGTTTGCATTGGCGTAATAGTCGCTGTATTGTGCGGCTGCAAGGAGATGCTCAGAAAGATGAGTGGAATCGACTGCTTTTGATTCCAGAAGCGTTTCAATACATTTTGTTCCTGTGAGATGAGTTGAGACGAGAAGTCCATCTCAGAAGCAATTTGGTGTATTGAACACAGCAGGGAGATCATAAAAACAGAGAGGCATAGCAACGCACAAACACAGGTTTTTATGTACACCCACACACAACTTTTGGGTCATGTCAAATGTAGACAAATGCCTCAAAAAGTAGAGATAGATACTCGCTCTTTAAAACATTCCCGGGTCAGAGATGGGCTCGAAATAGCCGATGAGATCACTTCTGTGTAAATTTTTCATGGGAACAGCAGTAGGGAAAACTCAGGGGATGCTAGTCCTGTCTTTGTGTTAGCGTGTGTGTGTGTGTGTGTGTGTGTGTGTGTGTGTTTGAGGTCTCCAACAGAAGCAGATCCCAGTTTCTTCCTTCGCCGTGTTCTAATGCCCTAGCCGGGCTTAAGCCCCGTTTTGCCGCATCCATACGTGTGTTTAGCACCCAACTAGACGGAGCGGCGAGCGGCGGAGTCGTGACAGACGGCGTGATTGTTTCTAAATTGAACCATCAGTATAGTTCAATGTGCTGAAATAATACCATTATTCATCTCAGCAATCTGGAGGACTGCAGGCAGAGAAACACATCTCCCATTGCTGTCTGGTTTTGAAGCGTCCTACTTAAGACTTCTCTGTGTAGATGTCTCAGAAAGAAGGCCAGCTTGGTTGTTATTTTATTTTAGAAGCAGAATGGAAACAGGAAATACAAAAAAAATGTTCTGTAAAATTGAGGAAATGAAGTTTATTGTACAAATTCACCTCATTTATATTGTAAATGTACATTTAAGACACAGAATTAGCTTGATAGTTTGATGGCAAGTCTAAAGTTGGCATCTTATTAGACAGACAGACAGATATTTTATTAATCCCGGAGGAAATTGTGTAACTACAAATACTTATAATTACATCTACTTTTTCTTATTTTCAACAAATCCCACAAAAAGATCAGAATACTTTCATTGTCAGTCCTTCCTTTAATAGTTGTTGGTTTTTTTTAAAACTTTCTGTCTCATTCAATCTCTTGTCCATTTGTTCATATGGAAGAGCAGAAAATCCAAATTTATCCAAACTAAACTAAAGTGAGATAATGTGAATCTTATATCAAGCGTTTTTATTAGTTTACTGAACATTTAAACTAGAAGCACATTTTAAATATGCTACTTGAGATTGATTTGTGCAGATAAAACCACGTAGAGATTTTCTACCTATATCTGTATCTTGTGTTGCCAACATGAGGCAGGAAGCGTCATATGGGAACTAAAGACTGATCCGTTTGTCTTTTGAACATCAGAAGGTGGCAGCAGGCTAATTGGTTCTGACTGAAGAGCACGGCCCACTCAGAAACCAATCACTGCCAAGATGAGACTCAATCCTCTGGGTTTCCCACCTGCTGGGGCTGCGACCCTCCATGCACGTATGGATGAATCACACACAAACCCATTGTGACTGTCCGTGTGTGTGTGTGTGTCTATACAAAGCTCACCTCTGTGACCCTGCTGAATGTCACTCAAACAGTCGATCCCAAAGTCCCCTCCACTGTAAATAACAGTGTCTGATGGCGACTCGACCAATATCCATCAAATGCCACATGAGAGGAACGTCTGCCTCTCCAGATGGGATCACGCTTTATTCACCCATCACGTTCAGGCACAGTTTCCCTTTTACGTTTAGACATCGGGACAGAGTACTAGTTCATTTATTAAAGTTCAGTTTGTTACGTGCTATTATTTTAGTTTTAAATTTACTTACTTTAAGCTGCAGTGAGTGATTTTTTTTTTGCTCTAGACTGATTCGAAGCAGTTTATTTATCATCTTCTGAGGGAAATAATCGGCTCTTAGCTGCTAAATTTCACTTACCTCTTGCTGTCTGAACTTTTTGCTGATGGCAGCTGGCTGCAGTAACAATGTGAACACGGTGAGAGTGAAACTAAATATAGTTATAAAAAAAAAAATCACTACACAGTACGCACAGCATCATAAATCTGAGGGGAACAGCTTGTAAGTATTTCCGATTTATGTTCCTAATATTGTAATGCTTTTCTGCTCCACTTCCTCAGAGGAAAATATTGTTTACTTTATAGTTCGTGCTGAAGATTTTTTAATTTTCTGTACGTTCCTTTAAAATATTATGGGTTTATAAAGATTAAACCAACAACCCTGTCTAAAGTAGTTGAGATAAGCTGTGTCCCAACCAGCTATGGTATTAAATACTACTAAATGCATCACTAGTCATAAAAATAGAGGGATATACAAATGTCTGCCATACTTTGTGGATTTTTTGTGGTATCAATGTAGTGTTTTCATTTTTACTTTGGTTGTACATCAAAAACTTTCTTTGAGATTACACAAAATGTTTGTTTATGGCTTCCCTACTGTGAATCTTTAACTAATATACTTCATGAATTAATAATTTTATAACCAAATGCATTTAAAATGAATGAAGCAAAGACAGTGATAGTCAAAGACGGCGAGTGTCTGGATGAATACTTAAATCGATTCATATCCACATCTATGGTCCATTTTAGATCATTTGCCACCCTATTCAGCATAAAGAAACATATTAAATGAAGATCCTTATAGACAGTACTGGTGCTCTTTTATGCATAAAACAGTCTCCATTACAAGTTTACTGTGTTTGCATGACATTAAAATGCAGGGAGTAACAGATGTGTATGATGAATTAAATACAAGGAAGTGGAGCTCTAGCAACCCAAGAGAAAAAAAAATACATGGTGATACATGCATTATTTAAATCCTCTAGATCTAGCCGTCAAACCACAGCAATTTTTATTTCCATAGCACCTTTTAGTTATTAAAAATGCTTAAATAAGGCATAGAGACATCAGAAAAGATGATATGAAAGTAGTATAAATGAAAACCAATAAAAGGAGAAATGAGTGTGTGTTTCGTGTTACTCATTGTTCAGAGCTTTAGCCTACAGGCTGCACTCACAGACGGACGATGGATGATGATGCTCCATCGATTCACACGTGGTGGAAAACCTCCAGATTAACGAGAGCCGTGATGGAACGCTAAACCCTATTTACGCCGCAGCACGTAAACGAGATAGCGTCCTCTCTGAAATGCACCGGACTTAATTTAAGTCATGCCGAATCGAAGTGTGTTAAGTGCATGTTTAATGTGACATATGCACACACACACACACACACACACACACTTGATGCGGCTCATGGGAAGCAGGCAGTGCAGCGCTGATGCATCGCTTGCAGATGTTTGCATCAAACGATTGATGAGTGTTTTTCAGATCTGATGGAACTTCTATGCAGAAATTGTCAGGCTTTCATGAATATGCAGCTTCTGTGTGCAAACATGAGCCAGAATGAATAATAACATACCTTCACACATCTTGCCAATTGCACTAGTACAAACACACACACACACACACACACAAACACACACACACACACACACACACACACACACACACACACACACACACACACAGACACACAGAATTTCCCCTAATTTGATGTTCATTCCTCTCCATCAGGCGGCAGCCTTCTAATTGTTTACAGTGATTGATCACAGTGTGAGTGTCAATACTAAGGCGATGACTGTACTTTCAGAATACAGATTTTTATCGGTGATACTTCCTAATGGGATTTTTGTTCCTGCTCTAAGCGAATCTCCTGCTTCTGCTCAAATTGTTAGTGATTTTTCCAAAAAAAAAAAGAAGTTTGTATTCTGTCTTTTTGTGTCTCGGAGCGATTGTGTAGTCAAGTCAATATAAATGTACTAAAAATATGTTTTTCTTTTAAAATGATTTTTATAGAACTGTTGTTATTATGTTATTGATGTAAATATGCCAATAATATCTGTCCCCTGATGACAGAGATATCTGATTAAGAAAACATCATCACAACACTTTCTTTTGTTAAGAAAGTGAGAGCATTTCATAATTTTATCATTTATATAAGTTGCTTCCACCCTATGCAAAACAAAGGCATCTTTTATCATCGTGCTAACAATCTAAACACAAAGCAATATATGTTATTCCATTGAATGAGAGAGAACAGCGTCGACAGCTTGAGATAGAGGTTTACATTAAAGTTTTTTTTCTCATTTTCATATCCTTTCATTTACTGTATATAAGCAAACGCCAGCTAAACTAAGCATAAAAACTGATAGCAATAAATAAATCATCTTTGTCTAAATTACCAATCCATTCATCCATCCATCCATCTATCCATCCATCCATCCATCCATCCATCCATCCATCCATCCATCCATCCATCCATGCACACACACCTACAGACAATTTGGTGTGACCAGTTGACCTAAAATGCACGTTTCTGTCATGGTCTCATACAATCACAGTTACCACCCTCTATAACTGTATTTGAACCACTGACATTCCCCTACACCAAAAGCACCATCCTGTCACGTCCGCTGACACCTTTCTCCCCCCGCGGGGGCACAAATGCAGATAGAGAGACTATTTGTGGAGTGACACATTGTTTTGCCAGCAGGAAGAGCTCTTTGTCTCTTTGCTCTTTCCTCTGACTGTTATAATCTGGTCATGAGGGAAATAGCTTCTTTGGAATATCAGACCGTGTTTTGGCAAGCCCTGTCCCTCTGCCACGTACTAATAATTATTTGCTTGACTAAATGAGCTGGTTGTGGGAGGAATGGATAGAGGATGAAAACACAGAAAGATGACGAGATAAAGGGAGAGAGTGAGGCTGTTGGTGTCACTGTAGGACATCCAATGGCAATACCAGATTTATCTCCCTGCACAGGCCTCGGTGTAATGCAGTAGAAACTACATGCCAGTGGTAAGCCTTTATTCCCTATTTATTTGTATGTGGGACAACAAGAAATAGTACGGATATTAAAAAAGTCAGAGTTATGACCTCCAACGACATCACAACACTTGTTGACAGCGTTGTAACATCACTGTATGTGTAGGTATTTATACGGAGTCGTGTCACGCATTGATTCACAGATTCAATCCAGAGTCAAGAGCTATATTATTGATAGTCGGTGAATATAATAAGATTAAGCATAAGAAGTGTTGTCACTTGGTCAGGGATGGATCACACTCCCAAGAGAATGTTCCCTAAAGCCCATTTATCTTTGCTGAGCTGTCTGCTGATGGGCATGTGGTCCAATGTGAAGCACTTCACGGTAACCTTGTGTTGGCCAACTCTTACAAAGATGTGCTAGAGTTCTGACCATTTGTTCATGAGATCAGACGTATCTTATTGCCCCCGTTGGGAAATTCCGTCTCTGCACACGACCCATCCTTGGGGAGCAGTGAGCAGCCCTCTGGACACGAGGAACAAATCGGGGTTCGGTATCTTGCTCAAGGATATGTCAACAGATAGATTGTAGGGGACGAAGCCTGAGCCACCAGCCTGCCAAGAAGTGGATGATTACAAGGAATAACTCTTATGAACCCCTTGTGACACCCAACAGTGCAGCTAACAGTGGTCAAGTGTAATGTGTCGTGCTTGTAACCACACCCTGCTGTTTCTCCAGCATGCTGCTGTTTAATTCATCGATAGAGCAATCAGAATAATTGCAGAGGATGCCAAGAAGTAGCTGTTGCTCGCTGTAATGTTTGTCTGAGTGCAGGAACTAAAGACCTCCCTCTTTGTGCATGGATTTTTTTGTCTCGATAATGCAGGGTTGCCCTTGCTCCCTCTACAGTACACAACTATGATTGATGCACACAGGCGACAGAAGAGCCATTTCTTATCCATCCATCACGACGTGGAAAAGATTGACCCCCAAGCACTCCATTCGGCAATAAAAGCCGCTGCAGAGCGTTGGCTGGTCTTCTTCACTTGGCACATCACGCATATCCATGTGACAGGCCAATCAAGAAAATGGAGCGTGTTAATGGGAATGGAAATGGTTGCTCTCCTGGCGTACGTGCAATCCCCCTCATCATCTCACCTCCTAACATATTGTTTTAACAAACGGATTTGCTGTCTCGGGGGCCAGGATGGATGGTGTCTTACAGTTAATCGCCTCTGAATCACAACCGTTCCATGGATGGACAATCTGGAAGCAAAAAAGAAGAAGAAAAAAAGCTGTCACCAGAGATCTCCGATCAAGGTTACCATCGTGATTGCAGGCAGAGTGAATTTGTTCTTACTTGCTGTTAATACCTTTCTCTGCCGTCTATCTCTTTCTCTCTCTCTCTCTCCCCTTTTTCTAACGCCATCCATCTTTTCCTTTTGTTGTTCTTCCCGCTCTGTATACTGAGGTTCTTTCTCATATCTCGTCTTTCTATGTTTAATCCACAACTTTGTCTGTGTTTTTCTCTCCACCTCCCTCTGTCCTTCACCTGTATCACCCTGTCTGAATCGTTCACCCTCTCTCAGGTTTTCTCATCTCTCTTCTTCTGTCTGGCTCTACGGAGTGCTTGTCGACACCCCGTCTTTGTCTTTAATTCACTTCCTCACTTTACCTGCCTAGCCTGTCTGCCTTTCATTCTAGTTCCCATTCTCTTCCTATTCTCTGTATGTCTCTGTTTCTCTCTCTCATAAAGTCGGTTACAACTAGCGTTTAATTAGCCTCCATTCTTGTAGTGAAGGACACGTGTACCTCCGTAGGTGATCGACAAATGCCTGCCCGCTTGCCTTCATTTATCCCTGAAGCTTTTGAATAGCAGGGCAGCAAGTATTGATGAAACCGTGAAAGGAAGGCGATAAATGAAATGTGAATTTCGCCATTATAGGCAGGTACTGAGTTCCTAGTTTGTGGGTTGGTGGGCGGCGCAACATCCAAGGACATGCAAGCCAAGTGAATGCCAATGTCAGTCTATTGAAATTCAATCTGAAGTGCTCTTCACAAAAGCACGTGGCAAAAAATGATACAAAGGAGCTCGACCAGATGCTGAATACAGTGAATAATAAATTGGTAATGTCAAGGACTATGAAGCTCGTCTCTCAAAAAGGGCCTTCATTTGACCCGCGCTATCAACGGGAACACGTCCCAGGAGCGCATTACACAGCCGGGTGTCTGTGGTTCAACTTTGTATTTGCATCGAATTGCATTTGGTTGCATCACATTATCAAGATTATTTTGTTTACCCTAGCAGTGTGTGTGCGTGTGTATGTGTGTGTGTGCGCGCGTGTGTGTGTGTGTGTGCATCTTGTGTTTGATGGTTTGGCATGTAGTTTAGAGGCCGGGAATAGCTGTTGCTAAGGCTGCAACTAATACAGAGCTAAATATGGAATCATGAGAGTGAGGAGGAAATACTCAAAACAGACTAATGAATTATTGTGTTGAAGCTCCAACAGCAGTTTTAATAGCAATGGTGCTATAATACCTCCAGACATTCAGATGCAACATTGGTTTGTCAAGTTCAGTATCTAACATGTTAGCAAACTGTGGCAGGGACGTGTGGCACAAACATTTTTAACATGGATTGTATTTAAATAGTTTTTATTAAGTTGTAGCTGTTAAATAGTATATTTAATACCAATAGACCCAATATGTGAACAATGGTGGATAAGTCATTTAGTTACCACCTGTGAATCGGTGTGATCTGAGATAGCTTAGAGCAGTGGTTCTTAACCTTGTTGGAGGTACCATATGCTCACTCACCAAATCCTGAGTAAAAAAAAAATATTTTTTTTCAAATTTAAGACATAAGTATATGTTTTACTGGTGTATTTAATAAACTGTGAATTAATGTCACCTTTTTCAAAGAACAAAACCAAGACAGTGCATGAACTAACATGAAATGACCCACCTGCAAATCAGTGTGACTTCTGCTGTTGTTATTGAGAGACCAGTTCAGATATGTGGCTTCACCCTGGGTAGTGCTACTCTTATGTTATTATCACAGCAAAGTCTGTTTCTGTTGTTTTCCCTGCAGCTTAAGGAAGTGTTCCTTTATTTTTGCCAGTGCGAGACTAGAGTTGCTCAACTTGACATTGCAAATCATGCAGAACGCTGACTCCCATCACGTTCCGTTATACAGTACATGTAAATTCACGTTGCACATATTCGTCAGACCGCTTTCTTTTTTCTCTCAACATAATTACTAAGAATTAGAATATTAAGAAAGCAATCAGGTGATGTACCATCATGACAGGCATAAATCGACTACTGAGTGCGCAAAATCCTCTGTAGCACAGGTAGGCTAATCGATGTAGCGTCACGTGATCACCTGCAGCCAGTGATGGCTAAGGGGGGGCGTGTCATCACGAATGGACGTAATGTGTCAAATGTACACAGTGATCCCTGTATTTTCGGCGGAGGTCCAGAGAAAACACCCGACACGATGTGTTGACAATGTGTTGGGTGTGTTGTCTGGACCTCCGTCTCCACACCGAACCCCTGAGACCGACTCACCGAAGCCCTAGGGTTCAATCGAAACCAGGTTAAGAACCACTGGTTTAGAGAAAATAAAAACCTTGGCTATATGGAATTTGCTTCATAGAGTTTTTCTTTTTTGTAAGATGGGACAACATGCTCCTTTATTTTTCTTGTTTGTACATCAGGGTTGGTGAAACTCCAGCATCCCTTGAATGAGATAACATATCCAAAACACACCTTTGTTTCCAATTATTCTAAGTCAGAAAACCTTGGAAATAACCTCTCTAATCACATAATTCTCACCCTACAGTATTTATTTCCAGGTTAAATGATTTAAGTACTGTACTTAAGAACACTGCTGAGCTGATTCCCCCGTAGCTGTCTGGAGAAAAACGGCCTAGCCAGTATGCAGAGAACTTTACATTGAATTGATTGAAAATCGAGCGATGCAACCTTAAGTGCTTCAGTGCCCACCTCCGTGTTGTTGACCTCTGTCCACCTCTGATGGAGACAAATATCCTTTTCCCACCGGCTGCTCAGAGGCCTTTAGTAACCGTCTGGAGCCAGAACCTCATAGAAAAACCTGCACGAGGTGTTTCCCACAATAGAACACCATGGTGTCACCATAACACTTCCCTTTCCTATCATTGTCAGATGGATTTATCATAATTGATTTGTTATTGACCGGGAAGTGATGAGAACAATTGATGTATTACTGATAGATCTTAAAAGCTGTCTTTGTATCATTTTGGAGGTCATAAAAAAACAGTTTTATTTTGTTTGAGACCTTCAGTCAAATAAAAACCGGATTGTTTTTCTAAGAAACCATCAATCACTACATATTAATGTCATTGTATTCCTAATTAGAAAGGATTGGAATCATCCTCTCATTTCCCCCATCTCAGTAGGTTTTTCATTAAAACAAATCTTCGTAAGAAGGCTGATTGTAAGGTATCTTATTATAAACACCTTGAAAAATGTGGCCAAACGAGAAATCTGAAAAGTTTTAATGAATGCTGATAGAACATCATTTGGCTAAATTGATTTTTAGAAAATCAAAAATCAATTTCAAATTCTGTCATTAGGAGCTGGAAGTTTTTTGTATGAATGTGGAATACGATCTAAAATTATTTTTCATCTGTAACACAAAAGGCTGATTTTTGAATATGATGAATTAGATGAAGAATCGATCATCACATTTGCCCGTGCAGTTTAATAGCAATCCAACTTTGAAGTTCCTTCTCTTCTCTCTCCCTGCTTCTCAGATATTGATGAGTGCGCTGAAGGGAAGCACTACTGCAGGGAGAACACCATGTGTGTTAACACCCCCGGGTCCTTCATGTGCATCTGCCATATGGGCTACATCAGGATCGATGACTATTCCTGCACAGGTGAGTTCCTGCACTGACCTTTTGACAAGGCCCGCATCAAATCGAGTAGGTACCGATTTCTTACCTTTGCTTCAAAAGCATGGATGTCAGGATCAACATCCAACAATGCTTTTTCCAGAGTTGCTAGCTAGCGGCCTTGAAGCAGCGCAGATAAGGAGGAAATTTTGTTGTTTGTCAGCTCAAATGAAATCAGACATGCAGGCATAAAAAGATTCAAGGGGAGGATAGATCTCCTCTGCAGGTTTCTCTGCCTAATGAGAAGCATTTTATACCTACAGTAGGTTATTGGCAGTCACAAATGATTCATTTGTAGCTCAAATCTCATGATGGATGATGGTATTTGATTTAATTACGATAAAATTCTCTAAGCCAAGAGAGGAACAGACTTTCAAGAAGCGGGGGAAGAGGCAGCCAGACATTCAGATATAAATGTAGTGAGTTATCAGTGTTAGAGTGCAACGTGAGACAGCATGAGTAAGCCGTGGAATGGAAAATCCTGTTAGGGACGTCAGATGGCACCTGTAAACACGCCGTAAATCTTAGTCGTGCACCACGCCAACCCGTCTTTTCTTGTTTTTATTTTTTTTAATTCAGACATTTCTAGATTGGACACCATGATCTGTGAATCTGTGTGTTTGCACGGTTTATTTGCTTATTTAATATGCAAAGGTACTAATGCCTCATTATATACACACACACTCTCACACACACACACACACACAAATCAATACCAACCTTACTGCCTTGTGATTCAGAGATAGCTAGCAAGAAAGAAAGGATTGAGACTGAAAGAAAGCTTGAATCAATTCCGGATGGTTTTCTTTGTGTAGACAAAGTGTGTGTGCACTGCTTTGTTAAAGCTTTGCATTCAATAATTACAGTTTTCTTTAGTTTTAATGTGAATTTCTACAACAATTAAGACAAGTCTGTTGTGAAATAGTTGAAAGAGATTCTCAGAATTGATCTTTATTAAAATCAATTCACTTCAAGAGAGAAAATAGATTCATACCAGACATTCTTGGAAATGCCAAGGCGTCTCTGTCCAGTGTGTGTGTTCATCTGGTGTGTGAATGAGAAGTAGGAAGTCACTGAGAACCTGAGAAACGGACGAAGCGTGAGACTGTGAGTGGAGGCGGCAGACCCATTTGTTCCTGATCAAAGTTTAAATCACATTCAATTTCGAATGCGAACCAAATCAATCTAACAAAAAGAGTGTGCGAATGATTCGCGGAGCCGATTCTCTGTCTGACAATTGTGAGTGCAGCGCCGCTCATCTATAATAGTTTCTTCTGCCCCAAATTTGTCATCTAATTCAGATGTAATTGATCGATTGGTTGCATCAAAATGCAAAAGCAGCATTTATCTGCTGGGCGGTGGAGACGTTGCCGAGTAAACATTTTGCGGATGACTAAATAAGAACATTTAGATGCGTGACAAATAAAACAGATTTGTGAGTAATAATGTGGCTGTGCTATTAGAAAAGACCAACTGGTAGGGCTAGTTTAATATCACACATGCTGTCGCGTTGGTGTAAGTTACAACCTCATTTATAAAACACCTGCAGATTAATGAGGTTAGAGAATTAATGCCCATACAGTTAATGGGATTACACAAAAAACAGGGCATAATTTAGAGTATTTTTTCCACGGTTTTCTCCCACTCAATCCACTCATTGCGGTCACCTGTGTCCTACAGACACCTGTGTCCCATCTCCAATCAGGCTCCAGCTACTTAAACCTGCCTCAGACCTCAGTTCGCTTCCAGATTGTCGTCAACTCTTCAGGTTTCTTGGGACTTTTTTGACATTTTGCTTGTTTTTTCCCTTGCCTGGTCTTCTGAGACCTGTTGTAGGATTTCTTTTGTTGTTTAATTAAACTATGAATGTGAACTTCTCTCCTGGCGTTCTACATGTGAATCCCAACCCCACAAAAATTTCATAATTTAGGCCATCATTAGCGATAGTGAAGAGCTGACAGGACACAGTTGTTGTTATTCTCAGTCTTAACCATAAAACCACGGGAGCGCCCTTGATAACATGTATTATCGCCGCAGCAGGAAACCATACAACATCTGTCATTTTCCAGATTTCTACGTTGTGCTGTGTAATTTTCAGATTAACGTTCATGCGACGTCCGATCAGCGGTTGTGTTTGATGAAAAAAACTGACCTGAAACGTTAAGAATCAGTCGTCCTCCCCTTTGTTAACGGCATCAGATTAACATCCGTTCCTCTGATTTTCGATCAAATGAAAAATAAACAGTCGTGGTTAACAATAATATTAATTTCATCCTGATTGATCCATCTTCTAAAAATAATCCCAATATTGACAGTTGTAAAAATCTGTAAACAAAACCTAATTTTATATATTGTATTGCCCGGTACCATGAACACTTCTGTTATTTTAACACGCAGAGCAGCGGATGCTACAGAAAATGTGTCCATTCAGAGTTTTGGCTGTAAATGCAGGATTGCACATGGAGTAAGATGCATAACACAAATCTGACTGTGTAATCCCCCCCCCATAATTGGATGTTTCTGCCCTCCTGACTAACATAGTCACCATATTCATCTGCAGTTGTTAGCGGCATTTCATTATGTGAAATGCTAAGTAGGTCCCTCTGTGCATCACCTCCGGAGCGTGGCAACACGCTGCTTGTTGTCAGTCGGTGATTAAAAAATGCAGACTGACTCAGAGTGAAGGGGCTGAACGCTGTCGTAGAATTTAAGCCGTGGACTTTGTGCCGTCCCGCTGGAGTTCAACTCAAAGATGTTGCAACGCCAAGAACACCTGAGGAAAATATTTCCACCTCCATACCAACTCCCGTACCGCCTCTGTCCTCCTTTATCAACGGCATCAGGAATAAATGATCAGATTAGGATGTGTGGCTTTGTGCATCTCTATGAACAGGCTCAAGGCGTGAATGTACATTTATCTCTCATCTGTGATTTATGCAGGGAAAGAAAACTCCTTACTTACTTAATCTTTTTTTGCACATTATCTTCAGACAGCCGCTGCTCCTTATGTGATTCCATTCAGCGTGTTTTCTCAAATCCTTCGAGCTTCACATTTTATTGTTTTACTCATTTGTCAGTTCTCCTTTGTGTCCTCCCTTCCCAGATTCAAATGAAGATTAATCCCCCCCCCGAACGCAGTGAATTCAATTGCGTTTCTGTTATTTATATATAGTTCCCTATTAAAATGCCTTCAAGTCTCCTTAGCAAAATGCACATGTATGCATTTGCCTTATAAAAGTCCATTTGTGTGATTAAACCAAAGCTTACATAGAGCCTTGATGTAATGAATTTTTCCTTGCTTTGGAAAAATAACTGTTGTAATCTCCCCACTGAGTTATTGGACTATCAGCTCCAACACTATCACAGAGAGTTTGATCCGGAGCCCAATCACAGCGAGGCGGGACTCACACGTAGCCTCTCATGACATTCAAATCTGCAGCCGAATATGTCTGTATTTACTTCCTTTTGTTATTGTTCTGTTTATGATGATTTATTGCGCCTGCGTTTGGGTGCAGGATTCCAAAAAAAGTGATTTATGGTAGGAGGCGCTAGCAACCAGGTGATGTCACTGAACAATCGGAATATGATGTCTTGATTTACTGTCAGAAACCAATGGATTAACCATAATCCTGCTAACGGACAAACAAACAAGCCGACAAATGGGCATGAGGTTAGACTCACCTTTCAGCCAATATCGGGGGAAAAAAATCAGCTGATATCGATACCTTCAGTGTCCTTAAATACAGAAATGAATGAATGCTATAGAATTCACCTGGATGCTTCTGCTTCTACGTGTTGATATGCTGAGTTTAATGTCACCTCTCTGCTCCCGGTGACAGTAATTGTCAATAAAATAGGAGGATGCTAATCGAGTAGCTGCAGGAATCTATTGGAATTAATAGCAGTTAAACATCTGCTTCTGTTTGGAAAGAGTCAAAAGGGAGTTCGGATCCCTCCAAGTTGAAGAAAGATTACAGCTGTGGAAGGAGACATGAAGCCACCTCCTTTGCAGTCCCTATTGACATTATACATTTACATGATATACGAGCATTTTTATCCTAGATGGCTTCCACTAATTAATGAATCGCAAATTCAGCAGAAACAATGTCCCCGGTATTGATAGCCATATTTCCATGTGCATTGCAGTGTTGTATGTGAAACGGTTTGCCAAGGAAAGAGGATTAAGTTGACTGTAGTTCATTTCATGGCTCAGTGTTTATGTGCAGAATAGTGGATTAAAAGACTGATCCGCAGATTTAAGCCTGGAGAAAACAGCATGGATCCTTGGTTATGTTTCTCCCCGGCTTGTCAGGGGGTCAGCGAGCTCAGATAGAAGTCTATATTTTGCATCAAGACATCCTGCGGCGAAGGAGGTCACAGGTTCAGATCCCAGTTGGTGGTAGACTTGCAACATGTGGATTTCATGTACTTGTTTAAATGAAATGTGTTCGACCAAATGTCCAACAGCCCGGCATCTGTATGTCTATGTATAGCGAAGGAAATTTTGCGTTTTATGTGGCCCTTTCTTTTATCTTTGGTCTTGAAGGTCCCCTTGTTTGTGGTCTTCTCCCCCAGGTACCAAAGGTGTTCCTTGCTCTGCGAGATTAGCGGCTAATCCATGAAAGGTAGCAGATTGGTTTGCACTCCCTTTGAATGTTATTAAAGATCGCTGTCCCAAAGTGTGCATGGATGTGAGGCGTGCATCCATTTGTGGCTGAGGTGTCTATGCGGGGGGGTGTATCCTCGTTCTAATCCCTTGATAACCAGAACCCCCCCCCACCACCACCCCTTAATACCTGGAGGCAGAGTGGGGAGAAAAGGATGGACGTAGGCTAAAGGTGGAGGTAGTGAGTCTGATAACAACACAGACCAGGAGATGATTTTGGGTGTGAAGAACCAAAGGTTTCGTCTGTTTGGGGAATTTGGATAAAGAGATTTTTGCCTCTTTTACTCTGAAGACAGCTCAGACCAGAGGAAGCCCGTGATGCTACGTGTTCAACATTTTAAAGACGTCCTGTTGGGTTTTGTGGTAAACAACAAAACTATCGTTGACTGTGATTCTCACAGAACACGTTGTTCCCATCAACAATCATTTTAACATCCTGAGCAATCGCTCATCGCTAAATGTTCAACACCACAGTCAGTCATACAGTGTGAAGGCAGCAGCTGGACCGTCCATCATCGTATTCTCTGTGTGTGCGTGCGTGTGTGTGTGTGTGTGTGTGTGTGTGTGTGTGTGTGTGTGTGTGTGTAAATGTGTGTCTTCCAGCAGACAAACAAAACGAGGAGTCGGTTAGAAACACAATGCTTTGCAGCGCTGCTGGTGCTCCAGAACTCCACAGGGTAGCTTTAGCTTCCTTCACCTTCCTCTCTCACAGGTGAACAAGTAGAGAATTATTCCTCTCAGGTTTACAGAGCTTTATTGTGTGTGAACGTTCATCCTTCGTCTTCTGTGCACCTTCTCCTGTCTCCCAGACACAGTAGGCGGCTGCTTTACACCACAAATCCCCTCTACAAACCCTCCACACACTACCCGTTCACCATCACACAGCAGATGGACCTGATGGGAAAACTCTCCTGTAAACATAGTGGAGTGTTTGGCGTCTAAAGGTCCACCAAAAAAAAAAAGGAGCAAGTATTGGACTTCGATCAACTGAATGGCTGGGAAAGGCCTGGAACGGCCGGATGTGTCAATAGGTGTTTGCTAAGAGGTTTCCTCCGATCAATTTCGACAAATGTGAAATCAATTGTCAAACTCTTCATCAGAGACTCTCGTCTTCCACTGCTATTCCTTAGCGCTGGGAGGATAAAACATTCTCCCTGTTTATCTAGTAATGCATGGAAACAAATTGACAAGCATTAGAATGCCTAAAGTTGGCTATTCTTGCAAATAAAGCCTCAAGAATTCATTGGAAGTATGATAAGACCATTTCTAATGGCTTTAATTAAACTTCTTTTTCCCCCCCAGATAACGTGAATTCCATGTACTGCAGTGACTCCTTATCGCGTCTTTTGTGGTTTTCTTCTCTCCACCCTTTCACGCAATCAGTTTTTTTTTTCCTCCTGACATACGAATGCGATCATAAGATAATAAGGTCATCAATGCTGTGAGGAGAGCAGCCTGAGCTCCGACCTCGCCGAAGCTGCTGATGAGGAGGTGGAGGGAGTCGAGCAGGAGGAGAAAAGGCCGGCTTGAGAGAGCTCCCTGGTGACAGGTGTACATAATTGATTGTTTATCTGTCTGCAGCCTGAGCGGCAGCATCCGGGCGGGGAGATACCTCACACAAACACACACAAATACACACACGTTCAGGGATTTAGTGGGTGATTCAGTTCAGAATCTCTGACACTAAGAGCAGTAGTGTAATAAGCCTAAACTCGGCAGTAACCACAAAAAAAAAGAAAGAAAAAACCCACATGATCAGTGCTAAACTCAAGGGTCATGGTGATAATACACACACACATGCATGCACACACACACACACACACACACACAGCACCTGGTGTTGAGAATGACAGCTGGCTGTTCTCTGCTGGCAGATGTGACCTTGGGAAAAAAAAAGAAAAAATAGAAGCCTTATTCCGTTTCATCTGTCCTGCAGTCCTGTTGCTGTTTTTTATACGCCTATGATCAGACCTAAATTCTGCTCAATGGCAGATAAGCATGCTCGTGTGTGTGTGTGTGTGTGTGTCCCCGTTATGCAGCAGATAGAGCAATGCAGCCGGCCCTCCTCATGCCCTTCAATCCATCTTTCACTTACATGCAGGCATACATCAGGGCATCGATGCAGGAGCGCATCGCGCTGTCACTTTCAATTTGGATGAACCCACCGTCTGTTCAACAGACATAATGGACTGGTTGATGGCAGGGGAATGGATGATGCAGCTCAGGTGTCCTGCAACAAGCATCCACATTTTTGATCCCCTCACTCTTCAGGCGCCATCTTTCACTCCCTTTCACTATGATATGGATTTAACAAAACTCTTTGGTTAAGATCTGCCAAAATGTGCTAAAATAAAAGTGTGTGAGTGAAATTCATTTATTTCCATCTTCCTACAGCCGCAGTCTGGCCCAATTGTTCATTAGAATAACTAGAAACTAACAAAGTACTTTGCTTTTTCAAGAATCTTAACCTTTCCAAAGACATTTAGTCGACTATTCATCCTCGCGGCAAACCTTTAAAGTTCATTCCGCGCTGTGAACACATGATGAAATGAGGTGAAAAAAAAAGAAAAAGAAGCTCACTGGTGAAATCATTATATGATTTACAGAAACTGAAGATGGAGAGCGAGAGATGGATCGTTTCTTTTTTTTTTTTTTTTCTGCATTCTCTTAGGGTCATGATGGGAAACGGAATGATTAAATAATGATTTCTGTGCAGATGTAGTGCAGATGTAATGGTGAGGCCATTCCTACTCCAGGCAGGGCAAGAGTTCAAACGATGGCTATTTAATTTTGGGGAAACGGGAGTCTGAGGTGTGGAAACACAATGCAAGGCAAAGCATGGCTGAGCTGTGAAATGTGCATTAAAATGCCTGCAATGGAGCTGGCTTTGCGATATACGAGTGAATGTTTAGTGCTTTTATCACCATCATGTGAAAGTTCCAATTGATTTAGCAATTTTTAGCATTTTTGTTGGAGCAGGACCGTACAGCCGAAAGCTTCTGACCGTGTGCAAAATGTTAAAGACTCAGTTGTGAAGTTGGTGGGTAAAAAAAATGGAGTGTCTGGTGTAATCCAGACTGTAAACTGCTATCGTGGCGTGTTGTGACAGCTAAACATGATGTTTTAAATTAGAAAAGTGTTCGGATTCAACAAGCGTCACAGACGTCAAGTCACGTTTGTCTCAGCCCTCGGCGTCTTGACAGTTAAATGTAGACTGGAAACAATGGGGAATCATCTCAGCATTAAAAAAAAAAAAAAGTCCCTGCAGCTTAATCCAAAAAGGTCTAATTATTCTGTTCTGTAAAAAAAAAACATGATTATTTTAAAAAAAAAACTGATTTAACACAAGACGTGTTCGTGTGTCATCTGTTGCCTACATGACTTAGGCAGCATTATTCACCCAGCATGACAGTAAGGATCAGAAGTTAAAGAGAGGCTAAACGATATTAGTTCTCTTTGTGTTTCACACACACACACACACACACACACACACACACACACACACACACACACACACACACACACACACACACACACACACACACACACACACACACACACACACACACACACACACACACACACTGTATTATCATCTTATCTCTTACTCCACCTTATTTGACGTCTTCTCTTCACACTTCATGTTGAGGTTTCAACCCTTGATGGCTGTTTTCTGAACACGGAGATGGAACAAGTTGTCATTGGAATCGGCTGTTCGCGACAAATGACATCGCCGTAACGACGGTGATGTGATAAAAGGATAATTTTATTTATTTCTTTTCTTTTCTTTTTTTTTTTGCAAAAACAGTGAAGTTTCTCTTGGTACTTAAAGCTAATTGTTCCAGTTAACAACACACAGAAGCTCGTGAACGCACCTCATTAACTTAAACACGTTTGTGAACCACAGCCTTTCCATCCAGATCGCTCCATCCCTCATTTTCCTCTCCTGCAACAAATTCCAGATAAAGCATTTTAACCAATTTCACATGACAGTTCATGATTGGAGATAAAGAAACGGCTCATCCTCCGGCCGCCTGTTTGTCACTGATGTCTTATTAGTTTTCTCGCAGCTGTCTAACTATTAAGTCATTTAATCCAAGACTGAGTCTCAAATCTCTTTTTCTTAATGGAAAGTAAAACAAGTTTCCATCTGGATGTCATCATTCTCCATATTCACAAAGACAATAAACATTTGGTCTTCTTTAACCAAGCGTTGTTTTGTTGATAGTGATTTGCAGATGTAAGCACGACATTGTCTTTTTTTTTTTTTTTTTTGGTCTTTAGAGCACGACGAGTGCCTCAGCGGGCTCCACAACTGTGACGAGAACGCCTTGTGCTTCAACATGGTCGGAGGCCACAGCTGCTCCTGTAAGCCGGGCTACACCGGCAACGGGACGGTCTGCAAAGGTACGACACCGACGGTATCGAGGACAAATACCCTCCTCTATGCTGCCTTTGTTTGTTTACGCCACAAACAACTGCACAACAACAAGAAATGGCGACACAACATGCAACACAGCAGCAAGATTAACAACCTGTCTTTTTATGTTCGTCATACACTGAGCAACAACATATGATATTTCGGTTAAATTACAGTTAATAACACATTAATAGATGTTAACAACATAAATAAACCAGATGTGTGTGGGGTTTTTTTTTACAACATTATTTATTGATTACTTACTAAGGAACCTGACCTGACTCACACCTCATGTCTCCCCACAAGTGAGTAAATTGTTTTTTTTTGCCAGAACACAACCAGAACTAACCAACAAACAGACCCGATTGAGGAGATAACCTCCGGGATCGACACATTAAAGGTCCATAATATAAAATGACCCAATTAGAGATTGTCAAATTTGATTAGAATTACATTGATTTCTCATTTATTATGACTGACGTTTGGAGAAAACAACCACAGACTTGTACCAGGTACGCTATAATATAGGTAATATTCTCAAAGGCACCAATCCTGAGTGAGTGCTTCTGTTCTGGCCGCTCTATTTGTAATGTATGGTCTTACAAGAAAACTGACCCGACCTTCCCGTGTGAAACAATTACTTGATTAAAAATCTGCTCAAAGGGGAACTGCGCTGATTTTTCACAAACAAGCCCTTGTGAGAAGCTCTACGTGTTTTTCATTCTTAGGACACGGGTCTGTGTATGCATTTCATTGACTTCCATTGGATCCTGTCAACCTGAATGACTTGTCTGTGTTTTGGAGGAGGCATTAACTAACAGCCCATGCATGGGGTAATGAATATTTTCAAATTAACCTTGGTGAGATCCATTAATCACACAAAATAATATCGTGAGGAGTCTGTAATGAATCGCATCACCAAATTAGCTCTTATTCTGTATGCAAATACATATGTTGGTGCTGGGTCTAATTACGTGAGGTAATGCTTGTTAATCTTAATGAGTAATAGCGCGTCTCTCCTGGTCTACCTCCAGCTATGTGTGATGGATTGTGCCAGAACGGAGGAACCTGCGTCTCACCTAACAACTGTGTTTGCCAGCAAGGGTTCACCGGGAAGAGATGTGAGACAGGTGAGAGAACATTTCGCTTGATTCCATTCTAACCTTTCTCCTCTCTATAGTAGCTCAAGAAAAAAAAAAAAAAAAAAAAAACTTTAGCCGGAGAAGGGAAGGGAAACAGAAATACGGTGGCGTTAAAAAGGAGCTTTGTTCAGATCTAGCAGGAAAGGACAAACAAGAGAAGACGAGCGATTTACAGGAGAAAGGTACTTGAGATAAAAGTTTTTCTCCAGTTATCTCCTCACATCCAGGCTGTTGTTTAAAAAAGCAGCGATAGATTTTCCTTCTAAGATCTCCCTCTGCTTTTGACCCCAACAAAACAGCCGATCTGTAGACGCTAAGATGTTCTCACAATCTGCCGCATCCACGGGTACGAGCGTGTGTGTGTGTGTGTGTGTGTTCCCTCAGTGTGTCCGACTGTGTGTGTCCGGGTGAATAATGGGCTTGTACCTACTTCAATGGGCCAGTGGAGGATTTGAACTGCAGTTGCAGCAGAATGAGAATGAGTCACAGCCCGTATTAATCAATGCGGCGTTCCTCCTTAAGTTTCACACCACTTCCAAATCACAACTGCGCAAACTCCTGATGTCGTAATATCCAAAAAGTCTCAATAGCTTAACCGGGAATCAAGCCAGCGTTGGTTTATGGCAAAGGTCACACCAGTCCTTCTGCTCCACGATGTCCACACTGCAGCTTGTAATTTAAGATTACCAAGAAAGACTATAATCCTAATGTTTATGTAAAATGTACTGAAACCCTTCTTCTGAGTGTCCTTCAGGTGTGTGTGTGTGTGTGTGTGTGTGTGTGTGTGTGTGTGTGTGTGTGTGTGTGTGTGTGTGTGTGTGTGTGTGTGTGTGTATTTACTTGCATTTGAGCGAAGCAAACCCAGCCGCTCTGCTTGCTCATTGGTTCGGGTATTGATTGCTCATAAAGGACCCCTTTTTTTACTGCCCATTTTAAAGTAAATGAATTTCCTCATGGTGCTGATCAGAGATGCTGAGGGAAGGGTATGGATGTGTGTGTATGTGTGTGTGTGAGTGAGTGTGTGTGTGTGTGTGTGTGTGTGTGTGTGTGTGTGTGTGTGTGTGCTGCACAAAGACTTATCCTCCTCTCCTTTGTGCTGCAGAGAAGGTTCTGAGAAACGTCTTATTACTGGTGGGGTCCAGGCAATCACACGTACCATTTACCTCCTAGTGTTGAAGATCCCTGGCCTTCCTCTTTTGTTCTCCCTCTCCATCCTCACTGTCTTTCATCTGCGTTGCGCATGTCAAAAAAAACAACACAACAACAACCGCAGGATAGCACATGAAAGGATCGAATCTCGTATGGCAACTTAATCCGAGGGGGGGATTCTATTCATCACGCTGTGTCTCCAAAGAAAAGATCTATAAATAAGTGTAAATCTTTGGAGGAAATGTAGTTTAATGTTGTTTGCATTTTCATCCAATCAATCGTATCGATGTTTAGGGAAGGTGCTTAAACCCTTAATTAATGGATATTCCCGTCCAAGGACGAGGAAATGAATCCGTAAGAAGCTTTGAATTGCTTTGTAGATATATCACCGTGTGTGTGATATTTTTCAGACATTAGTGTGTGTATATATAATTGATAGCTTTATGTAATGCTGAGTTAACGGTTTCCCAATTCAGCTCCGTGGTGCTGAGGTGGATCCAGATATGTTAAAACAGGAATTAATGCTGTATGAATGGAGAAATACCAGCAGAAAAAAAAAAAAAAAAAAAAGCTTTGCTGAACAGACTCTTCTCTCGGTGTGGGAAAAAACCCCCCAAAAAAACAACTGCATGCAGGTAAAATCGGTGACTTCATACAAACACTTGTGTATTCTTCATCACAGTATGGTGGGAATTGGATGATTGGCGTCTCAGAGAACGGTTTGACTTGAAGCTCCTCTCGTCTTCCTCGTTATTGAGGATGATTAGAACTCAAAAGTTTTGGGACGCAGACACAAACAGGAGCTCGCTGGCAGTCGGAGGCTCCTCCACATCCTTCACGCCTCGGGCTACAAGATGTTTGTCGCTACGGCGTTGCACATCTACCTCCCTCACTGCATCCACAATCCTTCTCAATCTTGTCCGAGTCAGGCTGACAGCTATCGTCTTCTTCATGTGCTTTTTAAAAATTTATTTATTTATTTTTATCCTCTTTCCTGCGGGTTTATTTTCCAAGACCATTGTCATAGCCCTGTGCTGCTGGGCTAAAACCTCCAGCACTGTGTTGAGACTTCACCAGTCATTCAGTGTGTGTGTGTGTGTGTGTGTGTGTGTGTGTGTGTGTGTGTGTGTGTGTAAGAGGGGGTGTTGACAGGAGCTCCCAGCGAGGCAAGTGTCTACAGGAGGGGCTCCCACAGATGTATGGAAGTTAATGTAGTGTTGGATATGCCGTTCTACTGGTGAGAAGGAGAAGATGGGGAGGTGGGTGTGGTGGTGGGGGGGGGGTGTGTGCTGTAAGCAGGAGGGGGGCTCAGAGCAATACTTCAGGAAGAAGTGATGGAGATGTACCGGGAGTGACAGATGAAAAATTTGCGAAGGGAGAGGAAGGGGGGGGGGTGTAACGACTGGGGGGAGGGTTAGAGGAGGTGAAGTGGAAAGGAAGATACAGATATGTCGGGAGGAACTGACAGATGCTGCAGTGGAGTGGAGGGGTACACAGGGGGGGGGGGGGTGCAAGGGGAGAAGGATGGGTGGTTCCAGGGTAGGGGTTACTGAGTTTTCACTTCATCTGGATGCGCATTGAGGCTGGTGGAGTTGGAGGAGCAGCAGAGCTGGGTGGATGAACATGGAAAAGCTTTCACTAAGTCTGGACTTCCCACCCCCGGAACCCTGTGAGCTTTTTAGAAGCCTCCCCAGAGACACCCCAACCGCCATCGCTGTGAGCGACAGACTGACAGTCTTCAAGACAGTGCAGGAATGCACACTTATGCACACATGTATATTTACATCTATGGGAAAGCGCACATCTATTCTGCCTCTTTTATGATCTATGTGGGATTGTTCGTATATACATATGTAATGTATATATATGCTCTCGGCGTGCTTGTCATTACTCTTTAGGGAGGACGGATGGGGAGGGACAGGGACACAGTGTTGACAGACAGACACCAGCCAGCAGAGGAGTCTGACACGTCATGAATTATGCAGGAAACAGCTGCAGCAGGGCACACACTTCAGTCACGGATATAAATGTTCACAGGGCCAGCCGTGTAACCACACGCCACCAACACGCTACCGTTTCAATAATAGCACCCAAGGCTAGCTGTCTTCCTTGTGTGGCTCTAGTGAGTCGGTTTATTTGTTGGTTTAGTTTTTGTAAAAACACGCTACCATACCCTTTAGGATGTTCCTAGGTCAAATTTATTTTGTTATTTTTTATTTATTTAGTTTTTTTTGGTTTTTTGTTTTTTAAAAAAGACTTGTTTCAAAACGTGCAACAGATTGCAGTGACATCTGTGGACTCTTCATTTATCTTTCCCCCTGAAGGGGGCGCCATTTTTTTTTTCATAGTAAATATGGTAAATAACATTTCTTGAGCGCATGAATAAATTCTTTTCATTAGCAGTTTTCAGTCACACTGTGTTACTCCACAGGTGTATTTATTCATAGTTTGCTTTTAAAGATTTACGTACTTAATATCATCCCACCTATTAATTGAGATAAACAAAACACAAGCACATTTAATAAATCATGTAGCTCCATCTGAAAGACTTGAGAGTGTATTCAGAATGTTTAAAAAAAAAGTTCTCAAATGTCTTTATCAAGGGCTTCATGATCATCTTGGCTTCAGGATTCTTTTAAGAAATGGAGCCTGAACTGCAGAAGACTTTTCGGATGGAAAGGTCTCCCCTGCATGAAATAATTGGAAATAACATCTGTGAACATCCCTTTCTGTTTGTGTGCTTATTGACTGAATTGCTGAACTGTTCCTAGGAGATGAATGAGGAGGTATTTTGTATTTCCTTTATTTTCAGCTCATTATCTCCTCCTTCTGAGCCCCTCTGTGCTTGTTAGGGTGTTTGGCCACCAGTTAAAATTTTCTGTCACTATGCTGCCAGCTCCGTAACTAATAGCCATCTCTGCTGTCCTCAGACGGCCCCTTCGCTAGCTTCTCAAAGGACGCCGTGGACTTTTCCGGGCAGGAGAGCGTTTGATCAGATCCTGTGGATGGACACATTCGCCTTTCATCTCTCAATCCATCCATCTGCAGTCTCGTGTCCTCTCGAGCCGCTTTTAATCAGGATCGCGGCGGGGCTACCTCAGCATCAACGCTGTTCTTTAAGCACGGAGAGAGAAAGATATGAAAGATTTTTATGTTTGGTGTTAATGATGCAGTTTAGATTTGTGACTCCTACACACTCCTGGAGGGTGATGTTGAAGAGCACCATCAGAGAGCCCTTTGTACAATACACCTACACTGCAAATGGATGTTTTATTCTTAGGAAAAACTCCCATTTTCTCCAGTTGTGATCATTTACCAGCATGCTACCTCTTCCAAAGGAGTACTCTCATTAAGAGAAGTGATCTAAAGAGAGAAATATTCTGTTTATGTGGGTGACAGAGCACCTCTTCATCGGCCCTGAGGTGACGCCGGCATTATTGACCCGAATGGAGAGCGGAATGGTCAGACAAACAGGCCTCATTCAGCGTGACGAAACAACGGAGGAACTCACACCGACGAGACGACAGACAGCGATCGACAAGCTTAAAGCGAGGTCAGGTGTTTTAATCGGACCCAGAGATCTACAGGGAAAAACATCCAACCGGGTTTTAATGGCAGAGTGGATTCGCTTCTGTTTTAACGGCGACTATTAAACCATTGTAGGCAAGAAAAAAAAAAAAAAAAAAAAGGCAACGCAACCTTGTCAGAGATGAAATCTCCCATGGGCACCTCCCACCCGCCACTCCGGCATGGATAGTGAATATTTAAAGCCGTATTAATTCTTTTGCCCCTCTCCTCTGACAGCTCCCATGATGCATAGCTCCTCTCTTTGCTCCATGCTTTGCCCACAAAGGCCCCCCCGGGGTGGGGGGTGGGGATGGGGGGGGGACTGTGACTGTTTAAACTCAAGCGGCTTGTTTAAGCACGGTGATTATGTATTCATTATTTATTTAGAAACAGCCTTACAAAGCACTCACTCCATCACACATAATTAGTGTGTCTTAATTAGAGCCGGCTAATGGCTGGAGCTGTCGTTTAGCTGAGTGCAACCTGCTGCTTCTACCTAAATGACACATCTCCCAGGGACGGCTCACCGCCGTCGCCTCTGCAGCAGCAGCAGAGCCACCAGGTCCGCAACGAAAGCTTTTAAAGGACAATAGAATTTATATCCCAGCAGGTTTTTTTCCCCCCTCTGCCGCAGCATGCAGAGCTGCTTCACGTCCCGTGACGTCTTTTGAAAACGAGGGAGAATGCGTACGATTTATCAGTGCCGGTGTCAGTTTGAGTGTTTTTAAAAAAAAAAAATTTTTTGTCTATACTTCACATTCTACTCATGCAGGAACTGCAGTTCTAGTATCGTCTAATGGTGACGCTGCAGCCAGACAGAGAAAGAGGTTTTGCAATTTAACCCACTTAGCTTTGTCACTAATGTGCCTTTTATCCACCATCCTCTATGCATGCTGTATCTCCTGTTGCACTTTTTGACATTCCTGAAAGGGTTACTAAACAACTATTAGCAGTTTGAAAGTGCACTGCAAACATAATTTTTGGAGATTCGCTGGCAAATTACTCAGTCAGCGTTAGAACCCTGAGTGCAAAAATGTCAAGTCAGATGGGGCGGATCTTCTGCTTGAACGTGCATTTACTGATTTTTTATTTTTTATTTGCACTTAAGGGCAGTTGTGCAAGCTCTACACACAACTTTGACATTTAAAAAAAAAAGTTGATAAGCTGAATGTCACAGCAAACATTTCCAGACCGCATCGACGTTCATTTGTCGTCTGTCTGGTCACCTGACCCGAGGACCGGGATATTAATTTAGATCTGTTTCAGTTTCCGGCACGTTCTGAGTGAAATATATCTTTTTAGCTGTTCTGTGGCCGTCAGATGAACCGCCTCCGTACGATCTTTGCTATCGTCTACAACTGTTAGGACTAAACAAGCCGAAAAAAGATTCGAGAGTCTGCAAATTCAAAGGAGCTGCAGAGTTGAGTGACTCCTCATAGGTTTGCCACCATGAGCAACACTTAAGCAGCTGTTAATACAAATGTAATAATTAGTGCACAATAAGTGCTGCAGTCACCACTGCGCTGGTTTCATCAGATGTAATGAAGACATTTGTTTGAATTATACACCAGTTCTGGGCGCCTGTTGGCCCAGCTGTCAATCAAACACGTTCATCTGTCCACCCACTCAGAGGCTGAGAGCTGAAAAGAGCTTTTTTTTTTTTGGGAGGGGGGGGGGGTCCTTTTTTCTTACTTTTGAAATTGAAACCGTTTCTCTGAAAATCCACCTTTAGTCCGGTTGGTTTTTCACGCGGAGCCGTTTACAAATTGAGATTTGTTTGCACTTTTAAAACGGCGGTGGAGATGTTCCCAGCTATAAGTAAAACGCTACAGAGTCACTGCATTGGATGTGTGTCCGCGGCTGATTGTTCACAAGGCTTGTTTGCAATTTGCCACGATTACTCATCCACTCTCCCACTCAAGTGCTCGCAGATATGGATATTGTGTTTCACAGTGTCAGTTTCATCCTCAGCAACGCTGTGTGAAGCTCAACGTAGCTCAATTCGCCTCGGGTTTGCACGATGATTGATTGATTATGTGCATTTGCTCCGTCTCATAATGAAGACTGAGGAGCGGCGACAATCACTCAATTACACTTTACTGTACATAAAAGAGCAGCGAGCTGAAATTCATTTCTCACCTTATCACTGTCATAAAAGAGCTTTTTTTTTTCCCCACACGGCGCTATCGACTGCCGCCTGTTCTTCCCCATCATCATAAACGTGATCCTACATGACAAATGCAGCTCATTTTGAAATGCCCTTTTTTTTATCTTTATGATATCTGACTCGGGAGCAAGAGGACAAGTTGATATCCAGGGTTTCTGAATGACCCCCCCCCCCCCTCCACCTTCACCAGGATTATTCACAGAAATGGAAATCAGATTGAATTTGATTAAGGCGGTGGAGATGTACATGTGGCAGCAGTAACATATTTTGTGGTGAGTGAACAGCACCCCCCACCCCCCACACTCTTCTCTCCCCGGGGCTACCTGTCAGTCAAAGAACGGAAAAGACACAGCAAAGGAGGCAATACCTTGCAGAGGAAAGGGTTAAAGCGAAGAGCTGTAATGATCCAGGATCAAAATATACAGCAAGGACAAAGTGAAGAGGATGAAGGAAGCAGAGACATGAAGAGACGAGGGCAGGCTGGACTAAACTCTGAATGAATAAGGAAAGGTAATTCCGAGGGCGATGCTGTTTTTGCCTCCGCTTTGAGACGCTGATAGACGCGCAGAGTGAAAGAAAGGACACATGGAAAGGTGAAAGCAGAGGATGAAGAAAGAGAGGAGGAGCTGGTCATGGCAGAGAAGCATAATGAGCCCAGGAGGGTAGAGAGGAAAGTCCATCTGCTTTTTTTTTTCTCCCCCCCCCCACTTTGTCCTCCGAGAGCTGCCTTAATAGAGCCCTTGTTTCCAGGCTGCCACTCAGGATAACGAGAGGGATAACTGCAGCGTTTCTCATCGTCTCTTTCCTCCTCGCATCTCCTCTTTCTTCCTCCTACTCATCTGGCTCATCCTCCTGTTTTTTAGCGTTTAAGTGTCAGTTTCCACATCCTCCCAGTCAGCTTCAAAATAACCGGTCCTTGGCAGCCTTGACCTCTCTAGGTGATGCACACAAACAGTTTTATTATGTAAGTGTAGAGAGGAGAAAAAACATGACAAGATTTTAAAAAGTGAAAATACTGCGGCGTCCTTATCTCTGATTCAACAAATCGAAAAGAAAAAAAAAGAAAAAAATCCACATGATTCAGAGGAGATGGAGCTTCCAGGCAGGTCCCTTGTCTCATTGTCATGGTAGACGCTTTAATTACAATGATCTTCAATTATCATTTCATCGTGAGATGAAAAGAGAAGGCAGGACTTTTTGCGAGCATTCCGTAGCCTCACGCGTTCAAACCTGTCGAGCCCGAGACACGACAGCAGTGAGTTTCTTTCTCTATCACGAAACACCGTGGCGCCTTAACAAAAAAAAAACACCAAAAAAAGTTGATTTGATAGCAGGATGAGAAGCATCACACCATAATTGCGGCTGACGGGTTTTTGCGGAGATAAAAGAGAAAATGACAAATCTTTTTGTTGAGGGTGTAGCACTCTGTTGTTATAGTTAGACATTCAGGCTTTTAAAGTGCCTGAATGAAACCGGATGAAAATAATCTCCTTTCATATTTTTAGACTGCACTATTGTCATTTGTTATAAATAGTGTCTGACTGCTCAATTGTGCTTTGTATGATCTCACAGAACCATATTGGCAATAAGAGGATAGTTTTCAAAAATAATGCATCTAATTCATAGTGTCACTCTTTCCCCTTTAAAAACTAATTAATGATTTTATTACAGAACACAACTTTTAAGAATTAATAGGACTTATCAAAGATAGACTAGTTACACTATTTGCTGTAGGTTTTTAAACAGTGTCCTTTTAACCTACTGTTGCTGTCCTAAGGGCAGAAAATGAGGTGCTGCACCCTCAGCAAACTGATGTAATTAGAGAAATATTTTTCTTTAAAGTCTTTCATGCTGAGAAAGAGAGAGAGAGAGAGAGATTTGAACTAGCACAAAAAATGGAAATATGTGGTAGATGGTTTTTTTCTCTCCATTTTTTAGATGTTTTAGATGGTTTTTTTTTGTTTTGTTTTTTTCTTGCTAACCTGCTGCTCAGACAAATGTGGATAATTTTTAAATAGATAAGGCCCTAATCTGTGGGACATTTGATCAACGGTTAATCTGCTGCAGAAATTCTATTAAAAGGCTGAGGGCTCATTAGCCAATAGATCTTAATCGCATTACTGTCTGGGAGGTGGGGGACCGTTAGCACGGCTGCCTCGCGCTCAGTGGGGGATACTGTTGAAGGCAGCGGCGGAGAAGGTCAGACACAGCACACCACCATTTTCATAATGAGAGCAGAGCATCATGCATCATGCACAATCATAAAACAGCCATCACTGACTATGCAGATATATTAAATCTTGGTGCATGTCTGGGTATAACATATTTAGCCCTACTATGTAATAACAAGCTTTATTTCCTCCCTCATGTGGGCCTGGGCCTTAGTTTAATTAAATGTTATCTGAAATATCAAGTTGATTCATCTCTCTGTGTATAATATGTTTATTATGGAAGAAATGGTATTGGATTGGCTTTTGGTTGATCTGCGTAGGAAAGGCACCGAGTTGCTTGTTGAAATAAAGAGGTTACATTTTGGTGAGTGGAGACGGATAATAGAGAACGACGGGGGAAAATTAAGATCAGACAGAGGCTGAAAGAGGAGGAGGAGGAGCAGGAGGGAATGAAGAACAATTCTAAATACAGCTTTGCAAAAACAGACATTAGTTGGATCCACTGACAGAACAGGATGTGCTTGGAGATGTCAAAGCCTTCTGTTGAGCTTCTTTTGTACCTCATAGAACCTCTTGATGACTATTTAAAATTGAATGAAAACATGCAGATACCTCAGAATATGCGTTTGACTGCATGTGATCGGGGATTAAACTGTGTAGGATCAGTTGAAAGTACAATTATGCACTGTGTCTGGCTTCTACTAATATGCTTGTTGCATTAGATTAGATCTGTTATCTGTTCATTGATACACACATCGTTCTCTGGGATCATAATAATAAAGCTTGTAGACTAGATCCAGTTGAATGTTAGACATGTTTCATCAGCAAAAAAATCAATCAACTTTTACCTAGCAGGCAAGTATTTGGGCTAAAAAGCCCACTGCACCTTCCAGAGCATCATAGTGACTGTGCATGGATGTCTTATCACCCTTCTCTTCAGATATTGATGAGTGTGCGGACGGATTTGTTGAGTGTGATAGTAAATCCACTTGTGTCAACTTGCCCGGCTGGTACCACTGCGAGTGTCGTGATGGCTACCATGACAACGGCTTGTTTTCCACCAATGGGGAATCATGTGTAGGTGAGTGGCCTACCTTCGCTCATGTATATTTGATGACAAGCTGATACTAAAATGCAATTCTTTTTCCATTCTTTGTCTTTATTCTTTGGAGTTTAGAACCGCACATGTTGATTCTACGTTAATGTGTTTAAATCCCGATGCTGCTTGGATGTGCAACCTCTTCTGTTGTGTTACAGGCATTTCAACCTCATAAGAATATGGCCTTTTTGCATCTTGCAGCCCCACAAAAATCAAAACCCCATTATTTTCCATCAAATGATTTCAAATCTCAGTCCCATCACAGATTCCTGCTCTTTGAGATGAAGCCTCGGAATCGAAAAGCGCTCAAAATAGTCCCTTTTTTTTGTTTAGGTTTTTTTTTGTTTGAAATGTATGACTCACTCAACATCAGACACTGATTCAAACTTTTCTTTTACGAGATATGTTGCTTCACTTGTGTAAAACATTACGTGATTAGGTAGGTATGTCATTACGGTATTTTTTTCCTCCAAAAACAGTTTGCTTTTTTTGCAGTCTGCTCATTTTTCTGGAACACTCTCTGTCTGACGCAGGATGTCAGGAGAAGTGTCAGCTGTCGAAATATAAACCCTCAATCTACAGTAACAATGAAGCATTCCCCATAATACTGCTGGCGCTGCTCCATTTGTTGACCCCATCTCTGCTGTCAGTTTGAGTTGGGAGATACAACAGAAAAAAAAAAAAACCCCACCACATTAAAAGCACTCCCTCTCAAAAACGAACCTGCGCTTCTCAAAGCAGTTATCATTTTACCAAAAAGTAGGTTTCTGGGTTACATTACGGATGTTGCGGTATGTCCCCCCCCCCCCCCCCAAGATCTTTGCAGCCTTGATGCGCTAGTGTTCAGCATCTGCAGATAGCAGGTGATGCCTTGCTCAAAAAGGATAAACATGTCATCTTTAAACCTTAAACCATTCCGTTATTCGACAGGCGTCTTTATTTCGTCAACACATACCGTGCATAACTGGCGTCACTCGCCCTGGAGCGCGTTCATGATGTCATCGTTTCTGTCGCAGATATTAACGAATGCAAGACGGGGAGGAATACCTGTGCCAATGACACCGTGTGCTTCAACCTGGAGGGGGGCTACGACTGCCGGTGCCCCCACGGACACAACTGCACAGGGGACTGTATTCATGACAACAAGGTCAAGCACAGTGGGCAGATCTGGGTGCTGGACAGCGATAGGTGCTCGGTGTGTTCCTGTCAGGTAAGAATCAGGGCGCGATGGACACAGAGCCAAACGGAGGTAGAGACAGACTGAGGAAAGCAAAACAGATGGGAGACAGACAAGCAGAAGCGCAGACTAACTGGTTTGGGATTGAATTTACTCTCTCGTCAGTATCGCGTTTTCTGAAGGAAGCTCTGCTGGACCCGTTTGTCCTCGTGAATGATGTCATACCCGAGAGGACCAATCAGCAGGGAATGTCACCTTGTCGTGTTCTTTAAACACGCCGCTTCCCTTCAAGAACATAAAAAAAAAAAAAAAGAACTGGCACAGTTGTGTGATGTCTGACATATTAACATTTAAGAAGAAGTAGATACGACATATGACAATGGATTGTGGACCGATGCCATTCGACCTTTGGGTTAATAGTGTTGTGACCCGGTGGTATATTTAATGTCAGACTCACTGCTGCCATCATTAGTAATTTACCCGTCGAGGAAGCTGCTGGTGCCATAAAAGAAACACCTGCGACAAAGCAATAAAAAACTCGATTCTGCTTCTTTCTGAGATGAGCGTTTCACAGAATTGACCGATGTGACATGAGCGAACAAGCAGACATACCCGTCTGCACCGCATCGAGCAAAGTGTGTAGGTCATTATATGTAGACGTGGCAGCGGAGACGACTGCCTGTTTTTGTTGACGATGAATGACAATGATGAGCAATCTGAATTAAGTCCAGGAGCTGAAGTTAGACTCCCACGTTTGACGTAGTCGTTTTGATTGATCTCTGTCAAAAGCGACAAGACCGCCTGGGAACAGATGATCCGGAAAAGTCAAGCGCGTTGTTTTTCAGTGACAATCAGGTCGTGCACCATTCCTGCTCTGCATTTCAGCATTTGACTCCACCGAATGCCATGTGTCTGGCAGCAGTTGGGAGGTTATTATAGTGGATTAGTGCCGGTAGTGAATGATCAAACTGCAAATTATTCATTTGATTACAAAAGACCAGGGCTCCTTGATTAAATGAGTCATATTAATTGATTTGAAAGCTTGAGGAGCTGCCTGTCAAAATTAGTTGTATTGAGCGGTTGAGGGAGCAAAGCAGTAAACATGTTATTGTTTTGGGGGGGGTGAGTGGACACAGATGGATGTGTGATGGAGAGTTAATGGAGGAAACCAAGGTCAGACTTCACAGACGAGACGTATCCTGGGGGGGGGGTGTGTGTCCGGGTCAAGGTTGTGCAAAATGCATTTAGTCTTCCGAGAGGTTTGGCGTTCCAGATGCATCGTGGTTTTTACTGCACCGGTGCATCCATCAAAACATTTCAAAGATGTAAATATATAGATTTAATTTGGTAAGGGAGTGAAAAAATTTTTTTGACAGGAACTCCAGATATCCAACAACTGAAACGAACCTTTGAGCAGAGTAAAACCTGGTTTGACTCATAAAGTAAGTTTTAGAAGTAATGGAGAAAACCTTTACAGTTAGAATTATTATCCAGCTGACTCAGTTTATAAAGAAAATAAATGATATTCTCTGTTACTATGGTAACTCTTGTTAATTTGGTCGTGGAGACCGTCTAAAACGGACTGAAAATCTTTTTTATTCCGCTTAATTTATGCTGTGTGGCCACATTATTAAATCTAATTACCACCATCTGATAAAAATAAACTTTAACTAATAAATACATTAAAATGATTGTTTAGTGATAAATGAGTGTGTAGAGAACCACCGTTGTAGGAGACACACACGTGCCTCTGCAGCATGACCGCTAACGTCACTGTCGTTTTACAGCGCGCCCCTTCACCCGTCCCCTCATTCATAAATTATACATTGCGCAACAGCAAAGGACTATGGGTTGGAATCAAATGTGGGCTGATGACCATCAGATTTTCTGTTTTGCATATCTACTGTATATCTGACCAGGAACGAGTGTTTGACTATGTGTGAAAGGAGGCAGCAGGAAATCCGTGACATAAAAACGGATCTCCCTCATTATTGTCGTCTCTCCTATTTCACACATCCAAGAGAAGTGATGACTTCAAAAAGGAAAACAGATTTTCTTGTCATTTTCATGTCTGCCACAACTGCTTTTCTTTTTTCTTTTTTTTTTTCCACTTTCCAGCTGAGTTCCAAATTAAAGTTACAGATGTGAGAGGGAGATTTATCTGAAGTTAATGAGTTGAATCCAGACCTGCATTCTTTCCTGTGAATGTGGAATGCATTTAAACCGCTCAGACAAGGCAGCCAAGAAGCCCGTCTCCAAACACCTCAGTGATGAATTTAAAAAAAAAAAAAAAAAAAAAGCCTCTGTGAATTTTGGAAAAATATATCTTTTCTGTTTCCCCAACAGAAACCAACTAAAATAGTTGGAAAGGACATACTATGTAACGTTCGCTCCAATATTTATCATCAGCATGCATGTTTAATGACTCTATCAAACAAATGGCCTCATCCAATGCATGTGCGTGCGAGCACACCCCTGTGTTTGCTGTGTAATTGCATGTAATAGTCATGGATTTTTTATTTTGATGCTCTCCTGCACAGGCCGGTCAGGTGATGTGTCGCAGGATGGTTTGCGACTGCGACAACCCCAACGCCGATCTGTTCTGCTGTCCGGAGTGCGACCCTCGGCTCAGCAGCCAGTGTCTGCACCAGAACGGCCTGCTGACCTACGGCAGCGGCGACACTTGGGTGGAGAACTGCCAGCAGTGTCAGTGCCTGGTGAGTTTTACGGCGGTGAGGTGAAACAACATAAGCGTTGGTTCCAAATCTGCCCACACAAGAAAAAAAACAAACTAACAAAATAACACAGTATCCATGGAAATGCTTCTGAATGAGACAGATTCTCTGTAAAGAAAGTCAAGGAGAGATGTGATTAAGAGGTGGGGAAAAAAAGGTTCTACATAGGAGGAAATGGAGATTGCTTTTCATCTCATGGCAGAAGCAAGGACAAAAGTAATTTGTGAGATTTTAAAAAATTCAGAGGACCCCCCATGCACTTTGTCTGCTGTGATGGAATTATACATTTTTTGCTGATGGATATTTCCAAGGTTAGGAGAACATGGGAAAGGCGTGTGAGCTTCCAGACCATGTAATGCTGAATACCATCTGTGTGTGTGTGTGTGTGTGTGTGTTGATTGATTAGAATGTGTGTTTTCGCAGTGTCCTCTGGAAACAATCCCATCTCTCCTGTTTCTCATGCAAACCAAATCACACTTTTTAACACATGAATCTTTCACAATAAGACGCGTGCGCTCTTTTTCCGTGCATGTTGACCTTTTCCAAGGTTGACATGGCGATGCTGCACAGACAGCAGCAGCAAACATTTTGTAAAGTGTTTACCAATAAAGCTGACGAAACAATAAATCCTACCCATGATGCACCCCTCCCCGTAAACCCGTATGCATATTAAATACAAAAGTCATGGTTTAGCATTCCATCCCATTCTCTTGCTTCGCCCACACTCAGCCGTGCCACTCATTCGTTGCGGTGGGTTGTAAATCCGCCTCACTGTTGATCTCACAAAAGCACTTTGCAACTCCGTTTTCTTCTTCTGTCCCTCCTTTTGTTGCTTTTAAAGATCAACCCTGCTTTATCTCATGTAAGTTGGCTCCAGTCTGACAGATTTATAGTCTGAGTAGCAGCAGCAATAGTGTTTTACCCCATCCCCTCCCCTCTACCCTTTTCTGTTGTAACGCTGTCCTGATGCCCGGACCTGAGGGTTGCTTTTTAGATTTCTTACAACGAGCCATTATAGAGAGCTTGAAACCCGCTGCTTGGTTGAGAATCATCTAAAAAATGGACTCTGTTGGCTTCGCTCTCGCTGCGGCGGTGCTTGCATACGCTTGTATATGTCGACACTAACAGACATAAACACTCTGGAGGATGCAGAAATGCTGGATGCAGCGCCGGAGCGTACACGCGTACAGCGTGTACGTGTACGTACAGAGTACAAGTGTCGAAACGTCTATGTTCAGTGTGTAGGTGCAACTGTCACCACAGCTGCAGACGCAGATGTAAAACACTCTCATTAGAAGATGCACAGAGATGTACACAAGGATGAAAATGGCCACAAGCTGCACAGCGGGGGGGTGGGGGGTTAAATACACAGCGACAGCAGGAAGATGGGCAAAATATTCTCCCAAGACCAAGATGGGGATCCTTCTCTGGCTGCCCATGCAGTCATTCGAAAACCAAAGAAAGTGGTCTTTGCAGAAAGCGCACACATGGGCCACTTGTGATTTTCTATCATGTTAAATTGCCAGAAGATTTTTGAAACAGGGTTTTTTTTTTAAAAATTTATTTTATTTCTCAGTCATAGCTTGTACCTTAGGTCGAGGTGCATGAAAGAATAGAGCGCGATTGCTGCAGGCGACTTCCCAAAGATGATAAATGTCACTAGTTTTTTTAATCTCCTGGAGGCGATTTTTAACATGAAGTCAACCCTTATATCGGTCTGTGTAAAAACAAAAAGATTAAATAAAAATGAGATGCGATGAGCACGGAATGCAAACACAGATTACCATATTCACAAAGACATGAAAAGACCAGCCTCGGTTTCAGGTGGATAAAGTTTCCCCCCAGCTCGGTTAAAAATAAAAAAAATTTTTAAAAAAATTGTGAGCGAAAGCTGATTGCATGGCTTCGCTAGAATATTCCACATCTGCATCAACACATTGTGTGAGGATGACGCCGTCCCTGATGGCGGCAGGAGGAGACAGGTACCTGAGGAAGCATTCGGTCCCTCCCTGGGGTCTCGGTAAAGAACACCACATGGGGGGGGTTCTCATTTCAAATGTTTACACACTGTGGAGAGGCAGGGAGCCGTTGCCTTCTCGCCATCCTAATTTACTACAACGTTTCTGAAGTGCTGAGCGAGGTGATTTTCAGTGATTAAATATCCCCAGCGGGATGCTTACATTTATCCTCCCGTAACTTTACACGCCAACGCTTCCTTGTGTGTTTAAACACACAGCCTGATCGCCAAAGACAACGCGAGGGGAATCAGGTCAGAACGACTTAAAGCACAACATGCAGGATGTGTAGTTTTTTACTAGAAATCCCCAGGCCAGTGTAAAGTGGAAGCGGGAGAAAGCCAATGAGTTTCTATAGGCTGAATATTTGCAGTGAGATTAATATGAGAACAACAATGAGAGTCTGGGACCAGAAGAAGTCAATTAAAAAAAAAAAGCCGAGCATTTACCTCCACAGACTGAAAAAAATTGCTGACTGGGGATGGAAGATTGCTCTACTCATCTATATTTTCAAGGTACATTAACAAGCTTTTTCTTTCCTCCATCCGCTACAGACGCTCCCTCTAGCATGCAAACACACAACGTCAGGAAAATTAGGTCTATTTGAGGACTTTCTTGTTTTAGGCCTGGAAAAAAATTCTTGGACGTCTGGACACATTTCTCTGGTTTCCTTTACTCAAGTTGTCTCTTTCTCTCTCTCTCTTTTTCCGGCTTCACAGCAGGGTCAAGTGGACTGCTGGCCTCTGCCCTGCCCGCCTGTGGATTGCGAGTTTACCGTGGTGCCGGAGGGCGAATGCTGTCCGCGCTGCGTCAATGACCCCTGCCAGGCCGACACCATCCGCAATGACATCACCAAAACCTGCACGGACGAGCACAACATCTCACGCTTCAGCGGCTCCTCCTGGATTAAACACGGCACCGAATGCACCCTGTGCCAGTGCAAGGTGAGGTTCCCCTAAGAACAGCCCCGCCTTCAGAACAGAATGGCAGATTAAGAATGAAAACAGGTCCGAATGTGAGAATTTGTTGACGCTTTGTCATAAATTCTACCATACGGTGTGTCCAGACTTTACATTGTGAAGGAAATTTGCGAGTCTTTAACACCTCCTAGTTGTATTTATTCATCACATCGGTGGTAAATATGTCCGCTGCAGCTGATTCTGATCCACGCTGCAAACCTTGAATAGACACATTTCACCCAATGTTCAAGTACAGCCATAGAAACCATGGGAACATGGGAAATAATAATAATAATTATTATTAATAACAGGCTTTTTGTGCGTGTCAGATTTGTGTTTATTAGCTATCCTGAATGAATGTGTTCAACATGAGGAGAAATAACCACATTTTTTTCTATTCACTACTTATTAAATGGTTAATGCGGAAGCTACAGCTAGCATTGGGCTGTACAGCCTTCATCTCATTATGTTTGCATAATTTTTTTTTTTTTTAAAGTTGCGGTTATTCAAGGGCTTTGTGCCAAATACTGTTTTGACTGGGGTCAATAACTCTACTGGTTACCTGGCAACCCCACAGTGAAGATTCCTATTCCTGCTCTTAATGCTATGGGAAAATACTTCTGGCTGCGGTTTCATTTTTAATGTGCAGGTATGAGATTGTGATCAATGTTCTCATCAAACTCTCAGCAAGAACTGTGGCTTCGGTATAAATTAAGTTAATCTGTGGACCAGCAGAAAAAAACCCACGCTTTGAAAACATTTGTCGTCATTTCCAAAGCCTCTGGCTCAGGAAATCAGTCAGTGTTCTCCTCTGCACTGCAGACATGTTTGTGTATGGACTCCTCGCAACACATGCATCCTCAGATATTCTATCTAGAAAGTAAATCAACAAGAGGAAGCCGCTCTCCGCCAGTTTCTGTTTGAAGTTTCGTGGCGCAGAGCAGTGAGGACGTATTCTATGCAGACAACCATCCTCTTCATTATCGAAGCCTCAGCTTTAGGACTAATCCTCCAAAACTCGCTTTCAAGGATGGAATATTTTCACTTCTCCCATTCGCCTGATGGGAAATAATAGCATTCATTCTGAACGGGGGCGATTTGTCAAATATTCAAAATATTCATGCTGTTTTACAAAGATTTAATTGGAACTCAAATTCATTGAACATGGATTTAATCTTTTTTTTTTTTTTTTTTTTTGAGCAGCGCTGCTTTCCATCCCAAATCAGTTTTCCAACATTCTGATTTGGTCAGTATGGACATTTAGCCTTATTTCTTCATCCGAGCTTGCAGCGACACGACTCTGAGACCTTTCTCGTTTGTGTATTTGCGGTTTGAATGTCGTTCTCATGGATCAGTTGATGCTGAAATGACACCCAGAGGAATTCTAAATGCCAAACTGAGTTTTGTAATGCTGCGGCGACGACAGTGTGCTCAAATGTAAGAGTAACCCTAACATACTCGTGTCTCTGCCTTCTCTTTCCTCTCTTTCCAGAATGGACACATCTGTTGCTCAGTGGACCCCATGTGCCTTTAGTCCCCGGCAGATCTGAAGGCACCTGTACAGTGTTCTCCATGTAAAAAAAAAAACAACAACAACAAAAAAAAAGTAACACCGCCCCGATGTCTCCTCACCGTCCTCCCAGCAGGTGTGGGTCACACATTGTTTGCACTGGTAAGATGTGATTTAAGCCCTCTGGACCAGATCGACCAGATCAGAATAATTCATTGGAATAATTCGCTTAGTGTCAAATACGGATGCTAAATGTACAAAAAAAGTCCCCCTGGAGGTACTTCCTGTTGATTTCTCTCTTGTTGTGTGTTCTATTGGGTGAACATGCCCGTCTCGTACCTCACGCCCATCGCTGTTCAAACACTGTAGGACCCACGCCTGCCTCCTCAGCTCCTCTTTATACCAAATGCAAATGTACATGTCAAACCAAACAGACGATGGACTACAGGTTCCTCGAAACCCACTCTATTTGTTTTCCACGCCACTTAAGAGTGAACCTTTAAGGATCACCGACCCCCCCACCACCACCACCACCACCACTCCGAATCATCGCTACATGAATTTGTAAGATATAAATATTACTGGCATGACTGTGCTTGATGTCCAAAAACTTTTTTTTCGCTGATTTCTAAAATTCTCAGTGATGATGATGATGATGATACCTTTAGATAGTGTAAAGGCAGTTAGCATAAGGTTTCCTTGCCACATTTGACTCGTCTGTGTTATGTGTTGCTTTGTAGCATTTCGTTGCATTTTTATTTCTTTTTTTTTTGTAATTAATTTTCTCTCCCAAAGCTTGTTATTGTGTAATAGTGAAATAAAGTATTTCCATTTACATTTAAACCTCGTCTCGGGCTCACGTGTGAATGAGATTAATCCTTTTTCTGTGATTCCAGTTTGAGCCACCAACTCAAATGACATAAAAATAAAGATGTGTGGTTTGACAAGTTCATCCATTTATTGCCACAATGATTTAATCCGGTTCTGTGGTATTCCAGATTATAACATGATAATAATATTCTACGCTGGTTAAATTAACCATTAGATTAATTAGTTTGAATTATCTGAGTGAATTATTTTAAATGATTTAAGCCAACCAAACTGGTGCTTACACAGTATTTTTTTTCCCAGCGTATGCCAGACACCATCTTGTGTGAAATAAATATACGATTGATTCTGTCAAGTGAAATCAAATTTGTGGGTTTGCCGGATCCAATTCTAATTGAGTTGCTCCATGATTTGGATTTTAATTGTGGCTCCTTGTGTTGAATGCACTTCATCATCCATATTATTTGGATGCATAGCAATGACTACTCTTGGTGTAGCGCAGTGATTTCTCCCCTTTCCACTTTGTCCCGCTGTGCCTCTGGAGATGATAGAAGTACTTGTGTTGCAGAAAAGCACTTAAAAGCTCCTAATATAATTATCTATCAGTTTACAACCACGGACAAATGAGTTCAGCCTGGAGATGACTTTATTTCCCTGTGGAGCCGTCTTTCTCCCACCGACAAATTCTCCGGCTCCACTTCGCAGCTGCTCACAAAGACAAGAAGTAAAACACGTTTCTATTTCACCCCCTGCTCACTTACGCCTTTTCTGCTCCTCGATCCACCACAAACTTTTTGACTCGCATTCATCCTCAGTGGAAAAAAGCAGGCAGTTCGCATTTGCTGCTGGTAGGTCGGCGAGGGCACCATCTGGACCGCTCTGGTCCGGCGGCTAGGAGCTGGTGGTGGCGTGGGGGCCGGTGGGCACCTGAGAGGTGGTGGCGCAGCGGGGCAGACCGCTCCTCCAGCTGGCCTCCTAAATGTTCAATTTTCCATGGCAGTGCTGAACCCTCTGCAACAGATGACAGGACCCACGGGGAGTCCTCTTAGCTGCCTGTCCTATAATCCACCACTAGTGACCGCATGTATCATCGTCATCGAGGTCGGTGAAGCAAAGCATCAAAGAAAAAGCAGGTTACCTTCAGATGGCATTTGCTGTGATCATTCTGATTGGTCCACGGAGTAAGACTTGGTATTAAGTGTACATTTTTCCATTACCTGTTAAGTGTCGCCGGACGCTTTCGTGAGCGTGATCTTTACCTCACATCACCGCAGCGGACGCTCAGTGTTTTCCATTTGACACAAACATGCAGAGCCTCAGCCAGAACAATAAGTCATGTTGAATTGCCATATTTGTCTGCATGAAAACAAACACACAGACAAGTACAAATGTTCCCCAGTCCCATGGCGCCCGTGGATTTGTTTTCCAGATCTGACTGTTGGTCGCTGCTGAAACTGAAATAACAATCAGGATAGCAACCATTCATCAAGAACTGATTCACTCTGCATACATTTCTGTCCTCTTGCAAGCATAATTCTGTGACAAATGTTTTTATTAGTCCTCTCCAAATTTAATAAACGTCAAGTCGAACTGCGCCGCTGCTGGAGCTGCTTCCTGCTATAATGGCTGGAAACTAGATGCGAAGCTGCTTCTCAAGAGCAGGACATGGTTTGTCAGTTGTGCGAGTCTTATCCCACGCATTTTAACCAGCAAGCAGAAGTCGGTTAATCCAAATGAAAACATCAACATTTAGCTGCCATTCGATCGCGATTAAATATTCATGGGTCCCAGATGATGAACCATCCTGACTTCAGGTCTGCTTTTCCTGTAGCATCACCAAGAGTCTGACTGAAAAGCATGAGACATGTACGATAGTGTTCTAAACTGAGGTAAATAATATTCAGAATTGTGTGGTAGATCTCCAATTATTGTGAGTCCTCTTCACACACATTTCACAAATATCAAAGGAATGATGCAAAAATCAAAGTGAAGGTTCTGCCATGTGTTTTTCCTTTCGGCTTTTCCCTTCAGGGGTCGCCACAGCGAATCAATTACCATCAAATTCTCAATTTCAATCATTAAATAGTAGATTCTGTCACAGCTAGTTCAAGTTTTCCATTGATTTATCTTAAGAAGAAAATATATAAAGTAATAGAGATGCGTAAATAATAATAATAACAATTATGAATAAAATGATTATTGAAATTAATTTAAAATACTTTTTAAAAGTAGGAAGGTGTAAAAGCAAGGCAGAAGTAAGATTAATAGATTATTTAAATGTTTTGGGGTTTGTTTGTTTTTTAAAAAGGAGCCCACAGAAGAGCAGTAAGGCAGAGATCATCTTCACAAACCAATATCCGGAGACTTATTCCTCCAAAATAAGTTGTTGGATGGCTCCAGACTATTATCTGAGCCACATGTGCTCTGAAAGGTATCGCAAACCTGCAGAAGGAATCGGTGATGAAGTCTGTTTCCTGTTTGGCCACCGGGGACAGAACCCATCTTGGGGGATGGAGGGGTCGGAAATGACTGCGTTGATAAATTTCACAGGGTCTCCCAGAGTCACGGAGCTGTCAGAGCAGAGTGATGGGCCATGCCAGGACATGATGCACTGATCTAATTGGAGAATAGCTCAAAGACAGGAGCTACAGCCCTGGTCTGCCTCTAGGGGATTTCTCTGGTTTATATTTAGCTACAGATACAACACTAACAGTCTCTTTTTTTTTTCTCTTCTTCTTGTGTCTTCCTGGAAGACATGTGAATCGAGTAAATAGAATATAATGGGAAAGGTTTCTAAACTTCCTCCACAAAGTTCCAAAGACGTGAGAAGGAAGCTTAAAAATATCATGAAGAGCACAACGCAATCCATCACGTATAGGCTGCCAATACGTGCCCTACTTCTGAAAAAGTGGTCAATAAAACAACACCAGTTTCTGGTTCTAACACATGTGAACATTTTTGAAACTTGGGTTTTGATATGTCCTCTTAATTACTTTGCAGTCATCCAAAAATCAATATCTAATTTCTCAGCCCAATGCCAGGGTGGGAAAAGGCACACGGTCTGGCAATGAGCTGTCTTTCCAAATAAACAACAAGCAACAATAACCCCTCACATGTTCATACAAGAGCAGGTTTCCACACAACGGCCTGCTATTTCTCATAGTTACCATTGAAGCGCCCTAATCCGTCCTATTATATGGAGAATTGAGGCGGGGTCCAGTGTTGTGGATGTAATCCCACCAACACGACTACCAGTGATGAACAGCTGCAGAGATAATACCTGCGGCATCACGGTCAAAGGTTTGTCTTCATAACTACTATTTCATCAACCATCTTTCATGGCTCCCAGCCCTGCCCATCCCTTTAAATCACCGCTTTATCTAAAAATCCGGTGGTGACGTGTAAGGAGTTTGACCGAAAAGACATTTTCACTTCTAATCCCACATTTAAGATGCCTAAAATCATAAATCTGTGTCTTCTAGAACCATTTTTGTGTCTTTCTGAGGCTCCATGTATTCACATGTGTGCTTTCATACCAACATGCTTTCATGTTCAGCTTAGCATGTATAGCTAGTACCATGCTCATCATTTTAGTAAGCACCATAGTAATCAGTACGTTTAACGTTTGCTATTTATCACTGAAAGCAAACATTTCTGAATATGTAATATTTTTCATATTATTTTGTGCAAGTGTTAGATATGTTTGTGCAATGAGCTGGCATCCTGTCTGGGGTGTACCCTGCCTCCACTAGGTGGATAGGCCAATGAGCTGATTATGATCGTCTCATCTTCAAGAAGATGGATGAATGAAGTGTTAATATAGAAGAAAATGAACATCCATGAAGCTAGTCAACGCTGGTGTTTTCATTTAGCACCTCATTTCATTTAAATCCATGAACATCAGCCTCAAGGTGGCGCTACTGTCAAGGACCAATGTCATTATTCAACCTATATGGAAAATGAATGTACACCAAAATGTCATGGAAATCATCTTTGTAATGGGAGTTTACCATGGGCCATGTCAGTATACCTCTCACACACACATCCACACAAGCACTCATCCACACCTGTACACAAGGACACACTCACAAACATACATATGCTCATATTTTGTATTATGTTGATATCATGTTGCATAATGGAGACTTTGTAGGGTTGGTGTATTTGTGTTATTTAGATTTATAAGTTGTGAAATTAGTTTGGGTATTTAGTGACTTATTTTGATCTTTGATTGGCCAATCAATGTATGCATAATTTTCATTCTTATTCTGTTGATAACGTTTCTATACCATTACATCCATTTCAATAGAGTTTAAGCTGTAGTATATTTAAGTGGTTTATTAGTTTCTGTCTGTGAGTGTGGGGAGTTGATTAAAGCACCTGTGGGGAGACTATAAGTGGGCAGGTGTGGCTCAGGTGTGAGAGAGCTCGCCAGAGCAGAGAGGGTGAGTCAGGAAGATGTCTCTGTGAGGAGCTCTTCAGGTAGAATGGTTTTTTTTTTCACGGTAACTGAAAGAAATGGAATAAAATGCAGTATTTTGCTAAACTGGGGTCCGGAGTTTCCATCCTACTAATAGAACCTTGACAAGTGGTGGCAGCGGTTTTGGGAACGACGGTGCGCAACAGACAAACGCACAGACACAAATGGAGCACAAGGATGGCCGCGGAAGCGACACCGCCGGAGCAGCTCATGATGTCAAGAGTTGGCGGATCTGTTCAAACGGACAATCAGACAAAGTGAGCAACGGGAGGAGAAACGGGAAGCTCGTTTGAAGGTTTTGGAAGAGACACTGATGGTACACCAATACAACACGGCTGTTGTCGAGAGGGGATCATCGTGATGCTGTCGGCGGAGGCTTATGTGTCCGTGGACATTGCCTCAGTTCACGATTATGTCCAGGTAGAACAAGCAATTCTGGCCAAGTATGATATAAATAGAGACACTTACCGCCGCCGTTTCAGAGATGCGAAGGTGAAAACCGGCGAATCTCCACATGAACTGTACGTACCGTCTTCAAGAGATGGCCGCCGAGCTGGTCGACATCTACATGTCGGCGCGTCAGGATCCAGGGGCCCTCCATAACGCAGCTGATGGTGCTTCTGTTAGACCCGGTAAGTTTGGCATGCATACTGAAGTACTGCGTAAGGATAGCAGAGAGCATACAAACAAAAATAATTTACACGCATTTCATAGTGATAAAAAAAAGAGATCCGCTGTTATTCGTGCGGGAGGTCGGGTCATAAAGCAGCTCACCGCATGTTACGCAAAGGTAAGGCTAGTTTTTGCAGCATACCTGAAGTCCCCTTACCTCGTCAGAAAGAGCGGTTGTGTAATGTTGAGGTTAATGGTAAAGCATGTAGGGCTTTGATTGATACTGGCAGCAATCAAAAACTGATTAAAGGGGGGGGGGGGGGTCGTTGGTATGCCTGAGTGTGGTTCAGTTGTGCAAATTGAGTGTGTGCATGGGGATGTGAGACCATATGCAACAACTGAAATCACGTTGACAGTGCAGGGTGGGAAGATAAGGCTTCAGGTTGGCGTGGTTGGAGGGCTTCCACATGAGGTTGTGCTGGGAACTGATCTTCCCCTGGTGGCAGAGCTATTGAGGGCAGCACAGCATCAGAGTATGGTAGTGACACGCAGCCAGGCCAAGGGTGTGGTGCAGACTAGTACCGATCAATGGTTGCAGGAGCTACCTTATTGGGATGTCAGTATTGAGGGAGAGGATATTCCAAGCAGAGGTCAAAAGTCAAAGCGTCAGCGCAGGGAGGCTAAGCAGATGGGGACAGCAAGGAAGTTAGAAACTTTACTGCCATCTGACCAGTCTCTAGGAAAGGATTTTGTGCAGCTTCAGAGGGAGGATGGCAGCTTGGCTCGACTGTTTGACAGAGCCGAGAAGGGTTTGGAAGCGGGGACAAAGGAGTTTGCAATGATAGATCAGCGACTGTATAAGATAGGAGAAGAAGGTAAGCAACTGGTGGTTAACAAACAGTTTAGATTAAAAGTAATGGAGTTGGGCCACAGTGTTCCTATGGCAGGGCATTTAGGACGAGAAAAGACCTTGGCACTCATTCAGCAAAGGTTTTTCTGGCCAGGCATTACACAGGAGGTTGTAGAGTTTTGTAGCTCCTGTCCAGAGTGCCAGGTCACTGCTGGCATTAGAATATCAGGCAGAGCACCTTTATGTCCACTTCCAGTGAAAGATGAGCCATTCTCCCAGATCACTATGGATATAGTTGGCCCATTGCTACCTAGCAGTTCAGGAAACCAGTTTATTTTGGTCATTTGTGACTATGCAACTCGCTACCCTGAGGCGTTTCCCCTTCGATCAATAAAAGCCAAACAGGTAGCTAAAGCATTAGGACAGCACCTGTGGGGAGACTATAAGTGGGCAGGTGTGGCTCAGGTGTGAGAGAGCTCGCCAGAGCAGAGAGGGTGAGTCAGGAAGATGTCTCTGTGAGGAGCTCTTCAGGTAGAATGTTTTTTTTTTTTTCACGGTAACTGAAAGAAATGGAATAAAATGCAGTATTTTGCTAAACTGGGGTCCGGAGTTTCCATCCTACTAATAGAACCTTGACAATCTTGAACGTTCTTGAGATATTTAATTTGGAACCAGATCCACCTGAGATCTCATCTGAGTGACATTGCATCCCTAGAGCTACACCTCTTATAGGAATAATTATATAAAATATTAATAAAAAAAATAAAAGTACACTGTGGCAAAACAGAGAATCCCTTCTCTTATCAGTCATGGAACTGTCTGATTAATTTGAGCTTTTCCTGGAGATGCTCTGTCCCTGTCGAAGGAAACATGGCCTTAAACAAATTCTGTGTGCGCTCAGGTCATTTTTCCTTCCTGAGGAGTTCCAGTCAAATCTATAACTCATTTATACATGAAGTGTAAACAAATCCTGCAGGGGAACAAAACACAAAATGCATTCAAATTGTTTCCCACTGGCATAAATCAAAGAGCAGGCGGGCACGGAGCAGGCCTCCTACTAATCTGAGCCAGGTGTCATGCGTATGCAGGCTACATAATCAAGTGTCCTTGTGAAGATAGTATCATCATTCCTCATATCGTCCACATGAATTGGGTCAGCAGCTGCGAGAAGCTCAACCTGTGCTGTTACTTGGCAACAATCTCCCAAAGCAAAACTGTAAACCAGAGTTCTTTTTTCTCTCCCTGGTAATTACATAACGAGATCAGCCACCTTCCAGACTTATTAATGTAAATGAATTTTAAAAATTCATGCAAACAAATCAATGGACACAACAAATGAATTCATTTATTTGTAACACAGCTGAACAGCACACTGAGCAAACACTGACAGGATATTTCTTATGCAAAATAAAATAAAATAAAAGCACAAACATACAAGAAACAAGATCATTAAATGTCGCGTAAACAACGCTCACTTTTAACCTAAACACAATACATTACACACACATAGCAGTGACACATAAATATGAGGAGAACTGTGAGGTATAACAGGATGAACACAGAACCAAAAGCAGCAAAAAGGCCTGTGTAAATAACACATGCACACACACACACACACACACACACACACACACACGCAAACACGCACAGTCTGGACCTTCCCACTAGAGGAATTATCAAGTTTTACTGTGTTTTGTATCATCAGTCATGAGGAGCAGTAGCAGGCGCTCTGATTGGCCTAATACACAGCAGCTGGCCAATCAGAGCTCTTTCTGCGGCTGTTCTAGATTTAACATAAAGTGTTTATGCACAGATATGGAATTATATAATAATTTTAGAATGCATAATGATAATTTTTCAATTTAATTATAACCTCAATGTTATTTTCATTAGCATATACACATAAGAACCAGTAAGTAGCATCGAGCTTTGAGAGTTTAAGTGATTTATTAATTGATCGTGGGTTTACCCTGCCACCCTATGACACATTAGCTTGAAGAAATTCTGTTAGTTTTGGAAAACGAAGAACATAGACATTTTACCTAGTTCTTTCTTTTGCGGAAATAATTTTCCTGCTTATTTTTGACCGTTATAGGTCTCTCTTCTGACTTACGCAAAAGTAAAAAACATCCCTCCCTTACTCTATTATAAATATATGTTCTGCAGCAATAATTGTTTAAAAAACTGGATTATTTGGTAGATTTGAAGACATTTTTACACAAAGTTCAATGTGACACACTTCCAAAACACAATTCAATTAGTAATGTTGTAGGAATTGTCCAAATGAATGTAAAGAGACTGTGAGGCTCAGGTAAATATAATATAGTGAACGCTTCCAGGTCTGTGTAAGGACAACTATCGCAGACGTGTTTTTTGTTTTTTTTCCAGTGGAATAAAGTTTTAAATACACAATAAATTTTTCATGCATTCATCTTGACTGTAAAACTGTTTCACAAAAGTTCAATGGTTGGATAGCTATAAAGAAGCCCTGAGCTTTGAAACAGAAGCCTTGGCTGTACTTCAGTAGCATGTTTATGCCAAGGGCAAAACCACCTTTCTGACGCTGTTGGTATTCCAGTCCAGACGCAGCAGCCACATAAGCAATCATGAAGTGGTTTGTTGGGTTTATTTTTGATCTCCGCTGATTGCATTTATTACCTCTGCAACTAATACCGAGTGAGGGGATATGAATAGGTCACTGATGGAGCGATGATGTTCATAAACATCTCATCTCAATAAAAGAACGATGCATTTAAACTAAATGAAGAGAGATGTAGAAGAGGATTAAAATAGCTTATGGAGAAAATGAGTTAATGACTGTCCACACGATATCAGTGATTATAAAGTAGATTAAAATTAAAACATATTTTGTCACCTGTATAGTAGAATAGAATTTTGGAATAAGTTTATATCTCTATCTGAACATATGAAATATCAAGGCACTAGTGGAGCAGTAACACTGGCGTGGCATCATAAAAACCGTCTGACAGCCGCGTCATGAATTTAGAAATACTCCTCTGACATAGGCACCCAGATATAATTGAGTTATGAAAATGTAAAACACCAGTGAACGCAATGTCAACTGAAAGTCTGCATTCTAAAAGATGCATCTGTTATCAAGAATCTTCCCTTTTTACAAGCTTAAAAACAATTGTTTTGCAAAAATATATTCACATAAATGCAACACAAAATAGCCTCCAGGACAGGTTTGATAATTCGTTTGTCCTTCTCCTGAATCCCTTGGAAGCGCCGTTGTTCAAAAAAGTGACAATTTCAGATCTCGAACAGCATTTTGAGATATCTGCCAACTGTTTTGTGATTAAAAGTGTCAGCTGTTCATTAAATAACAGAGAGAGAGAGAGAGAGAGAGAGAGAGAGAGAGAGAGCATGAGCTCATGAACATCAAGAGGCCACGGGATCCTCCTGTTCTGCGCTGTCAATCACGATACTCGGATGTGTCTCCTGGGTTGCCAAGGAGACAGTGGAGTTCGTCGACGGCGTCGCTCCAAAGTGTGGCCCGTCCACTGAGAGCAACATGGGCGTCCCCGAGCGTTTGAGACTTTCCGTCATGGTCGCAAGCATCTCCTCTGGCGTCACGCCCATCTCCTTGCTGTACTCTGACGGAGACTTCCTCTTTATCCTCTCGTACATCTTGTCTTGGTTTTCTGTGAAGGTTTCGCTGTCCTGAAACCGTCCGAACAGCCAGATGAAGAACCCAAACAGGACGAACGCTGCCAGGCTCGGGATGAAGGCCAGGCACTTGACGTCCAGGCTCGCTCCCACGTAGCGGCTGTGGAGAAACATGTCCCGTTCCAAAAAGGTGGAGTTGGTGTTGGGGTCGATGTTGGTGGAGCGCCACTCGTAGGTGAGCGTGCTGTGGTTGAAGTTGACCAGCGTTTCCGGCTCCTCTACGATGTAGATTTTCTCCCCGGGCCCGACGTACTGACCATACTCATAGGGCTTGTAAAAGATTTGGTTCTTCCACATGTTGAGATCCAAAATCAGAACCAGGAAGATGATTCCGTAATTGAACCACTTACCTGTAACAAGACATGTGACTCGTGTTAGAAAAACGAACAGATCATTTAACAGGTGGAGACATTTCGAGAAGATCTACGATCGTTTATCACGAATCCCATTTCTAAGCAGTGAGACACACAGATCCATTTTCTTGTGCTTGTGACACTTAAATCGTGTCATTACCTTGAGACCGCCATCCCCCGGCTAGACTCACAGCGTCCAGATGTCTCCCCTTGTATACATGACAACTCTTCTCGTACTCGAGATATGTCGTTAATACGCTTTTAGTTAAACCAATCACGTCACGCCGGAGCCATTTCCATAACACTTAATGGACGTGCGATGCATTAGGGTTAACAACCTTTTGCGAAGCACCGAGTGTTTGAACAATTTAACATTTAGCAATGGGAACATTGGTTTGGTCTTCCCGTTACGCTTGTGACTCACTCTGTGTAAAGCGCCGAAACGAAATGGAGACGATTTTCAGACGGGAAATATGATCGTTCTCCGAGGAACATGGAGAGGCACGAATGCGGAAGATAATGAGAGGTGCATCTCGCACGACGGGGTGGAAATGAACGGGGCAGGAGGCCCAAGATGCGGCAGTGAAGCCACCTGTGTGCCACATCAGCTCCACATGTATTATAAATGGCTGCTGTGGCTTAACCATCAAAGTGCTTCCCACATGGAGGGAAATTGCATCGCTGAGCAGGGAGAGCATTTTTAATATTCATAAATAGGCCAAAGTTTTTGTGCCACTTTTGTGCTATTTAATCAGTTTATTAATTCGGGTGTTAAAGTTTACTGGAAAGCTGGAATTACTACCCCATGAAAAAACAAAAAAGTTCTTTGGGTGCAGCAGCTGCATCGATGACACGGTACCTGTGATATGAATGTGGTACTCCTCTTTAAAGATACGCTTGCAGACTGGAAGCTTGACCTTCACGTGGGTTGTTGACATGCCTGGTAGATTCATGTCTAGGTCGCCCATGAAGTGAGGAAACTCCCAATCCTGAAACACAGGCACAGCCTCTTAGTAATTTATGTCACGGCTGTGACAATACGGCCTCAAATTAAATAAAACAAACAAACTGAACCCATCCAGGTAACAACACCCCAGCAAATGTCAAACCAGGTGTGGTGCTTTCCTGGATGTTCAACACTCCGCTGAACCTTCTCATATCAGCTGATATTAAATCTCAGAGGAGTCTCTTCCCGTAGTCGACCAGAGGTCAAACATGGCGAGGGCGGTGGACTCCGGTGTGTGCACAGGGATTTAAACGTGTCAAAACACATCAACAGGAAACCCAAAGCGACATTTAGAAGCTGCCCGAGCCCTCGCGGTGTCATCTCGCTTTCTTTTCAGCTCGTTTTTGCGTTTGGTAAGAAAAAGAAAGGATAACTCCCAATGAGGTACACGTGTAAAATTATGCAAAATCAATTTAATCAATATTTCAGTGTGAAGTAAATATGCAGCAAAAAAAATCTGCACTCGCTACCATTAGAAGTGCACGTATAGTTTTTGAGAAGTGTCCTCGTGCCTTCGCACCTATAATTAGCTAGTTTGCATCACGAACAAGTGCAATTAAAATAGCAAAAAATCAATGAACGGAATGAAAATCACGCACTGAGGCTTTATTTAAAGCTTTTGCTTTTTTTCATATTGTAATGGAAGACAGAAAAAAAAGCAGACCCAATTATTTTGAGCATTTTCATTCGTTTTCATACATTTCCCGTCGCTCCACATGCTTTTTTTGCACAGAGCCTCTTACTGCACCCCATTACCACATGCCAGAGTTCACCATATCCTTATGTGATCTCCCATGCCATCATCGATGAACAGCATAACAGCTTGGTGATTGCCCCCCAATCCTCTTCCCTACTTGCAGCGTGTTACTGTAGCAGTAACGGGCACAAAGCGTGCACCCTCCCTCTGACGAAATAATGAGTCTCTACAACATAACAGACAGGGCGTATCATATTTAATGCATAGAGTACTGTGCATATACACAAAGGATGTAGATGTCTGAGGTTTAGCTGGGAAAAACAGCACGATTATGCCAAAAAAAAAAAAAAACTACGAAAAAGCAAAACCTAGCTCGAAGGCAAATCCAGGCAGGCCATTAATTGGGGGAATTAACCAGTTTGAGAACAACAACAGCCATCTCTTCTCATGGAGGTAAGCGATAAACTACATCACCCCCATGCCAGGGGTGATTGAAGCTGCTGAGAGGGCGTTGGCGGGAGAGACTTTATTCACAGATGGGAGAACAGCGGCGTTAACGCTCCGACCTCGCCCCTGGCTCGTAAATAACTGTAGTTAACGTATATGCTGAGCGGCGCCTGGGAAAAAAAAAAAAAGAGAGAAAGCCCAGTCGTATACAAATCCCCCTCCAGCGGGGGAATGATATACCATCATGTTAAAAGGAGAAAGGGAGTGGGCAAGTGGCAGATCGGGAGTCCTTTTCTACACATTTGCATAAACGCTATAATTGGGTAAATGAATGGGAAAAACAAAACGACGTGAAGTAATGTCTGGCCAGAGTAGAAAGGATCCTTTTTAACATAATGAATTGTTTTAATAAATAAGCCTAGAAAGCACTTCTAGTGGAACACTTCTAATACCGGTCATCATGGGAATTCTAATGGCGCCCTTGCCCAGTTTCTACAGAGTGGTGTATTTTTAACCGTGAGAGATGCTCCCTGCAGTCGAGCTCAGAGTAATTAACATGATCAACGGAGTAGAGACGAATATTTAGGAGATACCAAATATTAGTCTTGCAACGTGTCCTCTAATACCCGCCATTGAGGACTGGTTAAATATGTTCATTAAGCATTTGGAGGAGCCATGTTGAATTAGGCTCGCAGTCAAACCACATTAGATGATTGGCCTGCGGTTCTGGCTCGCAGCGAGCTTTGTAAAAAAAAAGAAAAGAAAAAAAAGAAAACGACACTTTCTCCCACCACATTTTTGTTGTTTTTCTCATCCCAGACTAGGACATTTGCATATTTATAAGCACACTGACACAGGCTTTATTGATGCACACCCTCCTTAGGGAGGGAGGACATTGGGTGGGAAAAAACTCCAATCTTGTGAGTCATCATTAAAGGAAATAAGCTGGGCTCACAGGGGATTAGGGGAGGGGGAGTTCATAGCTGAGGTCTGGGATGGAAGGACTAAAAGAGAGGAGATGTAAAGGAGTAAACAACAGTTTGTCTTTATATATAGAATATGTATAAGTGAACTGAAGGCCTCTTTCACTACTCTGTCCCACATTGATGAATAGGGAGGGTGGGTGGAGTGAGGGCAGAAAGCAGGATGGGTAGGGGAGTAAGGCGGGAAATGTCCCAGCTCCCCTTTTTTTAATTGGCCACAGGAGAGTAGTCTACCTGCATAACAATGAGGAGGTCGAAGACCAGAATAAAGGAGGCCAGGAAGGCCCTGGAGACCTCATCACTGGGCAGGAAGCCTCGGTTCAGGTTGTCCCAGCTGATCCAGTCAGTACTGATGACCAGAACCACCACTGACGTCAGAGAGATGAGCACTGTCCTGGAGGAGAGGAGAGGAGAGAAGGAAGGAAGGAAGGACAGAAAACAGGGTACAGTATGAAAGGTGGAAAGGAAAAGGAAAGAAAGAGAGTAAGGTAAAAAGGTAGAATGGAAAGGCACCAGACCAAGGGTGCGAAGAAAGGAAAGGAAAAGTTGAAGAACAGAAGAAAAATAGAAAAATAGTTGAATGGAAATGAGAAGAGAGCATAGAGGCAGGGAAAAGGGAAAGAGAAGAGATGAGAGAGGAAGAGGTGAAGCAACAACAAGGAAAGTGGAGGAAGAGGAACAGGAATAAGTGGATGTAAAAAAAAAATCCAGGAAGAAGGGGAGACAGGGAAGATGAGAGGAAGAAAGAGAATAAAAGAACAGGGAGACAGTGGGAAGAAAAAAGGGGAGGGAAACTATGAATGACATATATTAAAAAGACCTTGAATTAAAGGTTAAATATAATTAAAAATTTTCAACCAAATGAGGAGCTCAGGTAATACTACGTTCCTAAAAAAAAAAGACAAAACGTCTCGCTCTTCACGCCCACGTCAAACAGGAGCTGAATTAAACTCCATTAGGTTTCTTTTTAATGTATTGAAGCTCACACGTGAAAAATGACAGCAGACAAAGCTTCCAGGGCAGGAAGCAGGAGAAAATCAATCTGGAAAAACCCGACTGCTAGCATATTTCCATGTATTTACATAACATAACATGAGACTGTCGTTACTTCTTTTTTTTTTTCTCCGAATCGTGTTTATGACCACATATTCTGGAATTCTCTATTTACTTGTTTACTGGAAAATTTCGGTCGTGTGACACAAAGACAAAGAGTGGCGTCATTCCTCACTGTCTGCCTCGTCTCAATGTCACTCAGCGATTACTGGGCCGTTGTGTGCGTTCTCAGTCTGTGCACCGGCTGGCTGGATCACACACATCCATTCATATCCTCTTTCAACAGTTTATAGTGACACAAATTGAGGACTTCTTAATCGTTTCACAGGAACAGTCCCTTCAGCAAACCGCCGCGACCCCCATCGGCCCATATCGACGAGATGCATCCGGCACGTTTATCAATCATATTTCAAGTTGTGAATTTCCCCCACATTGGATTGTCAAATCTCCCATCGGTTGCGACAGTACGAGTCGGGACATACGTCAAAATAATGAAGGACTGCAGAAAAAAAAAAAAAAAAAGATCTCGAGATCTCTGTGAATTTAACAAACACTTGTCAGAGCCTTTAAACCATATCCTCGTCTTCGCTTGTCCTTCGCCTCTCAGTGTGACCGCAAAAATTAACCACCCGAGGGGGTCGTTCGCATGTCACATTTGACTGACAGCGCTGATCCACTTTGGTGAATGAACACTGCAGGGACTTGCGCCGGTTGGACTAATAGGGAGGGGTTCTTGCCATCCAACACTGAGCATAACAGGCATGGTTTGCAGCATTTGTTTAGTTAGTTATTTAAAGGACACAGCCTGTGGTGTGAGAGGTAAAAGGCAGCGCCATGGATCGCCCTTTGACCTTGATGTATGCATTGATTTCCACTCTGTTCTTCCAATTAAAGGTGCCGACACCGAGTGAGGGAAGATTAACACGGCTATCGACTCCATCGGAGCTAAAGACACCCCAGATGCATGCACAGACACGCCCACAAACATCCATGTGTAGTACATCCATGTACTGCATTCACTGAGCTGCTACACAAAGTCAAAGATATATACTGTAAATATAGATATATATGTATATATCAGGACAAAATACCAGAAGAGAACAATCCTGTTGTTGCCTTGTTTCCAGAACCTTCTGGCTGCTTTGCCCCAGTCTGGGTAGTGTTGATCCTGGAGCATCATATCCGTCACCTGCAGAAAGAAAAGTGTGCATAAAATCAATCGCTAAGGATCGGATGAAAATGAGAGCGTGACGGTTAGGATTAGCTTAGCATAAGGTACCCTGACTGGATCCGAAGGTAATCAAATTTGTCGTCCAGAACTTGCAACACTCAATTAATCAAAAGATCTTGTTTGTTTAATCTGTGAAAAAAACAAAATACAAAAAGAGGGCAAAGGAGATACAAGTGGTGGTTTTCCAAGGGCTTTTTTTTTTTTTTTCAAGACAGTCGGAAAGCTGCAGTCACTTCCTGGAAGTTATTCTTTAAAGTTTTGTGCCTTGTTCCAATTAAATCAGATCTAAACTGCTAATTAGCGAACATAAGATAAGCAACGTTTAAAAAGAACCAGGCTACTTCCATGCTAAATGCAGCTTCTTGTTTAATGAGTACAACATCAGTTTTTTCATCTGTTTCTGAGCAGGAAAGCCAAAACAAAGTGAACTCCATACGGACCTGTTTTTACATTTTTGGTGTAAATTAATTTCAGTGGCACAGCGACCTGACTAAATTCCACCAAACACCTTTCGAATGAACTGAACTGTCAGTTCCCAGCATGCCTTTATCTCCCAGCATCAGTGGCCGACTTTGCAGATGCTCTAGTGATGAATGGCGGCGTATTTCTGTAGCCAGGTCCCCAAATTCTTGTGGAAAAGTTGTCCCAGAAGAAGGGAAGCTGTAAATTCACTAGATTGATCTTCTCGTTGTTTTCTCAATGAGGACATGTGGGTGAAATATCGGTGTGTAATTTTTTTGGTGAATCAGCTACGAAACAATGCTGATTAGACATATTTTTCATGACGTGTATGTTAATGAATGCAGACCAACACGTCTGCTGTGACTGAAGAAGACTGAGTCTGAGGTAACCTCTAATAAATACTGACTTCTTTTCTCGTCAATGTGTTTGCATCCATCTGTTTTCTGCCTGCATCGACCGATGACGCATTTTTAGTGTCACGCTTAATACCGTTAAAGGCAATCAAGGGCACATTTTCCCTCATATGAATCCAAGGTTGTATCAGAGAGCAGATTTTCTGAGTCGAGTCTAACAATCCAGAATTATTTCTGAGGGTGGAGGTCAATTTGTCAATAAAAACGCCGCGGTGGAAAAGGTGTTTGGTTCGGACCGAGTAGCGTAGCAGAAAACACTTTCTGCTCATTCATCTTGAGTAAACTGTAAATGGAATATGCAGAGGAGACGCAGAGGTCATCTTCAAAGTGCCTTGTTGAATTAATTGAATATATATATATATATATAAAAAAAGAAACCTTCTGAATAACTTCTGGAATCAGCACTTTGCCTTGGCCTGACTTGCTCTCTCTCTCTCCCGCACACACACACACACACACACACACACTTTCACTCACTCACACACCTCCCCCCATCTCCCCTCTGGCCAGACTTCTACATTTCCCCTTCACCTCTGTTTCGTCTTGCCTTCCTCCCTCCCCCTCCTCCTCCCACTCCTCGCCTGCTTCTCCTATCTTTCTCTGCAGTATACGCTAGAATACTGATGTTGCCGCTGAGGGAGCTTGTCAAGCTGTCTCAGCTGTGTGCATGCCGGTGTCAGAGCCCCACCCCTCCCGCCACAGGTAGCCCACTCCCGCTGGAGCGCTCCTCCTCACTTTATATTGACAAATGAACGGAGGGAAGTTTCTCCTCCAGCATCGTCTGTGCCTCCCTGTATGTTCTTTTGCTCCCTATGATCCCCAAACTGTATCTCATCCTGAGGATTTGGTACCAAAATCATCTGAGATGTTACACCTGACTGAAGAAATCAGCAAGTGTTTGAGGTTTGATTTTAAAATTAACAATCTAGATCATGACTTAGTTTACTTTAAGGGTATTTATAAGACAATAATTTAAAATTAGCATAACAAAGTGCTGACTTTGGCTTTTTGACAGACAAGAGGAAATCGAGTTGAAAAAACAACGGGGAGCTAATACGCTAACATATTTGTTAGTCTGAATCTTTGCTTGGATGGGAAATTGGAGTTTCATCAAGGTGGTTTGTGTCGCAGAGTTTGAGTACAAGGTGGTCCCGATCAAAGCGGACAGTTAATTACAGCTAACAATAGAATCAATGCTTATAGGAATAATTAAAAAAGTGGATTTTTCCCACTGGGAAAAAGAAAAAGTAAACTTTGAACCCTGGTCGATACTGTATAATAAAATCAGTCCCATTCAGACCACAAGGATCTTCAGACTTGTCATTTTAAAGATATAAAAGATTCTCACCATCCAAGCAGTGACAAAATCTCCCATCCATGTCCCCACTGCAGCAATCTTCATAAAGCTCTCATTCCTGATGCCCATGTATTCTGTCACCATGTGAGGTCTGCAAGGAAAGAAGACCACAAGTGAAACGGACATAAATAATCCAGCTAATGCTATGAAGGAAGCAAAGGCAGGCAAAACAAAAAAAAACAAAAAAAAAACAACTAAAGTGTGGAGATGAATGAAAAAGCAGGTGCAGGATGACAGAGAGAATGGTCACTAAAACCGAGCATTGTGATGCAAGCTGTCAGTCAACCAATATCAATTTAATCCAGTGAAAACAATGAGCAATGGTCCTACCTTCAGCAAAAACCCTGAGGATTATCAACCCTTTAAAACGCAGCATCTCATTTCATCCTGTTGTGTCCATCTACCCATTTGTTTGCCGAATCTGTCCTGTGTTTAGTTGAATTCAAATCAGCAATTCAGTCAACATGAGATTGACCTGTGTGAGCTCAGTTAGCATTAATAGCATCAACATAGGCCAGGTCATGACGCGGTGCAGGACGGGCAATCTCACGCCCAGTATCATCAGAAAAGACATGCTTTCTTTGGAGTCCTAGTTATTCCTTCATCTCTTTACAGTAGAAGAGAAGAGAAGCTCTTTATATATATAATTTTTTTCTTTTTTCAGCAATGCAAAACCTCTATCCCAAAAACACCCGCACACCACATCACTGTTGTCTCCAGGTAATAGCACTGGGGAGGGAGGGAAAGTGGGTCAGTCGCTTCTTTTATGGGACCTGTGATGGGAAGAGAGGAGAAGAACAGAGCAGGGCAAAGGGTCTGCTTGATCCCCTGGCAACCAGTGTCTTAGATGCTGAGAGGAGCAGGTGGAGCAGGCCCAGCACCTCCCCCTTAACACCCCCGACCCCCCACCCCTCTGTCACCTCAACCAGGTCATGCTCATGAATATAATAGATGGCAATGGATAGGGCTCTGGCTATGCTTTCAAGGGGTCGTATTTGAAGTCGATGGCTTCATTCATCTTTGTTTTTCCCGGCCATTTTCAGCCCGAGTATAAACACCAATAAAATATTTAGTACTGTGAGGGCAATACAGCCAACACAGAACAAATTCCAAACAGGGCAGGAAGGGGCAAACCCTCCAGACAATTATCAGACTCATGAATGACTAGGTATTTATTTTTCATTGCTATTAATTACTCATAACTTTTTTTTTTTTACATCATGCACCATTTGAAAAACGCTACAAATCCTCAGCAATACCAGAGCGGGGTTGAAATTGTAATTCTAGTAAGCCAGTGACCAAATCCTTCCTGTGAGTTTACAACTACCTGTTTACTGCAGTTGCGAACTGAAATACCCTTCCCTAGAAGGAAAACGTATAAATCACACAGCATCAACGCAGCATGCATCTACAGGATTTGACAGGATTTTATTGACAAAAACTTGCAGTGCTGCAGGTGACTTATTGCTTCGTGCAAGCCCGCAAATAAAACAGCCTTGATTGGAATGGCGATTTATACCTGCATTAAGTCAGTTAGACAATCCATGGTTTGGCACTGCTCCAGTTACCAAGGAGATCCCATTGGGAGCCATTTATCCGCAGCAAAACTCTGATCGATACTTCTAAAACTGCAGTCTGGCACCACGTGCTGGGCTTTAAATCTAAAAACACCACCCTGCCACCAAACTCTGCTCTTCTCATATATTTAATCGAGCAAATGTTACGCCTGTGTTAAAAGAAAGTTTTTTTTCTCCTCCTGGCAAAGTACCTATGATGAGTTTAAGGACTCTTTGCAATGTGTGATCAGAGGCAGAGGCTCTCTGACTTATTCATGCTGACTGAAAATTTAATGGCCTTTAGAGCCAGATGACCTAATGAGAGGATTCAGTGTAGTGGAACATCAGTATCGTAGCACCATGAATAATCAGCCCCAAAATGGCTCCCATGGCTTAATCGCAGAGCCAGTGGCAGTGGCGGTGCCAGCATGTCTGGCTCAGCCAGATTTGACCCTCTGAGGAATGTTATCAGGTTTCCCACACTTGTTCAGACATAATATTCGAGGACATTTCTACGGCTTTCAAAGTCTTGTTCCATCAAATGCAAGAAATTATAATTTTGTGCTACAGAGGACAGAGTTATAAAGTTAGGAGTTTGGATGTTACCCCTGTTTGACATCGTGGAGCGAAATAGGACATTTCAAAACGGCCACTTGCAAGGTTTTTTTTAAAATATTTTCTTTTTCATCTTTGTTGAAGTCTTTATGGTGTTTTTGACATCAGTTAAATTTGGTGCTATAATATCTATCAGATCGTATCATCAGATGCTTTTATTTTTGAAAGGCTTTTTATTGTTTCATCTATCTTAACTGCTATCATCTGTTGCCTCATTCAACGTAAAATTGATCTCGATTTCAAGTCAGACATGAAAAAAAGAGAAAGACAAAATCCTCAAAAGTGAGAAATGAGAAGACGGAAAGAGCATTTAATGACTTAGAGCCATCACATATCCCGATTCCCATTCATTTCCTGACCCTCCATTTTAATATATATGCCTTCATGCTAGGCTTCATCAACATGTTGTGTACCCCAGACCACTGGTGATTTAGTGACCGTGAAAACTACGTGACCTATCCTGCCCGTAAAAGCTGGACTTGATCAGAACATTAAATTGCGACCTTGGCTGGCTCCACATTGAAAGGCACATTGTCTCCTCACCATGCGCCTCACTACCCAACGTCGTATTTACAGTACGTAATACTGACTTGCAGCGGTTGCCAAGGAGCATAAAGCTGTCCATGGTCACTTGTGTGACTATCAATATACCATCTCTGTAGACAACATAAAACTACAAATTTGATTCATCACTCAGGATAGACTCTGGCCACCCATTGTATTAAACTGGTTGTCCTTGGGGTTTTTTTTTTTTTTTGTGTTTCTACCTGACCAAGAGTACAAGGTAAATATCCTTGGGTAATACTGTGTTCAACACAAGACTTCTATAAGAACCAAAGAGTTGAAAAACCAAGTAGGTCCAAGAAGATCCACTCTCACCCTCATTCACACCTGTGGTCACTTTAGAATCTCCAATAACCTTTGTTGCTTGTTTTTGATGGTGGGAGGAAGCCGGAGAACCCCCACAGACACGGGGAGAGCATGCAAATTCCTCAAAGATAGGCCCTCAGTTGGATTGACACCTTCTTGTGGCAAGGCTACAGAAATGTCCACTACGCCACAGGTTTTGACGAAAATACTTTGCTAGCACTACATGCTAGATTTCTCAAATGTTTGCCAATAAAGCAGATCCTGATGAAAGAGGAAAATGAAATCAGATGTAAAATGTGGACCTAAATCTTTGGACGTGCAGAACAGAAAATCAGGACAATCACACTAGTATTGACACTAGTCCACACTAGTGGACTCTCAATTCAGGATCTGAGAAGACATTACGGTCATGGTCCTTTGAATAACACTTATAAAAGTGGTTTTGAACAACGCTATGATGTCACATTAAACTTTCTGGATATAATATCCACACCTTATCAAATTTGTCCATTTGGATATTAGGTGACTGATTCTCAAGGTTCCCAAAATTAGTTCAGTCAAATTGCATTACAAATTTGAGGACATTCCCTCAAGGCTTTCATGTTAAGAGTGAGAACTCAAACCTCATACCTCTGGCTAGAACTACTGCTGATGTGCAAGCAATAAATTAAAATCACCAGGACAACTGGGAAGGAAATTACAGACTTAGTAGAGAATAGCCTGAACGCGCTTTTGTGAGTTGTTTTTTAGCCACAGGCGGGCAATTAGTTCATGCAATGGGGAAATACAACATACAAAATGATAAGCTTTTAAACAATGTAGCTGAAATATCATCAGACGGGTGACGTATGAAGTCTAGATGCAGGAACAACCATGTACAATGTCACATAACACTATACGCCTATAATGTGAAAACACATTATAAATTCTACCACCATCCAGGATACGGTCTTTATTATTTACTCTGTTTCTCTTTGCGTTAGAGTGATGCAGACGCCGCTAACGCTCCTTCTCTGTGTCCCAGAAAAACAGCAGGGTAACATAATCACAGAGGAAATGACTTCACTGTGTCATCTAGCTCACAGTCTGTTTCAGAGATGAGATGAGATGAGGGAAAACGACTTTGGAGAGAAAAAGGGTTATGCTAACTAAACATTTTAATGAGTCATTTTTGAGCTCCCGATGTAATGTCCGCGCGTAGGAGTGTGAGAATCAGCAAGTGATATGCTTAGAAAGTAAGTGTGGGTGTGTGGAAGTGCGAGTGAGGCAGAGTGAGTGAGAAAGGCAAATATAGATCAATTAATCTAACGTGCGAGATATTTACTGCAATTTAAAAACAGCAGCGTGGCGCTACGCAGAGATTAAATAGTAAAACTGTTTCTGCCAGTGTGTGGAATGGAATTTTGGAGGAGTAAAAATATCAATATATCACCAAACTGATAGCTCAAAGCCGTATCTGATGACTTATTGACTTTGCTATTTCATCAGACATGAAATTCACTGATTGAATTTTTGATCATTTATGTTACATTTTTTTATTTTTTTGTGTCTGCACTGGATTGTATGAACGTTATTTAGTTGTTTCACCGTCCTGATCGATGACCTCATGACCTACTGTAAGTGTGGCTAGTCCACACATCGTACACAGACACAGATGTTCCAAATGTTTCGATGGTATTTCTTTGGCACATATTCTACCCTTCTTCACACTTTTATGGTCAAAGAAACAAACAAATGATATAATATTGTAATTATCCAAGAGGTTAGAAGTAAATTTCTTACACATTTGATGATGATCAGGGCTACTGCTTTGACCGTACCCCACCAATTCAAAATTATCTCATCTAAATCAGTCCATAACTTCTCAAGTAATCACAATAACAGCTAACAAACAGACAAATCAATATCAATAAGAATAATAGTGCCACAGCAGAAATAATTGCACAATACTCAGAGGGCACAAACGCCTGACGACCCAGCTCCATTTCCCCTTTCAGTCATTTCACCTATGTAATAGTCTTTTCTGAGTAATCATACAAAAGCCGAATAAATAAACAAAGCGATGCTGGCAGAAACATCCCTTCGCTTGCAGAGGCAATTACAAGTCATTGACAAAGGTAATTGGAAGCCAGGTATCCCAATCAGTGTAAATTATAAGACTGACTGCAATATAAGACGTAAATAACAGAAATCAGAAAATTATTCTAAGGTCATCAGGATTGGATTCTGATCTCAAAATTGTAAGAAGAACACGGACATTTCTGGACTCGTTCAGTCTAACCAGTCAGTCGACAGAAGAGGGTTCAAAGAAAATCTGGTTCTGGCAAACCTGAAAAGCTTTGAGCGCCGGAAGATGCAGAGATGATTCTAACTGGAAAACAAAGTCAGGGAGCAGCTCCAATAATTTGGAACAGTTAATCATCTACTTATCTTCACTTTGGCGCAACAACTACTTAAACATTTAATAATGCATGTCAGGAATGATGCTGTTTTAACATAATTTATGAAGACATTTATGAAGTGAAGAAGAAAAGCACTGATGACGATTCCAAACTTTTCAAGTTGTAAGTTATAAATTTTAGCTAAATTCAAAAGCAATATTAAATAAAATGTTCCTAGAAATATCCTTCTGTGTACTGGCAGCCGTGTCCCGTGTGTAACTGCATGCAACAGGAGGCATCGACGTACCATGACATGCTATTTATGCAGCCCTTTAAACCCATTTGTCTGTGGTATTACCCCAGCTTAGTGCTAGACAAGCAAACCGACAGATTCGGGGGGGTGGAGGGGCTGGCATACATGCGGCACAAAGTATTATTGTAAGCAAAGATAAATACCCTAATATGACTGAATTTAATCCCACGACGGGTATCGCTGCAGTTAAATACCACTTTTCATCCTTCCCCATGAAAGAGATCCACCAACTTCCTCTTTCCCATCCATCCCTTGGTCCGTTCATCCATTCACCCCCCCCCCCCCCCGTTTACTGCAAAATCATTTCTGAATAGAAATGATTTTGCAGCTTTCTCCTCCATTTTCAAATTCTTTGCACCCCCCCATTTCTCTCACGTAAACATGATTAATGTGTTCTCCATGCATTGGGCCGTCTTAATTAAATACCAGCATCTAATTAGGGGCTGATTTTGGCTGGTAACGCCTCTGTAGAATGGCAGGAAGGGGGATTGTACTGCGCATCAGAACGCTTGAGTCCGTTAAACTCTCTGGGCGGTCACACTCGCCTGGTTTCACACAAACAGGCCCTCCCCACTCTCCTAATCTGACGGTTACATTAAAATGCAAATAGCCCAGATGTGATAGTTAGGTAACAAAAAGGGGATTACAGCTCCCAGGGTGGCACGATTGACTGTGTTTTCCTTCCCTGATTTGACAGGAGTCAGGTAACAGGTTGAGAGCTGTTAGCCTGGAAGTGGCTGTTTAAATATTAGCTTTCACGCTGTTGGACACATGTAAGATTACGCAGTCTGGAGATCTCTTTGAGTGGAGAGATAATGGCTTTGATGAATTCATTTCACATGATTAATCATTACCCCCCCCCCCCCCAAAAAAAAACAAAAAAAAGATGCAGTCTCTTATCAGCAATCGTTTACCATCCTGGGGCTGCAGTTTATCTTCTGTACCCCCAAAGATGTGTCGCCAGCTTTAATTAAAACAAGCTGAGGATGGACGAAAAGGTCAAAGAAAATGAAAGCATATTAATGAGGGAAGGGCATGGGCATTGCCAAGCATCAGGGCAGGGCGACAGCGGGGTGGCAGACGGATAAGCACCCCCCCCCCCCTTCCCTCCCTCCCTCCTACCTCATTGCACACAATCTCACACACAAGCGTGCAAATGTCCGCGATAAGTTGAGGGAGGTGTGACATGTGGAAAACAATATGTGGGCGGTGTTGTTGGGATGCCCCGTCTAGCCGAGTTCATCACGGTGTCTGGATGTCAGAGCCAGACAAGTCGTGTCAAAACACTTGGGCTTGAAAAAAATAAATAAGAACCCCCTTGACAGAAATGACACCTCCCTGTTGCTTGTTCTTTCAGCGAAAATGAAAAAGGGGAAAAACACCGTTTATTCCCAGAGCGGAGCCAACGATTACAACACTTTTGCTACTGAGTGAGATCATGGTTGGGGTGGTGTGTATGTGGAGGGCATCTCCCGCTCTCCTCACCCCCACACCCCCCTCTGTCACTATCACCTTTTTGCCTCCCTCTGCTGCATCCCTGCTGTTCCGGTTTGGAAATCCATCATGTGGGGGTTGTCCCGGCGGAGCGTGAACATTGTTCTTGGCTGTCGGTCTCCAACACAGATGTGAACGCTAATGGTTTTCAGCAGGGCCCGGGTCCTCGGTGGACACGGCATGGTGTCAGAGCAGAAATGAAACAAGGTAGATACTGTGTGTGTGTGTGTGTGTGTGTGTGTGTGTGTGTGTTGGGGAGGGGGGGTGATGGTTGTAAAGGAGCAGGTGGGCTCACACGCTTTACAACAGCACCATCTGTCTCTGCGAGGAGAGCTGTACAGCCCTGATGAACCCACGCTGCTGCTCAGACGCCCATCCAAACGGCATTCAGTGTTGTGTCACACATTTAATTGTTTAATAGGATGTTACGGTTGTTACCTGAGAGATCTGAACCAGCCTGGTGCCCAACAAGAGTCAAGGATGCGTGGCTCGCTCACATCAGATGGATATAAATTATACATCACCTCTCAAGATATCTGAGATACTCATCATCTCTCCCTTTCGGGATTATCTGGATGTCATCCGGTGAACAACCCTGATGGTTAAAGCTTTAAAAAGGGCCTCTCTTCCCAACCAGGAATCCTCTCTGTGACAAGATACCAACCCGGTGCGACTGCAAATGGAACTTTTCCCTGAGCAAGCAACATCCCTCGTCTCAGCGGACCTGCCTCTCTCCCTCTCTCTCTGCTCAGTCGTTCGCATCCTCTCTCTCCACCAACCAGAGAGAGTCGACAAGATGGATGCTGATGTCACGGCGGCGGCCGAAGTGACAGATAGGCTGATTACACAAACTCATGCCTCCGGCCGTAGGAAAACAGAATCCCCGTGCCTGTTAGCGAACAGCATTCATCTGCCTGCCCCTTATGGATAGTTGATCATTGTTAAAATGGGAAAGCAGCTGCGTGGACAGATCCTATTTCATCCCTCGACAGCTTGACAAGCTTATACCTGAATAGACACCTACTATTCTAGTTTTGTTTTTTTATCACAGCCCACAAACAAACAAAACGGTAAATCACCTCACGTTCGGATGACTGGCTTCAAGGGCATGTTTTCTTTCCTGGTGACGGACACATTGCAAATGCCTAAACGAATTCCTGTCACCGGCTTGATGTGTGAGTGTGCTGTGCATCGCGGGCCTCTCGGCAGCTAACAGAATCCCCCACCAGGTGCAAACCGAGCTGAACGTCTCTTTTTTTTTTTTTTTTTAAAGAAATGTTGGTTTTCAGCAGAGGGATGTCAAGAAAAAAAAAATAAATGAAGTCAAGATCATGGGAGGATAAGTGTGGGTCTTGATGGTGGTTTCTCTAGATTAAACGTCCTCTCCTCTCAGAGTGTGATTTGAAGCCCGGGCTGATTAATCAAACCGATATTAAGTCTCCTTTCAGGCGAGACGTTCGGATCAATCACGCCAGCCCAAAAAAAAGGGGGAGGGCAAGAACGGCTTTGACGAATGGGAGGGGGCGGAGGGGGGAGGGAAGAGGTGTGAGAGAGAGAGAGAGAGAGAGAGAGAATGAATGGCTTACTTCATACTCCCAGACATCAGCAGGAAAAGGTTGTAGATGTGTGAGAAGATGAAGAGGAAGAGGATGGTGCTGAAGAACATGGTCATCCAGGAGCCATGATCCTCGCGGAACATTTTCAGGCGCAGGTATCGACCTAAAGGGGAGCACGATAAGGACACTGCTGTCAGTGGTCGGTTCAGCTCATACGAATGGCAGCAAAGATGAAAGTAAATGAATTAATCACACAGATCAATAATGTCCTACTCTGTCAGCTGGGCACCCTTTGGAGGATAAAATGAAGATTAAAGACCACATTGAGGCGTCACTTCCATTTCACATTCCCTGGACTTATTATCCTGTGTGGATTCAGGACCAATCCCAGCAGGGAATCTTCTACGCAGTCATCAGGTCACGCGTCTGTCGGCTGGCTTTTGTTTTCCTGATTTGATCTCCACATTAGCATGTTTTGGGTTGTGGTGTTCATTATAAACGCCCCGGCTCAGAATCAAATTATTGTGAGATATTTCTCTAGCAGAGCATGAGATTGGATGTGGATGCAAAAGCCCTGAGTTTGTCCTCTGGTGGCGGCGCTCAGGAGGACCCATGAACATAACATGGCTTATTAAATGGATTATTAAATGCTTGTAGTTGGACCTTCTGAAGACAACAGGCCGTCGGTGCTTTTAGATGCTCTGCAATTTCCCAATAAAAATAATGGTGGACTAAATTTTTTTTATCGTGGCTGCTGTTGTAAAACACATATTTTACGGTTGGAGTGGGATAAAAATAGACATTACATGAGCACAGTGTCATTTACTGGGATCTGGGAAATGATGGGATCAAGTGTTGCACGTCTCAGCGGGTTCTGGGTGTCTGTTACCTCCGACACGACTCAAATCGGTTCAATTAAAGTGGCCTTCGACAGTACCGCACGTTTAAAAGACAAATTCAAGAAAAAGCTTTTTTAATCCCTGGATCGTGTTCTGAATCCACCGGGTTTGTTCTGCTACAGCACCTTTTAATTTGACCCTCAAGACTCATCGGGGACAGATGTAACGGGGAGACAGCCAAAAGGTGTCGACACGCTCATTGTTGGCAGCTTTGTTATCTCGCCTGCTTGTACTTTAAAATAAAGGAAACAGTGTGAAGGGAATTAACTGTCCTTGACAGCACAGAGAAAAAAACACAGAAAGGCTTGTTTAAGTCAACCTCAATCTTATTTTAAGCAACCTGCCACACACACACACACACACACACACACACACACACACACACACACACACACACACACACACACACACACACACACACAAATTGAGGCTGTGTGAGCTGTGATCTGGTGCCAAGAGTGGCCATCTTCCCGGGAACAACTCTTTGGTTTCTTTTCTTTTTTTTCTGCAGCTTCAGTCAGCATCCCTTTGAGTTACAGTTCCTCGGAGAGCTCATTCTGATGGTGTAGACACACACACACACACACACACACACACACACACTCAGACCAAAGCAGAATGCTCCATTTGTTTTCCCATTAAATTCTGGCTGGTTTATTCTCCAATAGTTTTACATGCTGTTCAATCTCAGCTTGTTCACTTCTATTTGTTTTCCCATCGCGCACATAAAAACAAACGTGTTTAGGTTCCTATGAAGATGAAGATTTTTTTTTTTTATTAATGCGCTGCTAAAATGAATAAGCATCTTCTTTCTGGGTTAAAATGCTTTCAAACGAGAGCTGCTGTTAATTTTTAGCGGTATTACTGGTAGAGAAAAGAACATAAACCTTAATATTACCTGTTAAACTTTTTTTTTTTTTTAATGCAAAGGCAACACAGCGTAAGGCCACACTATAAGTCCTGCTCTGTGGTATTTCAGGGCTCATCACAGATGCAAAATTGAATTGACTTGCATGGCTGAACTTAATTGCCTCCAGTGCCAATGAGCCCGGCCTCGGATGCAGGAGCACAGTGTGTATCGGCAGATACCCACTGTTTGATTCCCTGCACGTCCCCTCAGTAGTGGACTTCAACAAGGTGTGATTCAAGACCACCGTCTACCTCCAAGGCTGGGCTCAGTGAGGGGCATTAGGGCATCCAGGGAGGAGGGGTCTCTCTTTCTCGCACGCACGCACGCACGCACGCACGCACGCACACACACACACACACACTTTCAAATAAACATTAAAGATGTAACTGTGTCTCCACCTGGTGGTAGTAAACAGACACTGACTAGCAGGGAGTTTTTTTGTTTTTTCTAAAGAATATTAATTCAACCACACAAAAAAAAAGCATCATATTTTACAGCTCCTTAACAAGAACAGACCAAAACAAAGCAGATTACATGAAATAGATAAATAACTATTTACAATGGGAAAAAATAATGAAAAACAAAGTGATTCGTGTAATTATTAGAAAAATGTCCCACAGATCTAAATGATTTTCTTTCTTTTTGGAATTTGTCCAGTAAAACCCTGGTTATTGGGAGGAAACCATTTTTCTTTTTTTAAATACAGGAGAGAGATGGAAGGAAAAAGTGTTTTAGTGCTTTTACCTGTGTTCTCATGTGTGATTTGTAACAAACCAAACCAGGTAAATAAACAGCTCCTAAATATGTATTTAAAAAACAAACAAACCCTTATTCCCACTTGGACAAAATTATCTCATGAGCTTTCTGATGTTAGGGTTCTGTTGACAATGAGATCAAGTAATTCTGGGAAGAGTTCACATGACTTAAAGGAATGATTGTCTCATGGGACACCCAGAAGTCCCGGAGCCAAAAACGCCTAGCGTCCAGTAAAACCTACCAGCTGACCGCGAACACACAAAGACACACAATTACTTTAGTTGTATGGGATGTTATCACCTTAGTTTGTTTAAGTCTCCATTTGCTGCATGACACACACGCGCGTGCACACACACACACACACACACACACACACACACACACACACACACACACACACACACACACACACACCAGTCCCACAGGCAAGGCAGCACACTGACAGCAGCTGACAGATGAGGAGCATAACCTGGTAGGAGCAGGAGTGGAGGTGACCTGGGATGTGGTCCCCGTCTCCGTTCATCGTTACACCGTCTTTCAACAACAAGTCTGTCATGGCTGAAGACGGCAAGTACAAGCTTTATTTCTGATTACCTTAAACATTAAAACACACTCACATGTACAGTTAGCCTGATTGATCATTTATTACCTGATATAACTGTTTTTGTCAGAAAGTCCATCTTTTGAGTCAACAGCTAAAACTAACATTAAAGTTCATCATTAGAAGAGAAGAGGTGAAAATCCTGCTTTCAGACAGAGGCGATCCGGCCGAGTCATAGGAGCTGTTCAGATCTGCTCACCAGAACAAATTGAATGCATCGCGTCTGATTAGGTGCAAACAGAGGCCGACACAGTGGAGGCAATAACCTGAGAGTCCCCAGGTGTCTTTGTTCACTACAGACGGTCACGCATTGGCTTCCTGGACCCGCTGAGGAGGCTGTGGAGACGGTGGTGGCAAATACAGCTGCAGTACAGAGTGAGAACAGGCCATTTAAGTCTGGAAGCAGCGGCTGTGTCCAGTCAGTCAAACTCCAATACAATGGACTCCTTCAAAATAAAACTACACTTCAATTTTTGCAGAATTCAGCATAGGAATTAATTTTTTTAAAAGAACTACGTACACTGTAAAAATAATTGCTTATAACTGTCCTGACAAATCGTAAGTGTTGCAACCCAAATGTTAAGATCTGGCTGTCTCATTTGTCGGGATCGTTTCAGGGGAGAGCTGGAGTTACGTGTGTCCATCGTGGTGGATGTAACCAGTCCGCTGCTGAACTGCATTATGGGTCGAGTAGGAATAAGCGTTCTTACCACATATCTTAAAATCTGTGCATGTCAGCCGTGGTTGTTGCGATGAAGGAAAGACTGTGTCACTATGAGAGGGCAGAAAGAAGACGAGCATCCGAAACCCTTGATCAAAGTCAGGTTAATACCAGCTGATCTATAGCAGGAGTCGAAAACGCGTTCCATGTCTGTCCGCCGTTCTGACGTCTCTATCCTATCAGCTGACTCTACCTTCTGTCCTTTAATCCCAGACATGTTTCTGCAGTTCCTGAACCACTCGACAGTCATCTGCAGCCAGTTCGGGAACGGCAAGTGGTACTGCTACATCCTGATGGTGCTTTTCCTGATCGCCCTTCCCTTGGGGATTCTGGGTAACATAGCAGCCCTGGCCAACTACACCTGCTTCAGGATCACGTGGAGCACCAGCAGCGTTTTCCTGTTCAACCTGGCTCTGTGCGACTCCGCCTGGATCCTCACCCTCCCTTTTTCCCTCTACTTCACCTTCCAAAGGCCACACCTCAAAGACATGGAGATCTTCTGCCAGTTCAAGAAGATGTCTTTCAATATCAACGTCTACGGCAGCATCAAGTTTCTCACCCTCATCAGTTTCGACCGCTACATCGGAACGGTGCATCCCATCAGCTCTCTTCGCTGGTGGGACGTGGGTAAAGCTAGGCTATGCTCGGTGTGTACATGGGTGGTGTTGATCCTCAGCTGCGTTCCTGACTTGGTGGTAACGTTTGCTATCCAGCGGCCGCGAAACATCACCTTGTGCACGGACCACATCCAGGGCCCTTTGATCTACGTCAGGACAATCAGTATTATCAGGACCATCGTGGGCTTCCTGCTGCCCTTCTGCGCCATGCTGACGTTTTACTTCCTGACGGTTCGGGTTCTGAGGCGTCTAACCCGGGGCAGGAGGCTCAGGGGAGCCCAACGGACAGGAGGGAAGCCTCTGCGGCTCATCACCGCCGCAGTTCTGGTCTTTGTGTTCTCCTTCGTGCCGTACCACGTCATGATCGTCACCCTGGTGATCATGAGGACACACAATCAGATCACCTTCTCCAACACCGATGTTCTGTTTGCCTCTTATGAGTACCTGGAGGCCATGTGTAGCGTGAGTTGCTGCCTGGACCCGGTGTTGTATATCATGGCGAGCGAACAGTTCCAGAAGAAACTGCTGGCCCTGAAAGGAGGACGATACAAAAGACTTTGCTGCAGGACCAGTAGGAGAGTTGGGACAACTGAGCTAAACCAATGACGGGCTTTTTTTTAAATTCCTTATTACATTTTATCGTGTGGACTCTTCTGTTACACATGAGCCCATGATAAATGTTAATTTTGCAAGTAAACTCTTCAACTGAATCCCTACAATTAAAAAGATATTACACTGGTCAGTGTAAAATCAGTGTTAAACCACATGATGGTATATTTTCCATTTTAATAAAAACATGCTGTTTGGGTTCTCTCCGGGTCTTCTGGTTTCCTCCCACCTCCAAAAACATGCAGTTTAGGTGAACTTCTTGGTTCCAAATTGTCCATAGGTGTGAGTGAATGGTTGTTCATCTTTTGTGTGGTTCTGCGATGCACAGGCAACGTGTCTGGAACAACTCCTCGTCTAATGCCCATAAGCCCACTGGGATAGGCTCCAGTGATACTGAAAATGAATGAATGAATATTCTGATCTTCATTTTGACATTTTACATCTTGCCTGCAACCAGTATCTACTTGTTTAGCTGATAATGTTGTCCTGATGATGTCATCTACATACCGTCGTACTGTATAAAGGTTTAGTAATGGCCATCATACTTTCCCAGGAGCCAAGTCAGCATATTCTAATTTCTATTTATTCAGTACAGAAAGAGTTGAATGCAGTGATTTACTCCCATGCAGACCAAAGTTAATCCTCCAATCATGGAACGATCGAAAGAAAACAAGGAAATCTGCTTGCTAATGTGCTGAATAATTGAGAAGCTTCACAGACAAACAAAGGAAAGTGGGTTTTTTTCTTATACTTGCCACTCTGCTGCATCCCTATTGGATCTGAAGCATCAGAACATCTCCTAACGCTCCTTGGGGATCCTAATGAACATTCTCACAAAAGGCACAAACCCAAATTGGTAACGACGCTAGCGCCAACATCACTATTCATCACAGACGCACTGGGCTGTAGTGTCACTTGAGAGTTTGGGGAATAGCCATGACTAAGGCCGCTATCTTCCCCGGGAGCTGGACTCCTCTGTAAGTAAGCATCTGGATAATAAATCATGGGTGGGAAATGACAACACAACTCCCTCCACAGGGAGCCTGAGACCAGCCTGCTATACCAGAGTACCTAATCCAGTGCAACAGTTAGAAGACCTCATTAAGTTATTGATAGCTCGGGTCCAGACCGAAGGAGTCAAACATCAGGTAAATGAGCAATTTCCTACCGGCTGGCTTCCTTTGTTTGCCAGCTCTAGTCAGTATTGCCGTCTTTGTGTCCCAGTCTGCTGCGCAAACACCTTTTGTTATTAGGCCTCTTCTGCAAGCACACAGACACGTGGTTTAATCCACGAGGGACAAGGGCAAATACCGTCTTTCCAACAACGTCGGCCATCTGTAGCTTTATGAAACCACAAAATAGAAAACGAACCGCCATTTTAATTTTGCGTTTGTATATCAAGAAGATTTTTCTTTAATGTCGTAAAAGAAAGACATTACATTAATCACATTACTCAGCACAGACATTACTGTATAGGTCCATGTTGTATAAGGCATCAAAAACATCAACACCTGAGAAATTCAGACAGGAAGTAAAAGATTGGGGAGAGCCGGGCGATGACACCACATCAATCAGACGTTATTTATAGAGATGGAGGACGGCTTTGGGGTTGTGGAGGCTGGGCAGACAGAAAACACATAGGGCAGCATAAGGTTGATGAATCTTGCATAATCAGGAGGCTGATAATTATACAGAGAACTTCACATCAGCGATACGGATCAACTCGCAACACTGCAATCTGAGGTTTCCTCGATGAAACATTGTGTAACCCTGTTAAAATTTATTCATTTCAATTAATAATTTCCTGAATTAAATAATAAGTTAGATAATCAATATCAGTTAATAACTATAAATATAATAATATTTAAGGGTAAAAAGGTTAAAATATTAATAAATATAAATACAATATTTGAAGTTAAAAACATTAATTCTTTTTGTGAAGAGAAATGTTATGCTCATGTGTTAACTACTCTGCTTATGTGAAATATGTGTTGATGTTTTAAATATGTATTTGTTTATGTTTGAGTTTTGGGGAACGACCGCATTACATCCTGGGTCAAAGGACACAGGGGCGAGCGACTGAAAGAGTGCCGATTTAATGAGGGGAGAGACACGCGACCAGGTGTGTGTGATCAGTGTGTGATCAGTGTGTGATTGGTATGTGTTTAGTGTGTCGTTAGTGGTTAGTTGGTGTGTGGGGAGTGACTAGTGGGAGTGAGGATGTTTTTTTTGTGAAAGTTATTTGATGCATGAGTTCAACCCGAACTCTCGAAAGAAGACAAACGTGGACAATAGTTTTATAAGCGTGCTAGCAACTAGCAACCTTGAGGAGCAAAGTCTGTGTAGAAGGACCACACCTGCCACCATCGCCTTCACCACACCTGCCACCATCGCTTCCCCTACATCGGCCACCATCGTTCCGTCTGCTTCTGTTTGGGACCCTGTGCCTCTGAGAAACTCAACTCTAAAGGAAGGTACCTCTTTCTCTTTCTCTTTTACCTGAAAGGTGAAGCAGCCATTTGTTTGAGGCTACACCGCACACAAGCGACGTTTGGGCCTGCAACGGTTGCATTATTTAAGTTGAACTTGAACTGCCTTTAATGCTGTTTTGTTTTATTATATTGGGCCCTTATTTTGTTAATGTGATTATATATTGCCTATTGAGCTGTGCTTTTTGTTGTTTGATATTGAAGTATATGATTTTCTACCTTAAGTAAATATTCTTATTTCTATAAAACAGTTGTGTTTCTTGATCGAGGTATCAATTTAAGTTTAAATCAAATAATTACGTTAAAGTTAAGATTAAGGGTTAAAAGTAAGTGAAGCCTAACAAATATACTATAGAAACCCACATTAAATAAAGAACACAGGTTAGCCACCTCTCGCTAATAGAGAAACCACTCTAGAGAGGCGCTACAATTGCAGAGAAGAGACAAAAATATTCAGGAAAATCGATGTATCATCAAAAATATACGTAATTTTAAAGTCCGGCGCTGATCAGAAATTGAATTAAACTGCGACCACTGCTTGCAGGTTTTTAAAAATTTTTTTTTAAATTTTTGTAATTTGAACACCATATATATTAACAAAGCTAACAAAACAAAATTTCATAACAATTTTTTAAAAATTAAAAATCCACATTTTTCCTGCCATATTTTTGAAGGGATTTTGAACTGTTTTCACCCCACATAAAACATATTCACACACAGACCTTTGGAAAACCATTAGACATGAAAATATCTGCAGCCACGCAAACCTGCAACTCATCGCTATATTGATTATTGATAGGTGCCTTGATTTAATGAAAAAAAAAGTGGAATGTATTCCATTTACAATAATATAAAACAGAAATTCAAGCCGCGGTTGGCAACGACAATACATACACACAAAAAAGTATGCAAAAAGCCTCCACCCATCCACTTGAACAAACACACAGTCATCCTTCTGACCTGCAGCCATGCAGCGCCGTGCAGAAGCCAGCCTGGTCTTTGCATGGCTACAGTAATAACATATGACAGAACCCAGATGGTGTCCTGCAGGCGACAATCATCAAGTTGAGAGAAAAGGGACAAGAGGAACTCACACAACAGAGCAACCAATCAAGTTTCTCGAACTCTGCGTCTCATGCGCACGACTGAGGCCAGCATCCAATAGCATCGGGATTTACGGAACAAATCATCACCTTGTTGCCTGGCGCATTTTTTGCCATTAAGGTCATTAAAGTGGAAACAGGCAGTTGCTGAATGAATGGAATTACTGTTACGTGAAACTGTGAGTGCAAATTTCCAATTATCAAAAAGTGTCATGAGATTTATGGGAAATGGTTTAACGCTTCAGAGCTTTATTGCTGCGTGACCCTGCATCACTGACAGAAACTGATCATAGGAGATTTTTTCATATTTACAATAATTTCACACAGATTTTGGCATATTTACACAACCTGAAAAACAATTTCAGTGCTTTTGAGCACAAAGAAGAAAAAAAAAAGAATCTGCTGAATGCTTCTGTTGCAAAGAGGCTACAAAAAAAATACACAGTCTCAACAATACACTTTAAAAAGGAATTACTTTACATTCTCGAGGACGCGGTTGATCATGCTTTCATGTTGTCTTTTAAATACGAATCCACAGACAGTAGCCTGTTGGCCTAGCTTAGCCTAGCTTTGCAGGACATGTCTGAAGATGACCATTTCCTCGTATTTGTCTTCACACAATCAGAGAACTCCTGCTTGATATTTAACAGCAGGACAGACAGGTGGTATTAGTGAGGATAATTCTGTTCGAGGTTAAGATGAATGTTTGGATTTGACAGAATCTCCCCCCCACATGATTCGACCCGTAGAAATGGGACATTCTGAGAAGTCGTCAAGAGAAGGTTTAATCGCCATTCGCTGTCACTTCCCTCGATTGTGGCAATAAGTGAACCTGCCACCTTAAATCAATCACTTTGTAAAAAAGTATCTCAAAATGCATTTATTTTTGTCCTCTGTGTGTGTGTGTGTGAGTGTGTGTGCATGAGAGAAAGACAGAGTAATTCACCTGTAAATTACTGACTTGTCTTAAAGCCTCACTGTCATGCTGATGACAGTCTACTATATTATATTATGAGAGAAGCGAAACACCTTTCACCTTTGATAAAAAGTATTATCCAAACGTTTTATGTTTCCAATGTGAAATCTAATATTGCCCGCATTATGCTTCCATCTAAAGTGACTTTGACTAAATTGCATTTTTCATTTCTCATTGAGAAATTGAAACAAAATCTTAAGTAAGATGAGGATCTGCACCAAGGAGTTCCTGTCTGAAAATAGAAAAAGATGGCTTAAAGTGATCCACGGCTGAAAGCACACAAACACTCCAGCTGAAATCGACAGCTCACACACCCTCCGTGACCTCAGACTTCATGCAAATGCATAATGACAGCCAGTCGGCCCCTGAATGACCAGAAGTCATCGGCAGCGGTTCACTCCATTAGAGAGCACACATCGCTTTGAGTGGCTGATCGGGACGGCGGCACGCTGCTCCTTGATCCTCGGCTGCAGTTTCAGATCACAAAATCTGTCAAAGGACATTCATCTTCAAAAGTTTATCCTCTTTTTGTCAAAGGGAGAATAAACCTGCACGTCTTGTGGAGCGGTGCAATTGAAAAGCATGACTGATGTGATGACTGCTCCTCAAGGCGGCGGCTAAATATTGTGGTACTGAGGAAGAGGTCCAGAAATGCTTTTCTCGGCAGTCATGAATTATGCAGGCGATGTGTCATTTTTCAAAAACAGGAATGATTTGTGAAGCGTCGCTGAAAACATATTTAAAATGACAGGAAAGACCGGGCTGCTCTTTGTATAGACAAGAATCCACTAAAAACAGAGGGTGGATGCAGGTAACAGGCTTTACTACAGCATCCTGATGTGCAGTGACAGTGGAGGGGGAGTATATGTGGGATGGATCTACTGTATAATAGATGACATACCTTACAGTGGGTCTGGTTCTAGAGTACAACCCTTACGTCCCAACTGAGCTGAGATTACATAACTGATCCGCACCGGCCTCCTCTCTCTCTGCCCTCTGCCACAGATTCTCGTCATATGTCCTTTCTTACATGCGCAACTCTCATGCGCACACACGCACACACACACACACACACACACACACACACACACACACACAATCTCAGAAGGAATACGTACATTAGAATAGATCAAATTCAAATCAATAAATTAATTCAGACAATCAGACAAGCAGTGACAAGAGAACAGCGATATCCTCATTTTACTCTCAAAAAATGCAAACTGAAATATTGACCAAAATAAAACCCTCTGCATTCATGGGCTACTCCAAATATCTCAGATGGGATTTTTTTTATTTTTTTAAATAAGTCCACTCGAGTCCAGTTTATATTTGCTGACACCAGTATAGAACCCACATTTGGTATAGAACCCATATTTTTCATAAACAAGCGCCCTAGGTTGCTCTGTGCAGATTTTTTTGATTTTTTTGATTTTCAATCTGATGATTAAAAATCTATTTTTCATTTCAGATTTAAGTGTCAAAAAACAGCATTAAAAATATCTCCAAGGATTCTACATGCAACAACATTCAATAATCCTGAATCCTGTGGATGAAAACTGGATTCTAAGTAGGGAAACATAGCATTCAATGAAAATGAGGATAGAGCAGCTGGTTATTATCTGATCCAATAACTCGTCCACTGTGTACAGGAAAGGCACAGCTCAAAAAGCAAATATTCATTTCCCCTCTGAGTGAGGGTTCTGTATTTGCAGAATGAATCCTGTCATCTTGGCTTTCTATATCTGCTCAGAGGAGATGATCACCCTTTCCCCTTTCTCTGCCTCCCCCCAATTACAGTCATTAATTGTTCATTTCGAGAAGGACAGGCAATAATAACCGAGCCTAAGTGAGTTGTGAACTGAGTCGGAATTTAAATAGGGACTTGAATAGGGAAGCACCGTGAACTGCTCCACAGTTTAAGCAAATGATCGGTTGCTGGGATTGGAGTCAAAGATGTACAAGTGGATGCTGAAATGGAAGAGGAGGGCAAGAGAGAGGAGGTTGGAAGATGTGAAGAAGATGGTGAGAGGAAATGCATCAAAGAGTCGAAAGAAGTGAAGAAACTGAACAACATGAGTGCCAGAAAAAAATACGGAGATGGATACTGTGCTGCAAAGCCTGAACAATACTCACTTAGTTATTATGAGATATTTTTTAGACTCTGGTTTTGTAAAAATACCATATTTGCAGACACTTCTGAAATCACTTTAAAAGCTAAAAACTCACACAAAACAAATGGTATGGTAATAAAAATATAATAATCACAAGCCTAACTGACACGGAAACAGCTGTAATTTGATCTGAGAGCTGATAAGACAGAAGAAAGGCAGAAACGTGAAGATAAATATGAGTAGCATGGATACAAAGATGTCTTTAATTATGCTAGTACTGTATTCACAAAAAGCAGAGGGAGGTGTTGCAGAGCGATGAACAGCCATAACAAAAAACAACGCAGGAAGGAGGTTCCCTCCCTCCGGAGAGTCATTGCGCTGCACATTCCATTGCATTACTGTGCGGGTGACTTACCAAAGAGCTGGCGGTGGAATATGAACTTCCCGGCTAATAGACCGCTGATTATGGCCAGAATCCAGCACACTACTTTCAGGATGTTCCATCCGAGGCCGGGGTACTTGTTGAACAGGAAGGAGAAACAGTTCCCCACAACAATCATATGCGCCTCTGTCTGACTGTGAGACACGGGGTCCTCTGCAAAGATGAGGAAGTTGAAGAAGGTGACGAGGTAGGCCACAAGGAGACGCGACCACGGGTGTTGGAAATAGTAGCGAAAACAGGCATCTATTTCCATCCTGCTTGGACCCCCCCCCCCTCACCCGGCCACACTGCACCTGAAAGGCAGAGAAAGCGCATATTTCAGATACTGAGTCAGATTAACGGTTGGAATACAATTGAGGTTTGGCATGGATTAGGATTATGCAATATTCAAACAACTGTGATGTGAAACAACAACAGATTTGCGCAATAACTGAAGGGAAATGGAGGTACAAATAAAATAAAAAGTTGCATGACAATGAAAAGTTGCGGACTCTGCAGAAAACCTCTTTAAGAGGTTTTAAATCGACGGTAAGCCGAGATGTGAACGCTGTACCTGGAGCCTTGAGTCTAGCTGTGAAGCGCTGAGCTCCCTTAAAAGCATCTGACGGTTATTTATCTTTATGTGGAACACTTACCAAGCAGCTTCAGTCACTCATCCTCTGTATATTTAAACTCGACTTTATTCACTCACCCTTAAACTCCCAAATGACCTAAGGCCACCCCTGTGAGAAGTCTGACTCTTCTAGACAGATCTTTCCAAACCAGCTCCTGTCTTTGACACCGTTTCCCTAAATATCCATCAGTGGGAATTGAGAACGGTGTCACAGCTACAGGAATAGAGCCGGAATAGAGTGGAACACCCATGTGGATATTTAATTTCACCAGCATCGTGTTTGCTTTTGCACCTCTATTAGGGCAACCACTAGCTTTGCAATTGATGAATTATCCTGGTGAAATGCAAAATTAGTTTCCTAGACTTTGAAACCCAGTTCCTACTTTTGGGAGGACAGTGCTTAAAGTTTATGGTGATGGAGTATCCAAAGGAGGCCACGAAAACAGCAGAAACATGCAAACTGGGACTCAAGACTGGATAACATGATAATAAACTGTAATTTGTGTAATTCATAAAATTACTAATATAATGTAAAAGATCTGGGCTATATGTCCAGGACTAAGTTACATTCTGTAACACCATAAAATAATATATCAAACAATATTATAAGTGCCAATTTCTTACTGGACCACCAGGTAAAAGAGAATACACACATCCCATTTAATTCCACTACACTGATGACGTCAAATATCACATCAAGTCAACACCACGTATCTCGGAGATGACACAATAAACCGGGCTGGATTGATCTGATTACACAATTTAAATGTGGATGATCCCAGTCAAATCTGGAGCGGCCGAAAATTGCGCACGTCCCCGCAAACCAGCATCCCGTTATTTCACTGTGCGTGCGCGTCAAATCCCGCTCATCCACGCACCTGCTTCTCTCAGTCGACAGCCAGGACGAGGAGACCCTCTCCCGCACGGCTTTCTCCCCACATCAGTCAAGGAGAGGCGCTCTGATCATCCCAAACACGGGGAGATAATGGTGGGGCTTGGATGGAATTATCCTTGCGACCTGTTGTTGGTATAAACCAGAGGCGCCCCCAAATCCTCTGCCATTGTGCTGGAGCGTCCGCACGCCGGGTGGACTTCCACGGCCGGCTGCTTCGTCAGCGGGTTCCTGCCACGCTGTTCAGTTTCTGTGGTGTCGGTGGGACGGAGGATGGAGATGGTTGGATTCAAACGGCACGCATAGCATCAGTGAAACGCCATGCGCGTCAATACGAACACAACTTCCGATCACACCTTTCGAAATAAGATGAATAAGAACAGATGTTTGTTTGTGTAATATAGTTGGGTAACAGCTACACAAGCTAAAGTCGCGATCAGTTTGCTTACATTAACAGCATGGCATTTAAGTCTGTTCATATCTTCTTTATGAAAATGAATAAATTTAAATTGATCTCTTGTATATAAATTCTGCAGTGTAAAAAAAACGCACGTTGTGGCTGTAGCAGGGTATTTCATGCTCTTATTTTGAAGGTGTTATGACCCGGGTCGTGTCCGGTGTGACACAGCTGACGCTCCCTCCGGTGACAGGATGGTTCTGTCGCTGTAAAATTCATTATTTTATTAATTTAACCACGACTAGGAGGGACAAATATGAAAGGCAAGAAGCTCGGGGGCCTCCAGATGTTACAGGATTTCATGCCAAATAAGATTTGCTCCCACGAGAGACGGGAAATATCTCCGTTATCACGAATCTTCTTCTCCTTTCTTCTCCTGTTGACCCTATAAATACTTCAAATCCTCCAACAGTCCAGAGGAATGGAGAGTGTGGAACAGAGGTGAAGAAGCGTGTACAGGCAGGATGGAACGGGTGGAGAAAGTGTCAGGTGTGATGTGTGATAGAAGAGTTTCAGCTAAAATGAAAGGAAAGGTGTACAAAACTGTGGTGAGACCAGAGATGATGTTTGGTCTAGACTAGACAGTGTCACTGAGGAAAAGACAGGAGACAGAGCTGGAGGTAGCAGAGATGAAGATGCTGAGGTTCTCAGACCCAAATCAAAATAAAAAAAGGAGGTCTTACAAAAAAAATGGGTCAAGCAAGAGAATCTAAATAAGAAAATAAATAATGACAACAACAGTAACAACACCAGTAATAATAATAGTAATACCAATACTACTACTACTACCACTGCTACTACTACTAATATTAATAATAATAATAATAATAACAGTAATAGTAATAATTATAATTCATTCATTCATGCATGAAAGAATTATGACAAAAAGAATGAGAAGAAACACAATACAAACGTTTATTTTTCATACTTGAAATATATTTTTATGTAACACTGTTGTACTAAATTATTAAATAAATGTCATTATAACTTTCTTTTCATATGGAAAAAGTTGAAAAAATTAATTACATAGGGAGTCTAAAAGTTGATTACAGACGAGTTTGGATCTTGTGACGTCATCAACAGGGCGGGACTTGTCAGTGTAGTTCAGTTCCTGGTTCTCTCTGGTTTCGCCTGATCAGCTGCTTCTCCCATTTAACGGACAAACGACATAATGTCACATCAAACAGGCATTCAAGGTAGATGCGTTTATTCGTTTTAACATTGGTGTCTTCGGGTTTTTTTGCTTTTTGAGTTGTGTGACTTAATTGCGAGCTGCATAGACCTGAAAGCGCTCATTGAAGGAAGCTAGCGACTAGTCAGCTAGCCTGATTCAGCTAGCTTGGAGCTACCGTGCTGTGTGTGATCAGCGGGGTCCTATTTGGGCACTTGCAGCAGTCTGAAATAAATCTTTGTGTTTATCCAGCTTGTGGATCATCGAAACTATAACAGCATATGTATATATATATTTATATCTAAGTATGTATATATTATTGTTAAAATAGCGCAGAAGCCTTTCAACCCGTAGCTTTTTTTTTTTTTTTAGTTTACACCTTTAATTCCTGCAACATTAGTGTGTCCTTCTGAATGCATGGGCGACGCCTTCCTCTTAAACAAACTCCCTGCCTGGCAGGTCGGCCGGTGTTACCATGACGTAGCGAATACCGCTGGTTTACCATGCAATATGCTATCATTAAGAAAATGTCATTCACGAGGGTGTGACGCCCTTTTATGACGACTGGAGCAACACGGCGTGGTGAGCCCCTCTGGTTAAAGGTAAAACAACTGTTAAGGTGAGATGAGAGTAGATTGTAATATGTAAGATCTGTATCAATCAATCTGATTGTGTGATTACCCTCAGTAACGATGGATAATACACGCGTTTGCCCCAAATATACCTCATTTACTGACCACTGCAGTGTCAAAATTATGGTCATGTTCCCAGAGGAATATTGACACATGCCACATGGGCATAGACCTGTAGTTCTGGTGTCTTCCTAAATTTAAATGCTACAGCCGTCTTCTATATTTCTAAGTCAGGTGATTGTCACAGCCGCGCTAGAATGATCCAGGACTTCCTATTAAACCAAGCCCTTTTTTTTTTCTTTTTTTTCTTTTTTTGCATGGTTGGCCTCATTGTCCTTTCAAACAATTACAGTATGATTACACGTAAGCTCCATCTTCCTCACAGATGGCAAGATGATGGAATTCAACTCATCCTCCATACTCTTCAAGTCTCTAGTTATCAAAAGAGGCAAACAAACTGAGGCATCATTAAATTGCCGCCCTGCGTCCGTGGATCAAAGTGGATGCGGTTGCTTTAAAACCCATAAAGAATAATTATGTTACACGTTTGCAATTCTAAAATTCTCCATTTTTCAAAAGCAGGGTCATTTGAAGGAATACTGCAGCTGTTGCAGCTTTGAGTGCTAATAGGAGAGCTGGTTTTTTTGTGCCTGCAGTTCAGGTCAAAGGTGTCTTTAGTCAGTCTTGAGACAGATTTATAGAACGTTACCCAACAAGCCTCTGGTTGACTTAATCAGGCCTGTCACAGTCATCACACTATGTACTTGTTGAACTCATCCTTTCATTTATTCATACATTCATACATTTATTAAACTTTTTTGCTTCCTTATTGCCTGCTTACATTTGTTTGAATGTCACCAGCTTTTTAGCCAACATGACACACACATAATGATAACAATACGACACACATGGCTGTGCCATTTTTTATTAGTATTATTATTAGTCGCATAAAACCTTTAAACTACAATCATGTCTTTTATCATAATTGTTTCAACTCACTGGGTTTTGTAACTGTTTGGAAATCATACTCAATTTTTTTTAAAATTTAAAACGGCATGCAAGGGAGACCGGAAGGTTTTCTGTATGTTAAAGCCAAGTGAGATGATAATTGTGTATTTTTTGTGGAACCCTGGCCCGTCTGGTTTATGTGACTGTCCTGCTGCTGTGTGAATGATCGTGTTAATGTTGTGTCCAGCTGCCTATGTGAATGGGTGAATGATGGCTGCTGTTGTAAAGCGCATTGAGTTGTCAGTCAAACCAGAAACAGGCTCTAAACCCATTCACCATTTACCCTTTCCTTGTCTTTACCCAGCGGGAAATGATGTGAAGGGCATCTTTGCCTCTGCCAGGAGCGGAGAAGAGTACCGAGTCTTAAAAATAGTCATTGAAGATGGTAAGTAATAACGAGTTCATACAAACCTCCATAACTCTACAAAGATGAAGGGCGGCTTTAAGATGCCATCATGACAAACATATGCAAGCATTTCTGAAATTTGTGTGGCAAATATCTACTTTCCAGAGGCGTTGATTCTGGGCTCCACCAAGAAAGCATCACAGACATGGGACAAGGAGTACGACTCTTTAGTGCTGCCCCTCCTGGAGCCTAACGACCCGTGCTACATCCTGTACCGGCTGGATTCCTCTAACAACCAGGGCCACGAGTGGCTCTTGCTGGCCTGGTCGCCGGACAGCTCGAATGTAAGAAAACCAAACCGCAGTTTAATTAAACGCTTTCCGACCTCTGTGTCATCTTCTGCTTTGTATGGCGGATGGGTGGGGTTGCCCACATGAAGGCAGCCATTCGTTTTATGCCCAATAAACAAACAGCGATGCATTCTTTACCCTTTCTTGACCCTTTCAGTATCGCATGAGTCACCTCATGAAATGTTCCTTCATTGCAATTGAAGCTGCAGTAAGTAGACATTAAAATGTTCCTATAGCAGTGGAAAGGGGAACTTTATGAGGATGGACCAGAATAGGGTTCCATGCAGGATACCGGTGCCGAACAGCTCGGATTTGTTCTGACTCTCCTGACTGACGGTAACATTCCTGAGCTGTAGCAAAGCTTGGAGCTTCAGGTTCAGGCTTGTCTGGGAGCTCCAGTCACCTCAACGCCGGCACGTGATGCTGCCTTCGCTAAATCATTGGAATGTGTTTTTGTTATTATTTATTTTTGTCCGACTTGTTGGAGAATTATTTTACTGATTAGATTTGTTAAGTCAGAGTTTTTGAGCTGCTATGGCACAAGTTTGTTTGAGAGGCATTTTCCCCATCACAAGTTCCATCATGAAGCAATGATTTTTGTAAATTGGGGGGTTTTTTTGGGTGGGAAGGAGATGTTTGTGAATGAATCCTCTTTACGATGAAGTGTGTAATATGGTAAAAATAATGGTACTCATCACTTAAAAAAAACACATTTTTTTCATGATTTCTCATCCAAGTTTTCCTTCTATTCTTAACAGGTGCGACAAAAAATGTTATATGCTGGCACCAGAGCCTCACTGAAGAAAGAGTTTGGAGGGGGGCACATCAAGGATGAGATTTTTGCCACCACAAAGGTTTGTCTAATGGCAGCAACAGTTGAAGTGACATGAAGCATGATAATAATAATAATTTAGAGCCGTCAAACTTTTTTTTTTTTTGCTCTCAGGAGGAACTGAATCTCAGTGGATACAAAAAACATCTGAGCGCTCAGTCTGCCCCCCTGCCCCTCACCAGCGCAGAAGAGGAACTGAGGCAGATTAAACTTAATGAGGTGAGACCGCCAAGTCCAGCAATGAAGCAGTTCTGTCATTTCTCACCTGTCGTTGCCATTTGAGATGAAATGATGCGCCTCATCGTGCCGGTGTTGTCGAGTTGTGGAGCGGGCATGCGTCGGGACTGTTCTGTGCCTGTTGTGAAAATGGATGTCTATATATACAGCTGGAGTCCACCTTTTCATTGCATCAGGAGCAGTTTTGTGTTACAGAGAGGGCCGGCAATGATCCTTCTCAACAGTTCAAGGTCAGCAGTGGTGCCAGAATGCACCCCCCCCCCCAGCAGTATCGACACACTGCAAAGACACTGATGCATTAGAAGACCAGGATGCTGGAAGGGATGAATCTATTGGGATTATACTGCTTACGCCCACAGCTCCATAGAAAATTGTGTTTACACTCATAAAACCATTTTGCCTGAACAACAGAGTGGTTAAAGAGGATCTCTTTATGGGTTTTCAGATTGATTAGCTCCACATGCTAATGTGAATGCAGCATCTTTTGTTGTGATTTTGAAGAACTGCTGTGATGTAATGCCCCTGATGAATGTTCTTAATATCTAGCTTCCCTGACATTTAAAGTTAGACCAGTTGACGTGACCAAAAGTCACCATCTTCTGAAAAACGCATTGCTTGTCCTATAAAGAGCCATTTGAAACCAGTAATCACACACTTGAATTATAGCATAGATGCAACAGTTACCAGATACCATTTTTAACAAAAGGTTGTTTTTTTTTAAAAAATCCTTTGTAATTGAATTTTTTTTTTATTGTCAAAGCCTACCTTTAAAGCCACTGAGGGGCAGAGTCAGACAATTATTCTCGTCTTTGACCACGTAGCATAGCGGTCAAAAACTTCTGCTCTCACTTGTTCTACATAAGATTAGCTTAAAAACGGTTTCTATGTGTACATTAATTGGATAGAAATGATATATATTTAACCAATATATTTAAATTTCTTGTGCCAAATAGCTGTCAATCACAGGCCTCCCTTGTGAGGATGTCGGCTTTATTAAATTAATGTAGACGGTCTGTGAAGCTTTAGGGCTGTGTCTGATGGACTCCACTGGACAAAGAAGAAGTAGAAGCAGCATTAAAAAGGAATTTTTCAGACCTCGGGGTGACTTTCCTATAAACTCCCAACAACTTTTTTTTTTTTTTTTGTTGGGAGACGCTGCCAATTCTAATAGCTTCTTTTCCTGTCTGCCACATAAACAAGAACTGACTTTGTCACCTTATATGGAAGCGCTCCGAGTGGACGAATCTACGGTCAATTAAAAACAGCAGAGTGAATAGGAAGTGCGTTCTGTGCTCGACCAGCTGTTGAAGTAAGATAGTATACCATTAATCTGCACTGCCTGGGTGAAAAAGAGGCTTTGAAAAATGTAGCCTTTCTGTGCCTCGGAGACTGCCTGCTTTTTACGAAGCAGATGGATGAAAGACCCACAATCCTTTTTGGTATGCGAGGTAACTACATTTGAGACTCAATCACGTTTGCACGGCATTTTATTCTGCGGGAACAGGGCACTAAAAATAGATGCAATCCATCAGCATAATCCACCAGCATTTCCAGTCTTGTGTGATTTCATGGATGCGCCTTGTCACTCTCAATATAAGCACCTCATTTATGATAATGCTTTGGAATTCCAGCCACTTGTTGTAGGTAAAAAACCTTTTTAACGTTTTACTCTATTTTCATTTCTGCAACATGACAATAGAATGGCCAGTATAAACCACTAACAGCTCCAGACACAACTGCTCTGCTCATCACTCATGTCAGCATAACATAAACGAGTGAACTTACCTGAATGATGCACATTCTTTTCATAGATTCAATCATTTGTGTGTCTCTGAAAAATAAACCCATCATTAAATATGTTCACAAATAAGCACAGGTACCAGTCCTTCTAATGAATTGGAGTAATACTGTAATTGTTGTTTAATGCAGAATATCGTGACAGCTCTGTGGTGTGTTTGCTCGTGGTGTGTTCAGGTGCAGACGGACATTGGTGTGGACACTAAGACGCCGACTCTACAGGGAGTGGCCTTTCCTCTTGACAAAGATGCCCGTCAGGCGCTTGTACTATTTAATGAAAAGAAGATTAATTACATACAACTGGTGAGTCAAACATTCATGGATTCTGCTGGATCAGTCAAAATGAATTCTGTTATAAAATGATTGTTTGAAGAGATGCAGACATTAATGTTCAAGTGTTGTTTGGAAGCTAATATAATGAATTGCTTATTTTTGCCCATAAAGCCTTTGTTCTTCATGGTGAAAGTGTCAACGGGTCACATGATCAGAGCGGGGCAAAGTACAGAGGAGTAATTGTGGTGGTGCTGCTGACGCCATCTCTGTTCCCTTTGTTCGTCATCCTAAAAGCTTTTCAAGTAATGAGAAGGATTTTGTTCTGTTAGTCTGCTGTTAACTGAGGGTGAGGAGAGGGTTTATTCTTCACTGACCCCGTCTAGGTTTTACAACTGTCGCCAAATTAACACTGGGTTCATTTTTGGGGAGCAACCTCTCACTTCCTCTGTCAACAGGAAATAAATGCAGATCAGGAGCTGATCCAGGTGTCCAGCACGGCTCCAACAGAGGTGATGGACCTTCCGAGGAGAATCCCTGACGACAAAGCACGCTATCACTTGTTCCTCTACAAACATTCCCATGAAGGCGACTCCTTGGAGTCCCCAGGTGAACGAGCTCTCAACAATGTAGATGGTCCATAATCATTCCTGGTAAGATGCTGATGGATCTTCTTTCATCATCTTTTCGCAGTCTTCATCTACTCTATGCCTGGGTACGCCTGTAGCATCAAAGAGAGGATGTTGTATTCCAGCTGCAAACAGCCCCTTGTTCAGACGGTGGAGAGCATACTCCAGACGGATATCGAGAAAAAGGTGAGAAATGTCACCAGGTACATTCTCATTAGCCTGCCGACATTTTTAGATTTCAGACATTCCTACAGAATTAAATAATTCATGATTAAATGAGCATCAAATTCAGAACAGCACTGATTGGTCATAATTTATTATCATGACTGTTGCTTAATCCTTATTAAATGTTTTTTTGTTTTTTTTTAATCTGCTCTCCAGTTGGAGATTGAAAAGGGAGAGGAGCTGACTAGCGATTTCTTGTATGAAGCAGTGCATCCCACACAACACACACACAAGCAGGCCTTCGCCAAGCCCAAGGGGCCAATGGGGAAGAAGGGTCGCCGTCGCATCACCCGGCCACCAGGAGAGAGGGAGGACGACGATTAAAACAGACCTCAGCACCACTTGCCATCAACTCCACCCCGAGCACGTTCCACAGTGGAACATCATTTTGACGAGGGGGGGCACGGGATGGGGGGCGGGGGTTCTATTTAACATGCCTGTTTAAAAGAATAAGATCACACCTTCAGATTCTTCTAGTTCACCAGAGACCCAACTATGCACGCCAAGGACAACTGAGCAACGACATTCTTCAGAGGTTCCATTTGTAGCTTGCCAAATGGAAGCACATTCATGTGTTAGTAAAGTCACAAAAACATCGTACAAAGATTGAAAGTGGCCAAAAAAAATGTCAGTTTATACGTTTTTTGCTGGGTCTGAGAGTTTAGAAATGTTAGTGCTTCTAATGTGAACTTTGGCCAAAATGATTAAAAAAAACAAAAATTCCCATTTTCAGTTCACATGTGCAAATTCCTAACTTGCATTCCTTGAGTCTGTCATTCAATGTTATTTGTGTAATGTGTTGGAACGTTGGTCTCCTACCGTTGGTGCTCCAAAGCAGATAATAGAATTATCCCATTGTCCATTGATTAATTTTAACAGTGCATTTTATATTCAAAAATTGACTTTTTTGATATAACTGGTTTACATGAGAAAAAAAAAAAATCATCTGCTGAAAAACTTATTTTTCTATGCAAGTGCTGTAAATGTACATACTGTAGCTGTGTGATACTGATTAAGAAGCAGTTGGTGTGTTGATGTGATCGTCAGCGAGGATGGGAAGATAAAGACCGGGCTTCCAGAAATAATTTGTCAGAACCTCTCATATGTCTTACAAGGAAGCTGCTAAAAACTTCTCCGGTTCCAATACCTGACAGAATCCACATAGCCAAATAGAAAAGGGAATGTTATTAATACCTTGATCAATATGTTGCCACATCGACTTATCTACTGAATATTAATAATATTAGATAAGCTACTAAAGCTCACCTCACATTAAATGGGGACATCCCTTCATATACGTAAATGTCATAATAGAAAAAATCATGTTTGGTCTTACTTGTTGTCTGACAAATTTCTTTTAAAGAAAAATAAAATTCTTAAATGATTTCTTTAGTATTTCAGTTATTGAAGTCCTTCAACTTCTTCTTGATAAATACATGTCTGGAACAAGACAGCTAAGTTTATTTCAGCCTAACATTTAACACCGTGGAGCATTTGTACATCTAAACAACTACAAAGCTTACATAATTCACATTCAGTTACGGTAGAGGAGGAAAAAAAAATCTTTTTGCCACAGTCTTTGTAAAACTTGACGTATCTGTCAGAATGTGAGCTGGCGCAATGCGAAGCTACGCTTCACTGCTGTTCCTCCATATCCAGTGAAATGTTCTTGACAACTCCTTTAAGCTCCAACAAGACCTGTGGAAATAGATTTTAATAATCAATTATGAGACAGAATAGTTCATGAAAGTCTGCATTAACATTGGTATTAAAAGACTGCTACGATCCGCTCAGCAGTTTTTTAATAAAAAATAACAATTTTGCGGTATAGTTACACAGCCCAAGGCTGACCGATGAGGCTAGTTATAACAGGCCACACAGGACGTTGGCAGATGCCAAACAGTATACCTGTTTGATGACTGGTCGTCTGTTCTTCCTGTCGTGGAGGCAGTTACATGCCAGAGAGTAGACTGTCTCCCCTTGACTTGGCTCCACAGCTCCCATTTTTTTGTCCAGAAAGGCCTCAAGAGTCAGCTCCTCCTCTTCATCATTCAGATCATCAATCATCTCCATCTGGAGTGAGACAAAAAAAATCAAAAAAATCACAGGTGACTGAATGTGGCTTCAGAAGCTGTGAGTTGAGGAAATCACCTCATTAGCATCATGTTCATCCTGGAGGGAACCTGGCTTCAAAGATTCATTTAAAGGTTGCTATTTGATTATGATGATTGATACCACATTAATTAGGAGCAAAGTCTTATGCAAGCAGCAACTGGGGTTTGATTCATTTTTCGGTGAAAGCCTCTTTTTGTGCTGCTTACCAAAAGCTGTGGCTCACGGTTCTCATCGACTGGGGGCCATCCAGACAATATTTCTAACAACACCTGTGGATGAAAACGGACAAGGGGTTAATGATGGCTCTGGACGAGAGCGAAATCCTTTACTGGGTAAATGCCAGGAAAGTTAACAGAAACTGTAGTGTTTCCACTCCTGTCCTAATGACATATACTAGCTATATGTACGGCACCATGCGGAATGTCAAGTACATCTTTCTGTCATCAACAAGCAATAGCTGACAAGTTTGACATTTGTAGCTGCTAATACAGAACAGCTACGGTCATGGAATCGATCTGATGTTTTAACCGGACATAATGACAGATGATACATAAAATAGAGCTCTGCTTTCACAAATGGGAAGAAACTCATACTCTACTGTTTATGTCTGGCGCTTGTGTCAATGTCAGTAGTTTGGGGAAAGCATTTGGCTCCAGTAAACTTGTGAGTATATTTTACCCTGCCGTTGCAGTTTCTTGTTTCTCCGACGTAGAATCTACTTCATGTACCTTGGCGTGTGTTAAAACCTACCACTCCAAAGCTGAACACATCAGATTTAGGTGTGATCTCTCCTCTTAGCGCTTCCGGTGCCATGTAGGCAAGGGTCCCCACGACCCGCTCCGTCTTCATGGTTGTCGATGTCCGCGTGGCCGATGCTCTCGTCAGCCCAAAGTCTGAGATCTTTGCCACAAACTTCTTGTCTAACAATATATTGGCACTAAATAGACAAAATGGATTATGAAAACAAACAGACTTTATCCACTGTGTATCAAACTCGTAGTTCTATTTTCTATTCTGAGGTTTGATTGATGATGTATATTTAGCTCAGCACAAACGCGGCAAACAGCTAGCCAAGCCGAAGGAGAGAAAAAATCCACCGGCCAATTTCTTTAAAACTCATTTCATTTAATTTTTGCACATCAAAACTTTAAAACATACCCAAAATATCCGCTTTTACCATTAGGAATAGCTCAGCAATTGTTACGTGAGAAGATCAGAAGAACAGTTTCAGTTGTTAAAAGAAAAGACCTAGCCTTACTATTTATTATTTAATTAACTCATTTACTTCTTATTATTTAAGCCACACAAAATCGGTACTGTACAGATGCAAATATTATGTTTCCAAAATGGTTTTTTTTGTATGCTAAGCTAACAGGTTGCTGGCTATGGCGTCATTAATGACCATTTTCTTTGGATGTACCATAAACAATTCATGTCTCACGTGGGAATTATTCATTTAAAATGTTTAAGTAACAACATACCTTTTAACATCTCTGTGGACATGATGGTTGCTGTGCAAATACTCCAAGCCTCTTGCTGTACCTTCAGCTATCAAACATCTCTGTGGCCAGGAGAGTGGAGGACTTCCCCCCTAGAAGACGAATAAAACAAAAAAAAAGTTTATTATGTCTGTAAATAACTTCTGGTAAACCGACTGTGTCGTGCGGATGGCGCTCACCAAACAAGCTAGACGATCTAGGAGAGAACCGTTGGACATCAAGGCGTACACCAAACATGGGTGCTGTCCATCACAAGAAAACCCAACCATGTCAACCAAGTTCTCATGTTTCAACCTGTGGAAGAAACAACCTCATCAAACCACAAATTATTCACTATTCTAAGCCTTTTTTGAGTCTAAAGGAATTTTTTGACATTATATATTTGTTTTCTTCCTGAGATGACTGATAACTGTGAATTAACGAAGTTACAGTCAGAACATGGTTACATTATCTTATCTTAACATACCATAAACATAGGCCAAAGCTAGCTGGGTGCACTAAATACATCAACCACCACAGGCCTCTGGTCATATCAGACCAGCTTCTTTAAAAACTGACAATCCGCCCATTTCTCAGAATCCAGCTAATCCTTTAATAGAAGTAGAATCTATTTTGACAATTTGTTGGCAATCTGAAAAATATTCTGAGGCTGTAAGTGATGCAAATGCAAACTGGGTTAACAGGGGATGAAATGAAACCTACGCTTTCAGAGTTTGGATCTCTCGGTCGAACTGAATTTTCAGCTCATCCAGTGTGACGTCATCCATCTAAATGAAATGAAATGCTTGTGTTGTGATTTAAAAGATTTACAAAAATACGTGTGAAACCAGCTGAAGATACTTTCACTCACTGGTTTGAGCTTTTTCACTGCAACAGGTTTGTTATTTAGAAGACCTTTGTATACTGTGCCGAAGCCTCCCTCTCCGAGCCGGCATCCGCCGTCTGATACGTGACGGTCATCAAAGTTGCTCGTGATCCTCAGCAGATCATTGTAAAAGAAGCTGGAGAAATCTAACCAGGGTCATACAGAAAGTTACTGGATTCATTCATGTGGTTTGAGTGGAAACAGACAGGTGGAATTATTGGTTAGGTGCCAGTCTCACAAAGACCGTCAAAAATGTCTTCCATCACCAGTACACAGTACAGCACCAACGCTACAGTGTACAGTTCTCATAATTCTTTACTACTTCCAGTTTTACATTTTGATTGCATGATTTAGTGGTATTGCACATAAAAGATGCACATAGGATTATGAATACAGAAGTTGAGGGTTTTTCCACTGACCACTGTACTTCACAACCTTCTCTCATGTGAAGCTCTTTTTATGCAGATGACACTAACTTGACATAAAATGTCGTAGAATGTGGATAAACCAGACTTGAAGTGAAAGGACCAACACCTGTGTGGTCTGGTTGAGTGTTCTCCACTAGGAGCTGTGTCTGCTGAGCATCACTGCCATGCGGTGTCTTTATCTCTGGATCTTCCAGGAGTCTGGTTGGATTTGCGCTGTATGTTTCCACTGCTGGAAAGGACCACTGTGGCTCTGATGGGAGGTTCTCCTCTGTGTTGATGAAAGAAAAGGTGGAAAGTTGCTCATAGTTAGATCCGGGACAAAGATTGTCTTTTGACCGGCACAATAAGACACTGGCTTGTATATGCTCTTTAATAGTAATATATTAATTCTACACAAAGAAAGTCATACCAGGTAGCAGAAGACTAGCAGCAGCAAATAACTTGTGACTCTTCAATATGTCCACAAGTTCACCAACTGTACTGTTAGTGGTGCCCCAGTCAGCCAGGAGCTCCACAGTGGGGCTTTTACCCTGTGCAATAAGATCATCAAACCTCCTGAGAATTAAACAAACAGACAATGTTTTAAGATAGAGTTCAATGACATCCAGGTCAGGCTAGTCACAAAACCCTAGTGGCACACAGACCCCCATTACAATATTTTTGTTTCTTCAATACCTGTTTTGTAAATGAAATGTGTTACTATTACTGTCACTGCCATACATCATTACTGGTGCTGATGTAACTGGAACAACCACTGGTAAAGGTTTAACTCTTCAGTCATTTATCTTAATTTAAAAAAAAATTAAATAAACACAGTTTTAACATTCTAAACATATTTTATGGTGTAAAAATCACACGATGCATCTGTACATGACAAAACCAGACTGAAATCATTGAAATAGTGTGCATTTATTTTCTATTGCAGTCATCAACAATAACATTGGAAATAACATTGGCTGAAAAAAATAAATAAATCAAACTTGGAAAAAGTTTTAGCCATGAGTATTGGTGAATGGTTACGTCACGGTTCTGGGATTAGCCAATCAGATGCATTCTACTGCAGGTTATGAACCTGAACCAAAATCAACACCCTGAAGGCAGCGTTTTGGATAAAACTCTGTCAAATAAATAATTTAAAAAAAAAATTTTTTTTAAATAAATAATATTAATTAAATATATAACCAATCTTAGGAAGTTCTTTAGCTCGTCAGACACCGACGGTCACCCACCTCACATGATGCTGAGAGTACCTGAAGTCCCCGTTCGGCTTCCGTATGGAAATAATGACGTCTTTCCACTTCCCATGAGGGTCCAAAAAATCGGACAACTTTCGAAGTAAACTATAACTGAGTTTACGAATGTAAGTATCGGACGTTATCGAAACACTCATTTTACGGTACAACCTAAATCGATTGTGTGACACATGAGAAATTGTATTCACGTTATTGTATCTATTATCTTTACCTTGTGTTCCCAGATTAAAACAGAACAATTCTCTGCTGACAGTTCAGTGAACGGAATCTCCGATATTGAGTAACTTCCCTAAACGTAACACTCGAAGCCGAGCCCACTCTCCCCTCAATGCGGAAATACAGACAGAAAGGTAAAAGGTAAAACTTTCTTTTAAAGGAGCGGTTTGTGGTCTGAGCACCACTTATGTCGATCAGAGCAAATATGTAGGTGAAATGAAGACATGAAGGAGCAAAGAGAGACACACGAAGGAAACTGAGCTTCTTTCGTTAGTCCACCTACTTGCCTTGTAATATAATAGCGCCCTCTCGTGGCATGAAAGAGAATTCACAGAGAGCCGGACGTACTATGTATGGGTGTTGACAGGAGCGCCTGTTATTGTTTATTATCAAGGAAATATTAATATATTACATCAAAACAAGTCATAGAAGGACCATCACATTATATCTCGCACATATGAATTTCTTTGTGTTATTTTTACACACACACACACACACACACACACACACACACACACACACACACACACACACACACACACACATACACTTTTGCAAGAATTTATGGTTTCCAAATTCACTTATATTCACTTACAGTGATATATTAGCAGCCAAATGGCTCAAAATACTGTATTATCACTATTTAGAACTATTCCCCACAAGGAGATATTTATAAAAATTACAGGACAGTAATTTAAATAAAAATAATGAGGAATAAATCAATGTATTGAACTGTGACGTGCAATGTATGAATTTGGGTGACAATGTGCTGCAATGAGAGAGATGTTATTGATGATTTAGGGGACGGAAACTATACAAGCCAATGGTTTATACCCGTCAACCTTTTTTTTTCTTTTTGGATGTTGTTGCTGATGTTCCAACGATGATGAAAGTGAAATACGTTGTGATAACTTGTCTGGAATTAAGAAAAATAAACTGAATAAATAAATAAATTAAAAAATATCTTGTACAAATGGGTACTATAGATACATTTTACATACCTGGTCATACCTTAGTTTATTTTTGTTAAACATGTCAAACATAAAAAGTGGATATTTCTTGTATGGTAACTGGATACATTGTAGCAAGTCAGCATTATTATTGTTCCTTGAAAAAACTTAATCCTTTACTCAGAAAGGAAGACAATTACATGAAAGCATGATCTCTTTGGCAGAGGTAATTTATTTAATTTAACTTAAAAGCAAAGTAAAAAGTACTTCAATGCACTTCAATAAAATCTCCGTGAGCGATTCTGACTTTTCTGTAGTTCATGCCAATAAGTGAAGTTGCTCCATCATCATTCTCTCGCTTCCTCTCCTCTCTTTCTTTCTGGCAGTATTTGATTTGTTTTACCCATATGGAGGTGGAATAATAAAAATAATTGCTGGTTGAATGGAAGCAGGACAACGCTGCGTGTTGTTCACCGAACAGATCAGCGGATTCAGATAACTTCACTGGCCGTGCTGGCGTAGCACCAAACACGAGAGAAATTTATTACATTCAAACTCATTCTCTTCCTTTTAAAGCTTCAAGATGCATGAAACAAACATTTTTATCAAACCCATCTGCATCAAACACCATTTAAATATTTGAAAAAAAAAACAAGAGACAAACATTTGCCCTGAATTGCATGCTGACCCTTTTGTTGTATGTGTTCTCGCAATTTACGGCACATTCATTGCTAGTTTTCGCTCTGTGTTTCTTTTTTTGACATGAGTGGACCGGCCATGTTGTCTAGTGTATTATTGCGGTGGGCGTTGTTTGTGAAGAATCCATCCATCCATCTTTTATAACCATCTGCCCTAGTTCGGCTGGCGCCTATCCTGGCTGTTATTGGGCGAGAGGTTGGGTAAACACTGGACAACACACTAAAACAAACAGGAGTGGGTAATTTCCATATTGCATATTTTTGGACTGTGGAAGGAAGCAGAAGAACCTGGATGGAACCTTTGCAGACACATGGAGAACATGCTAACTCCATACAGAATTTTTTTTTCCAGATAAGGAGAAGAACCAAGAATCCTCCTGCTGTGAGGCAACGGTGCTAATCGCTATGCTACGACTCTGCTCACCACTGTACCGTCATGCTGCCCATGTGAAAATGATAAACTCCAGCTGAGGCCTCATTAGTTGGAGGTATTGGATCATAAACTAAAATGAAATGTCGACCTGAAGATGACCCCGAAGGAAATGATCAGAGGAACTCCAAAAGTTCCTACAAGCCGCTCCACGGGCCGCTAAATGGTTCTAAGAGTTCATTGTTCTTTGTATTTTTACATAATGTGTGTGTTTGTTAGATCCAAGACACATAATACAAGAATTTTAATCCTAACCAGGGTTTGTATCTGGTTGACCTTGAATGCACTATGACGGTCTGCATCCTGGGGCCAGAGCGCTCACAGCTGGTGTTTGTTGTTGTTGTTATTGTTGTTGTTTTACCCCGAGTATTCAGATGTGGTATCTGCTCTCGGTCAGGAAGGCCAATGTCAGTTTGGATGGTGGTGAAATATACCTTACTTTATATGTTTTTCCCTCACATTCAGGGGTTTTTAAGGTAATCACGCACGCATGTGCAAACTCATACACACACACACACACACACACACACACACACACACACACACACACACCGCTCAAATGACCCAAATTCATCCGGAAACCATGTGAAGCCAAATGAAGAAGGAAACTGAGTTGGAATCCGTGGTGGTTGTATTTAATTGCATGCAGTACATCCTCTGGAGATGATGACCCACAGTGCTTCATCATCATCATCATCATCATCATCACTGTGTTTGCAGCAGACATCTTCTCGACACGTGAAAACAATCCTTCACTGCCTCAGTTGATTTTGATGATGACAAGCAGATTTTATGAGATTTTTCTCAGCTGAGCATCATTTCACTTCATCCTCATGCAAACTATATACAAATAATGATCTAAGACAGCATGACACTGAGTCATAAACGTCTTTCCCTTAATGGACTTTTTATATCCTCTGACATGACATGTGGTCAGGATTACTTGCACGCGTGTAAACAGGCTATAATTACCCTTTTTTTGTATGGGATTCATAATGAGAGCCATTCCTGCCATCCTTTTGGCCAAGAATGTGTGTCTTTAGTCCTTCCTGTTGTCTGATACAGGCCTCCACAAATGCACAAGTATAAATTTATGAGCTTAAATGAAGCTCCTAAGCGTTTCTTTGGCAGGAAATATTTTACATTTGTTTACTTGAGCTGTGTGATTGCTGTGATTGAATTTACTTGAACCGCAGTGACATTGAGAAGCAACTGCTCTTCTTTTCTCGGTGCCTGTCTGTGTGTTCAATTCAGGACCTCCATGTTTTTGACGGGGACCTGCAAGCACAAGCCTCTAAACTTTCAGATTAATGCTGTGCGTGTGTGTGTGTGTGTGTGTGTCACTGCATCTGCTGGTGTGTTGTAGCCCTCACACCTGTGCAGAGGAGAGGCTTTGAAGTGCCTAATCGTCTCCTGCAGGCCTCCTCTAACCTTAGTGGCAGGGTCGCAGCGCCGCTCACAGTTTACACATAGAAACCGGTAGCTAGGCCAAATCCGGGGCTCTCCCGTGGTGAGCCGAGAGTTTGAGCGAGGCGACGTGGAAGGAGGGATGTAGGGAGAAAAAGAGAGAGGGAGAGGAAAGAGAGAGTAAAAAAGGTAGGAGAGGAAAAGAGGGATGGTGTGAGAGCAAAGAAAGAAAAATGAAGGACAAAAGGTGCCGTGATGACTATCAGGGAAGGAGGGGAAAGAAAGAAGGTGAGGGATGAGGTAAATGAGGGAATGGGGGTGGGGGGTACAAGGGAGAACAGAAAGGGGTGTCCCCTGCTGTTTTGGGAAAAGGGCAGAGGCGAGAGAAGTGCCAGAATGGCTTAAATCACCAGGGAGAAACTCCACAGGTGGAGGAAGTGATCAGAGGAAGTCATATGATGTCCAAAAAACCTCAACGGTAAACAAGGACAGCTGAGGTGAGAGCTGGTACTGAGACAATGGGGGAGACAGAGGGAGGCTGCATGGGCCTCTCAAGTATTATTACATCTGTGCCACAGAGATTAATCTGGTTCTATAACCCAAACCCTGAGAGAACATGAATATTACTTACAAATGTTCTGTTGGCTACAGAACTGATTTTGTACTCTGACTAAACAAATCTCCACCTTCCTAATGAAGAACAAGACAAAAAAAATGGAAATAATGCGTGGAAAATTGTCATAAATTCACCATATCCCTAGTATTAAGGCATTTAAAAGTTAGTGGGGTAAGTTATAGAATAAAAACTTGTTCAGTTCTTTCCAGGATAAGATGTTTCAAGTCCTGTTATGAGTCACTGACTTTTTTAGAATTTTTAAAATATTTTTTCTGAAATTGCCTTTGTGTCAATTTTCTGACAGTCATTTTAAAAAATTTTTTAAAAAAAGACTTACAGGTACCATGAATTTATGCGTTACCTTTTTTTGAACCAAAGATCACATACAAAAAAAGAGAAAAGAGATCCAACGAGGAGACTGCTGATGTCCTCGAATAAACTGAGTTTAGGGTTGCTATCGTGTCTCCAGACCGTAATGATTAGCTGTACACCCAAAATAAGACCGTAATGCAAACATCCTGTGATGTATAGCATGTGATGTATAGCATGTCTGCATTTGCTGTAATTGCTGGCCTTGGACAGGTAGATCAAACGCACTCAGTGGAAACTGACAGATTTATGTTCGCTAGTCAACAACGCAGAGGCCATGTGTACAGTCGCTGTGATTAATTAGCAGTCTCGTCGTGTCGTGTAACAGTTCACCCGGCTCATCAGAGGTCTCCAGTGCTGGAATTCAAATGAGCTAAATGAATGAGAGGACCCCCTTGGGGAGCGAGAGAAGACCAACAGGGGGTTTGAACACAGCATCAGGGTCCAATAGAAGCACTTCAGTATATCTGCCTGTCTATACAAGGCTTTTTCTGTAGACTTCCACTGATGGACATTGAGAATTAACTGCAGGGAGGCTCCTCTCAAAATGGAAAAGTGTTCGGCCAGTTGAACGCACATTGTGTTTGTGTATGTATTTCTTTATAGAATAAAACCCCTAGAAGCAAACCGCTTTTTATTTTGGCATGTATTGTATTGTTATGACATCATAATGTTTTTGGATGCATTTACAATAAGACCCCTGCCTCTTAGTCACATGATCTGGGATGTTAACATTTGACAAGAGAGTACATGTGGAGACTATTTATCCATATAACATATGGAGGGCAGTAGTGGCATGCACCCATGTAGAGACATCCGATGTGGTCAACAAGAACACACAATTGGATATGGATCAAACATAAAATCACACAAAATTCCTAGAAAACAAACAAAATCTTGTGTGGACCTGATGTGAGCCAATAAGACTGCAGTCAACCAGAAGTCACTGGGGTATTTATATCTGCTTACTTAAGTACACCTCATTTCGTCTCTGTGGAAAATATTGTAGCAGCTGTTTCTTGTCCGGGTTTTCTCCTGGGCACAAAAGACACACATGCTCGCATGCACGCACACACACACACACACACATCCACACACACACACACACACACACACACACACACACACACACACACACACACACACACACACACACACACACACACACACACAATAAAGACACATCCACAACTCATCAGGCTTCGACTTCTGGCAGCATTTTGAGCAGCAGCTGGCCACAGCGTTGCACTCTAGAGGTATCTGATGCTGCCTGATTACAGGAGGCTATCCTCTCGTGCTGCCTAAAAAAAAAAGTTTATGGCCGTTATCCAAATGTGTCCAGTTGAGTGTACCATCACGACAAAAAAAGAAACGCCCATCCTGGCGTTCCCACTGCTCAACCATTACTTGTGAGCTGGGTGTTGTCTAGGATACTTTGATTCGCGCAATGCCAAGCCAAAAGAAAAAGACCCATGGAATTCAAGTATAGATAGCCTATGTTTATTACATTTTAATATTTGTTTGTCTTCAATCAATTTTTCAAAGAGAGTCGATCAAAAGCTACAGACGAAGCCCCTTGGAAGCCTCTCCCATCCACTGGTGGTTTAGTTGACTGCATGTTTGTCAGGACCATGCTGCTGGTTGGTGATGGAACCAGACCCAGTTAAAATGGTTGATTGTTATATTTGTGGCAGACGGAGGAAGGAGTTCATCATAGGATATGCTATTTTTCAGAACATTTCAACACACTCCTACATTTACACACTTGGTCCAGCAGTCAGTAGTTCAGCAATAGAACCCTGCAAAGATGGCAACGTTTGAGCTCCTTCATGATGGGGAAGAGGTGGAAGTCTAAGGGTGCCAAATTAGGTAAACAGTCTTGGTGTTGGAAAAGTTCAAATCTGCATTCCTGAATGGCAGCCAGATTCTGATCTTCTTGATTTTATCCTGTTGCTTTCTCTACAGATCAGAGTAGCAGACCCCGAGTAAGAGTGTTTAATTTACCAGAACGGTTATTTTGACAAGTTTTCCAGCGTGTCTACCTCGGGTTTAAATGCTTTGTTATTTTGAAGTAGTGTTTTACCTTAATTTGTCTTTTTTTATGCATTTGGCCTTATACTGGGCCCATTGAAATGAGTAACATTAGCTTCACCTGACTTTTTCTCTTATGATCCTCAGGTTTTTCATCAATATTTTATTTGTTTGTGTTGTTTTTCACTTGGGTTTTGTCTGATTGTCAACAGGATTCTCATTTGCATTAACTAAATTGGAGGTTGTAATGAATGATAAATGTGCAAGGGTTTCTTTCAACCAACTTCAAGGGTTTCTTTCAACCAACTTATACTGTATGTTATAATCAATAAATGCAAATTCAACATTCTCATTTGCTTGAACCCAAAGTATTTTGAAATGATTTTTCTATGCTTCATATTTAGTCTTTCTGTCTCAAGCTTATATGTATTTCAGAATAAGAGCTGCCACTTTGAATCACATGTCCACAATGCTTCACTTTGCTTTTGTCAAAGGTCTAAACTTCATGGTGATTGTCGTTGAGCCTGTATCCTCCGTCGTTTGGATTCAGATTTCCATGGGGAATACTTTTGTTTGGACTCATCGAGATATAACTGCAGGGCGTAATTCATGGGAAGGGGTCAACAGGGACCCTGAATGCTGAAAAGGCCTTCTGATCTCCCTAAAGCAAATCATTGACGGTAGGTAACCCCTGCCACTGATGCTTTGCTTGAATGAGGGAGGAAGGTGAATGGAGCCAGCGTGGCCCTTTGACATCCCAGCAGGGACCCTGTAATCCAACGCTTGTCAGTGCTAATCCACGGCTTCACAGGCACAAAGAGACCATCAACACGTGTGTTTCAAGTGTTAACATTCCCTTGAAATTACTAGCAAAGTGGGAACTGCAAAGCAGATGAGTGGAAGAAATAGTCTACTCAGCTAAGTTATCATTTGATTCTAATTTCCACTTTCACGCCAGGAAAATGTGATTGGCTCCACAGGACTGGCAAAGAGTCAAGTATCTGACATCTGTGTTGGACTCGCCTCTTTTCATTCCTACTCGGATCAAGAAAGTTTACAAGACAAATGCCAAAACTTTCTTTGAGACATTTAATGATGAGAAGAAGGTTTTGACCCCAGGTGGGCATGGAAACTAATCTGCTGGAGATTTCACATACAAAAGAATGTTTTGGGGTTTTTTTTGGGGGGGGGGGGGGTAGTTTACAATTTCCTTGTTTCTTTAAGTTTTTTTGTCATCTCACTTTTCTCAGTTTTTCCCCTGTATTGTCATACTGACATACTTCTGAAAATACCGGTCTTTCGTTGGATAAATAACCTAAGGTGGTTTGCAGCGGTTGTTCCACTCTCTCTCACCATGAGCTCCTCTGAAAGTTCAAAGCAGGTTTAGATGTCAGCTTTGAGAATGTTCTCTGCTCACAATTAGAAAAGACCGCCACAGGTGGTTTATTCTCCAAAATATAAAACAATACTCCACCTTATTTGCTCCTAACGTTTTTCTTGTCCTGTTAGGACACGTCGATGGATGAGGTTAAGGGCTAAACCACGGAAAGAGTAAAGAAGATAAACAAAGGGCTTGATACACTGACATGCACTGTAACTTCTTTTGCTGATATTTTCCCTTTGGCTCTTTGATGGATAAAATAACACAAATAGTGTGGAATACCTCAATGATTCCCATGGAAAAGATCCAGAACTCCCAGTTTAATGTGGAGTTCTTCCCCATATCCTCCCTCTCAGTTACCTTCTCTGTTATAACTTGTTTAATCCGCTCTAATAAATTAAAGCTATACAAAGGAAAGTAGTTGTAGCCAACTTGCAGCTCTGCAGCCTGGATAGTGTTCACTTTGTGATTAATAAATCTCATAATCAGCCTTCAGAGGTACACATAGTGCATTTCCATTAATTATCAAGGTGATGGTGCCTATTTAGGTGATTCGTCCCTCCAGATCTGCTGACGCAAAACCACTCTGGCATTGATTATGCCTGGGGTTAACAGCAGGTAAACCTTTTTAAAGCACTGTTAAAATGCAGAGTCATCCTAATGGATTTATCTTTTATCCAATGTGGAAAAACTGTCGTGTCATTATTTAGTGAACAATAAATAAGAACAGTTCGGAATTGGAGAGAGTGGATGGTATGGTGGATTCAGCACATCCACTACACTACATCCACTCTTATGTATTAAAGAGGACAACAATGGTGGACAGGATTATTATGTGTGTGAAAAGTATGGTGACAAATGCCTCTTTTGTTAATGCTTCCCTTCTTAAGGAATACATGGCAAGCGTATTACTTTACATTTTCTAATTTTTGCATCCAAGCTGCAGCAGCTGTTGAACTGTTTGATAACGCTGTGTTAGAAATATTTATATTTGGGGGGTAGACAAAGAAGTTATACATGATGGTTCGAAGTTGATCTAGGAAGTACTGTGACATGTGTGGATCTTCAGAAAGACATGGAAAGGCATTTACCTGGGTAATCACGCACATTTACATACATCCCATCTTTGTTTAATATCTATCTACATCCTTGTTATGGGGCAAGGAAATGAAAACGTGTGCTTGCAGTCTGGTTTGAGAGAACCTCATTTCACCGTTGTGGAGCAGAGACATCAAGTGTTATCTAGGCCCTCCCTGTAGTGAGAGTCCAGTCAGACAAATGGTATTGGCTCAGCATAATGAATGGATGGGAGTGTATGTTTTGGATGGTAGCCACTTGCAGCAAGTACCAGTGAAATTAATTGGATTCATTGATACCCACTATATGGGTATGAATGCATTCAATATCCAAATACTCCTCAGAGAATTATGTGGTACTGAGGGATGCAAAAAACTCACCTTTTGTCCCCAAAGGAAGCTAGATTAATCAGAGATATGGGACTTGGGAGCTCACTCTGACATAGTCATGGATGTGGTCTTTAATTGTGGACTTTGAGTCCTAAATGAGGATGATAAATAAAAAAATATAGCAATTCCAAAATTGTGAAAAGGTTTGAAATGACCCTCTGGATTCCCAAAACATAATAAGAAAAACATGACCATCAAGAACACTAACAGGATCGTACATTTAATATCCCTTAATACCAACAAAGGTGCTAATCCTGTCATGTGCTGCGCATGTACACGTTAAACCCTCTTGTACTTCCCTCAAGAAGAGGTATTTTGATAGCCTTCAAGTCACTCATGCCTCATCTCTGCACCTTTGGAAAAACCTGTCACAGACGGGTTGGTTTGTGGGTTTTCATAAAGGGGGCCCCATTTCCGAGTACTTAGCTGTCATGTAAACCCAAGGGTGTGATCCTAAACTGTAACACACAGCGTCATCTCCCTGCGTGTTGTAAGAGAGAAGCTAGTACAGAGACTATGAAGAGGTGCGGATATTACCCAAAAGAATTATTATTGATAGTTGTAGACTGCCGGATTAAAAATAACAGTAATGGAGACTCTCCTAAAAATGCCGCTTTCTTGAAATGAGCCTGTGAAACATAGCCAAGCATTTTGTAAATTATCCGTTTTAAATTCATTCACCATTTCTGGGATGATTGCTACATGGTGTAATTGAAGAGTAGATCAAAACCCAATGCAGAAGCACTCACTGAAGACAAGTGTCAGGTCAAGTTCATAGTGCCAAATGCAAGTACAGACTGCAAGACTGCTGGGAAACGGAGTCCACCAGATTACAGGCCTGGGATTATAATTGCAACAGTCATCGAGTGTGAGACCAGACCTCCCGTGAACAGCCTGAGTTTAACAAATGGTGTTAATACCCTGATTGCATTACATGATTGGTTTTTGTAAAGTGTCTTGGTAAAACTACAGTAATTACACTTACTTGGCAATTATACTGCATAGTCCTCCAGTTGTTTATTGTCCTTTCAGAATGACTTTTCTCCACAAGGGTTTCTATTCTTGAATTTTTTTGTTTGTTTTCTGTCTTTTCACACTTCCAACTCAATATCTTTGTCATATGGAGGTGAGCAAATCCATATCTAGACAATACTAGAACATTCTGTTATTTTTCCCTGATGCCCTTCTGCTGCATCAATTCCAGATGATTTAAGAGATTTCTTCATGGATTTATGGCCTATTACTATGTGCCGTTACCAAGGTAACTGCCACCTGCTGCTGAGTGTAGCTTGGCCTGACTGTGTGGTACCAACTCTGTTCCACTCAACTCACTTTTCCTGGTTTTCCATCAGGGAAAAAAATACTTGATCCCTGGTTTTGATCTACTGTTCTGCTATTACCTTTGTTGCAGTCCCAATTTTGCGGAGTGGGTGCTAAAAAGTTACCTGAAACTTTACAGACCACCAGTGTCCAAAAGGAACATCCTACACAGTACAGATCAACAGCTGCTCTTTCAGTTCATTATCTTTTTTCTAATTATTGCGGCCCCTACATTAACCATGTTCCTGTCTTAAACATGTGATGTGGGGTCCACGTATCTACTCTGAAAAAGATATACCCTATAATGGAAAACTACCGGCAGATTAGTACCTGATACGTAGTTGAGGAGAGACAGTATTTTGTAGTGGAATTTGACTGAAACAGTAGGCCTACAAATGCATCCTCAAATGCTGAAGTCATCCAATGAGCATTGTGTAACAGTGTTATGGTTTCCAGTGGAAGCCTTGCGGTATTGTCCCATTCACAAAAACACTGCTGTAGGCGAACTAAGGTCATTGCCTCACTCCTCTAGCATTCCTGACAGATAACATGAAATATTTGACCAGCAGACCCCCCTACATCTCCATCTACACCCACACATCCATCATACACACAGTATCCATATACACACAGTACAAAATCCTTGAATCTGCCATGCCACACCCTGTCTGTCATTGATTGAGTACAGATGCTATCAGGGACGCTTGCCGCCAGGTCTGGAGGAGGTTGGATAACACTGTTTGCTCTCTGTCAGGAGCTAATTGACCACCTTTCTCTCCATCTAGTGCTGCTAGGAGAACAGCAAGAAAAGGAGTAAGGGTCAGATTGGGCTCCAGATAACTCTTTTTCAAGTCGACCAGGACAGCTAACTATTTCTTTGGTTATTTATTGCTTGAAATAATTTTGTTGTTGCAAGTTACAGCTGAGATAACAGCTGTAGCCGATTTTATCAGCTGCAGTGAACAAGCTAAATAATGCTAGCAGAGAACCAGTTGTGTCTTGCTGACACATTTAAAACAACAGCAGAGAATAAATGTTAAACGAGCTCTTCAAGTCTGTGTTGTTGTTAAATTTTATTTACATGCATACATATTAGTGTGTACAGGCCCTGAACACACAAACACAAACAAGGGGCCTGTACGCATGTAGGTGGAGGTACAGTGGCGGGCAGCCCCTTTGTGGGGCACCCAAATGAGCAGCTTGTAAGGGGGACTGCACCTTGCTCAATGGTGCCTTGGCAGTTCTCAGAGGTGAGCTGACAACTCCCAGTGTCTCTGGGTGTTTTTTTAGGCAGGAGCGTGAATCGATCTTGCCGATCTTGGAGCATCGGACAACCCGCTTTACCGCCCACTTAACCACTGACCCACAGCCGCCCCTTTTTAGTAATTTTTTTTGTATCCATCAATCCAACTTTCCAACCATCCATCCGTACAAGAAATTGTATTTGTCTCATCTACAGCCACTTTTCTGGTCATGGGTGTTGTTGGAGCCTACCCCAGCTGGCTACTGGTAAGAGGGGGGGTAAGCCCTGGTTGTGTCGCCATTGTAAGGCCACCTGTGTACATGAAATCTAGCTAAAGGGGTAACGCTAATACTTTGACGTGAGTCTGAAAGATTGTCATTTCTCTTGCAAACTATACGCTGTAGCTTCACAAAACTTCACACATCTATTAACCATAATAATAGCTATTGATATCAATTTTTTTTCTGCAAGTCTTATTTTTAGTTTCCCAAGGAAAGCTGTTTTTAATTGATGTCTTCAGTATGTCCAAAACATGACACTACTTTAGGCTCAGCAATGAAAATCATTTGTTGTACATTGTTTCGAGGGATGTTAGGGGAGTTTCGTCTTCAGATGGCTCTAGTTAAAATTTCTCAAGGATGGCAGTTAGAGGTTCGAGTACCAACAACACCAACAGAGACTTACCCACTGTTCAAAGTATTCCTTACATTATTTACAGTTATAAATAACAATCTTTTTGGAGGGACATTGATAAAGAAAGTACCCCTTGAGTTTTTGGATGCAGAGTCTTCCAACAGTCCTGTGGAACTCATTGAAGAACATTTAGGAACAAACATGTAAACAAACCACCTGTTAACTGGTAAGGTTTGCTGAACCATGATTGGACAATTGCTATTCAGGGAGGGGCTTGGCAAAGGATGAATAAAGGAGAATTTAATAATGCTGTTGTGGGGAGTATCATTATAATTCCAGGGGACTTCTCATACAGCAGGTTTCGTGAAGTGATTGATGTGCGTCACAAACTCAGGAATGTATACAGGCAGCTGTAAAGCTATATTCTCTCCATAAACACATAACCACAGCACAGGTCCTCGGGGTTAACGAAGACAAATTGAGGTGTTTCAGACAGATGCCAAAAGAGAGGAATACTCACCAGGGCTTTTATGGGTCATATATTTTAAGTGTAATGGAAAGAGGGCGTTAACATGTTTGCTTGCTTGTCTTTCTGTGGCTTGGATGGGGGGAGATGAGTTTGAGAGCTGCATGGTATGCAGGAAATAGTGTCCGTAGGTAACAGAGCAGTTATTCCTGGTGAGGTCTGAGGAGACGTCATTACCTCTAATGTCCTTTCAGATGGTAAGCACCAGGTCAAAGGGCAGGGTGTGGGCTTTGTCTCTCTCTACTTCAGACAAAAAGTACATTCTAAATTTATTACCGAATAAGAAGAAAGAGATATAGTCACCTCGGAAAAGTACAAAAATTATGTTAAAAATAAATAATCACAAGTAGGTTTCCAAGCAAAGTTAGGCAGAGAGGCGAGTCCTACCCCTAGATACAAACTATGAAACAGTATACTGTATGTGCTGGTTAACTGTAAAACTGAGCACTGGCACAAGGATGTGTTGGTCAAATGCAAACCCCAAACAGAATACAGACAGGTTTATATCAACAGATAGGACAGTAAGTCACTCAATGCAGTGTATAATTTGTTTTTGCTTAGTTATTTGTGTGCATCTGCATGCTCAGACTTTACTTTCATAGAATTTGTATTTGCCTCTACCTGCATCTGGGGAAAAAAGACCAGTTCCTCACAGGCCATGATTACATGTTGCATTCTGCTTTAACATTTCTAATTAGAGAACAGTCAGGCTCAGGATGTGGAACAAGTTGAGTCACAGTTGGTTGGTTTAAGGAACACATGATTTCATAGTTGCAGTCATTTGCTTACAATGCGTCTGCTTATATTCTAACATTTTTTTTGTTTTTAGAGTTAAACTTACCAATTTAGCTTCACCAATCTGATAAACAGTCCGTGTATACATTTCTCTTACAAAGAGAAACCCTTCTGTCCTGATGCTGACCCTGCAAGGAGGCAACAAGACTCTGCAGCAATGTACCAACATGCTTTTTTCCATTGCATCCATGATGTAATGTGAGTGTGCTATACCTACCCTGAGGCTAGGAGTGGGACTTCTGCTGTTGGTGGAATAATTTGCCATCTCCTGCTTTGTTTGTTTTACCTCTCATCAGATGGAATTCCCCTCTTATCTAAATCCAATAATTACTTAAACCTGGATGTCAAAACAGTTTTCCATTATTATCACAGCCCTTTTTCCTGATGCCAGCTGTTACCATGCAGGAAACCAGTCCTCAGGTCTTTTTCAGCTCAACTAAGATGTCAAGATCCACAAACCCAGAAGTTAAGGGCTTTTAAGTCCTCAATCCCAAGGAGCAGAAAAATCGTTTGTCTGTTATAGTATGAGCTATATATATACTACATACTTGCTTATGGTCTCATTTGCATATGCATACAGAAAAATCTTATGAAGTTGAAGAATCATATAGAAAAAGCCACTAAACATACATGTACTGAAATAAAATTGAACATTGCTGTGATTTTCATTGTATAGCAATATGAGTTATAAGGTGAAGAAGCCAATAGCATAACTGTCAATGTAATAACAACTGATAATGTAATAAATTTGACCATTTTTAAAACATAATAGGCCATTCATGTAATAAAAGTAATGATCTGATAACTTGATAACGTTTGGTTACTATTATAATTAGGGTTGGGGTTAAGATTAGGCTTAGTAATAAATTATTACATTACTGGCCAAAAGTTACATTATTGGTTCAGGACTTACTACGTTATTGGCCTATTACCTTTATTTTATAAATTTATGATATTATCAGCTGTTTTTACTTTATTGGCTTTGACCTAAGGTATTGTAGGAAGTGTGACTGAAAAATAAGTCACTATCTTGGTATATACTTTCACGGCTCATTAATGCAGTCTGATGCACAGGGTTGAACTAGTATCATTTACAAATGGAGCACTTACATGCTCTAAAGGGATGTTACTGTTTGCCCAAGGCTCCAATAGCTCTTCCAGATTTAGATTAGTTAGTGGAGGCAGGGGGACGTGTGCTGAGAGTTAAATGAAAGTGGGTTTAGGCATAGTTAAAAGCATCAACAACACACAAAGTAACGGGTTAAAGGCCATTAATAGCTCTGCTCCGTAGGGCGTTAAAGATTCCACAAGTTCTGCCAACAGGAACCTTTTAATGGGTCAAAAGACAGAAATGGTGCTTGCACTTCCTGTTAAAGGAAGGTGGTCATTTTGGATGTATTGATTTATCAGCTTAGCGATTACAGTATTTGGGTCTTTTATGTGATTGGTTGTGATAAACCTGAGTAACCATGAGTCCTTTTAAAAGTTAAGTTAATGTTTGATATTCAAGGTCTATAAATAGTTTAAATGTCTGGAATTCATGCAGTTATGATATAAAATGGCTAAACCTAACTATTATAACCGGCCAAGACAACAAGTACATTGGAGGTCGTCTAGAGTAGGTCATGATGTGACCATCGCTGGATTCGTAATTTAGTTTCAGGGACCGTAACCATAGTTGGTCCATCCATCCATCCGTCCGTCCATCAGTCCGTCCGTCCGTCCATCCATCCATCCATCCATCCATCCATCCATCCATCCATCCATCCATCCATCCATCCATCCATCCATCCATTTTCGTGTAGATGAGATGATCGTAATCTTGTCTACAGCCACTTATCCAATTTACAGGCCACATGTCTGCTGGAGCCTATTCCATCCAGCTACAGGCAAAAGTTGGGGTTCACCCTGAATCAGACGCCAGGTCGTCGTGGAGCCACATGAAAGTCAACCAACCACTTACTTCTTGGAGAAATTGTTGGGACCATTTCACCTAGGCTGCATGTGTTTGGAAGTGAGAGGAAGCCAGAGATCCTGTAGAGAACTCACGCAGGCATGAGGAGAACACACCATATAGCCATATAGAAAGGACTCTAACCTGGAACCTTGTTACTGTGAGGCAGCAGCGCTGCCCACTGTGCCACTGTGCCACCCCAGTCTTTTTGTGGTCGGTCAAATCCCCTGAAGCGCTAGCAACTTCAGCTGATTATCATAGCATGAACAATTCAATACGAGTGTTTATCCTGCTTGTTGTATGACTGGTTGCAGCTTTCTTGTTCTGACACGATAAAGGTTATAGCCAGCATCCATCAGCAAAAGTGACCTCAGTCAATGAGCCGTGGCAAGTAAAGACTGGCTGCAGACGAAGGCAAGGACATGCCCGGCGTCTGCACAAAGCATGCTGGCCTGTTGATTGAAAATCTATTGTTGGTGGGTAACGCTGGAAACCCTAAAATATTGGTAGTTATGCTGTAACGCAAACACACACACACACACACACACACACACACACACACACACACACCTCTAAAGTTTGACTTTTTTTGGGGATGCTACAAAGAACAGAAAAAGGAAGCAGGCTCAGACAAAACCAAGCGAAAGACTCCATTACCTCCCCAAGGGTTTACCCAGCCTGTCTCCAGATTTTTGTGCCATAAATTGCCTCACTAAAGTCATTACATTATTAATTGGACCAGTTCAGCCTGTTCTCTAAACATCTCAAGTAGTTTATGATTTGAAGACACAACTGCTAAGAAGTGTTGTTTCCTCCTGGCCTTGGGGAAACGGGTAGCAGGAAGACATCTGTGTCACATTTCACAGGATCTCTGAGTATAGCAGACAACAGCACCTGCTCTGAGTGAATTGTAGTCAGTTTATTGTGTCCTGGGGATCTAATACAATGAAAGTATAATGGACATCTATATCCTTTTCAAACCTCTCCAAAGACACCAAGGGGTTTTGAGGGAAATGGGGATGATAATTAGAGGCTCCACAGACTCCAACAAGCCTCTATAAAAACAGTTTGTTCGTCCTCACTGATACCTGTTACATGCAAGTGATTTGAAAATGCATGTGAGTGACCAAGCTGGGCTGCAATCAGCACCTCGCTGCATGTTATTTACTGTGCATTGTAATGCAATGATTTGTTGCAAAAAAGTCAGAGGCAATCTAGCATGACTAAATTGAGATAGAGATCCCATCTGGTGATCCATTTGTTTGATTTATTGAGAAAAGAAATCACATAACTACTATTTAATGCCTTAAATTGACTCATAAATGATGAACGACTAGGTATGACAGACCTTTAATCAAGGCATAAGGAAAAAGAATGGGTCACTCACTGCATATGCCAGCAATATTAAACCACCTTATATCTGTATTACCGTTCCCCACACTCCTATAGATTGTTTAAAGCACTTTTGTATTTCACAGAAGTGCATTGTGTTCTTTGAGTCTCGGAACACAGCCCACTTCCAGATGCTGTCAGTGATTAGCATGTGCGTTCCGTATCACATGACTACCTGCTAAAATTTTGCGATGTAGTGAAACTGGGCATCTTGAAACGTGAACAAACGAGAGATTACGGTATATCCTTATGAAGAAGAGTATTACAGAGGCTCTACCAAAGCACACTTCCTTGGTTGAGTCTTCTTGCATCAGCGTCATCTGTACCAGGACAAGAAGAAGGTTGCGGATGTATTACGATCATATGATGAATTGCTTGCTGCAACAGGACTTTTTCGTGCCTCTCTCTTTCTCTTCCGTAGGACCAGGAGCCCCTGCGTGGGGGCCACCCCCTCTTACATCAGCGGGGCCTCGCAGCCCTGGGAAGTTGAGCATGTGAGCTTCCCCAGGTCATTAGGGAGAGGCTTGAAAAGACTGTCACCAGGAAGGAGATAAGCCGTGAGGGGCGCAGTAATAAGGCTCTGAATAATAGTCCCTCTGTGGAGAGCCACTGAGGACACAGACCCAGGGATTAAAGGGAGCCTGAAAAGGAGAAAGTCAATGGACCTCCACAAAATATGAAACAGAGTGCTGTTGAATGGTGGGGGGAGTTATCACTATTCTTGGGACTCCTTCTCTGGTCTCCATCAAGCTTAAGAAGAGGGGAGGCGATCTGTGTTGGAGGTGTCTCCAGAGATGAGTCACTATTTTAAAATATCAGATTTCTGCTGTGTTGGTATGTAGAACAGAAGACATGACACAGAACACATTTGCTGACACTTCAGTTCACCTAAGTCATGCTCAAATCCCAAAGTTGCTGTGCAGGATCTTCTCTCTATACAAGAGTGTTGATGCACATGTGTGTGGGTACCTGCAATAGGTCTTAGACGGCTTAATTCTGTCAGCAGAGGGTTGCTGCTCCTTGCTGATTAATGACAAAATCTTGTATAGAGATTATACAAAGCTATATTACAAGGAAGTATAAGTGTAATCTTTAGTTAACTGGGAAAAACACGTCATAAAGAACTTGAAAAAAATCACTAGAAATCCAAATACCTACATGCTATTTATGAGGAAATCTACTTTCCTATCTCGGGACCTAATCCAGGAAGCATACTGATAACCAAAGTGAATTCAGATGGTAAAACCATTTGACCAACTGCATGGGCTGTAACACAAACCTGCAGTGTAATTCGGAATCATGCCAAATATTCAAGGGAAGGAAACCTCACAAAACTCTCTAATCTCTAAAAGGAAATTTAATTTCTAAGAGCACCCAATAAAATGTATGAAAACAGTCAAAGGTCTATTTAAGAGTCTTTAGAAGGTTTCTGTGACGAATGAACTGGCAAGTAATTAAGTCGTTCCTGTTAATGCACACTATCTGAATCAATTTCCGATCTTACCGCAGTGCTGTTCCATAATGTGAGCCACATTGTCAGTTGCTGAGAACAATAATATGAAACAGACACATGGATCTGAACTCAGGTGGGTCCTGAGACCTGCTGGAGCTAAGAGGGGTCTGGCATGGCTTGGGACTGAAACGTAAGCCACTGACAGACAGAAGTCGTTGAAGAAGAAGAAATGCACTTTAATAATCTCTTTGGAAAGATTATCTTTGTCACTCTTACTTTATTTTGAAAATGCATATATGTGTGTACAAGCCCCTGGGACAAACAAACAAACAAACACACACACACACACACACACACACACACACACACACACACACACACACACACACACACACACACACACACACACACACACACACACACCACGGGCCTGTAAGCATGCAATTTAACTGCTCGAGTGAAGGCTGGCCACGAATAAAGTCTGCCCCTTTCACTCCAGCAGTCTAATTCCAGAAGTCTGTTAGCAGAGCCCCTCAATACCCAACCTCTCTCCTCACCTCACTGTCACCTCCCACACAGCTGCTTGCGGTGCCACATTGTCCCCCCATCATTGTCAATGTCACTGTCACCACCATGCACGACAAGCGCCCACCCTACTGCTAACCTTTCCTCTCACCAAGCGAGGCCCCTAGGGTTTTAGCTGATGATTGTTCTGGGACATGGCTGTGGAGCTGAGCGGTGAATAAAATCCTTGCTCTGCCGCAGCAGGAGACCCCCTTGACTTCGGCCTGTTCAACCACCCTTCGGCAACTGCACTTCATTCCCCAGATCTCTACTTTTAGGAGCCCTGCCACTCCCCCCACTCCCAAGCCACAGTTCTTTTCCAAGAGCAAGGCCAAGGAGACAGGCAGGTTTGTGAATAGGCTCTGAGACTGAATGGGCATTTCTTCAGGCAAGGCTAATGGGTGGTCCCTTTAACTTGGAATTGAACTGCATGGAGGCAGCCCAGCCAAAAGAGCTCTCATGCAATGTCACCTCGAACAATTGTTGGTAAAAACACTCCAAGAGTTCGGACTTCCTGGAAAGACATTTGCTTTGCTCCGTTTCTTTTTGATAAAGGGATTTTCAAAGGCAGGTCTTGCTGAGCAGGGAAGCCAACATGAACTCAACCCCCCTCTGTTTTTCACTCTTTCACCCTTCCCCTTTATTTTCTCTCCTTGTCTTTGTTTGATTAAGAGGTGTCAAGGATAAAGGTGTCTTGAACCAACAAAGCATTTACCTGAGTATTTGTCCATCACTCACAGGCCATTGTTCATTTAGATGAAGAAGACTAATTTGTCCATTCACCATTCTTATTGTCTTGCTTCCAGTGTTTCTTACTGGAGCACATGTTGTGGCCTCAGTCCAGCAGTGGAGTCTATGTGAGGTGTTGCGCGAGCTTTAGTTCAGGTGACCTCCTTTTCCAAAGCTTGTGTTGTGCAAACAGAGGCTGTCAAAATGCAACAGGGCCTCTGAAGGAACCACACCAGACAGATCTGTGTCTGTCATCTCATAGTGGGACACACAAATGCAGAGCGCTGACACTGGAAGCATGTAGACATGCCTTTGATCAAAGTTGCTCTCAGATCTTCAGCTTCCCTGCCATTTAGACGTGTTTACACAACTTCAGACTCTAACTAGCCAAGGGACAATACCCGCAACACCCTTTTAAGGAACTTAGAAAGATGTGCAGTTGGAGACACATTTGGATAACTGTGATATGAGCTTTTCACGTTTGGTTTGTAATTAATCCTTAAAACTGCTGGAAACATGTTGATTGCCATGTTTGACTGTTCTCTCTGCTTTGGTACTCTGCTTTTTATTGCTACATAAGCCTATTCTGGTACCACATGTTTGCTTACATGCCAAACAACAGTACTATCATCCATTTCTGTATCAATCGTTTTAATTGTAACAACAATTTAGCCCCACAGCTGCAAAACAGAGGCAACATGATGAGTTATGTAGTGCAGCAAGAAGACTCTAGTGCTTCATAGAGATTCAAATTTGTTGTACGGCGGCACTAAAGAGGTTACAGTGACGTGTATTGAAAAAGCAAAGTTGAAGTGCATGGATGAGACATCAGAGCTGTGCAGAAGCTGTGAAGACCACATGCTAAGCACTGATTGCAGCACCCATCCCCCGATGGAGCTGAGGGACTAAACGAAGACCACCTGGACTGGGGCTAATCCCCAAAACACAATCCTTCTCTCCTGGACCGCTGCATGGATTCATGCCACAGGATTTACATAGTTATGGATTTGAAACAGGCCTCTGAGTTTATTGTTATTTTGGTTGGAGAGTGAATAGAGCACAGGGGAAGGAGGAACTGAACCTTTTCTCGTGTTTCTGATGTTGTGAACCTGCCATAGGTCAGAGCTCACGCACACTTCAGGACAGTGTGTCCCACTGGATATTAAAGATGAATTTGTGAACACAATTTTTTTTCATTTTAAACTGTTCAACCATCAGTATCTGATTTTGGTTAGGTTTTTGAAATCTGGAAAGTTTTTTTTTTCAATAAAATGCTCGAAGGGTTTTTAATAACAAACTGTGCATCAGCTCTCTCTTGCACGTTTGTCCAAGTTTCACGTTCATATATGCGTTGGTTTATCTGTTATCAAATCATAGTCTCACTTGATAGGATTATAAATTCAAACAACGTGGAAGTTATTGAGGTCATAACATGGTATTTGATTAAGATTTGATAATGTGGACGCAGGATCTTATGGTGTTGGATTTAAAGCGGTCGCGTCCAAAAAAAAAAAAAGGATAAAATTTGACTTTGTTGCGCCAAACATAAATGACGCACATCTGGACAACACAAGACACACCCATGCATGCATGTACATGTGCAGGCAAACACATACAGATAACATTATCAAATAAGGAACAAAGACAGGTTGCCTACATTAAAAAAATGGCAATCTGATTACCAGGTGTTGCAACCACTTTCTCTTGGCTGCAGGTAATCTCAGTTTTGGAGACAGGAAACAAAAAGCAGAAGATAAAAAACAGCATTTGAACCTGTGATATAAATTCTAGATTAAGGATTGTCCTTATTGTGGAAAAAAATGTACAAGGTCATACAGTAGTGTGACAGCATTTAGAATTTGTGACATCATGTTCTCAGTACTGCTTCCTTTTTATTCGTATTCCAAAAAGGTCTAGCAACTATTACAATACAGTAGATGGATGGATGAGTGTATAGATGGATGGATGGATGGATGGATGGATGGATGGATGGATGGGTGGACGGATGACTTAAGACTCAAAGTTCCATTGTTGTGTGATAGATTTGCTCTTAATGTGTATAAGTATCTGTGTGTGTGTGTGTGTGTGTGTGTGTGTGTGTGTGTGTGTGTGTGTGTGTGTGTGTGTGTGTGTGTGTGTGTGTGTGTATACACGTGCCTAAAAGTCTGAATGACACAGTTTACTGTGTGTGCACGGTTCTACTATGTTTTCTCTTTATCTTGGTCAAATACAGACATAGAGACTCACAGAGCATTTGCAGTGTGAAATCTCAGGCTCTCCTATCGTGAGGCATTCTTACTCCACTAATTTTAGATGTCCTAGTATCTCTGAGGCCAGGTTATCTGTATCTGAAAGCTCTGTGAGCCCACCGAGAGCTGCCATCTTTCTCTCTGTGAAAACCTGGTCTTCATCAGCTGACACCTCAGCTCACTGAAATCCTCCACTGATAGAATCAGCTCAAGTAGAGATTAAGGACAGTGTGGTTTTTAGTGTGTGTGTCTTCCAACCTCAACCAAAATACTCGCAGCTGAAGTGAGAGGAGGAGGTGGATCAAAGTAGAAGAAGACGGCACAACAAAATAATACTATACTGCTCTAGCCAGCAAGTTAATAATTTATAGGATATTCATTGTCTTCAGGGGTTGAACTGTGACTCACATTAAAATAAGGATAAATTTCAGAAATATGGAATGGTGGTAATCTAAAAAATAAAGGTTAACAATTCCTCATTTTTTTAAGTGTAAAAAAAAATTAAAGATTTATTGGTGAAAGCTAGAGCTGCTGGTTGGGTACAGTTCAGTCAGAACCTTCTGACCAGCTAAGTGTTCTTGTTTCTCATATTTATTATAATTTGACAATCATCATGTACCCTCAGCTTCATATTTACCAGGTTTTAGGTTTGGAAAACTGTATCTTACTCTTAAATACAAGTTTGGTCTCTTTGTGTAGCAACTCAGCTGCAAGACGCTAATCCTGCTGTAAGGGAATGAATTGAGGCGAAAAGCAGAGCAATCCTTTGTGCGAGTGTAGAATAAGAGTAAATTCTGTGGGTGTGTGAAGGATGAGTTCAGATAGAAGGACACTAGTAAAGCCTATTAATGATCAGCCATTCTTCATGTACTGGTGGCAGCCTCCACTAACCCCAATCACTAAATATCACATTTGACCAAGTTTTGAAATGACTTCCTCATGTTTTGGTAGAGGAAATGAAACACTCCAAATCATCTTTGCAGGTGTTCATCTAAGCTAAATCACGGTTCTTAAGCGTGATGGTGTTTCTAAGTGGTGATGTTAAGATTCATATACTGTATATGTTTGAGGTTAGTTGAGTTAGTTGAGCATAAATTAGTAATTTAGCAGCTAGAAGATAAGTCAAAGGAGACACTCAAGTGAAGCAGACATGCTGCCATGTTTTGTTCAGTGTAAACAGGCTGTTTGGAGACAGGTCTCCTTTGCCTTGCTACTGCCTGATCACTGTTTCAAAATTTCCACAGTGGTGATTATTTCAGCTTCAAATTTCAGATCAATAAGTGGTCTGGCAAATCCAACAAATCTAAAGAAAGCTAATTTTAATTAATTTCAAGTATTTCAAACAGGCCACAAAACCACATAACACTTACTTTTAAAATTTAAATACTTCATATAAAAAAGCTGAAATATATCATGTCAACGTTAAAAATAAAATTCTCTATAGTTAATTATTCAGAAGATTCTCTTTCTTGTTTAAACAATTTAGACATTGCATGGTGCACTGAGCTGACAGAACACAGTCGTAGATGTGGGACATTTTAAATCTTAGCCTGGTTTGGGTCATTGCTGTTGATGTTCATGACATGGTGTTGTGGTAGTCAGCGTTAGGATTGAATGATGGAGTTGCTCATTGCTTGGATACTGCTGTACATGTGTGAAGTCTGCCAGAGGCCGGAGGTCAGAGGGCAGGTGATTGGAGGTAGAGAAACTCACTACTCGGTCTTCCTAGATTTTCTAGTTTTGTGCAATGCTGCATCTCATCAGGCTGGTTTTCTACATGTTTTCAGTCACTTCTTTACTGATGTGTAATGACTAGTTTGTTTTGTTCAAAAACTACTGCACTGGTTTACAAGAAATTTTGCAGAAAGATGAAGGAAGAACTCAGGACAATTATCAAGGTATAACGACAGATTGTATAGCAAAACGATTATTAGATAGGTATGCAGACAGACAGACAGACTTTATATATCCCAAACTGGGAAATTCGCCAGCATTGTTAGGCGTGCAACAAATTTTTTGAAATTTCAAAAATTCACAATGTCTTTGTTGTCTGTTTCTGACTTTCAGTTTTTTCCAGGCATAATATTTCCTGAGCAGCCATGATGGAAGTAGAGAACCTTCACACCATACTTTCATTGAGTGGTGTTATCTATTTACACCCCATGTGACCTCAATTTTATTTTTGGTTGGTGTTCACAAATAGTGTAGCAGTTGTTCAGTCTGTGGTCCGTGAGGATTTATTACTTTACCCTCTAATTTCTTCTCTTTTTTTAACGAATGGACAATTCAGTTCAGTTTTTGACTTGTGTGATGTTCCAGATTACGTATGAACAAATGCAAAATCCATGCAGTTAAAAAAATGAAAAAGACATTAAATCTGGCCCTTATGGTGTGTGTGTGTGTGTGTGTGTGTGTGTGTGTGTGTGCGTGCGTGCGTGCGTGCGTGCGTGCGTGCGTGCGTGTGTGTGTGTGTGTAGAATAAGAGTAAATTCTGTGGGTGTGTGAAGGATGAGTTCAGATAGAAGGACACTAGTGTGTGTGTGTGTGTGTGTGTGTAAGAGAGAGAGAAAGACAGGTGCCTCACGCCTGACGCAACTCCAGAGTAAAACAGGGTCTAGCCCCTATCCAGGAGTTTGGTTCCAGAACCGAGGCTGTGCGTGGAGGTAAAACCCACCAGATCCAACTGGTAACGCTCCAACTCCAACACAAGCTCCGGCTCCATCCCCACCAGTGAGGTGACATTCCACATCCCCAAAGCCAGCTTCTGCCCCCTGAGTCTGGTCTGTCGTGATCCGCTGTCATCACTGCCACCCATATGGCAGCTCACCCGACCCCATCAATCTGCCCTGCGGGTGGTGGATCCAGAGGGGTGGGAAAAATCCACGTTGCCTTTTTGGGCTGAGTCCAGCCGGGCCCCGTGGCAGACCCGGTCACCAGGCACTCACTGACAAGCCTTACGTTTTTCATGGGGTCTTCTGAACCATTCTTTGTCTGCCCCTTCACCTGAGACCTGTTTGCCTTGGGTGACCCTACCAGGAGTAAAGACTCCCGACAACATAGCTTCCGGGATCCTTAGGGCACACAAACCTCTCCACCACGATAAGGTGATAGTTCCTTGTTTTGAACTAATTTAATCATAAAGAGAGCATTTGCAAGTCTCTTTTGAGCTGTGCTTTTGGGTCCAATTTCCTGTGTGGCTTCAGCTTTATAATATGAGGTATTTAGTCACAATCAACACTTAACTCAGTCATGCTGCCTGTAATTCCAGTCCTGTCCTCACAGTGAAATTATTTTGGACAATATGATCCAATTCATAATTGTAAAATGACATTAGGAAGCTAACTGAGAAGATAAAAGTCTTCAACAGGAATTTGGAGCTATCAGAATGTATAACTTCTCCTCTTTTAGTGGGGGCTTTGGGGCTCCCCACACCTCCAGCCCCTGTTCCAAGTGAACACATTTTTCCATATATTTTCCTTCTGGAATAAACATGTGTAAATGCAAAGAAAGTGACTGAATTTCTAATTTCAATCTGTTACACAGGTCTACTTAGAACTTAAGAAAGGTAATTATTAAATATATAGAATAAAGGGAAGATTTATTGTCATATACATTTATACATAGTACAATACCATGAAATCTATTCTCTGCATTTGACCCGTGCCTGAGGAGCAGTGGGGCAGCCTTTAAGGCACCCATGGAGCCAGCTGGGGTTAAATATCTTGTTCAAGGACACTTTGGCATGTAGGTTGGGTTGGGGACAACGTTCTTACCCCCTAAACCACAACTACCAAGTGCCATTAAATCAAGTGTTAAAGTACAACATTGTTCAGTATTCGTTCAGCAAACTCAAATAAAGAGCCCATACTGTTTTTACCCATGATCTCACGTCTATGGCTCTATCCTTAGAATGTTGTGTCTAATGTCTAATGTTGCCACTAATGTGGACCATCATTGAAACTCATGAGTAACTGCTTGTCTTGAGTTTGCAGCTGTTAATATTCCCAATACTAGGCAGCTGTCTCTAACATGGCCTGCACCACTTATCACTACCAGATTAGTCCACTATATGTGACATGTGTAAATGTGAAGCCATGCAAAGTGAAGTGGTCAGCGTTTTTTGGTTGGTTAAACATAATGGGTGCTTATGAGTTGCACGACCATCGTTCACTGTAAGAAAACAGGTGGCGGTTTGTTTGTCGCATAGGACGCTCTGGCATTCGGTGTCAAAATTCTTTCTTTTGTCAATTGGACCAAATACACTGGAGATGCTATTGCACATGTCTGGGTCCATAAGTTAGGAACTCTAGGAATTTTTCTGAATTGAAAAATGTATTTACACCTGCTGGAAAACATAAAGATGGAAAAATAAACACTTGCTGAACAGGAATGTGAGAAAAATGTAGCAAGAAATTCTCATACTATTTCTATCACAGAGATACGTGCTCAACCGCCTGCAGATTTTGCAGTTACATTTCAGGTTGAAACCTAATCACTCAGAGACAGTCCCATGAGGCATCATGTTGTGAGCGAAGCCACTAAGGGTGTGTCCAAGCTTCTGGTTAGGTCATCATCCACTCTGTGTAACCTTTCTAATTTCGATGTCTGTCTGATGATCTTTTAAAAGTCAATTTCATCATTAAAGATGATCTCAGTTTGCTTATTATTGGCCTCCCCATTTTATAGTAATTGATACAATCATGTGATGCATTAATTTTGGTCTTTATGACACCAGATCCATCACTTTCTTTGCCACACCCTTTACCGAACTCCAATGTGTGAGCATGCAGCGCTAGCTACACCTATTCATAACTTGTCTCTCTATTAATTTCCACAACTCACCATGAGTTGTGGAAATTAATTGCGTTGCTTAAATCACACTCACAGTGATATGAAGAAATTTCACTCAACCAAACATCTTCTTCGTGTTCTCCTTTCGGCTTTTCCCTTCAGGGGTCGCCACAGCGAATCAGTTGCCTCCATCTAACCCTGTCTTCTGCATCCTCTTCTCTCACACCAACTACCTTCATGTCCTCTTTCACTCAACCAAACATACAGTCCACAAAATGTCAAGTAGCTAACATCAGAACCAGACTGGTAATAATCAAATCACTGATGGGTGTCTCTGGATCAAGGCTATTTAACGAACAAACTTCTTCAAGACAGTGGGTTGATAGAAATCCGTAACGTGTCTTAAGATGTCTGGATCTAAACACTGAGCAACATTTTACACGAACATGTGTTAATGGATACATCTGCTGAGTGATGAAAGCCTAGTAATCACTAATTAATATAAATTACAGTACTTCCACTGACAATCTCTCTCTCCCTCTCTCTGTCTCTCTCATGGTGATAACAGTATTTTGCTTCTTTGTTTGTCCCCAAAGTGACCATAAATCAGGTGTATTTTTATGTAACAATGGATCAAAGACATGATGTAACAAGATACAGGTTACCTACAGTGATTTACCCACTGAGAATTGCCACCCAGATCTTCAGTTACCCTCCGCTGTATAGGTCTACATTATAGCTCCCTTCAGTTCATTGTTTAGGCTATATGATCCATGGCTTTACTGCCTTGATTCAGCTTCACTGCTCTCAACAAACATTTTTTAAGCTCCAGACTTTTGCACTGGAGAAACTTTTAAAATCTTTGAGAGCTCTACCTGCCCAGCACCTAACAGAAGAAAGACATCTAACGACTGATATAGAGCTCCACTTTGAATGTATTAAAAAATAAAAGACAGAAAAATACCCAAAATGGCACGTGTTTATATTCAAGGAAACAGTCACCGGTGACTACTGGCAGTCTTGGAGGAGTCCTGCCGATTGGAGCGTGAGAACAGAAAACATCTGTTTGGCCCTAACACACACAAAAAGACGTCACGATTTTGAGGACATTCAGCAGACTGACTTGACAACTTTTTGCTGAACCTCGGGCATATGTCAGGTATAAGACCTTGATGTCTTGCTCAGAAGTCAGTTTGGAGAATGATACTCAAAACAAAGCTCAAGAAGTCTGAGTATTGATCCTGTCAGGGTTCTCAGGTTGACAGGATCAATTGATTAAACTGAACCTTCAAGGAAGAGCTCATGGAGAAAGAGGCAAGTACGTAGATTCACAGACAACTGTGATCTGACCATTTTAACAAAGGATTTTACAGTCTGTTCTCAACTTCAACATGACCTACTTTATAGGCCACGTGTAGAGTTATTTATGAGAGCTGCATGGTTAAATTATCCTTGCTTCACAGTTATTTCCTTTAATCTCCAGAATAATGTGTTCTAATATACTGAAGGTTGACTGTTAACTTACTTACAACTCCTGTTACGTACGCCACTCAGCAGGCCTTTGTGATGTAATAACTTCAGTGGTATGGTAATAAACAGTCATTGCTCTGTCATTGTCATTGTTTTTCTGTTTTGTTTCCAATCATCATTTTCTATTATCTGATGATTTGTCAATGACAGCGGTGAGAGAATTGTGCTATGAAATTGTTTGACTGACAACCCCTCACTCAATGAGAGGAAAGAGTTTGATGGTCCACTGTGTTTAAAGAGCACTAGGGATTCGGGGGATTAATTTTGGAAATGGGGGGGGGGGGTGTTAAGCTTATGAAGGGGGCAGACTTATTCTGTGGTAAGAGCCAACACAAGTCTCAGGTGGCTGAGCTTCTTGATCACTACAGCATGAGAAACACCTGAATGGTCAGAGGTCTATGAAGTTGAGAGCAGGACTCCATCTATGACCGCAAGCAGATGATTCCAAGTCCCTGCACAATGCAGACGTGACAAGAGGCACTCAACACAAGTATGTGATGCTATAGATGGTACCCTAAGTTTTGTGGTCTGTCAGGTTTTCAAACATGACTATAACAATATCTCGTGATGTGTTGCAGCTTTTGGTTGCCATCTGTCATTACGACACCGTCAAAGCAAAGAAGGCCTCTTAGATGGTGCTAATATGCTTGAAACAGAGCCAGAGTTGCGACACTGCATGGAGCAGCTGGTAAAGTCACGGCCCTGGTGTATGTCAGGAGGTACGATTCAATGTTATGACGGATGCCTTCAGCCGCATTAGGGACCATTGCTATCACAGAATGAGAGATAATTAGAAGGAAAGGGGACTTTGAGCCCTGGATCATAATTCACCTCTAATCCTTTGTTAATTTCTGTGGTTAGATTCTGCTGTATCTTCTCGATTCATGATATCCTGATAGCAAATAACATTATCCTAACATCAATGATTGTATTGTAAATTATTAGAATCACTGACAAAGTACAGACGAGTCAATCTTCCCAGTAATCCTCAAGTCCCTTTTAGAGTGATCGTAGAGGTTTAAATGTGGCCAAGGGCCAAATCAGGAAAGTAACCGTAATATATCATATTAATAATAATAATAATAATAATAATAATAATAATAATAATACATTCTACATATGAGGCAATGACATGTTGACAAGTGAAAACCAACCACCATCTGACCATAACTAGTCAAAATGTTGTCATTTGATCTATGAAGCCATGGCTTCAATGTGGGCACCATTACAGGCGAACTTCCTGCTGGATTTTGTTGGAGACATCAAGGAAATTTAAGTCATGAGAGACTGATTGATATTTGTGATATTTATGACTATTAATCCAAATATAAAATAAAGATTGGACTCACTGCCACATTCCATATCTAAAAAAAATCTCATATTCCATTGTTCCCTCACTCATGAACAGGACCCCAAGATACTTAAACTCATTGTGGAAGGACCATCAGATATAATCCCTCCACCTGGTCCTGGGTCTGCCCCGAGGACTCCTAACAGCTGGAACACCTCTGAGCCTCTCTTGAATACAGTGTGATGCCCCTGTAGTTGAAACACACCTTCAGGTCCCCCTTTTTAAAAAGAGGAACCACCACCCCAGTCTGCCACTCTTTCGGCACTGTCCCAGACTTTCACGCAATGTTAAAGAGGCGTGTCATCCATGACAGCCCCTCAACACCCAGAGCCTTCAGCATTTCCAGGTGAATCTCATCAACATCCAGTGCTTTGTCACCATGAAGTTTCTTAACTACTTCGGTGACTTCTCCCAGAGAGATGGATTCAAATCCCCCATCATCCTCCAGCTCTGCCTGAGGATGGGTCAATTGGAGTGGTTGTATTCAGGAGCTCCTCAAAGTGTTCCTACCACCGATAGACAACCGCCTCAGTTGAGGTCAACGGTGTGCCATTCTTGCCGTATACAGCTTGGATGGTCCCTTGTTTTCCACTCATGAGGTGTCGGACAGTTCTCCAGACAAACTTTGATGCCATCTGAAAGTCCTTCTCCATAGCCTCTCCGACTCCTCCCACGCCCTCTGTTTTGCCTCCATCACAGCCGAGGCTGCAGTCCTTTTGGCCTATCGATACCCTACAACTGCTTCAGGAGTCCCCAGGAACAACATGCCCCTGAAAGCCTCCTTCTTCAGGTGGACGTCTTCCCTAACCACTGGGGACCACCATGGTGTTCGAGGAATTAACGCCCCTTGAGGCACCTAAGACTGTAAGACCACAGCTGTCAGCTGCAGCTTCAGCAATGGAAGCTTTGAACATTGACCATTCAGATTTGATGTCCCCAGCGTACACAGGGATGCATGAGAAGCTCCTTTGCAGGTGTGAGTTCAAAGCCTCGCGGAGAGAGTCCTCCTCCAGATGTTCCCAGTTCACCCGCACTATTCGTTTGGGCTTACCAGGTCTATCCAAAGGTTTCCCCCGCAAACAGACTCATTTCACCACCAGGTGGTGATCAGTTGACAGCTCTGACCCCTCTTTTCACCCGAGTGTCCAAAACGCACGGTTGAAGGTCAGATGATACAATCACAAGATCGATCATTGACCTTCATTGATCATTGATCATTGCTCTGGTACCAGGTACACTTATGAGCGTCCTTGTGTTCAAACATATTGTTATTTATGGACAATCCATGACTAGCACAGAAGTCCAGCAACATAACACCACTCGGGTTTAGATCAGCGAGGCCATTCCTCCCAATCACACCCTTCCAGATGTCTCCATCATTGCCGACTTGTACATTGAAGTCCCCCAGGAGAACAATGGAGTCCCCTACAGGAATCCCATCAAGAACTGCAAATAGGTTCCCAAGAAGGCCGAATACTCCGAACTGACAGAGTTTTCTCTCTCCCACAGCCTTAAGGCTTAGGGAGGCGACCCTCTCATCCACTGGGGTAAACTCCAACACAGCAGCACTCAGCTGTGAGTATCTCCACACCCGCCCTGCGCCTGTGCCTGACGTAACTCCAGAGTAAAACAAGGTCCAAACCCTATCCAGGAGTTTGGATCCAGAACCAAGAGTATGTGTGGAGGTAAGCCCCACCAGATCTACCAGGTAACACCACCTCAAACACAAGCTCTGGCTTCTTCCCGGCGAGTGAGGTGACATTCCACGTCTCCAAAGCCAGCTTCTGCCGCCTGGGTCTGGTCTTTTGTGACCCCGTCATCACTGCCACCCATATGGCAGCGCACCCAACCCCATCGATCTGCGCTGCAGATGGTGGGTCTACAGGGGTGGGTCCACAGGGTTGATCTAAAAATTCCTCCCCGAATATATATATTTTTTTTTCTCTTTTAATTAATTGATTAATTTTTTTCATCAATAGAGAGAGAGAGAGAGAGAGAGAGAGAGAGAGAGAGAGAGAGAGAGAGAGAGAGTGAAAGAGGCCCAAGGTGGAAACTTCCTCATGTACAGAGATCTGACTTTGTACATCTGGCAGAAATTGAGAATGTTTCATCCATTAACTGTGGCATCTGTGGAGAATTAATGAGTATGTGGGTAACTTCACTGAGCTTAAATAAGCAATCCGGAGCAGTCATACGGCTAACTTTAAAACTTGCCATAGGTGATAAAAGTTAGTTAGTTGCAGGGTGAGTGAAATGAAGTTAAGGTGATAGCTAGGGGCCTTGGCACCTGTGCACCATACAGTACAAATAGCCTCCCTACAGTCTGCACAGGCCGAACATCTGGGGCCTATCATTATTTTCACCCCCAAAATGTTAATGTTTTTCAAAGACTGTTTGCCCCAACCCCCATTTTGTAGCGAAAAGAAAAACATATCTTTGAGATCATAATTCTGTTTGAGACATGTTTTCTAGCCCTGAGAAACATTCTAATATTTATAAAAATCAAGTTAGTGGTAAAGTCAAATGCTAAACAAGAGCACGACCTGCTTCTGCACCAACAACACATGAGAATATTAAAGCATATACGGTATATCTTACATATTTTAAACCCAGCTTTATCTCTGATACACTTTTTGCATAATTCTCACTCAGTTCATGATGATAAAAGAACAGTGACAAAGGTTTACTGGAATGAATAGCCTCACAGGAGGTCAGGAAAGTGAATAACACATCAGGGAGGCGTCAGAGGAGGTACAGTTTGAAGATTTTCAAAATAACAATAACTTCATCTCAGCAGCACTGAAATCCAGATGCAGCTTTAATGCTGAGCCTCGAGGTGCATTTGAATGGACTCGTTCCAATGTTTGCTGAAACTTCTGAACTATTATAAAAGACTGGAGCGAGTCCATTCATTCTAGGATTTTGATTTTGTTAGCAAGTTTGAACGTTTCCCAGGTGCGGTTTTTCTTGAAGATTTACCATCGCAGATGTGAAGAGATTCAGGAGCAATGATGACGACACAATGAAGTGTGTGTCGATTTCTCTGGGTGATAAACCCGTGTGATAAAACACAAATGAAGAGTGAAAGAGAGAGAGGGAGATAGAGAGACAGAGAGAGAGAGGGGAGGGGGGGGGAGTGAGAAAAGTAATAGCCATGACTTGGAGACTAGATGTTTTGTGTGGAAAAAAGTGCTTACAAAAGTGTTTCCGGTGAGCCAACCGAGTCTAACTACACACAATGCTATGACATTAGTCTTCAAAGGACATGAAAACAAGACTCCTTTCACACATCCATCAACTTTGAGAAACACTTTAGGTGCCCAAAATGATTAACGAGAAGCCAATCACATCACGGTAAAGGAAGTCCACTTCATCCAATAGATGACAGTGAAAAATGGCTTACATGCCCTCTGCAATTATTTTTGGCTTTGATTAGTTAATATTTCCCAATGAGTTCCTGCTTCTGTGGAATATTTCCACAGTCAAAATGATGACACAGAAGTCTTTAAATTACCTTATCAGTGTGCATTCTAAGAACAAAACTTAAGTCAGGCCTACGATCACTAAGCTGCACAAGGGTTAATGCTGCAACTCATATAACGCCAGCTCAAAGAAAGATGCTTCTATCTGGAGTGAACACTTTCATTATGGTTTTCTAAGCATCAAAGTATCACACGTTAGCTAGAAAAGACCAATTTGTAAACTTTGGAGTTATCCGCATTTTTGTTTTTACATCTCTTCTTTTCATTCCCATCACATCTCAACCAGTCCTCCCAGTGAAGAGAAGGACAAAGAAGGACACACTTGAACTCCAAAATGTTGAGTTTCTGCATTTTTATTTGGTTCTAGAAGTGCAATCTAATGACCAAAGTTTAAAATATAATCCTAAAATATAATATAATATAAGTTCTTTCCAGTGCTCTGTTAACAAACCTTTGGCATTTCTGTTCTGCAGTAATTCTTGTCCTTATGTATTTATTATTATGTTATTTTATTGTTATCACAGGAATTAAAAAAAAAATAAAAATAGCTCTTTTTAATACCGCATAGGGGTCCAATAACCTGATGAGGAGCTTTGGCTGATCTTCACATCATGACTGATGCATTTTTGTGTGTGTGTGTGTGTGTGTGTGTGTGTGTGTGTGTGTGTGTGTGTGTGTGTGTGTGTGTGTGTGTGTGTGATTCCTGCAGAGCCCCAGCCTGCCCCATGTGTGGTGGTCGAGGCGCGCTCCCATTGGCTCAGGAGTCCGGAGGGGCGTGGCTTCGGCCTGATGAGTGGTTTGGGTGCTCGGTTTCTTTTTTTTTTTTTTTTTTTTTTTTTTGTAGGGATGGCTGAAGGAAAGCGTACTTGGCACTGATCCTTCCTTTCGGCATTGACTGCGATCTTAACATTAGGCAGCATTTTTCCGTTCGGGGGGCAGGATGAATGTGTCATAAATAGTCCGCATTTACACTAAAGTAGCGGATGCACGTTTAGCCATGCGATGAGGCCAGTGCACTTTGCAAGACTTGCGCTGCAGAGAGCCTCCGCACATCCCACGACCTGTTGCTGACAAGCCGCGGAAAGGAGAGGGCAGAAGTGGGGGGGGGGGAGAGACAGAGGGTACTGCCTTGGAGACGACAGCCCGGTGTTTCTCCGCGGAGGAAATCATGCAGTTTGCAATCTGGCTGGTCGGACTGATGTGTCATCTGTCAGCGCTCGTCCGGCACACTTTGCAACACCGATTGCATCCGAAACAAGGTAAAGTTTTCTCTTGATTCATGAATGCGGTGTTGGCGGTAGATGAGGATGCCCGGTGTGCGTTTGTTAGATCCAGGCTGCAGCTTCTTTATCTACTATTGCCGCTGCTATGAATCACAACTTTCTGCGAACGTTCTTGTTCTCTGCAGAGAGCTTCATCCAGCAGCTGTCATCGTACGAAATCATCACCCCTCTCCGCGTCAATGACTTCGGAGAATCATTCCCTCACACTTTGCACTACAGAAGGAGACGGAGAAGTTTAAATGACGACCTGTCGGGTTTACGGGTTCACTATCGGATCGATGCGTTCGGGGAACATTTCCATCTCAACCTGACCGCGCACTCGGACTTCATCGCCCCCTCTTACGCAGTGGTACATTTGGGAGCGGAGCGGAGCAACGCCACGGATTCCCACTTCCAGGACGCGAACGCTATGCGCCACTGCTTTTTCCGCGGACACGTCAACGCCAAAAACGAGTACCCTGCCGTTTTCAGCCTGTGCACTGGCCTTGTGAGTATTGCAAATATTGTTTTGTAACTTTAATTTCAACATATTCCACTCATGCATGTTCCACACACAACCCACGCTGCTCATATTGAGTGTTTCAGAACTTATATCACCGTGGAGGAGAGCGTAAAGCCGTCTCATCTCAGCGCCTGTGGGGTGATGCTGCAAGTCTTGGCATCAGGATGGTTTGCCAGTGGTTAGATGGATGGGGATAATGTAACAGCAAGCAGTCCATTTCATGTTCTAATGCAGCTCTCATGAACAAGATAAACATAAAAGGTCCTGATCGGTCTTAAAATACGGATTCTGTTGTTTGATTGACCGACCTGCGTGGCCAAAGAAAAAGGTCAATATTAGTACACTCACAATTGATCGTTTTGCAGTTTTACACATTCCTGAGAAGTAATAGTTTTACGGGTAAATCGTGGCTTCATGATCACCCTTCATCATGCCCCTTGGAGCTGAGAGCTTAAATGAAGTTAATAACGGATAATAATGAGCTTAAAGCCCTAAAATACCTTATGAGGATCCGATTGCCCGTGTTCTTTTGTTTGCTGACTCCCGTGTGAGAGAATTTGATAGATGTTGAAGGGGATGACTTCATGGGTCACTTAAGGTTACTGGTTTGGGGGCAAGGGGTTGACCCCCAGCCGCGCCAGCCAGATTCAGACCTGGACTCTGCCTGGTGGGGGGTGTTTCATTGGCCACAGCAACACAGACAGGAGGACCACAGCCTTGGAGTCTATCTCGCCGTCACAACCCCTATCAGTGACTTAAGCCTTATTTTAGATAGTTGCACTGTGTACAGTACCAGGATAGCATGTCACAGAGTGGGTATCAGCTGCACTTTGTGGCTTTGTGAACTAATACATTCACAATGCATGTAGCAACTGTACTCAGTTTGAAATGTGGCAGCCTGACAAAAAAGATAAAGTTCCATTCAGTGTAGGTTTTGAAAAAAAGAGACCAATCTATCAGGGTAATAAGCCTTTAATTGTCCCCTCTGTCCAATTTTGATGTACGACTGGCTTATCCAAACATGCTTGCACCCTTTTTCTAAGCAATCTTGTTGCTTATCCGCATCATCACTCAGTGAGAATTACAAGACAAAAGAGACGCCACCAGAGGCTATCGGGTCATAAATGTGTCCGTATCCGATCAGTGGCGCTTCATGGCCTGGCACATTTTGTTGGGATGAGGTCATTAAGGAATAATTAAGCCCTAAAACAAAGGGGTCATTCTAGAAAAAGCAGGTTCCGCTTTGGTTCAGAGTTGCTCAAAGCCATCCCCAGGGGGGAATTCAGGGTGGGGGATGCGGGGGGGGGGGGGTGATGGGTGAGGAGCTCTTGGCCTTTTCAAAGTGAACTGTGATGGGCAGAAAAGAGGAGAAAGCTGTGAAGAAGAGACAATTGCCAATGAAGGTTGTGTGGAACTTAGGGATTGCTCACACCGTGGGAAATGTTAGTTTGTGAACAAGCTTGCTTTCTCAGTTAACTCACATAATGGAAGTGTGTGGTGATTCATCCTGTCCTGAGAAATGAGGCTGTCTTCATTTCAGAACCAGGCAATGTGTATCGTTGAGATCGAGCTCCTGACACCCTCATGTCCTCATTAACCTTAGGCTTTGCCTCAAGCTGTGCATCACCTCTGAATGACTCAGCAGGCTCAGTGTTTCAAAGTGTCTGTGTGGGATCTGACGAAACAAATGTCATTCCATCCATTTCATGAGCGTAACCTCACATCCAATGGGAGTCCCCCGGTTGAGGTCCAGATCAGCACTCAGTGCTGAACAGCAACCATTGTGTCCGTCCGAACTTTTGCCAGAGTTGCTGCGGAGCTAATGCTGGGAAATCCTGAAACTCTGCCCTGTCCATTGACCAAAAAGAGCATTTGTCTGTTAAGCTATCTTAACACCAATGAGTTACCAAGAGATTACAAGATACAAGTAAACATCTACCAGTTTTTGCGCAGTGAATTTCAGATGTGGTTAATTAAGGTGAAATATTCAAGATTTGACATGTCACATTTAGATGAGGATCATATTCAGAACAGTCATTAAAGCAACATATGACAACATATCAGCGATTTCACTTTGGAGTTTTCTGCTGAATTTGAATTTGAGTGAATGCATGTTTCAGTACAACTAAAAATGCAATCTATTTAGGATTAATCCCTGCTTTTTGCTTTGCACATGCTGGAATGGGCTCCATAATTTTTTTTCTTAATACAAAACTGGTAAATTAAAGCAACTTTAATTTTTTCTGCAGAGATAATATAATGTATGTGTTGAATTCTCCAGGAAAGCGTTTGTCAGAGCACGTGTTCCTGAATGGAAGTCTGATACTCGGGCATGGGATATATGTGTGTGTATGTATGTACATACAGTATATGCATACGTACGCACACGCACACGCACACACACGCACACACACACACACACACACACACACACACACACACACACACACACACACACACACACACACACACACACACACACACACACACATATACAGTATATATAAATATAAATCTTAATTTTCCTTTCGGCTGTTATATGTGTGTGTATTGTGTGTGTGTGTGTGTGTGTATATATACATACATGCTCACAGCACCTGATGCTGCATTTGCCATTAATAGATTGTAATTCTTAATGAGTTTGAACAGAGACTCAACATGTACTGCCATGGGTCACAATCTCATACTGTACCTGGAATCAGTACAGCGATTCATTTAATCTTTGTTGGCTTGTAGGCAGAAGAAATGGTAATATGAGCAACGGGTAACTTTGGGGCTCGGAGGTGTTCTTCCCAGTGGTATCGTTACTTCTTTCCTGTGTCATGTTTTCACAAGCTCATCACACTGCAACCCTAAATACATGGATCAGTTAAGACCTATGGCATTTTTTGAGGAAGCATAGTGAAATTGTGCACGCCAACAAAATCCGGAACACTTATGCATTGTAAACATCCATCATCTGTGGGGAGGGTTACAAAATAACATCGCCTTTGAGATAACATGCCAGTGTCCGATATCCTGTTTAAGTGTGCGTATGAAATTACCATACAAACAGCATTGTGCTTCGTGGCTGAGAGAGTTAAGAAGCTTTGTGACAGACCAAGCTTCAAAATCAATATTAGCATTCCACTGTCTGCAGCTTTGTCCGTATATTATGATGATGTCACTCCTTCCAGTGTCAGATTGTGAGATGAAATGAACAAGAAAAGGTAAAACTTGTGCATAACGGTGTAAAGTGACTGTCTAAATTTCATGTACGTAAAGTTGATAGAAGGGATCTAAAATGTCACTTGTTCTCAAGGCTTGCTGCTGAAATATTTTACATTAACGGTAATGTGAAAGGCTTCCTTCAGAAAACAAAAACAGTTTCTTGAAAAGCCTGGAAACAACATGCACCAAAGACTGAGCGGGATTTGATCGCAACCTCTTTAATGTATCTGCAAGTGAAACAAACTCACAGTCAGTAATAACACTTGCTAGCACACGCTTCTTAACAACGTCTCTTTTTTATCTTCTAGATTGGAACTTTTACCACTCAGCATGGCGAATATTTCCTGGAGCCTCTTTTAAATGGTGTGGGGGAGGAATATGATGAAGAACACAACAAACCCCACCTTGTGTATCGATATGAAAGGAAAAAGACCAATTTGAAAACTCACAACCACACAGAGACCTGTGCTGCCTCAGGTAACAGATTTCAGACTGCCTAACTATACTGCCTGTAACCACTGTCTGTCTGACGTTTTGCCACAAACACCTTCTTTTGACCTGCATTCACTGTCTGAGCAATAAACACTGCCCTGAAATATAAATTACACCCAGTCACGATCTTTGGCTTGCAGGATACCCAAGAGAGTTCGGTCTTGGCTCGGGAAGCGTGTTAAAGAAAACTCCTCTCCTTAATTAAACAAAATGTGTTTCAACACTGTTTTCACTCATGATCTACTGGAGCATTCAATCTGGGGTCTGGGGCAGGATCTCAGAGGGAAGGAATAATTGCTTTTTAGTTTGGAGTCGTGATGAAAAGAACTGGAGAGGTTTTCTGCTTGGGAGGCTGCTTGGAAGTCCCCCCAATTTCATTAGAATTTTTATGGTTGAGGCCATTGGATGGTGGAGAGGCCCTCAAGAGAAAGAGGGATGACCGTTTGGAGTTCACCGCGAAAGAGAGCTTGAGAGTCGTCCTTACAGGGAGCGTAGTGGGCGGCCTTTGTTGTGCCGTGCAATAAATCTTTTATTTGCAGTCTGCTTGATTTGCTTGTTGTCCGAACCTGTCATTGTCGCCTGGTGGTGGCCATTATGTGTGGCGGCGGTTTAAAGAACTTGGCCTGACCTGATGGGCCAGGCCATTGCCTCCTTAATATGCTGGGTCCCTCACTCTCTCAGTCTGTGTGTGGTAAACAGAAACTATGCAATTTAAGGGTTCTCTCAGCCCCCACCAAGGCACTTTTAAATATAATCTTCCTGAACAACCAGTTTAGTGAAAATATAGTGAATGATTCCTGACTTCTAATATTCCAAAAGATATTAATTGGACCTGTCATTATCTATTAAAGCCTTACTAAGACACTTCCTGACTTTTCACATCATGAATTCAACTGTGAACTGATGCACTCCTTGCAGTAATCTTATTCTGTGCACCATATAACTAATTGGAAGAGTGTTTGTATATGCGTGAGGTACCTGTAGGGCTTTATCAAAGGACGGCAGGTACACAATGAGCAGCACAATTAAAAGAACTAGTGGTGCTGGATTCGGACTGCGAGGTGTCCCAGGCTGCGAATCTTTAGCTTTATCAGATAGGCCCCTTTCCAGATGTGGCGATAAATGTCTTCTTTGAAGGCCCCACTGAGCCAAGATGAGCAGGACTATCCTGTCTTTTTATGGGAAGAAGAGCTGAACTTGCTGCTAGTAGCAGGTTCGGCGTAAACACTCGCTTGGTGCTCGTTGCTCTGTGAATCTCAGTGTATGACTTTCAGACTTTCCTCATTGCTGCCCCTCCCCCAAATAGATCTCTCTGTTTTTTTTTTCAGAACGAACAAAAGATGAAACAAACTGTGCTTTATCACTCACAAACAAAATGTCTATCTACAGAAAGATACATCTATTGAGATAAGGTTTTCCTTCAGATATGACGTCCCAGTCATGCACAGCAGACAACTGAGACCACTATCTATTGAAGCTGTATGTTTCCCATGTTTGTACAGCCCCTGCACACTTCTGCAAACAAGTGTTGACAGAAAAGGAAGGCTCTGTTTCCATATGAATTAAAAAGGGATTTAACTTTGTGCTCAACATGTCTGGAAAATACAAATACTTGACTTTTTCATATACCTGCTGTCACTACCTGTGAATTGTCAGCAGCAGAAGTGCAATAAGGCTTTTATAGTGTTACCTTGATGGGAAACAATGTTTTGTTATTTCAGCAGTCAAGACGTGGCTTTACACTTGTCTTCGGCAGCTTTTCTTCGCTGTGTGTGTTCATGCATGGGTGATAAGGCGCCCCGGCTCCTTTCCATTTGCTGATGAATGAACTTGTGTTTAAAATATGGTTTGGATGCAAAATTTCCAGAGTGACTTCACCAGAAACAACAATAACCAGACAATGCTTGCAGGAAATTTAAGAGTAACCCAAATCTAAACATGAACATGGGATTTGGTTTTACTATCATTACTAGTAACTTTATCAGAGTTCTCTGAATGGCTTTCCTGGTGTTTCTAATTCATGACCCAGAGGTAAATGTTGAGTGTTTCATGTTAAAATCACAGAGCATCATTTTGTACCAGGTTCTGGCTTCGACGGGAGATTCTTACAGGTCACAAATCACAACACTGTTCCTACCTTTAATGACATATTCTACGGGATATCTGTCTCCAAGCCTTACATGTGAATCCCTGCACTGTCCTTCGACAGAGATAGCTACAAGGATGAGGGCGGCTAAAGATAGGGGCAGATTGTTCACTTGTTCTCTTCCCTTAGCGTTCTTAAATCCATGTGAGGACAAGCAAGAGATGGAGGGTTAAGGGAGCTGTGCCATATCTTTTTCTCACAGTTGTTGGCTGCATGTCTAACGCTGTGGGGTGTCATATTTTGTCTGGATTGGTAACAGACAGCTTGATACCAGACTTTAGTGACTATAAACCCAAACGCCACTGTGACAGAGTTGGCTGCCATACATTTCATTTGATTTCTTGATGGCTAACTGGGACAGCCAAGTGATTGGCTTTGAAGAAGCAATAATTGGCACACATGGGATCTGTGCCCCCTGACCCCTAATACAATCATTGTATAGGATTCGTCCCTTGGTGCCCACTGAGTATACATGATAGTTCAAATGCCAGCATCAGGTTTTTGGTCAATGGGTTCATTTACGTGGAAAAATGCCCTCCCCCGCCTGGGTTTTGAACCAGCCGACTTGAATCGCTGCCCGCTCTCCCTTTGCGCTTTCATGTATGTGAATGGAAGCACTTGTTGATTGTGACCTCACTTCCCTCTTTGTTTGGAGTCACTCACTGAACGGGTGGATGTGACCTTAAGTTTTTCTCCTCCTAGAGGCGTGTGGTTACTGAGCTTGCTGGATTGTTTGCTGGGTCCCAGTTAGAAAATATTTTGCAATAAGCTCTTTGTCTTCCTCTTAACACTGGCTCTTGACAGGGGTCAAGAAAGGTGGCCAGCCAGGATGTGATGGACGGGTGGTGATCACTCAGACAACCTCTTTTACCTTAAGGCCCTGACTTTAGATTGCATGGAGCTTTTGAATATCAAATGGCTCCAAAGGGCTCAGACTTACTCTGTTCTGTCATGCCCCTCAGTAAAAACTGAACCTCTCCTGAGGAAGTGCCTATTATTGTTAGACACAAACAGTGGCTCAGCGGTAGAGCAGAGGTCTTGAAGACAGATCGCCCAGCCATCGGTGGATCGATTCCCGCTCCCGCCAGAACATCTCCGGAGTGTGAGCTGACGGTGGGAGGCGTCAGCTCACCTCCCAGCCACTGCCGAGGCGCCCTTGAGCAAGGCGCCGTCCCCCTTACAAGCTGCTCTATTGGGGCGCACTCCAGGAAGCTGCTGCCCGTCACTCAGGCTCCCGATGTACAGCTTGATGTGTGTTTGTATACTAACTGCATGATTACAGGCCCCTTTGTGTGCTGTGGTTGTTTCAGGGGCCTGTACATACATAGTGTGTGAAAAACTAACACAAAAAATGTAACAAATGTACACCTGAGTGACAAATGTAATTTCCCCTAGGGGATCAATAAAGTGTATCTTATCTTATCTTATCTTTATTTTTTGCCTTTTTGTGTGTATGTTATAGTTAAGAATTATATGGTAGAGTGTGCTTGCATTCATGAGGAGTGCATGTCAGCTCATTGGCCTGTCAGTAGATGAAATGTACAGCTAATTATGGGGAATTGCTGAGCAAGTAGTACAGAGGAATGGAGGATGGAGCTCCTTTCTTCATTTGTTGGAGCCGACCTAGCTTGCGCTGCATGTGCTTGTCAGAGCTTTGGCAGGGGCCCCAGGTTCTTCTCGAGCTCCCACTGCCCGCCATTCTTCTTTTACATCTGCTTCACTAGAGTAACTTTCTCATCCAGTGCATTTCTATTGGCCTACATGAAAAAAAAAAGTTATAACCTTTTTAAACAGACATGGTGTTTTATTCGGAACCCCAAGGTGATTACATCAAAAAAATGTATTTTGCAGTGACTGCTTGCAGCTCCTGAGGCATCATGGGTCTAAGTTTTGCTCTTAGCCATAAGTTGTCCTTTCATTCTCTCCAACTTCTTAACATTGGGTGACAGATAATATGGTCCATTAAACTCATTGTCATCTGATTGTAAGATGACGGGATGGGGGTGAACAGGGCTGGGCAGCTTCAGACAGTCTGTAATGTTAATAGCTGCCATGTGTTTGCCGGCCCTAAAATGTCAGTCCTGTTGAACCCAACTTGTTGTCCTAGGAGTTCCTGTGACAGATTCCAGCCAGGGTTATTTTCTGCCACTGTCTACTGTCTGGGTATTATTCAGAGATGGGAAATGATTGCAATGGTTGGAGCAACTTGAGTGACAGTGGCATGGGTGACAGGGGGTGGGGGAGGGGGGAGCACAGGTGAATGACATACTGAATGTCTTACTGAGGCGAACATGGCAGAGGAAGCGCTGGGAGGTGGAAAGGTCTGCCACCTAGTATAGCTTTGGTCATATTCACAAGCTCTTCATTTGTAGGTTGTGATTTCATCTTTGGCTTTATTTTTAAGTTTTCTCCATCCTTTTAACTTATAAATATGTTCCAATGTAATTTCTGACATCTGGTAGATTGTGGGCTTTACTTGTGCACAAACAGGTGACCTACCGTAACACTAACCACATCACCTCATAACCTCATCGAGTAGATATACCTTACATTAAGACATTAATACCTTAATACCTTATCTACGACAGCAGAGTCGTAGCAGACAACTGAGATGACTGTGCTAATTGGATGAATCCTCTCATGATCCTCTCTTCATGTAGTGGCGTATTGGAATCAATATACCATTAGAAAAAGGTACCACTGGGGAGGATGAGCAGCTTTTGCTGAACAAACTCTTACAGACTCTTAATTTTTTTGGGTTCTAATCACCCTTCCTTAGATGAAGCTACAAAAATAGATGTTCTTCTTTATGTTATTGTTAGACGCCCACTGTCAGATGCTATGTTAATCATTGTTGGTTTTATGATGCTGTGGTTTTCAAAGACCTCACCCCCGTGCTTTACACTGTAAACCATAAACTCGTTTCTCAAAGGGGATTCAAAGAATGTAGAACATGAGATAATGACAGTCTGAAATCCCCAAGTACTCACAGCAGGTGTCCTTTTACATGTAATTCTGTGATTTCCTCAATCTAGGAAGGCTTTATTTGACAGTGTTTGATGACCTGGATATTTTAGAATCTTGAGATTATTTGAATGATACTCAAAAAGAATTTACTAATTGGCTTCTGGTGTGTCTGCTAGATTGCTGTATGACCTATACTTCCAATCTACCTTTTAATATTACCCCTTAAAATGGTCACACCACATTCTTTTTGGCTGGCTACTACTCCCATTTTCTAGTTTTAATAACTTCAATTGAGCATCAATGAGTAATTCCACAATATATTTGCCTGAACGTCTTTAAACGCAATACTCAGAAACTGTTTGATTCTCACAAAACAAAACACTCCAGGCTCCTGCCAATCACCAGGAGCCAAGATCCATAAGTGGTGTTTTGTCTCCTCAGAGGAGGTCTGCTACTCCAAACACATTCTTCAGCTGACCACCGTGCTGCCTTTAGCATGCCTTCTGAACTGAAAATAACAACTCAACTCAGAGAGTACTGTAAGTGTTCAAATCCCACCGTCTTTCAATGAGGTCAAAAGCCATGCCAGTTCACTGGTAAAAGCCCAACAATTTGCTGCCTTTGCTTGTTTCTGTCTAGCCACAGAATTGCACTTAATTGTGCCTGCGTCTGCTGAAGTTTGAACAGTTTCCCCCCGCTTGAGTTGTCATGTCAGTTAAACTGCTGTAACCAAAGTACCTGACCAGGTTCTGTCTATTCTTAGTGTAAGGCACACTGTCTGTTTAATTGGCCCCTGGGGAAGAGGGAGCTTTCCCTCTCAGCAGCTCCATTGTAAAAGAATGTTAATTACTTCAACAATGACGTGTGTGTTCCCCCCATTGTTGGGTTCACTTCTGACCGAAATGAAGGGGAGTTAAAAAGCTACTCTTTGACTTGGATTGCAACTTCAACGAGATGGTGCGGGTTGGACTGGAAGTATGGTATGCTCAAATGGTAAGTATATACACGCATCAAAATGCTTCCATACTTAAATAATTATGAGTATAAACATATAGAGCCCTAATTTGTAATGAATATGGAGCACCGAAACAAGAATCAACAGACAAAATCTGCTTATGATAGTCATTGTGTTTAATTATCTTCTGGCACAATTAAAAAAAAAAAAAAAACCTTTTTCAAGTTTACAAGTCAAGTAAGTGTTAGAGCATAAAAGTGAGTGCTGTGGGTCTGTTTCTGCTTTGCGTGTACTGGAGCCAACCAAATTATAACCTTTATAAGTGCTCACACACATGCCATGCAAAGTTGATTTTATTGTTCTTTGTTATGGAACTCTGCTGGAACTTGGTTTTATGGCCTTTATTTCATGAGATTTTAAAAAAAAATGGAGTGAGGCTAATGCCCAAAGAGGATGATGTTATGGGTTATGTGTTGGGCGGGTCAGGGCGGTCACTCCTGTCTTCTCATGGTGTAAGTAGCAGCTCACTACCTAGTGAGCAGAGGATTTGAACCTAAGAAGATTTGGGGAAGGTTGTGTGTGGCTAATCTGGTCTGATTCAAAGGCTATTATAACACAGACCATGTTTTCACCTTTTCCTCCTCTTTTTTTTTTTAATCTTACACTCGCTTGCACTGAGCCTTAACACCAATTTCTGTAGATGTACATACTCTTCTCTTCTGTGGTAATCCCTTTGATGTCTGACTGTCTTGGCCTCAGAGATTTTACCTGGTAAGTACAAAGTACAACACTCTGTTCCTGGCCCAGCTGCTCAGGCTGTGTGCAGCACAGACGGCTTTGGCACCCTTTTGGGTGCTGGCGTGAGCAGTGGGCCGGACGCCACCGTGCCAAGAGTTGGATGCCATTATGCCAGGGAGTCACACTCCACCTTGGGTGTCCAGCGGGGGTATTTTTCTCTCAGTCTAGAAATGAGAAACCAATGGAATCCTTTACTATAAACAGGTTTTCCAATATAAAGCCAGGCATTCAATGAAAAATGTATCTAACCCAGGATTCAGAACTTTATTTGATAAACGCTTTCACTATCACTCACACACCAAAGGAAATGAATGCACCGTAGGACCAACGTGGTTAATGATGAGGGGTCAGTTACGCACAACAGAGTAGAACAGGTTCAGTTCCCAGCGGGAGAGCTGTGTGTTATTTTTATATTTAGATAGGAAATCAGTTCAATAATTGCACAATTGAATAAATCATTCATTCATTTGTGCTGCCAATTTGAATAAAACAGTCTAAGTCTTGAATAAAACAGTCTGAGCAGGGATGCCCATGCTTCCCTCTCCCCAGACACCTTCTCCAGCTCTTCTGGGGGAATCCCATGGTGTTCCCAGGCCATCCGAGACATGCTTTGACTCCAAAATGAGAACATGTAATTACTGACAGAAAATACGAACATAAAAAATATTACAACTAAGTTTTGAGAATGTTCAGATGAGCATAGCTATTGTAAAATGAACACAATAAATTCAGCTATACCCTCATTTTAAGGTTGTTTTTTTGCCAGTGCATTTTAGTTCACAGAGGATGAGCATGTTGGAGGAAACTGTTATCAAGGTGTGTTTAATTCTTTCTTTCTTTGTTAAATAAAGATTGAAAAATTTAATCATGCCATTTCTTATTTTTCTTATTTCTTATGACTGATTATTCTCTGTTGTTATGTTTTGTGGCACATTCTCAGCATACTGTATACTTGTATTGCATATACTGTATACTTTTGCATGCATTGCTGCAAATCTGGACTGCACATTGGCTCGTACACATACGTAGTACTGGGATGGCCTATAAGCCTATGGAAATCCATCTTATCCAGATAAATTCTACGACTCGGCTGAAACGTTTTGGAAGTTCAGACTAAACAAACAATCTCCCATGTGTTCATCATTAACTTAACTGACGATGTTGCAGAGATTTTTCTTGACGTAGATCCGTTCCTAGATTTTCAGTATGGAGATGTTTCTTTTTGAGTAATTTGGTGATTGCGTGGCGCTCCGTTATGACACCCTGCCTCCTGTCTGAGGAAACGCCCTCCATATACTGTACGTATGTGTGTCAAATTTGCTTTGACCTTAACGTTTTGCAGATTTTTCTTTTCTTCCCCTCCAATCAAACAATCTTTACACTTCCATAGTCCACGTCTCAGCGTCTGTCTTCCTTTTTAACTTCACTCCCTCATGGTTAAGGAATCTGTTGCTGACAGCCAGCTCAGCACATTCAGGTCAGCAGAGAGAAAGCCAGTAAGAGTCGGTGTCTTTGTTCAAACTACTGAAACCAGTGCTTTCAATTTGGCATTGTAGATTTTAGATAGGTTGTCTTTCAGTGTTACTCTACAGCACATTAATGTACTTATATAATAGCCACAATCACAGAGGCGAGATGATTTTAGAATTTTTATACCTCAGTGCAGATTGAAAATAGTACGTCTGTGAATCACAAAAACATCATCATGGGATTTTTTTTGTGTGACCTTACCTTCATGCACAGGGAATGTAAACTGACTGACTTGAAAATTCTTACTCTGAAAGCTCTGCGTTGACCTCATGTCTCATGGCATAACTGTTTTTCCCAGTGCTGGAATGATATGAATAATTTACAGTGGGTGTTTTGCCGTGTAAGTAAACTGTTATGTCATTGGAATTCAGCAAAGCTAAAGCCCTTGATTATTAACTATAGATGTACCAGACATATGAATGAAATGCCTTTCTAACATAAGTGATGAACATCCCAGGTGAATTTGAGCATTTGATTCACAGATTCTTCCACATGATCAAGCTTTTAGTTTAGCTCCAGTCACTCATTAGAACATTTCTTTCTCTAAACAGAGGACTCCAAAAGGTCAGTTGCGTTTGAGAGCACAGGGAACATGGGCCAGGAGCTCGACTCTCTCAGAGCCACGATAGATGACAAATATATTCCCGACCATAACTCCACTGCCACGCACCTGAGATCCCACCGCAGGCGCAAGAGATTCCTCTCCTACCCTCGCTACGTTGAGCTGATGGTGACGGCAGATGTCAAAATGGTGCGGCACCATGGGCACAACTTGGAGCACTACATCCTAACAATCATGTCAGTAGTAAGTAAAATAATGTTTCTAAAAATTATATCGAATATGAAACAATGTTAGCTTTTTTTAAAAATTTTTTTTTACATTGTTCAATATTTTCAGCCACACCACAGTGTTTTCTGTTGGCTGTGTTATCAATAGAGATGAACATGATGTCTCATTGTTGTAGTTACATGTTTGGTAATCCACCTAGTTTGGTATCAAGCAGATAGTTTCAGCGTTTGCTTAGCTGGTTAACTGGTGAGCTCAACCAAAATGTTGCTGTGTTTCTACGTCCTTTTTTTGGTTGCTGGTGTTGCCCATTGATTCAGTTGCAGGCTTGATAAGTGTTAAACCTTTATGTTGCCAACTTGGTAACTTTTGAAAATGAGAAGGGTCCATTGTTCCACCCTGTTTGACGGTTTTGGGTATACCACCTGGGGGCTCCTAATATACTCCTTTTTGACGAAAGTAGTATCATCTCCTGTTCAATAATGTTGGAAAACAATGGTAAACTAAGAAATCTGTCCATTTTCCTGCGGTAGTTTAGCTATAAATATATTTCTCTTTGCAATGTGGTAAACAAAGCCTGTAGATTACAAAGCACAACCCCCTCTCCTGGTTCCTGTCTGGTCTCAGATACTACCGTTTGACACTTCGGTCGTAAACCCTGTCTTGACCCTTGCGTGCTGCTGCTTCAATGAAAGTTGGCCAGTTTATTGGAAAATCCTGACTCAACAGCTTGACCTTTTTATGAGTCCCATATCTGACCGAGAGAGCTCGCTGCTAATCAAGCCAACGCTGTTGTCATTGATTGTCCCTAAGTCAGACCGACAAGCGTCAGGGTAGCAGCATCTTAGTGCAGGATAAGTTATCAATTATACTGAACTGTGTGTACTTTCTGCTGTCTCTCACCAGTATGACAAAGAGAAAGTTCAAAATAATCATTAACTTATAAAGGAGTAATGATTGTCAGTACAGTGTTAACATTAAGCAAAGCTCAGAGGGTAGAGTCAAAATCAAATGTACCAGTTCTTCCATGCTTTTATCTGCAAACCAAATGTGCAGACATCACACAAACATGCTTTCTTTTCCTCCTCTTTTGTCATCTCTCACTCATTTTTCTTTTTTGTCAATTGAACAAGAGAAAATACAGCAGTTGTAAGCCCAACAGATGAATTGATCAAGTGGGATCAAACTATAGTTTTCAGGCAATTGTGATAATAGGTTGGTCTTTTAATCAACTTATACATAACATACGACTCTGGAAAAAATAAAAGGCCACTGCCGAATTTTCTATTTTTTTCTGATTTTAAAAATTTTCGCATGTGTTTGAGTAAAATATATATTTTTTTATTCTTCAAACTACTGCCAACATCTCCCACATTCCAAAGAAAAATATGAACATTTATTGCATTTATTTGCAGAAAATGAGAAATGTTCAAAATAGTGGAAGAGATGCAGATTATTTTCAGACCTCAAATAATCAAACAAAACAAGTTAATATTTATTTTGAAACATCATAGTAGTGATGCTTCAACCTAGGAAGAGTTTCGAAATCAATATTTGGGGAGATAACCCTGATTTTTGATTACCGCCATTATGAGTCTTGCCATGATCACCAACAGTCATTCACATTGACGTTGAGTGAGTGGGTCTTGAACTGGTGGTCTACAATCCACTCCTTGACTGACCTACCTGTGTGGCAAGGATCATTGTCCTGCTGGAAAAAAACAAAGTTGGGGTTGGGGAACATTGTCAGAGCTGAAGGTCGCAAGTTTTCTTCGGGAATTACCTTGCACCTTGGCTTGATTCATGTGTCCTTCGCAAAGATCAATCTGCCCGATTCAAGCATCCTGAGATGTTACCAATGTGAAGTTTGTGGGAAGAAAAAAGCGCTCAGAGAGTGGCCAAAAAAATAAAGCAAGGCCTTACCTCACCTCCAGTCAAACCCTGGAGAAGTTTGTCCGTTGGACATATACTAAAATACTTGCTGATGTTAAAATCTGTTCAGGAAGTAATATTTTAAGTGATCTGTAAATATTTGTTCTGGAATATACCCCGAGGCAGTACTATTTTTAATAAAACAACACCACAAACAATATCACAGCAGTGTATTGCGGTAAGTCTATGTAGAAGGACGGTTCATAAGCTCAACGGTCTGCTAACTCAAACAAACCCAACAGTCTGATGCTGTTTTGTTGTTTGTGTTATTCTCTGTTCCCCATTTGAACAAGAACACTAGGATTGTTATTTTTTTCAAAATGGGTGGCCAAGATCAGAAGCTTACCATCTGCAGGTAAAAAAAATTGTTGTGGTGTAAACTTCACCTTTATAATATGACAATTATTTGGTAATCTAGGTGACATGTTTGCTTGTCTGTGCAGGTTTGTTTTCTGATTGAAACAAACCTGCAGACAAAGTTATTAGATCAAGAATATGTCCCGTGACACTTCAATTACAAATTGAGGTGATGAAGCTGTTTGTTGCACATTGTGCTTCCTTTTGAGTGAAATGAACTGTGTGTGTGTGTGTGTGTGTGTGTGTGTGTGTGTGTGTGTGTGTGTGTGTGTGTGTGTGTGTGTGTGTGTGTGTGTGTGTGTGTGTGTGTGTGTGTGTGTGTGTGTGTGTGTGTGTGTGTGTGTGTGTGTGTGTGTGTGTGTGTGAAAACACCCATAAAAATACTCTGTCCATCTTAGAAATCCACCAACCAAGCGAAGCAAGTGAAAATTTACAATCACTTTTGAAATTTTTATTTCCACTCCAAACTGATTTGCTGATGAGATATATTTGTATAGAAAAGATCATCTTAAGGAATTTGTAAGCATGCACCATCGACTTTGTGCCCCCAGAGCTTGTATTGCTTGTATGTGCTGCTGTCTCATCCACTTTTGAGACCATACACGACGTCACACATCTCTGTCACCGTTGGACTTGCACAGACATGCTCTCTTTGCCTGCTCTGGACAGGCCTGGGCTGTGTTTGCCTCCCCCAGGCTAAGACAAGCTAAATGTTTATAGTGGACTAATGAGTTCCTGTCAGGAGGCCGTTCATGGCCTCAGGACACTGCTGGCCGACCGTGACTGGGGTGCATGAGAAAAGCAAGAGAAGCAGAGGGGAGAAACTACAGAGGGAATGTTTTGCTGTCCTCACAGAGGGGCCACAGCTTTGCTGAAGTTTCACATTTTTGTGGAATCTAGCTTCAGTTTATTTTCTTTTTTTTGGAGTCTGTACAGGAATTGTAATTGGTTTTAATACCCCGTTGATTAAACCTGCCCCAAATTAGACTTCTTTTTTCCTGAACTTTCCTGCCTTGATTAAACCCCAGTGGAGCTCAGCCAGAAACCAGAATCTCATTGCGAGTACTGAGTTAGGAGAGGTAGACCAGCTTTAATACTAATCTGTGCTCCTGTTCAGGTTAGTGGAGGTTTGTATTTTTTTGTCTGTGTGTTTTGTCTTCCTTGCAGGTAGCAGCAGTGTACAGAGACCCCAGTGTAGGAAACCTCATCAACATCATGATTGTTAAGCTAGTCGTCATCCACAATGAACAGGTGAGTGCGGGGTCTTCAATACTGCCTGTATCCAGGTCTGGAACACGGGCTGACGTCAGTGCAGGTGTCCCTGGCCTTTTCTGTATGGAGCCTGTTTGAAAGGACACTCAGCCTTGTCAGTCTCAAGCTTCAAGAGAGACCTTCTTATGAAGCAAATTAAGAATCCTATAATGACACCACTAGCCACCTGCAAGCGGGAGGCGACCTGAGAGGCGTGATGATGACATTATTAAGTGGATTTTCTCCATTTTCTTCTTATTTTAAGAATCTAATTCTATAAAAGGACTGTATGTATACCCAATTTCCCGACCACATGCAAACACAGTGGTGTGTCATATATAAACAGGAAGGACCCACAGTGAGCTTCAACGCCGCCACGACTCTCCACAACTTCTGCGTCTGGCAGCAAAGCCAAAACGTCCAGGACGACAGCCATCCCTCGCACCACGACACGGCGCTACTCATCACCAGGTAGTCCGTCGTCTCTACCATCCGCACTCTGAAAACAAAGTTTCTCAGGAAAAACTGTTATCTTCAAGGGGTAACAGCATTGTGTATTTGTTTTATTCTGTTTTGTTTTTCAGAGAAGACATCTGCCGTGCGAAAGACAAATGTGACACGTTAGGTAAACTTTCTGCCTTTCTCCTTTCAAAAGTTTCTCCTCCTCAAATCTGTTTCAATTAACTTTCCACTCTGTGAACCACGGCTCGTAAACTGTGCACTAATGAGTTTATGGCAAGCTGTCAGCTAATAATATTATAGTGACAGAGCGGAGTGGTAGAAATGGGAGGAGGGAGGGAGGATGGAGGGAGTCCATGGCGGTGCTAATCTCTCTCCTACAGAACAGAAGTTTTGATGGTTTAATCGCCTTTAACACTGCAGGGTTTTTTTTAAACTGTGTGTGTGTTTGTGTTTGCATGCATGTGTGTGTTTATCCATGTGTGTGTACGTGACCCTGTAGGGCTTGCGGAGCTGGGGACCATGTGCGACCAGTACCGGAGCTGCTCCATCAGCGAGGAAAATGGAATTAGTGCCTCCTTCACCATCGCTCATGAGCTGGGCCATGTGTAAGTTGAAGAGCAACGCTTGTGGCAACCCCCCCCCCACCAACCCCACGAGTAGAGAACACACAGTCTATCTCACCCACCCGCCCCCACCCCCACGGCCAGCCAACAAAAGCCCTCTTATCAAGAGACGTAGGGTGCTGCGGACGCAGGTGCAAAATATAATAAAGCGAAAACTTGACTTTTAATAACGTGCCGGGTTATAATCCCTTATTGCACAGGCCAAGACCTTAACCCTTTATGTGGCACAGCTTGAACTGGGTCTCAGATGAAACACTGTTTGAGTTCCGCTCTGAAAATTAGTGTAAATAAATCTTAAACCTTTGTAAGACAAAAGCTGTCGATTTCACGGCGACGTTACGTGTAACTCTGTGTTTGCGAGCGTGGCGGTGATATCACAACACGCCTGCCTGCCGGTGGGTGTTTTCACAACGCGTCAACGTTGCCACATGTGCAGCGGAAAGAAGCGCCTCATCTTCCAAGTGACGGAGTCAACACATGTGATTTTATCTTTAATATCGGGGTTTGTTTATGACAAAAAAATCCCCTCTTAAGGAAATGAATAATTATCGAGCAAATCTTTTTCTGAATCCTATTAGCGATATTGAAATTTAATGAAAATCATTTGCTTTGGATCGGATATTTACACTATTTCTTTTTGCTTTCATGGGAAAGTAGGTTCACTTTTATGCACTTTTTTTTTCACAAATAATCTATTTTCTATGTTTGATTTTTCTCTCTTTTGTTCCCACCTTCCTTGCAGGAGACAAAAATTTCCCTAAGAGAGGCAAAAGGACCATTGGATTAAGATTCCAATGTCTCTGATCAGAGATGCATCATAGATAAAGCTACAAACTCCCAAAATCCCCCCTTTTTGTGGCTCTGTTTATGCAACACATTGGGCAGCTGGAGGCCCGGTTGGCTCCTCCTCTTGGTGTGGTTAATCGCTGCCTTCACAGGCATGAGCTTTCCAGAGTGTTACGCACTCAGGGAAAGCCAGTGTCAGGTAGTGGGAGCCACTTGAGAGTAGTGCAGATTAAAGAGAGACTTAAGACTAATGGATAGGCCTTTATCCGATGACGGCGAGGACGTGTGATTACTAATAGACATTACGGGGATTTTTTCTGTCACCTGATAGCCATTTTAGGGTGACACATATAATCAAGTTTGTCATCAGACAATGGCAGGGGCTTCAGCTTCAGGCCTGAATGACAAATCAGCAGTTCTGACATTTTGATTGGGCGTCTGCAAGCTGCACACAGACTTTCTCTTGTGGCAACTTAAGAAATATGAAAAGGCTGCGCCACAAAAACCTCACTGGCATTATCCTGATGGCTTCGGCCAATTTAACCACTTAGCCAGCAATCTGACTAAGTGGTTCAGATTACTGGGATTGTCAAAGATGGCTTCTTTTTTATGAAGCGCTGCATTTAAATACGCAGCGCCGTGTGGAATGATGCCCAGCCAGTGTGGCATGCATAGCTGCTCATCACAGAGCGCCGTAAACCCACAGACCGGCAGCAGAGCAGTAAACATTTTACATTCTCCAGGCGTGGAGGCGGCGAACAAAAACAGTCATGGTTGAATGTAAAGTCACGTGAGGATGAGAGTCCAGACAAGAGAATTTATTTGTGACTTGAGCGAGACAGCGTCTCTGCAGTGTTTCACAACTGGGCCAACGCTTGATGTTGCTCTCACAGTTATTATATATGAGCGACTGACAGCTTCTCTGTAAGGGTGTGATGTGCTTGGAGTGAAGCAGTTTGTTATGTTAAAAGCCTTGACTCAAGGTGAGTGGACTTAAAGTCGTCACATTTTATTGCAGAGGTTGTTATTCTCCCACTGGAATTCATTCTGCTATTGATCTGTCCCTGGAGGATGCCAAACTGAAGACTAGAAAATGTTTTAATTTATGATGTAATTACGCTAAAAGGCTCATGATTTCAAAGCTGTACCCTCATTTGTACCCTTTAGAGCTCAGTCAGCTCAATCACAGTAAGGGGGGTGTCAGGGGCTGTGTGGATCTTTCTTACAAATTCATTTCATGGTAATAAGAAAATGCAGTCAGTTTTCTTTTTAAAATTACATCAGGGGTGGACATCAGCTAGCGGACCATGGGTCAAGTCTGGAACATGAGAGGCTTCCATCTGGACTTTAAAGCGTTTTGATAAAATGGGGGGAAAATGTCCCTATTATTACATTGATCATTAACTTATTGTCATCAAAGGGTTTGGCCATGCATTTTTCGTTATGCTGAAAGCAGATGATAAAACGTTCTACTTGTTGACAAAAGTCAGAAAGTTCTGATTCTCACCCAGACAATTAGGGTCTGAATTGGGTTTGAGAATTAAATTAATTTGTTCTATTACTCCTATTGTTTTATATCATAGTAGAGGTCATGGTCCTCAAACCTCAACAAAGGGAGACGGGTTGACTTTAATTTTAGACAGATTCCCCTGTATCATCTCGGTGCACCTGCGCACCATCATAAGTGACAAAGAATAGTTCACAAATCCCATTTGAGCCAGATTTAACTTTGTCAGCATCAGCCAACAGCTTGATTTGTGCCAGAGGCTTACTGTAATTATTCCCTGGATGTTTGCCTTCAGACCCTCGGCTCCTGTGGGGTGGGCCTCATGCCAGTCGGACTAGGTCTTGTTTATGTGGCTTTATGGATTGACCCTCAGCCACAGTCCAGAGCTCAGCACTGGCCCACATCCTGTTGTAAACATCTCAGACATCATACAGCTGCATGGATTCCTGTGCTTATGTGCGCAAGCATGTGTGAATGCACTACATGTATTTACAGGTTAATGCCAAACAGCAGCGTAGAGCAGGATACACACCGTACACTACACTGAACTAGAAAACTGCTGTGTAATGTAGCTGTGCTCCTGTAAAGACTCCTGCTTTACTGGTTACCACCACTGACACGGAAACACTCAGTCTATTATTGGTCTATAGAGGAGGAGAAGATCAGCAGAGTTTTATCAGCGTTTTGATTTTTGTTCTTGGGAACATTTTTAATGCTTTTTTTTTTTTTAATTGAAAAGATCAGTATACATTTTTATGAATTGATGCCCCGCCCCCTGCCTTTCCATTTGCATCTCAGTCTTTGAGAATGTGAAAAGACTAAAGCATAAAAGAGATAGGGAAGGTAGCTCTCTGTTTCGTCTTTATGAAAAGACTGCAGGGGATAAATGTTGATACACAGATTCCATATTACATATATTTACATCTGACCCGTTAGAGCTTTGAGTTGACTTTCCTGTCGAATTGTTATCAACATTCCTTTAAGAACATAAATACAAAAAGACATAATCAAAAAGAAGAAGTGTTGTCATTACCCACAGACCTGTCTGTGGTTTTGATTGTGGTTGTCAACAATGACGATGTGGGCGTGAACCACCTGTTAATGTCTGAAGATAAATCTTGGGACATTGAGCTGATGATTGCTTTGTGTGTGTGCTTTATATCCCTGTCTCGTCTGTGCAACAGGTTCAACATGCCTCACGATGACAACCCAAAGTGTCGGGAGGCTGGCATGAAGCACCAGTATCATGTCATGGCTCCCACCCTCAACTACGACACCAATCCCTGGTCGTGGTCCAAGTGCAGCCGCAAGTACATCACAGAGTTTCTAGAGTAGGTATCAGCTGTTCAAAACCGATTTATTTTTGAAATGAGTGACTAAACACCGGCTCTTCTTGTGGAAAAGATGGAGATTCCTCTCCATAAGATCACATTTTAAGTAAGCTGCTCATTTTTTCTCGTTGAAACGTGGTCAGCTAAACAATCTGCCTCCTTGTCTCTTGCAGAGCTTTGCAGACAGGTCAGTGCAATGTAAACTGTGCACAGTTGTTATTGCCTAGTGTTGAAAGAGTATTTCCTGTTTGAATCCAGGGGTCTTCCTCAGATGACCTGAGCGATGGATGTTCTGCATCCCTTCGACTCTCTAGATGCTGGACAAACAGTAATCCAGTCACTAGCCTGCTTTCCACTCTAAAACTTGTATCGCAGAGCAACGCTCATTCAGTACTTGTACTCGCGCTGTGGTCAAAGGCTTCACTTTAAGATGGGAAATGTCAGTTAGAATTAGATCTTGCTTGGACATGACCCTTACTCTTTGCCTCCTTTCTTCTGTTACTGGTGGAAACCTTGACAAAGGACAGCTTTGTTCACCAGATGCATCTTGAAAGCCCAGTTTGAAGATTTGGAGTTTGAAGGTTGTGCTTCGCATAGTTTCCAGCCAAAGATGACCTCAACATCAAGTGGTTGGAACAATTAGCTCAAGATTAGGAGATCTTTTCATCCAGTGGACCTGACCATGTCAGCAGTGTTAGGTTTTCTTGTGTGAGGCTGATTACTGCACAAAAACCAGCAAGTTTGTGATGCAAATGCTGAATAAATTTGCGTGACCATTTGCTAGCCATATGCGATATATAGGACACAATCCGGCTATGTAAAGCAACTTTGCAAGTGTGGGAGCTGCAGCAGTGGGAAAGGCCCTTCAGAGCGTAGTCCAAGAGCTTTTTAAATCCGTCTCCAGCCAACAATGAGCAGCATTGATTCAAACTCGTACTTCTACAGTACTGCTCCCTCACAGCGAGCTGACCTGGTCAACTACGTCAGTGTTTTGACTGCCCATTCTCTCTGAAGAGCAAATTCAATCTCCACTGGTCTCCTACATTTTAAAAGACGTCTGGTCACGCCACCACTCAAACATCCCTTTTAAAAAGCAAAAAAAAAAAAAAAGATTCCCTTCCTCCTACTGATCTCATTATAGCTTTAATAATACTTCAATGTTGTGCACCTGATAAACAGTCTTCTGTTGTGCAGTGTTATTATCCACCAACCGGTACATAAAGCAACCATTCATTCCCTCTCTGGCACCCTGCAGTTTTGATTTGTGTTTTAGAATCCAAATATAAAAGTAAAACACAAATCTTTCTCTTTTCCCTACTAATTGTTGTGTTCACTGCGTGTTGAAACCACATAATCATTAGTAGTTGGTAAACCCTATCATTTTCCATTGTGCCTTTCAAAAATGAGCCGAACCACTCTGACAGCAGCTACTCTTTGAAACTCCCATGTGAAATAATTTGAAATGCTTTTTTCAAACTGTCATTTTTAAAAAAATCAAATCAAATCAAGATGGATCTTTATGCATTCAAATTGTGCGTGGCTCAAATGTCTGTCATTATCCACTTGTCTATCACTACCACTAGTAATCCTTACATGCTGTCAGATATAAACCTCTGACATAACAGCTTTGCTGCATTTACTCGCCGCTGTTTGATCAAACTCTGTAGAGAGATTCTGTATGTCAACCGTCTGCAGCGGCCATCAATCTCACGTACAAGTTGACTTCTTGCGCTGGTTTTCGAGGGCAACCCACCAGGATCTACATGGAAACTGTTATTGTTTAGTCTCTTATAACAAGCACATGAAGGCCATCTATAAGTCATCTTATAAATAAACTCACTTTCAAGTTTTCAATGGCTGCCAGGTGTGGAATTTTCATCTGGTGCCAGAGAGGAATTGCCTCGCTGTCTCCGATTCACACCACTGATAGTCTTTTAAAAAAAAAAAAAAAGTTTAATTTTATAAGTGACCACACTGACCTCTTCTTCTTCTCCCCTCCCTGTCTGCTTTGGTCTTAATAATGATTCCTTTATATTCCAGAACATTGTTTAGACAGATGACCAGCTGCTGAAAGGCACCGTTCCGATATGGAACCGTCTGTTTGATTCCTTTACAGGCTGTTCTATAGTTCCCATTCACAGTATCTTCAATAACCGGTTTGTGCTGCACACACGCTCATTCCCTCGCCACCCATCGCTGTTTGCTGCAGTTTCTTATGTTATGGCTGGAAATGAAAGGGTGAAGAAACAAAGTGACGGTAACTCATTGTAATCCTGTGTAATTACCGGCTTGGCACATCACTTGGGACTGTATGGTGCAGGTGTTTTTGGCAGCTCAAGCCCGGATTACATTTGTCAGAACGACGCAGACATGTTTTGTAATTACACATCTATGCGTGTCTCATTCACCAGTTTCCTTTTTTAAAAGTAAACATAAAGAAAGGGATATTTTTGGGGCTTGGCTCTGCTCCGCAAACATGTTTGATTAGTGCCTTTTTAAGGCCGTGAGGGCCGACGATCAGGCTGTCGGTGCACGCATTCATTCCAGCTGTGCTTTTGTTGTCGCTGTTACTGTGTTGTGGCTCAGGGTGTGGCTGACGTACGGCACAAATCTGTAATTACCATGCAACACTGGCACTGACACAGATTTATGTAACTTAATCAAGGTGCTCTATGACTCCAGATTCTCTTGTTTTCCTTCAGCACAGAGAAATGCACCTGAGGATAAAAATGTGGTCATCGCGTTGATCCTTTTCCAGCCTGTATCATAATGTTGTTTTATTCAGTCTGTGGCGCCTTACTCTTGTTTCATCGTTGACAGCATTTACTAACAGGCCATTGAGAGCAAGTAGTGTTAGTTGCTGTTCGGTTGCTTCTCAGACCACCCACATGGGAAAATAATTCTAAGGATGATCACAGACAGTCACATAGAATTCATTTGACTGTGTTCTTATGAAAGGTGATGTCACAACGTCATGCAAGGTCAGAAAACACCGGATGAACTTGAAAGGTTCTCACCATGAGCGTTTGTCTTTGGTTCTTGTGTGTATGCTTTTGCTCATTTGTGTGTTTGTGCTCACACTTGTAAGGTTGGTGCTTTTTTTTAAATGACTGAAGGTTCTTTGTTCCTGTTTGCTAGCACCGGCTATGGTGAGTGTCTCCTCGATGAGCCCGTAGGCCGGACGTACGAGCTTCCCACCCTCCTCCCAGGTCAAATCTACAACGCCAACAGACAGTGTGAACTCATGTTTGGACCCGGTTCCCAAATTTGTCCCTACTTGGTAAGTTGACACGCTGTCGGATAAGAAAAGAAAACAACACTGAAAAAGCGAATTAAGGCTTGGGGTAGAGAAATGCGATGCTCTTTTCTCTTCTCAGGTATACATGAGAACTTTTCTTTGTGAGCCCTCGGAGCCGTTCTCCGAAAAGCACCGTCAGGCCAAATCTGACTCTCATTTAGACCGCTTGCAAAGAAAGAAATAAGTGAAATTCGTATCTATGAAGCCTTTCAAAAGTAGAGTTTCCATAAACTCCATTATGCAATATGTATGATGGCATCATCTAGTTTTCCAGATGTTGTCACTGCATTGCAGTGTTCTGTAGCCTTTCCAGCAATAGAGAAAGAAAAGTTAATGTGTTGCAGAGAAGGAAAAATCTCTTAATAAAGGATGTACTTGTCAAGCAAGCTGGTATGTCTTATTCCTAATCAGACACTTGCAGGGTGAAAGGAATACAACTTCATCACCAGAAATAGAAACAGCACAAAATATGTTTGCAGTTACAGAGAAAATTACAACAGAAAATCATGAAGAATTGAAATCCAGATTTATTGGGGCTATTTAATGATGTATTTTTGAAGTGAGTGTAGAATGTCTGCTTTCAATTTTTTTTTTGTTGTTGCTAGATTTGTCTTTTCAGAACAAGCATTTATTTCCTAAATTATCGGAAGTCCTTCCTTGATAAAAGAATTTTGTTTCTAAACGTTTTTCATATGTTCAGATGATATAGATAAGCTCTTTTCTTTGTTTTCCCATAGAAACAATGCAAGAGGCTGTGGTGTACAAGTGCAGAGGGGGACCACAAAGGATGTCGTACGCAGCACATGCCACTAGCTGATGGGACCGACTGCGGACATGGAATGGTAAGTGTGGCTCTGTATCGCCCAAAGATGAGATTGCACACAACACTAAAACAGAAAACCCTAAAACTATATGGACTCTGATTTAATCTCAGTTTATCAGCCTGCCTGTGTGTATGTGTGTGTGTGTGTGTGTGTTTGTGTGTGTGTGAGCGTGCTGGTCAAGAAATCAAAGTTGTATTGTAACACTAAAATGATTCTTTGTGAATGATATTAGGTTGATCTCTGCAGAAGGTGAAAAGTTGAACATAAATAGTCTTTACTGATATATTTATTTGTAACTATATCATGAATCTCATATTAAAATCCCAGTGAAATTCACTTGCAGCTCCTTGCATCCTTTTCTTCTTTTTATGGGATAGGGTGCCAGTGGATCGAGACAGTAATTTAAAGAAGTTTGATCAACGATATATTTATTTGTTTGGAGTTTCTGTGCAAACAGAATTAATTTTAAAGCCAAACATTAAATAATGTCATGTTTGTTTTATATCACCAAATTGCAGAACTGAATGTATTTCCTCTCTTCCTCCCGTCATCAGCAGGACTGTTAAAACTGGCCTCACAGGCGTCTTCTACAAAAAGCATTACTGGCACAAGCCAAACCACCCATGCAGTGTCGCTTTGAATCTTGATGCCTTTCCCTTCTAGCTCACTTCCTCTAGCGAGAAAAAAGGGAATAATTTATCATCCAGTACTTTCCTGCCTGCATTCTGGTTGAAACCAATGTAAATGTGGTCAGGTGATGGCCCTGGGTAGAAACTTGAAGCTTTACCCTCAGTGTTGTTACGGGGCCCCAATCCCCATTAGCCTTCATGTTCTCCTCGCTCTGGGATGCTATGCTAATTAGGGCTTGAGACGGCGGGTCAGTCACTGAGGATACAGGGAGAGGAGGGCTGCATGGACGGGCTCCAGAAAGAGAAAGAGGAAAGAAAGGGGAGACAGAGGGGATGAAAAAGAGAGTTTCGAGAGGGGAAGGTGAAGACGTGAGACCTTTGAAAGACGATGCTGCCTGCCGTTCACAGTTGACTCACCTTGATGTGAACCCATGACCCCAAAACCTCTTTAAAAGGCGGGTGAGTGGGTCAGTGGTCAGGCCGTAACAGAGCCCGGGCTGAGGCCAACCGGTCTTCTCACAAAAGACCTCACATCGTTTTGCAGCGCAGGAGGTGGGAGGAGAGGACAGAGGAGGAGGAGGTACAAGGGGGGAGGTGGGTTGAAGATGTAGCAGGCTGGTGTTTAGCATTCAGGACATGTATGAGTGGGAGAAAGAGGGAGAGAAAGAAGGAGGGTTCTCTTCTCTCCTTAACCTCCTGCCCTCCAGGAGTCTTTTGCAGTGTGGGCCCATGTAAGTCCTATATCCCTTATATCCTTTCATCTGGCTTCATCTCCCTCCTGACCATGTTAGGTCTTGAGTCTACCCTGTCTAGCAGGGAGAGGTTAACAGGGGATCGCTAACATCTTAATCCAACTACAACAACCGGACTAAACAGTAATGGTCCTGGGATCGCAGCTCCCACGCTGGTCTCAGTGTGTGTGTGTGTGTGTGTGTGTGTGTGTGGAGGAGACAATTAAGCAGATGTGCTTTTAGTTTAATTGCACCAAGTTGTTTGCTTCAATAAGCCAAAAACCCTTAACTTAACTGGCGCTGACTTCGCTAGATTTCTAGTGTTTCTTGGAACCATGTAAACAATAATTAGGTGAATTGCTGCTCCAAATATCCCTAAATTGGCGTGCATGATATGAGAATAATTTGCAGCATGAGATAATTTTGCAAAGTTTCACAGTGTGAAGCACCAAGGCCCTGTGGTAAGTTTTCTTTTCTTTTTTCTGAGGGTCAGGTATTGACCAAACCCACTGATGTTGTTGATTAGCTGCCCCACAAAAGCTTGGTTCAATAAAAAGGCTCAGATTGTGGCTATTATATTAGTTATATGTGTTATACAATAAGAATACCATCTTATCTACATGGGTCCAGCAGGGTTTCAGACTTTGCAGGCCTGTCATATTCAGCTGATGTTAGCGTGGTGAAGTTGTACCTCTGATGTTCCAGTGCTGCTTTCTGTGGGTCAGGAGTGGAATTCTGGGTACATTCTGGATGAGCAACTCCTCCTCTTGACTGTGAAATGTTTACTGAACTGTCAGCTCAGATGTGTTTGTAGCACTGAGTTTGGAATGTCCAACTAGTTCATGGCACCAGTCTGTGATGTCACAAAGTCTGTGATGTCACAAAGTCAGTGAGGTTTACAGTTAGTCTGTCATAAGTTAACGGTTCATGGTTAATCTGACAATGACAAACAATGAAAAGTTAAGGCAACACCAAAGTGATTTATTGAACTGTTGGTTGGTTCAGCTGTTGGAAATAGAAATATATGGATCAAATATAATGGGAAACAATTAATAATAATTATCATTATCAAAATGCACGTGAAAATATGTATGGGTGCATGTGTGTGTGTGTGTGTGGTGTGTGTGTGTGTCACTGGCCTGAAAATGTATACAGTGTATGTATACATATGTGTATGACTAACAAGAACTAATACTAGTGTGAACAAATAATTTCTCCTACGGGGGATTAATAGAGTTGATTTATCTCTTTTGTTTTTCATTCTTTCTTTTTTTACCTGCTTGTTTCACATTGAAAAGATATAATAAATGTTCAAAAAAAAATTTTTTTTAATGTATCTTTAAAATTTCTTGCATATTGAGAGGTCTGTGTGTAATTTGGCGCAAATACAAATGAAAAATACAGATCCAATGTATTTAAATCAGCTAAAGTACAGCAATGCTATGACCTTGGTTTTGGATAATTGTTGTTAAAGTGGGCTGTTGGGTGGGAGGTGGAGGAATGATTTCTACTGAGTTCTATTTTCTTTGTGTTTCATTCAAGACACCACTTTTTGTTTGTAGCGCCAAGGACCCAGTTTCATCTTCATGCAGGCTGTTTGAAGTAGCTTGAGTTGAAAGAGAGGGGGACCACGCACCAACAGTAACCTGCCCGCACATGAGTTCTTTTATGTGGTATCTTGGTCTGCAGTGTTTGTGTTCATTCTTATGCCACCCTCAAAAGTCTGATAATCTGCAAACCCAGATGATTCTCCTTGACTGTCTCCATGATGTTCTCTCTTTGCAGTGCCACTCTTCCTTTCCTAATGTTCTGCAACTGCCACGCTTTCCTGCCACTTCCCCTGACTTCGTTCTCATTCTTTGGTACAAAGAAGTCACGAGGTTCAGGTCTAAGGCTTCACAGGGTATCGGGTCCAGCTTCTGGCTGTGAGGTGTCTGCAGAGCCCTGAGAAGGAGGTGTGTGTGTCTGAGGCAGAGTGTGTCAGAGGAGGAGGATTAAATCCAAGGCTTCCATGTGGGAAACTAGCAACAGGTATTGTCTTACCAACTATAGCTTCCCTTTGAAGATCTCAGTCGGAGCCTGTCATTAGACCAAACCCGGCCGTGTCATTCTAAGTGATTACATGGCCAACATCATCTCTTGAAACAGCGGTTTTTGCAGGGTGAGTGGTCACCTCTTGTTGCTGTGTTGTCTGTAGAGTTTTTTGTCCCATCTAGTTACGAAACAAAGTAGTGACCGCATCGGGTAATTGAGGTCAGTGCCCCAAAAGTGTGAGAGAGAGGCAGATGAAGAGTGAAAAAAGTTTGTTTGTATACAGTTGATTTGAAACAGGGCATTGGGCACTGCAGAGTTCATGGGTAGTGTTCTCCCCCTCTCCCCTCGTCTCTTTGACTCCCTGCCTCTCCACTTGTGTCTCTCTCTCTTCCTGCCTTGTTTGCTCGCTCCCTCTCTGATGCTCAATGGACCCTCTCAAAGGGCGCCGGAGTGAGTAATGCGGTCACATGACCTCTTGGCGGCGCGTCTGTCATCTGGCTCAGTGGGCCGTGCACTAACGAGGGCATCCCACCACTTGTTGTCTATAAATACTGCCACCACCCTCCCTCCCCTCCACCCTCTCCTCTTCTGCACTTTCTCTTCTACTCTCCTACCTTTTTTTCCCCGGCCCGTCTCACTCTTCAAAAAAGATCTGGCCTTCGTGTCGCTTTCTGTATGTGTGTCTTTTGATTTCTGTGTACATACATGGATATAGAACTTTTGTGTGTTTTCCAGTTTTACACTTCCAAAAGCATCCACATTTTTTTAAATGTAAACACAAGAGCTCTTCCAGTGTGTTGGTAGATTAGGGGCCAGCCAGCATGGATTGCTCACCCCTGTACCCACAATCCCACTATTTGAAGAACCCCGCACTGCATCACCCCAGGCCACTGCTCAGTGGGTGGCGGACCGAGAGAAGTGCTGGCAGAGCTTCGGTAAACTGTTGTTTTGTTCTGAAACTTCTTACTTCTTTTTGTAATAGACTCCATTTATCCTCAGCTTTAAAAGAGGTCCTAACAGAAAACATCTATGAGAGAGGTTTGGGGAAATTTGTCCACAAAAAAACCCCCAAACAAACCCAAAACAATATATTCAAGTGTCGATTTTATTTCGGTCGGTACGACAGAGGCTCGCTTTTTGACCAACACTTCATTGAGCGGTAAATTTAAGTGAATAAACAGGAAGGGTTTTTTTTTAGTTTTGTTTTTTAATTTCCTGAACATTACTTGAAGAGAATGATGACCTGGTTTGGTTTCAGCCAATTAGAGTGAAATAGTGCGGTCTTGAAAAGTGAATCCAGGACAGAATGGAGTCCTTTGGCAGAGGTTCTGAGTGTTGGCCGGCGCTCCCTGACAGCCTAACAGACATGTCGTACAATAGTGGGGCAGGCTGTGGGTTTTGTGAGTGTATCTTTGTTTGTGTTTGCACCTATACTGGAGTTTGGGATTATGAGACTGGTGTCAGAGTCGGTCTCAGCTAATCTCTGGATTTTGAGTGTTGCCACTTTGATTCGCTATTATCTCAGACATATTGATGGATTTGGGCTAACAAGAGGATAGTTGTTTTTGAGTTCACACAGTTTATGGATGGGATTACTGTGTCCAGTAGCTTGGTTTTCATTGCTGGCCGTGTGTGCTGATTTATTTACATGATTATAATTTTGAAATTTTATATTTTATAGAAAATGTATACGTTAATATGTAATTAATTGAAGTTGAATTGCAATTTCCTCAGGGATTAATAACGTATCTATCTATCTATCTATCTATCTATCTATCTATCTATCTATCTATCTATCTATCTATCTATCTATCTATCTATCTATCTATCTATCTATCTATTGGTAAGTTGTGTGTTCATATTCATTCACTAATCAATCAATTCATAAATTTGAATTTTTGATACTGTTCTACACTCTAACTGGTATTAACATAGTGCGTTCACTTAGTTTTTTCCTGCCATTGTCATGACCTACATTGCCATTGAACACTTTATATATAAGAGTGATATTGTCCTCATTTCAAATGAATCCCTCCAGTTTGCTCAGTAGCCCATTTGATAACCCGCTTTCACACATCCCATGGAAGTGTGGAAGTATGAGGTGATGCTGAAACAGAAGAGTTTCCTCCACAACAAGTCAGGACAGTCTGTGTCCAGTCACTGACTGGTTGCATTGAACATGTTATCCACATGTACTAAAGCACCACCCTTGTGTAGGAATCTCCTGCACTCCTGGACCTCTGCAGGTGCTAGCAGACTCCCAAAAAGATTTTGGGAATTTTAACCAACTTCATCCATTGTCACATTGACAAACACCTGAGAAGATTTGTGTGTTTAGTTTGACTTACATCTAAAGTAGATAGGAAATCTTTTTTCCAGTTAGCTTGTTTGCTTGCCGTTTGGATTCATAGCCGTGCATTTCACAGACATTTGGCTTACAAAAAGGCTGACGAGAGCAGTATATGTAAAACTTCAACATGCAAGACTTCAAATCGGTTAAGAAAGTTTCATTTTGTGATGGTTCTGAATGGCCTGCAGATTTATCACTACAAGGTACTCCTTCAGACATAAGTTTTAATTTGTTAATACAAAATATTGCTGTGAGTGGGTTGAAGATGATAACAACAGATGACACAGTGGCCCAGAGGTGATTATAAGTGAGAAAGACAACAGTAAAAGTGTCTCTGAAGTGCACCTGAGAGGACCAAACTACTCATTCACTGTAATGACAACCCTGGCTATTCCTTGAACGGTGTGGAGGAGGGAGGAATTGCAGTGGGGGAAAAAAGAGGAATGGAAATAATGTATGAGATGGAAACAGTGGAGGTTGTTTGGGGTCGTGATTGCATGATCTTATCTCTCTTGCTCTCACTTCCCCTCCGTCTTGTTATTTCTCCTCCTCTTGTCCTTACACCCTTTCAACATGTAGGAAAAATGGAACTAACAAGGAAAGAATGCAATACAAATGTATCACTGTGGAAATCCTGCGTGCTGGAACATCTGTCATTTGGCTCATTTATAGACCTGTCTACCCAAATTGTGCTTGGCATTGAATCCCAACTTCATGGGCTCTCTCTGTTACCCTTTACCTCAAGGTCAAGTTATTACGACCAGTGAATAATGGCATCTTGAAAATCAATGGTGGGGGTCCTTGTTGTCTCATTTTGGCAACATCATTGGCAGGATAGAAGCCATGTCAGAGACTCACACAGACTACAACACAAACCTCCAACCAACTAAGGCCAAAGTGAACTCTGAACCCAAAGCCATATGAAAGGCACTGGAACTTGAAAGGTTGATGCCTATGGAAACGGTTGTGTTAAAATGAAAGGGCTTTTTTTTTTTTTTTTTTTTAATAAGTCCTCTGCCTTCTCATTCCTGCAGTGATGTATGGCTTAGGTTCTGAAATGAGGTGGTCTCTGCAACAATTTCCTGGCAATTACAGGGCGCTAACGTCTAAACCAGCCAGCTGAGGAGCTCAGAGCAGATGCCGCTGTCCTCAGATAGTATTCCCATTGTAGAGGTCAGCCTGCTGGTGCGGCTGTATTGTTGGAATGGTGGGGGGGGCAGTTTAGTGTGTCGGAAGTTTATTTGAGGATATGGAATTGTGTGGGGGGTTTTTTCCTTGTGTACTGTAGTTTGTCTGCATAAGGTATGTGAGAGTGCCATGTGTTTATGAACTTATGTTCATCTTCTTGGAGTGAGTTGGTAAGTCAGTGTGTATGTTTGCGAAATTCCTAATTTGAAACACATGCTAGTCACAGCTGGACAGGTTTCTCTCACGAGACCTTCAAATGTCTCACCACATTCCCAATTGAGGGCAAATCTTTGTCCATCTCTGTAATAAAGGCTCTGATGGTGTCTTTAATGCTAATCTTTGAACTTTACCAAGACTTCTTTCACTTCAGCGTTTGTCGGTGTATATTTTATGCACTTAGGAAAGAGGCTAATTGAAATTGAGCGTGGCCCCCGGATGCCTCTCAGCAATCATTTTCAAACTTCACACCTTTAACACACACATACACACACGCACACACACATACACATCATCTCACACAGATGTTTTTTTCCCTTTCACTCCCCTCTTTTTTTCTTTCTGTCTTTCTTCTTTTCACCCACATCACCTTTTCAAGCCAAACAAAACGGTTGTAAACACAGGGTGCTCGTGGGGGGAGTGGAATGCCTCAGAGGCTTACAGAGGCTTCGGCCGTCTCTGACAGACAGTCCGCCTTGTGTTTGACAGTTGCTTGGGACCTGCAGTCTTGTTACACAGTGGTGGTCCCCGTGTGGCCCTTGCAGTTTCCCATAAAGGAATAAGGGGGATGGGTGGCCCTGAACAGGAGGTATAGAAGGGATGCACAGGTTGACAGTCCTTAAGCTGAAATGTGGGAAGGGGATGTAAGGGAAAGAAAGCTATTTATGGTGAAAAAGACAGATTTCAAAGTGTCTTTCTCCATGAATTCCTCAATTCAAGTTCTTTTTCTGTCACAGAGATTGCTCAACTTACATTTACCAACACCTGTTTGTCCTTTTGTGGTCTGGAAGTCATTTGACTCATACGGACCTTTTTATCACATTCCTTTTAGTACCTTTTATTTGAATTGTTTTCTTAATCCATTGTTGGTTTACCAACACCATTATCAGCACATTCAGCTTGCATTTATAGAGGAGCAAGACAGGAAGAAAAAGGCAGAGCCATTACCCAAAGCAGGTCTGTATTGGAAATGATTGTGGCTTGTTTAGCTCATACCCTGCAGCTGTTAACACCTGTCTGTCATTGTGCAGAGTTTACAGTCCATCATTAGACCTGCAACTGTGTAAAATACACATGCAAACCAGGTCAGGATACAAGAGGCAGCAGTGCCAAAGTCTCTGCAGATTCACATGGGTTTGTGTATGCTGCTGCACTTTTGCAGGTGTTCAACCGGGGTGTGTGCTGCGAATTTTGTATTTATATTAAAGTAGGAACTTGCCAGATGAGATGTTTTTTTTAGGGCCATTCTAAAAATCCAATGAAACACTGCTCTGTTCTTAGTTCTTGTGAGACTTCTAAATGGGTCACCTCTATTTTATCTTGAGTATGTGATTGAATGGCTTGTAGTGGAACGGATTTATGCCTTTTTGAAAAAACAAGCAAACATGTAGTTGTTGTTGTAGTTGTTTTTAGATCAAAAGATCTGCTTATGGAAGTTACAGCTTATACATGAACCCCACGGAATATCTGAAACAAGGTGAAAGACTAAGGTGGAGCATCCTCCTCAGGTTGAAGGTTAAAACTTTGTTCCTTAGAGGATGGACAGTTGAACTAGAGAAGGAACTTCCTCTTGTCAAGCCAGTACTTTTTTTCACTGGTTTTATCACAACTCTAGAGTTTCCTTATCATTGTACCACTGCTCCCCGTGCCTGTGTGCTACATCCTAAAACAGACGCTGTCTTGTCCTGCATTCTTTTAGGGAAAAGGACCCTCTGATATCTTAGTCAATGAGGACGAGATTAGGTTTCACACAAAAGGAAATGGGCTTGATGTGCTTTGCTTATGTGAGTGGTGCTAACACTGCTTTGTGAGGGTGGTCAGTGGGTACACACCGCTCCGTGACAGATCTCATCAACACCGTTGATGTTTTTTTTAATCAGTTAAAGACTGAAGGTGTGTAGGATGTCAGGAGAAACTGCTCTAATCTATTGTTGATTTCTGGTCAGTCATCCATTCTTGTCTTTTTGTTTTCTTCCAATTTTTCTATTTCTGTCTATATCAATGTCACTCCCTTCCTCTCTCATGTCTCTTTGGACAGCTGGAGAAGTTGGACGCCTTCTGTGAGAGTAAACAATAGCTGGATTAGAATGTCTCCTATAACATAGCATAAGATCTAAACAAAGGACTCAGAATTCTTTGGCGAACATCACTTCCAGCTGTGCCTGCACAACCTCTCCATCCGATGGCTCCTACAACGGCTGCAGTGGTTTCTAATAGGAACTTTTCATGTATTTGTGTTTGTTCACATGCAGTACTGCAGACATGGGATGTGTGTAAACAAGGAGTTGGACCTGAAGCCAGTTCATGGAGAGTGGGGTCCTTGGGGGCCTTACAGTGTTTGCTCCAGGTCCTGTGGCGGTGGAACCCGGAGCACTAGTAGAGACTGCAGCAAGCCTGAGTAAGAAACAATTACGCTGTTATGTAAATGCAATTATAGATTGTAAATTTGTGTTAAACTCTACAACATTAAACAAAATAATAAAAGACAGCAGTTGTGCCTAACAATTGAAAGTGCAGAACAAGCTTTTATTTAAGTTTCAAGTCACAGTATTCTGTATTAAAGTAAAACTAGATGGCATTTGGAGTGTTCATACCATTTTCCCAGCAGGTCTTTGCCAATCAGAGGTACTGCTCTACCTCTGATTGGCTTAACTTGCCATACTCTACCTCTGGTTGATGTGACCCATCCTATTCGGCCTCTGATTGGTGTGATCATTATATTGTTCATCTGATTGGCTTGGCATGACACTGATGTTTGAGCATCTCTGAACAGCTTTTTGATTCCAGGAGAAATGTCATCATCAGGGTAGAGTGGGTCATGGCATGTCTTGCATGAATCTATACAAACGTGATTAACACCCTTTTGAAAATGTTATTCAGAAAAAGCACGTTTTCATTCATGTGGATTTTTTTTTTCTTATAACAAAGAGAGTTTGGACCAATGAAATACCTGTCAAGCAATAGGAAACATGGTTTTTAATGCTCCTTTAATTCATTTTGTCTCATTTAAGGCCCAGAAATGGCGGAAAATTCTGCGTGGGCCGCAGGATGAAGTTCCGCTCTTGCAACACTGAGCCATGCCCACGAGGACGCAAAGATTTCCGTGAAGAGCAATGCTCTCAGTTTGACGGCAAACACTTCAATATCAACGGTCTACCTCCCACCGTCCGCTGGGTTCCCAAGTACAGTGGCAGTGAGTTCACTCATGCATTCCAAGAAAAAATATTTGAATGTTATTTCATTCAACTGCAATAACTTTTAATGTAATTTAAAGCTAGTAAGATGGTGTGTTTGATCCCTTTAGTTTATGCATGTCTTCATTTCAGTTTTTTGTTTGCGTCAAATTATTCAGATTCTTTATTGCCATCATCCAGTACAAGTAGCATAAAATGAAATTTAATTGTACAGTATGTATTGATATGTATTTCCGATGCATTATTTGTATATTTATTTGTTTGGAAAATCTACATTGTGTATAGGAGGGATGTATGAGCCGAGATATGCAATACCATGTCTGTGAATCTGCTGCATTTGAATTTAATGTACTGTACTTCGGCTTTAACATAAGAGGTGAGAACTTCACACAGCATAATGTGTGAATGCCTCAACTGAGGTGCACATCTATTGTGTTTTTTGATTGTAAAATCAATGCACCCTAGAGAAAACCTTTGCTTTCCACTGGGCAAACAACTTACAAACATCACACAGCCTCACCATATGACCCCCCTGGCAGTTTTCCCTCCTGGAACCAGCTCTTATTTCTTGCCAGGGTGGCCTGCATGAGATTACCATCTGGCGAAGCCGTCATGTCTAAATTACTGCAAATAATCCATTCATTTAATTGATGCAATACAAACAATCAGGCCTAGCCTCTGAGCCATTACACTGTCAGATAGAATTTTTAGTGTGGTGGTGGATAAAATGATTGCTGAAAGTAAATGGGTCAAAAATTTGAAACATAAATTATACTTCATCACAGGTTGTTGATCTTTCTATTGCTTTTTTTATTTGTTAAATTCATTAACGCAATGAGCTAGAGTCCAACAATTTTCTCTCTTTGTTCATCCAGTATTAATGAAGGATCGCTGTAAGCTCTTTTGCCGGGTTGCTGGGACGACAGCATACTATCAGCTCAAGGATCGCGTCATCGATGGCACACCATGTGGGCCTGATACCTTTGACATCTGTGTTCAAGGCCTCTGCAGGGTACGTCTATCTTATGTATTTTATGATCAAGCAATCCATACATACAAAGCCACACAATTTTCTCCATCAATGTCACCTTCATTTTGCGTTATCCTCATGTTTTTTGTTTGTTGAAATCTTTCTTTACATTTTGGCCGATGCAGAAAAACTTTAAACTCCCAGCCTACTTGTGCTTTTACATCATTCATGATTTGGAATCAAAAGAAATGATGAAACCTGAGTCTTCAGTGTAGATTACAAACGGAAAAAAAAAAACCCAACAACCTCCATTTGTGAAGGATGTGTCGTCCTGGTGGATCACTGCTGATACATACCACATTAAAAACATTCAAACCAATCATCATTTTCTGATTAGATCATCTGATATTACATCATTAAATCACAAACTTCTGTCTTTTTGTCATCTTCAGCAAGCAGGTTGTGACCACATTCTAAACTCAAAAGCCAGGAATGACAAGTGTGGAGTGTGCGGTGGAGACAACTCATCCTGTAAGACGCTGGCTGGGACCTTCAATGATGCTCAGTATGGTGAGTCCGGCTGATTGAAATCCATGTAAGGTGCACCGAAAGGCAGTGTCTTAACTTAACGTTGCTCATCAGCAGTTTCTGCAGATGAGCGATGGCATGTCTGCGATGCATCAAACACATTAGACATAAGACAGATCTCAGTTTCATGTGGCTGACATTTTATACCCTCATAGTAGGTGCTGATGTCATGTCTGCTTATGTTTAAACATATTAAACTTGATTTCAAACAACACACACGTCAGTCACATTTTGAAGAATGCCGATCGTCTGCGAGGCTTCAGAGACTGATTAACGCCACAATCTCACACTGTCAGATGTTGGGAGAGCAAACACAAATCTGACATCACCCCTTTGAATTGTCCTGCTTAATGTGGTGCTTCAATGAAAGCCAAGCACTGATTGCATCCATACCTGTTTCTAGGTCTGGGCAACAAAACAGTATTAGCAAAAAAAAAGAAAAAAAAAAAGAGAGCTTTGGGTGTGGTCTTCATTATGTTTGCTCTGCATTAGTTCAGTGATGAGCTTTGGTGTCTCAATGCATCAGCTGGCTCTCTTCATCTGGTACTTGGCTGGGGACGCATGGTTTAAGGATTGTATTGAACCAAACCCGGAACAGCTCTGGAAATCTGGCTTGACCTTGAAGAACGAGACCACAAGTGGGAGTGTAGCCCAGGCAGGATAGCACTCTTCTTGGTGCTGCCTCTAACCCTTTTGTCCTTTTTGATGTCTCTGTATTTCTGAGTCTTTTGTGTAGTCTTTTTTTCTGTCTTCCCTCTGCCAATGTTTGCCTTTATCTCATGCTTTTTTTTTTTTTACATATTCAACAGAAAACAGAGCCTTCACTTCACAATTCCATCATCAAATTAAGATGCAAGTCTTCAAAGGACTTGATCCATGCTTACTTTCTTTGAAATCTTTTGTTTCATCTACTTAAAATTAAAAGCTCAAATTGTGAAAGTGCGTCTTGTTTCAGATTGTGTTCATTGAGGGCGGGTTTGTGATTTTCTTCTGCATGTCCTGGTTGCATCATCTTCATCCTTGCTGACAGCAAAGGGAAGCATGTTTGAGGTCAATGTGCAGCAGGGTTGTGTTTTCTTTCCTTGGGGTTGTGTGTTCACGGTTCATTCTTTGGTGACTCTGCGGTTGCAGGGTGTTGTGTGTGTGGTCAGTTTCTAAGCTGGGGGATCTCAGAGGCCTCTGGCAGCTTGTGAATACTACAGTATGTTTCCTAAGAGGGGGGCCATGTTGTCTTTTTTACAAGATTATCCTGTCCCTGGTGTTTATGGAGGAAATTTCACATGCCACTTAAAAAGACAACTATGTTTTGAGTTTTTGTGTTGCTTTTGGGTTTTTTTTTGTGTTTTTTTTAATGTCCAAAGCAGCTTTTTCACATTGGTGTTTATACATGTTGAATGAATCATGGTGTCAAATGGAAGTTTTTTAGACCTGCCTTGTAATGACATGTGTTTGATTATAAGTTGAGAAGATCTTCATGGCTAATGAGACAACGATATGTAAACCAAGTGCTGCCCCCGAGTGGTTCAAGGTGCCTTACTAACCATCACACCACCCCAGCCAACATCATTCCAGTCATTCCAATCAGCTGAAGTAAATTCAAAGTAGACAGAAAGGCAGATGATGTCCGACCAAAGGGTTGTTGGTTCAAATCCTCAAGCTTTAAGTGTTGTAATGAAAAGAAAAATCTACTGTTATCTCCTTCTAAAAGCAACACCAGTACCATCATTACTTAATATTGAACCAAGGTCTCCGAATCTGAATTTTCTAGACATATTAACCAAAGATACAAGATGTGATCTTAGAAAACGAGAGATTGTTGCGTTATGATGAAAAATATTTTTTTTAGCAGCTGCATCTTTGAGTTGTGTCTCATTTATACCCTCAGTGTCACAAATAAGGACGATCTGAACATTTTTAGATATTAATACTGACATGAGATCTTCCTGTATCAACATAACAAATCTTTTCTCAAACAGGTTGGTTTGAAATGGGGAAAAAAATGGCGTAATACATCAAACCACGACGATTAAAATAAAGGTACATGTTTAAACTAGTGTTCAGTGTCAGGTTACAATTTTCAAAACCTGTTGTTACAGATTGTGGTTTCTTTTGATGAGGAATATTTTCACAACAGGATATACCTGTACAGTAGATTCTTAAAAGTTTCTGTCTCCTCAAGTTTCTCTCAGTTTCTTAAGTTTGTGTTTCATTCTCTTCCTCTGTGCGTTTTCGCTGTCGCTACTTGGCTTTCACGCGATCCTTCATGCTCACTTGTTTTCTGTTAGTTTATCATGGGGCAACAGGACCACTGTGGTAATTACAGACCAAAGGTTGGGCCAGTGACTAATTACATATTATTTCAGTTGGGCCTCTGAGCCTAAAACAAGGCTTTTGCAGGTTATTTGAGAGGACTAACCTTTTTTTTTTTTTTGTAATTTTCCCAAGTGGGGCATTTACAACTGGTGGTTGTAAGCAGAATGCCGTGACTGCTGTTTGGTGTGACATAGTTGAGTTCTTAGCAAAATCAAGGTGATGCTGTTTGACACTTCTGAAATGTCTCTCTCTTCTTCATCAGGTTATAACACAGTGGTGCGGATCCCAGCTGGAGCCACTAACATCGACATCAAACAGGTCAGCTACTCTGGAAAACCAGAGGACGACAACTACCTCGGTGAGTTTGTGAAATCCCGTGCGCTTTAAGCGAAAACTGTAACAGGTTACAGATTTTCCTGGGATGCTCAATCCAAAGTGGAAGCAATCCAACTTAATAAGATGTATTTATTATGCCTCTTTCGGGTCTCATCTCATAGGTCAATGCCATTATCCCCTGACATCACCATAAACCTCAGAGACTTGGTGACCCTGAACTGTAATGGTCGACTTTTAGTGAAGGGGGGGTGAGAAGGCTCAGGACAAACGGTTGTAAAACCATTTCTATAAAGTAAAGGAAGCTGTCATGAGCACTAAGTGTATATGTAGGAAATATGGAGGGGCGTTGGTCCATCTGGTCAAAGCAAAGAGGTTTGGTTGCGAAAGCAAATGTGTGTCAGCCACTGAGAAAGATAAATGAGGCAGCAATAGGTGCTAATTAGAGGCATGTGGAGCCCCGACCACATGAAAGTGGATATAGGGGTATAGGGTTAGATGGACCCACCAGGCTCAGAGTGTGCGTGTGTGTTTGTGCATGTGTGTGTACGGTGTGTGTGCTTGCATGAGAAAGACACAGTCAGAAATAAAGCAAAAAAACGAAGGAAGCACTAGAGTGGTGAAGGCGGGCGACCATTTGTTTTATTTGTTTTTTTTTATTATTTTTTTTCAGATGGTTCAATTTGGGTTCAAGATGTTTTAAATGAAAATGTTGGAAACCACATCTTGAATGCTTACATTTCAATGCTGCTGGGGGGAAAAAGCGTTGAGTCCCGCTGAATGAGGAAGCCACACCGGGGTTCATGTCTCCAGATTCACATAGTGAACAATTTTGTCACTGTGGTTGTTGCAGCGTGTAGAAAAGTGTTTTGAGATGGTTGGCAATCCTGACGTACAAAGAAGTCGGGTCTCGCTTTTCTTCCAACTATGTCTGGTTTGGACACTACGGGCACCCTTACAAATCAGATCCACCTGTTCAGTCACACTTTAGGTTCATTCCTGCATTTTATTTTTTGGCCTATATTTTATGGTTGTCTCATGTCTTTTACTATAAAGTCAAACCTATAAAGTTGAAATTTATTTTTTGCAATAATTAATAATAATTAAGATCTAAGAGTTTGTGGAAATTTGTCTCAAGAAGGAAAATCTCCTGGTTTGCAAGAAACATCAGAAAACATGTAGAAGCTCTCACGTGTTTTCAGGTTGCTCTTCATGCTGGTGTTGGTGTGTTTCTGCACATTTTCTTCTACATTGTCGTTTCTTTCTATTCCTGCAATGCATCAATCATGACAAGCAGAGTCTGTAGATCCCGCAGACCCCCCAGTCATCGCTGGGTTAAAGACTCGCTAGCATCCAACAGTGTGGAGAGTTGAATGTAAACAACATTGCATCCAGAGACTTAATCACCTACGAGGTTTCATCATGCGTGTTCAGGTTCCAATGTTGCTTGAAACTAAATGGTTTGAGGTGGAAAGAGAAGTTGTGGCTGTGCATTTTTATTTGCAGTTTGCCAAATGTGAATGTCCATGGATTACTTGCTATTTATGTGCTTGTTTGTATTTGCAATCACCTGAGCCCCCCCTTTGTTTGCATTGCAGTGTCAGTCATTAGGAAGGGTCACGCAGTCTAACCCTAAATAACTGCAATTAAATGCCACCAGTGTTTCAACATTCCCACCCCAAAACATTGGTTTTGTGAACAATCAGCTGACAACTCAAACACTGTTTACTAAACTTATACATAGTCTGAAGGGATAAATACCACATTTCAAAAACATTCCCAAGACGTCGTTTCTGTTAGAACCAAACATTTCTTCCCCTCCATCTGAACTGTGTCACTTTGGAAGTTTTTGTGCTGCTTATAGTCAGATTAATAGTTAATAGTGAGTCCTTAACTCTCCATTTCTTCTCACAGCTTTATCTGACAGCCAGTCTAACTCCCTCCTGAATGGGAACTTTGTGGTGGCCATGTTCAAAAGGGAAATCAACTTCAAGGGAACCGTCATCGAGTACAGCGGCTCGGACACCAAAGTGGAGCGCATCAACTGCACTGAACGCATCGAAGAGGAGCTCATTCTGCAGGTTCCCCTCTCCTCTACTGCTGTATTTAATGCATTTCAATTCATCTGTTCTAAAAAGTGTTAAAAAGGTTGCCCTTTCCTAACTGACTGGCATATTTAAGGTTTGAAAAACCTTTGTTTCTACAGGTCTTGTGTGTGGGAAACCTTCACAATCCAGACGTCCGTTACTCCTTTAACATACCCATCGAGGAGAACAGGGAGCAGTTTGTGTGGGATCCATCAGGACCCTGGCTTGAATGCAACCGCCACTGTAAAGGTATGATTTCAGTTCGCCGTCTGCATCTCCACACTCACAAAGGGTGATAACATCTCTTTTGCTTCAGTAAATTTTTAAAGGATTTAGCACAACGTCTGGTAGGTGTCGTCCCCCTCTTGATGTAAAAAAAACAACAACTCTTCTTACATGGACATAGCTCCAAGTGTCAGTGCATATTAGGATTAGCATTTCTCACGCACCAGTTTTACGTTTTAGGATTAATAAATCTCCCTCCCGGCAATCCCACCATGACCCCAACCTCATCTTCCATTTACCCTGGCCCTTAACCCGACTAAGCCCCCTCAAATTTCCGTTTTTGAAGCAAGCTAGTCAGGCTCCCAGCAGGTCAGAGTTCACTATTGGATCCTGTAAAGAGATGTATTTGGGAGGTCTGAGACTGACATGAACCCTTAGGGCAATACGACGAGGTGCTGGGTGTCAGCGAGCTCCACAGACCTGTTAAAGGTGAAGAAATGTGATATTTGTCAGCCAGATGTGGTCTGCTTTAAATCCTTCTTTTCTTAATTTGTAATTTTGCATGTCCCCTTGTGTGTGTGTGTGTGTGTGTGTGTCTGTGCGCGTGTGGGTGTGAATGTAGGTGAACGAAAACGAAAGGCGGTTTGTGTGCGTAAGAGTGATCACCTTGAAGTGTCAAACCAACGCTGTGAACGTTTACCTCATCCTGCCGCTGCTACAGAGCCCTGCAACACTGATTGTGAAGTTAGGTGGGTGCTCGTGCACTAAGACAATACAGACTCACACACACACACATACATATACTGTATATTCTCTGCGTCCTCTCACACAGGTGGCACATAGCTGGAAAGAGCGAATGCTCTGCTAAATGTGGCCCAGGCTACCGCAGCCTGGATGTCCAATGTATGAAATACAGCCTGATAAAGAGACAGGGAGAGAGGATGGAGGCCGGCGTCTGTGGAGATGCTGCCAAACCTCAGCCCAGAGAGCCTTGCCATGGAGACTGTCTGCTGAAGAGCTGGCAGTACAGCGCCTGGTCACAGGTACATCCAATGGAAAACCTGTATATTGAGCAGAACATAGTGTGAAAGAAGACCCACGTTTTTTTCTGAATTACATTCATGTGTTCTGGCACACAGTGCTCCAAAACGTGTGGACGCGGAAGCCGCAGCAGAGAGTCCTACTGCATGAACAACCTGGGCCGGCGTTTGGTGGACCGGGAGTGTAATGAGCACCAGAGGGTGGTCACCGAACCCTGCAATGAGCAGCAGTGTCCCAAGTGGATCGTCAGCGAGTGGAGTGAGGTGAGCGAGCACAAAAACAGTAAAGAACGTGGTTGTGCGGTTAAATCGAACGACCGGAAGGCAGGGGTGTAAGTCTTACAATACATCCTGTCTTTTTTTGGAACTTGAAATTGAGTTCTGTTGGTACATTATTGTCTTTATCTCTTTTCCACCCAGTGTCTGGTGACCTGTGGGAAGGGGATGAGGCACAGACAAGTGACCTGCGGTGCGGGAGCAGGGCATGAAAAGCTGAGCGAGCACTTCTGCGATCCATCGAGGAAACCTTCAGCCGTGGGGGGCTGCGAGCTTCCAGACTGCGCGTCCTGGCAGGTCGGCGTCTGGGGAGCGGTGAGTCGTGCAGACACACACACACACACACACACACACACACACACACACGCACACAGATAAGACGTAGACACGCTGGGGCGAGGTGACTTGACGTGGTGTTTGACTGAGCAAATGGGTTTCATGTGTGGTTTGCTGCCTGGGAGTTTGACTCCTATCTGTAATTGTGTGTGTGTGTGTGTGTGTGTGTGTGTGTGTGTGTGTGTGTGTGTGTGTGTGTGTGTGTGTGTGTGTGTGCTTGTGTGCGTGCGTGCGTGCAGTCGCAGACAGAGAATGCCGTGTGTAGGAGTGATGGTATATATTTCAAGTTTTCTGTGTGAGTATGTGTAACTTGATATATATCGGTGAGTTACGGAGGAGTGGGTTTGCCTCCATCTGCCATTTCCTCCGTGGTTCTTTCACTTTGTCCTCATATCCTCTCAGACCTTTCTGCGCATTTATGTTTCAACTTTCATTTCAAGGTTCCAACTGTTTCTGTGTAGATTTACGCCCTGTAGGGTGAAGTGCATGAAACATGTTTGAATGTGTGTCTTCAGCCGCTCATAGTCTACTTTATACATAAACATCTAATGCCCTCCCACATGTGTCAGTACTACATGTCAGTAGTATTTACAGAGCTGGAATACATTGGGTGGTTGCAACCTATGTAATTATAATTTGCTGCTCAAATAAACGCGTCCTGTGGCACTTCCTCGGCTGTTGTGTTGCGCCTCAGCGTGGTCGGATCACCTTTCCATGCGAGTTCAGAATCGGGCAAAGCGAGTTGAGACTGTTTGGTGTGTGTGTGAACTATTTTTTTTTTCATCTGTGTGTGTCTGCGCATGCATGACGGAGTCTTACCCAGGCCCCGCTGAGGTGAACCTTGACCGAGGTTCTCGTCTAAGGTATCAACCTTGACATACTTAGAGTCGGAGATACCTCGCAGTTGACTGGGCTTCTCATGTTGGTGCGTATGTGTGTGCGTGATTATGTCTTTCAGTGCGCGGTGACCTGTGGCCATGGCTACCAGATGAGAGCCGTTAGATGTGTGTCGGGGGGCTACGGTGACACGGTGGATGACAGAGAGTGTAACGCTGCAGCAAGGCCTAGAGACAGCCAGGTACATCAACCAATCAAAAAAAGCCCATGTGATCACACCAGAAGCAGCGTTTCAGTTTCTGTTTCCAGTAATTAGCTTGAGGACATTTTCACTCGTATCCAATTATTAGTTTGATTTGTCATCGGGATTGGAAAAAAACACAACTCACAACTGTGACACAACGGTGTCGCTCTAAGTGAAGCATCTCGCAATGGGGAACAAGAACAGAAGGAAAACACTGAAAAATATCCAAAATGTTAAAGAAAGGGGAGCCGATGCTACAAAGCACTGGCAGTCAATGAGTTGACAATTTCCTAGAGAGAACATGGGTGGATCTTAATACAATTTTAAAACATTGTAATGAAATGTTTTCGTCTCACTTAATCCAATTGCTTAAGTTGGCAGCTGAAAAGAGAGTATAGGGGATTCAGATGGAAAATTTAAATTTACACCTCCTCTAGGCTTGCCCCCCTGCCTCCACACTCCTCCTGGCTCCTGATTGGTGCTTTAGATTCAGGCTCACGAGCAGATTCTTTACAAATGTCATCAAGAGCACCGGGTGGGGCTGTAGAACATATGACAAAAAGTTGTCCTTCATACTGCAGGTTTAATGCAGTGAAAGTCCTAATAAAGTACCAGTTTGTGCAGATTTCCATGTTTGCCTTTGCAGGACTGTGAGATGCCGGCGTGTCCTTGGGCGTCTCCGGCTCAGAGCACACCTCGTCCTCAGATCCTGACTCAGTGGAGATACGGTTCCTGGACCGCAGTAAGGAAACCGACCGGGTTTATTGGGTCTATCAAGAGCACGTTACAGTCAGAGAGTTTACTTTATAGAGCCCAAAGAATATACAAAAGCAATATGGTTTGTGTTAAACAGTAAAGATCTCCTTGTGCTGTCGTGTTCATTTTCCTTTCTGTGTGTGGCTTTAGAGAAACTGATCCGATGGGTTTTTGGGATTAGATTTACGTCTGTCTTTGACCAAGAATGAAAAATGAGAATACTGATGACATAAATATTGTTTTGTGTGTTTTAGTGCATTTAATAGAGGAAAACCACACGGTGGTAATGCTTTGTTCAACTCGAGTCTGTGCAACCATTAAGTCAGCATTTTAAACTCTATTGTATGTCCCAGCATTTTTTTATGACATATGTATCATGCAGAACAATGATCCTCTTTATTAGCTCTCCCGCTATTCTGGACATTTATACACACACACACACACAACCACACACACACACACACATACATAGGCTCCGCTGTCGAGAACGAGAGCTGCTTCTTTCTCTGATATTTTGCATTATTTGACGCAAATGAAAGCCAGATTTCATCCAAACACGAGTCTACGATTTTCTAAGATTGACAGTCTGTCAATCTGGAAGTCGGTGTGACCTCACATGTCAAAGAGGCCGGCATCAGTGTGTTCTCACTGACACCACTGCCCACACCGCATGCACACATAAACAGAACCCCCCCCCCCTTCCTCCCGAGCAGAAGAACGTCCATCCTCTTCGGAGCACCATTGTTATGAGAAGAGAATTAACAGACCTGATTGAGCCGCAGCCATTTGATTGCATTAGGAATTCATCCCTGGACGAAGGAAACACATTGAGGGCAGGGGGAGGAAATGGGTGAAAGTTGATCCAGGAGTCATTTGAGGACACGAGGATTATTAGAACCAAATCACAGTTGTCAGCCACATTTATTTTTGACTCCAAGTGTAGATTCCACAGGGTGTTATTACTCTTATTATGACCTCATCTAATCAGGGTTCAGGGTCATTGTGTGTTATGAGAAATGAGATTATTTCTCATGATGTCTGTGAAGGTTCATGCAGGTCATGGCTATCCACAGTTGTTCAAATTCATCCACTGGACTTTAAGGAATATCATTAAGACATTTCATCTGTCATCCAAGAGGCTTTTTCAGTTCAAATATCTCATAATAGATTATTTATGGAAGGAAAAATCTGCTAACGATAAAGTCAGCATTTGTATTTTCACATTCACGTCGCGGTGCATTTCCTAAACAGACGTATGTAAATAAATGATATGAAACAAACATTTTTACTGCCCATTATTTGCTCTTCCTGTTCTCTAGTGCTCTGTGTCGTGTGGCAAGGGGAAGCGGGCACGTTATGTCAGCTGTCGAGACGCTCAAGGAGGGGTAGCAGACGAATCCCACTGCGCCCACTTGCCCCGACCCCCAGAGTCTTCTGCCTGCTTCAGCCCCTGTGGCCAATGGCGTGCCGGGGAGTGGTCCCCTGTGAGTAAAGCCTTCCAATCAATGCAGATGTTTTCTACTCTAGGGATCTTCAGTAACCACCCACAGATTCAGTTTCCAGTTAAAAATCAGGTTAAAAAAATGTTGCTTGACAGGGTGACAGGCGATCAAAACTCAAAATGTCTCTGAAAACCCAGCAGCGTCTCTCTTTCAGAGAGGCCCAGGAACGATTTTTGTAATGTCTCATTTCTTCAATCATGTTCACATGAGATGAAGGAACTTATCTGACAGGATTAAATCTTAAATTCATGTCATTTGAAGTAGATTTCTACTCTTGCTGTAGCTTCAGTTACAGAATAACGCGCCTTCACATCACAGAGCTTCACATGATGAAGCAATACAGGGAACCTTAGACGGATTTAGAATCTGGAAAACTTCCTACAAAAATGTCACCAGAGAAATAAATGGGAATTTTTTTTCAGCTGTAATGGAGGAATTATGCGGTTATACTTTAATGGAACGCATTCCTGCTAATTTTGATTTTGGTTTTTTTCTCTCCAAATGTTTAGAAATCCCTATTTTGTGAGTTTTGTAAAAGGCTCAAGTCATTATCTGTAGTTTGAAACCATCCGGACCCTTGAAAAGGCTTAAATCAACATAGAGTCAACCATTTATTCTTCATCAAATTTATAGAAAATAAATAGAAATTTTATAGAAAAGATGTTGTTAATGTGGTGTGCTCAGGACGGACCACCCACCGCCCCATTCGCTGTCTCTCAGAGGAAGTCTGAAACCAAACTCATTTTCAAATTGGCACTGATTGAGATTCATCGAGCACATCAGGTTGAGTGTGCTTTACTGTACTATTTTGTACTTTAAATAAATGTTGTCACATTTAAAAATCATAGATTTGTGTATTTGAGTTCAAACCTAAAGGTTCTAGACAATACTTTTATAATGAATATAATATATGGCCCTGAATCCCAAAAGACATTTGAAGTTTCTTGCTTAGAACACCCCTTGCGTCATGTATAACTTCTGGTTAGCCACACCCCTTTTCTAGCAGTGGGTGTGGCTTGGGATGGCTACTGTTGTGCTCCAGCATGACACGATGTTAAGCCTATTATGATATCATGGTTGGCCTCAAATCTGAACTGTGTCACAGGAAATATTGTCTGACAGGTGGAGTAAATAAAAAAGAGAGGAGTTGGTTTTTGTTTCACGGTTATCTGTAGAAGCCAGGGAATGTAGTTCTGGTGGAAGAATGCAAATAAAAGTGTGGTTTGTGCACTATTGGACCTTGAAATGAATTTACTCAAGTCAAGAAAGAAGTCTGAAGATCTTGTACTCAAAATTAGAATCAGATGAAGTTCTTTTATTAAAATACTGTATGATTGTTTAAGTTTTTTTGTTTTTGACACCATTATCTTGTTTTCCACAGTGTTCAGTGACTTGTGGTGTGGGAATAATCACCCGGCAGGTGGTCTGCTCTAACTACCACCTGCCAGTGGACCAGTTGTTCTGTGACCCGGATGAGAAACCGTCAACGGAACAGGAGTGCACCACCACCCCCTGCTCATCCATCCACCACCGTCAGCGCATCAACGACCAGCCCTACGGCTACCCACAGGATCCAGGACGTCATCCTGGCCACAGCAGCTGGAACGTCCCCTCAGCAGACAACCAGTGGAGGACCGGACCCTGGGGCGCAGTATGTTCTGACTGTCATCTATTTCTGTCTAGTGGTGGATTCATTTTAGAAATTACACTGAGAGTTTTTTCATCACTAATGTGACTTCATGCTCGAAAATCAGGTAAATCTCACTGGCCAAAAGCCAAATGAAATATTTGGACAGTGTAGTTCTGGGTTTGTCGCTGTTGTGTGTCTGTGAACACATTCTTGTGAACACATAAACATAGAAGAAGCAGATGTTTTCATTTCCCAGGGCTGAGGGAGGCATACATTGTAAATGTATGGCCTCCTAAATGCACGGTGTGTCAGTGTTTGTGTTCCAGTTTCACACTTCAGGCATGATTATTGGTTAAAATATTTGACTTTAGGAGCAGTTCGGTTTATCAATGAATCAGATTGTCAAGAAAACGTTGACAATGTTTTCACTCGTCAGAATCATGTTTACTTTTTTATGTTGAATGCATTGCAATGATAGGTGCTGTGTGTGTGTGTGTGTGTGTGTGTGTGTGTGTGTGTGTGTGTGTGTGTGTGTGTGTGTGTGTGTGTGTGTGTGTGTGTGTGTGTGTGTGTGTGTGTGTGTGTGTGTGTGTGTGTGTGTGTGTGTGTGTGTGTGTGTGTGTGTGTGTGTGTGTGTGTGTGTGTGTGTGTGTGTGTGTGTGTGCACTGGGTGTGAGTTTGTCTACGGCCTTGTTGCACATTCTGACCCAAAGAGCTTTTTTTCCCCTTTTGGTGAAAAGATGAACGTTACTCCATCCTATTTATCTTTTTTTTTTATGGCGAAACTATTTTAGAGATAAACATTTGTGTGGTTTTATCTTGTTTCTTTGACAGCCATGAGAAGAACATTATTGTGTTTTCTGAAGCCCTCCCAGCGTAGGCATTCGTCCACATGTGCTGTTACGCGTCACGTAGTGAACTTGATGGGAAACACTGCTGTTCCGGCCGACGCTGTGCTGTCCTCCCTCATCTAGTGAGAAGTGGATGCACTCACTCCCATCGACAGCAGAGATGTCAATGGGATTTTAGTTTTAATTGGATGCAGAGTGAGCTACTGCTGTGTTCAAGGCTGATGTTCCCAATTTGGAGAACCGCTTTTGTTCTGTTCTCATGTGGACTCATTTGGTAAATTCAGAGTAAGGTCGCACATGTGAGAATATTCCAAATTTAGTCAGTTTAAGCGCTTGAGTGTCCAAAAGCAACCATAACATGAGTTTATCTTCACTTTAACAACTGCACTGCAGTCAGTCGACAACATCTTAGAGCAAGCAAGCTAATACAGTAGATAATATGGATAATAATATCCAAATTATAATCACGACTGTGTGCTCTGCAGTGTTCCAGTACGTGTGCAGGAGGCTTCCAGAGGAGGGTGGTGGTTTGTCAGGATGCCGACGGACGCAGCAACAGCTACTGTGACGAACGAGTCAAACCGGCCGAGTCAAAGAGCTGCGACTCAGGGCCCTGCCCCATGTGGAATTACGGAGTCTGGGGAGAGGTGAGGCCTTACACTTCTAGAATTGCCATTTATCCTATCAGAAGCTAAAACATTATTATTATTATTATTATTATTATTGTTATTATTATGATTATTATTGTTATTATTGTTGTTGTTATTATTGTTTTTTATTATTATTATTATTATTATTATTATTATTATTATTATTATTATTATTATTATTATTATTATTAACATAATTTTGTGTGCTAACCTCAGTGCACCCAGACTTGCGGTGGAGGGCGGAAGACTCGTCTAGTGGTTTGTCAGAGGCCCAACGGCCAGAGGCTCAACGACTACAACTGCGACGTCCTGGAGAAGCCGCTGGACATGGAGCAGTGCAGCCGGCAGCCCTGTCCGGGCTCTGCTTCTTGGCATCGCCGTCCATGGAAGCCGGTACGATAGTACTAACTCATTTCCCACCATGCAAGCATCTCTTTCACTGAGGTCACCGTGAGTATACATGGCGTGTGCTAAAAAAAAAAAAAAGACTTCAGACCTGTGTGTCGCATGCGCTTCTTGCCCGAAACTGCATGGGAGTCTGAAGTGAGCGCTAGCTATCTCGCACCGCTGTCGGCTAGCCAGCTCCAGCCCACCCAGATGGGCCCTGCAGTGGCATGGTGCTGATTAGAATCAAGAAAAAAAAGAAAAAAAAGAGAAAATACACAAAACCTGGTGCTGCTCCACTTACGGGATCATGAAAAACACATGGATCTCGTTTTGAGCCAAGGCTCCAGATTAAACCCTATAAATCAGGACAGTGTTGTCCAGCGATGCCATATATGTGTAGAGGCTTAACTCCAGAAAATATTTATTTCATATATGAGGCGTGAAGTAAGATGCGCTTTGTTGTTATTGCTTTCTTCACCCTGTATCCGAGGTACACAAGTGTATATTTGTGTATAAGAGTTAATATTATGAACTTTATCGAACAGCAACAAATGAGCATACAGTGCGCCCTCGCGCAATCGTGCGTCGACGCTCACAGCTTCACCTTTGGTAGGCAGTCACGTGATATCATACGCACATTCTATTGGCTGACAGCATCCGGAAGTGTGCTCTGTTCTGTGGGACTCGGGCGTACGTGAGACATAAAAGTGCTTTAAACAGTCGATAAGAGTATGGGAAAAGGTAATACAGATGGAAGGTGGTTTAATATCAATATGAGGAGTGTATTAAAGGTTTAAATTACCATAAATAATAAAATAAATAGTTTGTCGTTGTATCGCGGAATTCGTTAATCGCGTGAGGTTCCCGGAACGCATGAACCACGAGGAACGAGGGCGCACTGTATTTTGTATATGTATCTTTGTACAGTATGATTTGTTATTTTTGGTTACAAAATATTCTATTTAATTTTTTTGCTGGTGCTCTTGGTCAGACCTCTCTCTTTGAGTAAATACAGTTTGTACAGAGGAAAATATTTTCAAAACATGTTTCAATCCTATTTTTGATGATGTTTTCATTTAAAGTTGCAATTTAAAAATATCAAGTTTGAACTATTTGAGACCATCCACATTGCAGCATGTAAGAAAAAATAAAATAAAGATGGAAATCAATCTTAATAAGTAACACCCCAATTTAAAAATTAATGTAAATTCCTTAAAATCAGAATAAAAATCTGCATTATAGGAAATAACATTTCTTATAACGTTATGTTTGTTATATTTTTACTGACGTATATTATCCTGTAAATGATTCAGTCCAGATCACATAGGAAAAGAGGCTCATTAACTATGTAATTCCACATCCATACGTCTTTGTTGACCTGGTTCTGACTTTGCATACAATCAAGCCACTGGGCTCAAGCAATTGTTTTTGTGATATATAATAATGTTGTGGTGCTATTTCATTTTACATTATATAATGGTGCGTTGACGGTATTATGAAGACGGACGGTTTTATATGCTTCCAGGCTCAGAGTGAATTTATTTATTCCGCTCATGCTTGGTGCAGCATTGGTGCAGCTTATGGAATATTAAACTGTTAGTGCAGTAAATTGGGATTCTCCCGGAGGAGCTGGACGAAGTGGCTAGGGAGAGGGAAGTCTGGGCTTCCCTGCTTAAGCTGCTGCCCCCGCGACCCAACCCCGGATAGCGGAGGAAGATGGATGGATGGATGGATAGTGCAGTGAATTGAGGTCATCAGCTGTTCTTTGTCAGTGTTCATCATCATCATCATCATCAGTTTAACACACTAAAGCACACAGATACCTCCTCCTCGTAGTTTTAGTCATTTGTTACTGTGTCTCTTCATTCCTTTGATCAGTTTTTGTACTTCTGAAGGATTTTTTTTCTTCAAATTAAACTTATTTATTTGTTTACAACAGATTTATTGTTGCAGATGTTAATGCTTTAGAGTGATGTAACACTGAACTTGAATTATTTGTCACAACAAACAAGTGTCACCTGAATACTACTGTGAAGTTTGCAGCCATGTCACGTGGTCCGTACCAATGCTTATGGTTGTCTTTAAGACCGTTGCAGCGTCGCCGTGGGTAACACTGTTGCCTCACAATCACAAGCTCAAACCCACCTGAGGATCTGGAACTTTGTCGTGGAGTTTGCGTGTTCTCCCCGCATCACCATGGGTTCCTTCCGGGTTCCACATGTACTGTGGGTGAATTAGCGATCTCTATGTTGACCAAAGCCATGAATTCTGATGAGATTAGTAGTTTGACTTTGCCATATGGCTCTGTGATAAGCTGGCATCTTAAGCTGGGTGTACCCAGAGTCAGCCGTGATTGGCTCCAACCGGACCTGGAACGGGATAAGCGGTTACAGAAAATGAATGAATGACGGAGAGCTTTTCACGATGGACAAATTACAGCATCACAACAACAACTGATTTTGCTGCGGTGATGCATCGAGTCCACACCAAGCCTAAACCTGTGTTCCAGACTTGAATCTTGGTGGGGGGTGGGGTGGGGGTTGTGAAATCGTGGTATTCATCTTGTTGCACAACTCCCTGACTCTCACTGCAGGAGTCACTCTTACCATGTCAAGTCTGAGTCTGCGTTGCACCTTAGGCCTACCTTGGTCTGGGCGACATGAGCGAATCATGACATATTTCATGTGAAGTGTTACAGTCGGGTCTGTATTTATATCGCCGTCCTCTCATCAAAGATGCCTGCAGCCTCTTCTTTTTTTTTCTTTTTTTTGTATTTCTGTTTTGGCTTTTCTTCCTGTATGTGTTGACTTCTACTAAAACCAAGACTCCTCACCCAGGGCATTTCCCCTCTCAAAAAACCCCTCTGGTGCAGAGTTGCCAAACTCAAGAGAGCAACTTTCTTTTTCATGTTGTGTTGTTCTTTCTTGATATTTATTTCATTCACATGCAAAATTACATAAAAGGTGTTAAAGTAGCTTTTTTTTCCTTTGTAAAAAAAAATATTAAAGAAGCATAACTGTGAAATTTGTCTTGGGTCTCAATACAGTATTATATTTACCGACAAACAAAATACAGGACTGTACTTTTAATAGTGCAGGAAATATGTCTGCTACTTATCATCCTTTTATATGAGGATGCTGAGTTTTGAACTGCCAGGCAGGAGGCCTAGAGGAAGACCAAAGAGGAGGTTTATGGATTTAGTGAAAGAGGACATGAAGGTAGTTGGTGTGAGAGAAGAGGATGCAGAAGATAGGATTGGATGCAACTGATTCGCTATGGCGATCCCTGAAGGGAAAAGCCAAAAGGAGAAGAAGAATATATGAGAAAGAGCACAATTTATACTTATTTGTCGAAAACATCTCTCAACATAGAGACGATTAGAGAAAATAAGACACTGTAGGTTAGGAAATAGTGCTAATTAGAGTTTATTGCTTTATATGAGGAACACATTGTTAAAACACATATAACTATCTTTCCCTGTACAGTTGTATATGTACAGTAACTAGCATGCAGTAACAGTGGTAGCAATGATAGCAGTGTGCCGGTGAGTCATGAGTCAGTGTAAACGGCTCATAGAATTAATTCTCCGTAGATCTGATGTTAAATTTTGGTATTTGACCCTCCATTGACTCGGTTGTGTTACGAGGCCTTTTGCAGTAATCCTTATTATAATAAGGTCTTCTGGGACATGCAGTTTCTAAAGTATCTGTTGTACTTTACATACCTCTGCATAATGTAGTGTAAAAACACTGCAGGCCGTTTCCTTTCATACATTTTAGCATTTTATTCTCTAATCTCCCTGGAGAAAACATCCACAGTCCAAATCAAACTCCACTGCTGGGTGGCACATGTGTTTACCATTGCATTAATGGAGCTCTCTGTAATGCATTTGGCAGGCGACTGCCGGAGGACTACTTTTACTACAACAATAATTGTTATTGATTCCTGCTGGCAACGGTTGTTCAGTCGAGGAGGTCCCAAAATCAAAACCTGAAAGACTAGTATGTACAGAAAGGATAGTTTGAATTACTTTAAATTTGTTTAAAGTATATATTACCTGGGTGAGAATTAAGATCAGGAGGTATCCTCCAGTAAGCCTTCATCTTAAAAATACTACAGGAAAGTTGTAATTTATCAGTTGCAGCTCATGCAGTTAACATTTAGCAGTTCATATATAATAAATTAAAGGAAGACTAGATTAAAATTATCTGGGTCAACATTTATAACGTGATATTATCAAAGTATTTCACCTGGCTTCAGCAGACATCTTACCTTGTAACGGCCTCTTCTGATGGAAGTAACCCTTAAATATGTATTTATTACATCGACCCCCACAATACAACTGAAAACTGGACTTGGACTTACGAATTTCTTTGAAGATACATCGGAATGGACTCTAAACTGAATTGGTTTCAATCATGATTTTATTTTAGCCGCGAGTCTGGAGCATTAGAGTTAAGTTAGAAGTAAAAATGTAAAAACTGACCCCATGGCGCGATTGTAGAGAACCTTATAAAATACGTTCCATATCCAGATGATCTGGATCACCACCAAAATCTAACCAATCATTCCTTCTGGCCAAAGATTTTTTTTTAATCAAATCCAGTCATGGCTTTTTGTGCTATAGAAATGAACGCATAACCACAAAACATTATAAGTAAATCAGTCTAGAATTTCATACTTTTTAAAATCACTGTGGATGCAGTGAAACAGATTTATTATCTTGCAGGATTATTCTTTCCATGATTCAAAGGAAGACTACATTCCTGGAAATAAACGTAAAGTCTTTATTCATGATGGTTTATCACCATCTTGACTATATTCATGAATTTTCAACTAATGATGGCCTTCAATGACAGAAGGGAAACATTGCAAGTATTTTAAGATAATGAAATCATCAGTTTATCTCTCCTAAATTATTGTCTCTCCAGTTTTCTCCCGGGGATCATTTCCAAAATTGTAGTGACAGAAACTCTAAATCACTCGTTTCAAAAGCTGCTCGCATTTTCCAGATGCAGGTCATCAAAACACATTTGCCATATCAACAGAAAGAAAGAAAGACACAAGACAATTATCACATTTATTGCACAAATGTAGGATTGGAAGTCACATAGTTCAACATTAACTACCAGGAATGAAAATATCATTAGCTAATGGTGATTACTTGTAAAGCAATGAACTTGTTAAATGTGTGCGAGGGGCATCAATAAGACTGTGTGTGATAAATTAGTAACCGAGGCTCCATTTCAGTAATTTATTCTTGTTTGCTGCTTACAAAAACATACCGTTTCCTGTGGAGAGCTGGTTTCCCATGGAACGGGATCGCAGATGAGCGTTTGTGAAGTAATCACGCTGCTTCAAATGAAATCCACATGCACAACGTAGACATACTTTACTTTGGCCTGAGGCTAGTGGGCAAAACATTCGACAAACCTGTCACCCTGGGGTCAGTCGGTCGTGACATCATTGGCTTGTGTTTCATGATCCTGCCCATATGCCAGTTGGGTGTGAGCGACTGAGACGCGGTGGTTGGACGCCCCTCCCCTCCCCGTCTCCTCGGGTCCTCGTAGGCACGGCTCTAGTCGTGGCCTCGGTTTAAATCTGAGTCAGGAGATAACATTTCATTCTGGCCTTTGAGAGAAAACAAAATAATTAAGATGATGATTTGCTGGTTAAAAGTCAAACAGTATGGGCCACAGATTTTTGGCACACAAAAAACAAAGGTGGGGTTGGGGGTACTAAAAAAAAACAACAACAGATGGAGTCAGATGTTATCAAATGATTAGAATATTTGGATCACAGCACATCGTTCAGGATTGGCCGTCCCTTTTAGGGCCAAACAGATGGGTACTATGAAGATAAATTCTATCACAAAGACACTCCGTAACAAAGATCTTTGATAATTTCACAATTTACGCTGCTGGGAGAGCAGTTATATGATCATTGAGATACGAATGTGGTTCCTGTTGAAGCTCCATCTGAAACTGCTGTGTCTGAGCCCGATTGGCTTCGGATAAAATTAGGAGATGGGCATAGATGTTGTTTCAAGGGCGATCCAAGGTGGGTTAGGGGTGAATGCAATGAGGTGAAATGAGAGGAGACAGGGTGTGAAAATCTGGAAGCATTTAGGTTGGTCTACCCAGTTCAATGAATGCTGGGGTGCATGGCCTCGCTTTGACACGAGAAGGGAGAGAGCGCCTGCTTTTCCTCAAATCATCGGGCAAATTTTATAGAATGCTTTTAAGCCTCTAGGAGTCACTTCTTCGCCCCGTCGACCGTGTTTATTTGTGTCACGTGAGGCTACCGCATCAGACTCCGTGGGGCCTGGTCCTGTCGGGGCTTGTCGGTGCTATCCAGTTGATGGAGTGTAATGGAGTTTGTGAGGCTTGACGTGTGTCAGAGAGATTCCCCCTCTCTCCTTGGTAAAGACAGTGATAGACGTAGTGTTCAAGGCCACTTTAAGTAACAAGGAGCTAATTGTCCTTCAATGTGACTCCACATTACACGAATGCGCAAAGTTTTAGCTGCATTCCAGACGGGTGAAGAATCACCTTTTACTGGTGTTGAATTGTGGGAATCGGTGCTGTACTTTACCAATGATTTAGTTACGTTTCGGGTCTGGTTTTAATAGTTCATCGATCTACGTTAACAAGACAGTTGGTCCACAGATGTGAAGACATTCAACCCAGCGCACAAATCGTTATTCGTGCACTTGAACTTCACTGATCTGGCTCATAAAAGATGATATTCAAACAAGAAATCCTCTTTCAGCATATTTGGGCTGTACTTTTATTTTACTGCTGCTAGTTAAACTTTTTATTCAGGGAAGCCTTTTTATGTTCTTGATTATTTGTGGATGCGTGAAACAATTTTTTAAATTTCCTGCAATTGGACATTGAAAAATTTTCCCAACGGGAGGGGAGACACAACAATTTGGATATACTTGTCATTTCCTCTCAGCATTATTCTATTACTTTATTTCTGCTGCTTGATTTTGTCTTTTTTTCTGGCAGTCAGGATCTTCCCTGTACACACAAACCACTTGGGATTTTACAGATGATAAAGCCAACTGTGTAAAACATAACAGGATAAAGAATAGATGTGAATGCTCTAGGTCAAAAGTCACTACTTTATTACTTTTTAGCTGGTCATATATTTTTTAAATTCTTTCATCAAGAATTTAAATTGCTCTACCTTTATTCAATCCTCACTTTCCACATCTGTGGCCGAGTTTTGGATGTCTCAGTACAACAGTACTCAGTAGTGATGGAAACAGCTCCCAGTGGAATGTTGAAACGGACGGATAAAGTCGAGTGTTTTGTCGTTTGGTTTTGACTTATGGCTGCTCCGTGTATCTTTTCTGAGTGGTGTTGACTTAAAAAGGAAACCATGTTGAAGAAATTGTATATTCCTACTCAGCTGCTTGTTTATTTAACTGCTTTAAAGTAAAATGTTTGACATGTAACTGCAAAATGCTGTTTAAGTTCAACCAATCAGAACCTAGCTGACTGCGAGCAGGAAGTAATTCACACATCCTATCGGTCCCGTAGTAAGTTCAATATTATGGTGAAATTGACATTATTAAATCTATATTTTGCATGTACATATATTTATCATAACTTTCCCGCATCTCAAAGTCTGTTTTTGTGGTGAGATTGGTCATGCGTCCAGTTTTACATCCAAACCATGTCAAGCTGTGGTCAGCGTGAAACGGTTTGGATAGAAAACTCCCTTCCCTGCCTTTGTGCGGTTCCAAAAAAAAAAAAAGTCTCGGGTGTCTATTTTAGCTGGATGGATAAAAAGATCTATGAGTCTTGACATTCCTCTGCCCCGTGACGCCACGCTTACCAGCTGTTCCCATGTTGTCAACATGTGTTGTTTTCTGTCTCTGAAACCTCCCTGCAAAACAAAACCCAGAACAGTTAAACAGCCTGAATGTCCTGCGATCCTTTATCTCGCTCCCTCTCGTTCTGTGATTTACAGCTTAGCTTACGCTCCAAAGAACACGGCGATACTGATAAAACTATAACAAATAACACGACGATGCCAGATTCACGGCGTTCCCAGCTATATCACTGCTTTGTCATTTGCTGGATTTGGATGTTTTACACGAGCGTATATAACCGGAGATTCTGTATCTCACAGCCTTGACAAGATGGAGCCTTGCTTATAATTCTACACTCCCTTCTCAGTCTGCACATGCAAGTTTGTTCTTGCTCCGGGGTCAGAGCTGAGCTCCTTTGAAGAGTCAACGGAACTACAGTTACCATATGCTTTGGTATTACATCCGCTGGTAGTGCAAACTTGCTGCAATGCGATCGGAATTCGATCTTGGCTTCCACATTATGCAAAATTCTTACTATGAATTGCTAAATATATGGAACAGAAAAAAACAACAAAAAAACTACCTTTTAGCGAGTGTTAACCTCATCTGAGAAACTGTCATAGTATTTCAATGCCTTGGCTGTTCTGTTGGCAGATTTTGCCCCACAGTAAAAACTGTTTTATTGTTATGTAAAACATTATAGTAGTTAAAAAAAACCAACAAAAAAGCATGTCAAGCAGAAATCTTTTTCACTGATGTGGTGAAATCTGACATGAAATCCCATATGAAGATGCTACAGTAGGGACTTCTAAGCCTCTTCATAAAACATTGTTTTCAAACCACTAATTCCTATTTTGTCACCAGACTTTTAAGGTGTAATTACAGCTCTTATAGTAATAAACATTTTCCTGTGTCGCTCAAGGCTGTAGTGTTCAGTGATCAAATAAATTCATCTGTACACACAACGCGATTTTGATCTGAGCCAAGGTTTTTTTGTTGGTTCTTTGGGAATTCACCTCGTCCCCCTGAGGTGTTAGATGCTGCGATTACCATGTTGGCTGGGTGACAGATATTCAAACTCTGATTCAGTTTTTCTTGGATGGGGGGGGGGGGGGGGAGTTTCCATGAGCTTACCTGTTCACGGTAAGGCGGTGGGTGGGGTCGTGTGGAAGCTGAACCCCCTGACGCCTGCAGGTCCTACGTAAAAGACATCAATGCTCAAACGAAGCTTCTGAGACGGTTCTGATCATGTGGTAAGAAATAATCTGAATGCAATCAGTTTATCAGGTTGTAATTTAATCTAAATTAAACATCTATACTCAAAACTCTCAGCGTTATTTTACTGGTTTCTGACTGAGCGATAAATTACGTGATTTGTTCCAGAGCTGTCATATCAAGAATGTCACTTGGGAACCATTAAATAAAAGAATTAATATGAGCTTCAGGGAGAGCTTTCAGGGGGGGGGGAACCCCACAAAAGCTGTTTTGCTTGGCAGATTTTCAGCTTTGTACCAAATCTAAACCGGGCAAGTCCCTCCATTTTATAGTAATCCACATTATCCCTGGATGAACCCCACCGGATTATTCTAGACTTAACCCACCTGATCATGTGAAATTAATTGCTGGGACAACGTGTGAGGGCAAATCTGTCCCGGGGAGTGTTTCCCCCCACCCAGGAGACACTTTGATTTATATGTTTTTCTCAAAGGAGCTGCTCTCTTTCCATGTTGAAAGTTCACATGCGTTCAAAACTCATCAGCAACACCTCAGAGAAACACCGACGACAAGAACGTGACACAGGCGTATGTACAAAAAACTAAAACTCTTTGCAAACAACTCTCTCCAAACTGAGGCGATATAGTTTTGTTTTTTTTGTTTTTTAAATACAGAGACATAAACTTGTCACTCCGGTATCGGATGGAAATAAGTGATAAGTGGAGTCGTCTTACCTGAGTGGGTGCTGGTGAGTGAAGCCGCCCAGCTGTGGCTCCATGAAGCAAAGGTCCCAGAGTCCTTTGCCCTCTTCTTGCTCTCAAAGGTGAGGCTTGTCCTCCAGTCCCACCGGCTCTGCCCCGCTCTCTGCTCCCCCCGTGTGACCAATCCTAATTAACTAATGGCTGACAGATGAAGTTGGCGGGGGTGGAGGGAGGAAGCAGGTCGCCATGTAGCGTCTTTTCTCCCACCGTTAAAACGAAGACACGTCTCGGGGTAGCGCAGCCCGTATGGCTGCGATTTCCTTTCTTCCTCTCTTTTCCCCCCCCTTCTCTTTTTTTTTTTTTCCTCTTGCTTTTACTGCAGTAAGGAGGGGCTAACCCTCGGCCTCATCACCCCCCCCCCCAACCCCCATCCTTTTCAACGTGTTTGCCTGTCTCTGCTCTTGTCTAAGGTGGAGGGAGTGCTGTTGTCATGACTGAACGAGTGATTCGAGCTTCGTGAATCTGCCGTGTTCAGGGATGAGTCGTTCGGTTCTGTCCACCCCCCACCACCGTCCTCCCCTCAACTTTGATGTTCTCCATCAGCTGAGTCAGCCCTGTGTTTAAAATGCCTCGGTAATTACAATGTGTATGATGCATATGTGTGCAGTGTCAACCACAGCCTGCACCACTCTCCAGAAAAAAAACAGTTGAGGAGGCTGGAACTAAAACTTCACCAAACTAAGAGTGAAATATAAAAAAAACAACCAAAAAAAACCCCCAACAACCTCAAGACGTTTGGATTTCAGGGCTCCGAATGACCACGGCTAACTATTTGTAGAGAGATCAGTAGGAGCACATTGGAAAAACAAACCAGGTTTGGCGTTACGCAACATTCTGAGATCATAATTAGAGAACAATGCAATATTATGTTGATTATCTGGACTGGAAAATGCACCAAGACAAAATGTAACGCTCTTTATCTTGTGAATTTGATTCCAGCACCCCATTTTTGGAGTGGCTTTGTATGAGGGCGCTCGCTGGTCAAGCAGAAATAGCAGCAGGCAGCCTAATTGCTGTCTGGCTTCATCGAGACCAACCTCACAACCTCAGGCGGAGGTCTTTTTAGTTTTTGTCTGGTTTTATGTTCATTACATTACCTTCTTCATCTCTGCAGCTTTTCTTTAGCATTTCTAGACTCCCTCAAACCAGGTGGCCGTCTTGTCGTCTTCTGCCATTTACAACCAATCAGAAATGGCGTGCATTTGACCAAAAAGGATTCAATTGAAGTTGTTTGGTTGAATTTATCAAGGGTGATTTGACTTGGACATGAACTGTATCCAGGTATACCAGGGCCTTGTGTTGAGGTACACAAATTGTTCCAATTAGAGGAAAAGTAACTGAAAGAATATAAAGCAGACTTTGGCATTTGGATTCTGACTGGAAGCCGAGCACCAAATCCCTCTGATGGTTTTGGTGATTCTAATAAGAAGGAAACTTCGCCTGCAACTTTTAGTCTTAATACCTCTATAACTCTTTTTTAGAATTGCCCTGATGTAAACGTTGAGAGTTCCTGTTTTCAGCAAGACTTAATATCCCTTATCTTCTCCATCCTTCTCCATCCAACATCCCTCCTTGTCTCCCCTCCTTTCTTCAGTGTTCTGTTAGTTGTGGCCGGGGAATCAAGCACCGGGAGATAGCTTGTGTGTCTCTGAACCAAACTGAAGTGGAGGAAGAGCACTGCAGTCACCTGCCCCCACCCCGTACCAAGAAGGCCTGTCGGGCGCAGGGATGCCCTGGATGGAAGTCCAACAGGTGGAAGGAGGTACGTTTGCTCATCTTCCTGTCTCCTCTTGTCCTCTATCTCCTCCAGGCAACTGCTGTCAGAGGCAAAAAATACTGTGACATATCAGACACGTGCGCACAGAGCATCCGTCCAATCACAGCTCATGTTATCTAAAACCATCCATTTGAAATAGCAACCCTAACGAATTGTAAAGAGGAAAAAAAATGTGAAAGATCAAGAGTTTAGCTGATTGATTTTAAGAATGACGCACACCCTGGACTGCTGCTGGTTTCTGTACTTTTTCAAAGTAGCGCAACCAGACACTGGCAATGCAAACAGTAACCCCTAGAAGAGTCAGTCGGGGGGTGGAGGTACCAGTCTGTGTGGAGCCAACAACAAAGCCATGATATATGCCGCTAAGAGGAGTTGTAGCTCAGTTTTTGGCTCAAAGGCACATTGATTTCCTGCAGGGAGGAAAGTATTCCGAAATCATATTTATCACGTCTCAGAGCAGACTGAAAGGAAAAATACATGGTTGCACTCTTTGTCATTTCTGTGTCAGATTCTCTTGTAGAACAAGCACAAAAAAAGCGCGATAAAACTTTTTTTTTTTTTAAGCGTTTGCCTCTTCAGTGCAACTTTGAAACTACGTTTTGTGTTACTATTGCTAACTTGATAGCAGATTAGCAATAGCTTAGCAAAAGCTTTTGAGTCAATAGGATGAATTTTCTTTCATCCATTACAGAGCTTTTATTTTTTCACCTCCGATTTGACCTCACTAACTCCTGGAGGGGAAATCTGGAGTTTTAAGATGCTAAATGCTAAATTTTATTTCTGTCTGCTGATTGGCTCTGGGCAGGTGTGGGTACTGGTTTTTGGTATTGGATTTCATAATTTATTTACTGAAACCAGAAGAAGTAAAGTTACCGATACTTTCTGGATGAAATGAAAATCTTTTCAAAAATATTTTTTTAAAAACTTCATCTCCTGTTTTAAAACCAATGCACCCCCCCCCCATTCCCAAGAAACCATTAAATCCCAAAGGATCCATGGAGCCTCCCTATGCAAGACTCCTGCCACTCCCCATTCTTTGAGGTATCCTCCCTCCTTCTTACTCTCTCCCTCACTGGTGTCTGGAAGCAATCATCTTCCTCCACATACCACCAGCAACCATGAAATCCTCAGCATGTTTTATGGCTTAATTTCCATGGATGTGACAACTCCGGCACCCCTCGGAGCTCCCCGTCACCCGGGGGTGGTAAGGGCCAACAGGTTCGGGGAGCTGAGGGGTGACAACTGACTCTTGAGCCAAAGACATTGGAATCACTTCTCTGATTTTGGCTGTTTTATTGAAAACACATATTTTCATTGTATTATGTTTAGCAGTTGTTTGAAGGTTTTATAAGAATTCTAAAACAATGTGTTTCTGTTGTTTCTTCAGATAGATCTCATGTCTTGGCTTATAGGGAATGTAATGGAGTTGCTAATAAGTAAACAAATGTTTAAAAAAAAACAACTTTGTGGATTCTCTGCAGTAGAATTGACTATTTTTGAAGAAACACATCAAATTCTGTTTTTCAGGGCTATGTCGAGCACCAATGAAATGAAATTACTATGTATTATTTTAGAGTGAGTATTTTGCTACTTGGTAGAAAATCTAAAATCTTATGCACAGTTGGATATGGCTAAACTATGGAGACTGGGAAGGGACATACAGAGGAAGAAAAAGAAAAAAAATATTTACTTTTGCATTAGTGCCAAACACGTAGTTATGGTTATTGTACTTGCATATGGTTTCCTGTAATAAGGTTAATTGTAATTTGTATACACTGTAAAGGAAATTCTGTTTAGACGTCACTGCTGGTGAGGTTCACTCAGAATAACGTTGATCACATATCATATTCTGCTCCCTCGTCAAGTGTTTACCCAAAGTTCCTTATTTTCATCCTCAGATTCGTATCTCCTGTTGACCCAGACATAAATTGACCTGATCCTAGATGGGTTTGAAAATAATGCATCCTATTTTCCAAGTTTATTGTCCTCCATGTCCCTTCCCAGGCTGTGCTCTAAAGCTAAATGAAAAAAAACCAACAGTCTCTTAAAAAACTGAAACCATAAAATAGTTCCATTATTTCCTCACTACCTTAATAAATGAATATAAAACCTGGTTTCCTTTGTTTTAGCAGTTAACAGAGACTAAAATCGCTTAAGCGACAGGTTCTATTTAACTGCATTGTAGGATTTTAAAAGAGCAAAATTTTTTTTTTTTTAATTTGAAAGTCAGATTTCCTTTTTGTTCTCCTTCCAAACCAAAAGGATTTGACCCCTCACATTCAGCCACAGAGCAACAATAACACACGAATGCAGCGAGACATGAACAACAAAAATACATCTGGAAGTTTTCTGGAAATCTGACACTGGCTGTATAATGTGCAGATTTTCTGACTGTGTGAAACGGCTGAGGGCTGAGGCTGTTCTTTGAGGTCTGTAGGACAGCCGGAGAGAAATCAGGCTGATCAGCTCGGGCCTTAGAGAGAGCTTCCTTTAGTATGCAGGTATGCTTCTGAAAGCACATCAAAGAGATGCTTGAGATAGACCTTCGTGCGACCCCAGAGGTACGGCGCAAAAAGAAGCAACAAACTGGCTTTGGATTTATTTTTTTTTTTGAGGGAATTGTTTGTGAACATGGAAACCATGAAAAGAGAAAGACACAGTTGAAAACTTTGCTTCATTAAACTGATTCTGTGAAATGACAACTTGAGTTTATTAGAAATGAAATCCCTTCTTATGACTGAGTCAGTTCTTCTACAATGCTGTAGCACAAATAGTATCATTTTCTTGTTTGCAGTAATCTTTGAAGAGTTTGGGGTTTTTTTTGGACTTCATGTTGAGATGATATCTAATAACTGGGATTCCCTTTAATGGACGTCTTGTTGATGTGACCTCTCTGTCAAGTCATTTCAAATCCCAAAACTTCAGTTCAATTAAAGTGAATCAACAGAATTAGATTACGATTTAAAATTCACAGCATCAGAAACTAAAACACGCTTTCTTCTTTTCATGGTATTATTATTAAAAGATTTTATAACACTAAAAAAAAAAAGATCATATCTAATTCCCAACCTGATATAACTTCAGACAATGATGTTGGGGTGACTTTTTGAATGTTTGAGTTGTACCCTCTATGACGATAAAACTGAAAAATCAAGTGTGATGTCAATGGTTGGAGCATCATGTATGTGTCCTGTGCCTCTTTTGCTAGTGTTCTGTCACCTGTGGGGTCGGAGTTCAGGCTCGAGATGTTTACTGCAGACTAAAGGGCACCGGACGGGTCCGGGAGGATCTGTGCGAAGCCGACCGTCGTCCGGCTCTTGTCCGGCCGTGCCAAACTGCAGAATGCACACATTACAGTTGGGTGGCTGGTAAATGGGACAAAGTAAGCACACACTCAGTCTTTCTCTCCACAACATCCCTCCCTTCCTCCCCTTGGTCTCCCAGCGATAGGCAAATGAACAGATGTTTAGCTATCTCTATAAAGCTTTTATGGGCTCACATCTTTGGTCTTTATATCTCTCCCTGCACCATTAAAAAGAAGACCTGCAGATACTCTTGCGTCAGTCGTGAGGCCTTTGTTGATAACTATCAGCCAGTAGATCATGTCAAACCTCAAAGTCGCGTTGGCCGTCATCCTTTTCTTTTGTCCTGCGGAATATTGCCGCTCCGTGTCACGCTAGCAGACTTTTTTTCTTTTTTTTTTCTGCCCAGCTTTCTTTAACGTCCTGTGCTTTGTCCTCGAAAGCAAAGCATAAAAAGAGGGGCACCATGTAGGGACATAGTATCCTCCTGCTTCAGGAATGTTTGCACTGCTCAGATTCCTGTCCGCGTTGCCTCGAGAACTTGCAGGTTCATTTCTTTTACTGTTGGGCTCTTAAGTACTGTTGGATCTCAGGAGAACCTAAGATATGAAATCAGATCCACACAGCAAACTGTTTACTACATTTCTTACTATTATATTTAAATACTCCAATAACCTATTCCTTGATTCTGAGTTTAAGCCACATTTAACTGCGTTCCTTAAGACCTAGTAGTATCACCGCCACACAACATTCACTTTTCCCTTCTTGTGAAAACCTGAACATAATAAGGAGTGTCCAAGCAGGAGCAGAAGATGTCAGTGATGCTGTTGCTGAAGGAACAACACTGCCCCCCCTCTGCCAACTCCTTTTCACTCATGACTGATTTCAGTGTAATTCGACCTGTGGGGAAGGTGTGAGGAGCCGGAAGGTGGGATGCATGGGTCCAGATATGATACCCGTCCCAGATGATTACTGTACGACAGCATCTCAGCCGCCATCCCATCAGGCCTGTACAGGAGCTCCGTGCCGCTACATGTGGACCACAGGCCAGTGGTCACAGGTAGGAAGAACAGCAGAGAGATAGCTTTGTCATGCACAAAATGCAGCTTATAAAAAAAGCAAAAATAAAATTCACTGTCACAAAGATGGAAGAAGAAGCTTTCACTGATCACTGATGGATGTAATTGCATTTCTTTAATTAACAAGAAATAAAACTTCTGCCTATTCAACAAACTGCCCCACATGATCTATGATTTAGATTTCAATAGGCTTACCTTTCAAAACGGAAAAATGTCTAAAATTCAATAATTCATTCTATCCAATGTCAGTTAATACCAGTTTGTGTATCTGCGTGTTTTTCAGTGTTCTGCTACCTGTGGTGTGGGATACCAGCAGCGAATAGTCTCCTGCTCCATCATGCCATCGTCTCACACATATCCTGCAGCCCAGTCCTCTATTAGTACCCATTGCCCAGAGCCTCACCCTCCTCACACCAGGACGTGTCTCCTCAGGGACTGCCTGCACGGTTCCTACTGGAAAGCTGGCCTGTGGAGCAAGGTGAACCAGAAACGGCTTGTGGCATTCTCAGAAATCTTCTGACAAACCTCTTTGACGTGCATTTTATTGCTCTACTGTTACTTTTCATTTGTGGATTTGTGGCAGCGTGAAGCTGAATACCTTTGTGTGTGAAATAGTGCTCACAGACCTGTGGGGCAGGAGTGATGGAGCGTGGTGTGGAGTGTGTGACCGCTCAAGGCCAGCCGTCTGAACACTGCCATCCGTCAGAAAGACCTGAGTCTCAAGCTGCATGTCAGGACATAGAATGTGAGTCAGACTCCTTCACCCCCGTTACTCCAGACACCCAGGAATCTATTTTTTGCTTCTTAAGTGCAAAACTCAGAAAAACAGCAATGTTTTACAGACTTTCTGATCCATGTATGTCTGTCTGTCTATCTAATCAATCTTATTTATCATATCTATCTTATCTAACTGACTGTGCTGTGTACGTGGCAGCCAACGCCATATCTGATGGTGTTTCTTGCAGCTCAACTTCTTGCTGTTGAACACGAGGTGTCGGCCTCTGTTTCAGGCCTTTTGCAGTGATTGTTAGTTAAACAATAAATAGACAATCATTAGTTGCCTCCAAAGCACGATATAGACAGTCTATGTAGATGCCGTTGGGGTGTGTGCCGGAGCAGAGACACCGTCCTTTGTCAACTTGCTGAAAAAAAACCGGCAGCACGCCAAAGTCTGAAGGTTTTCCCCGTCACGTTTGTGATGTTTCAGTACTAGTGCATTGGGCTGTTCATTCCCAACGTGGCTTCTGCCAAGTCAGGAACTGCCGAAATTAAAACGATATGCTCGAGTGACGGCCAGTACTCTGGTCAAGTATTAATGCTAATCAGCTAATCAGCGTGATGGCAGCTCCGCAGCACAGAGGAGGCAACACAAACGTTTGAAACCGGCTAATTTTATTAAATGAGAGCCAGGTTATGATTTTAACCTACTGGTAGTGTTTGATTTATTGACTTGTGCAATATTTCTGGCATTTGTTGATGTCATATTTATAAATTGCATAAATACATTCACCAGAAGGCAGATTTCCAGTCTAAAAAGCAGAATTACCCGCTTGAAATTTCCAACCTCCGAAATGTTCCAGGTGCACAACATGAAGATAAATATTAGTATGTGTAAAAACAACAAACTTTGTACAGTTAGCAAAGGATCCACTACACCCTCCTCCCTAAATAAAAGAGGCAAAGGATGACAAAACGTATGTGATTTTTCAGAAAAGACTGGATGTTATATTTTGAGGACTTTATCTAAATACTCTATTAACTGCATGAATGCTAATACTGTTGGTATCCCCACAGGGCTTATCGTCATGGTGTGACATTCCACTGTACTTTTTCCACTTTGTCTGAAAACCCCAAAAAATGTGACCTTTTTATTTTATTTTCCTTGAAAAATTCCATTCAAATTTCTCCTACCAGGCCAGTTATTCACTTCCTGTCGGGAGGTGCAGGTGAGACAGGGGGTGACGATTGATGGGGAGTACTATCTCAAAGTCAAGTCCCGCATCCTACAGGTTTGTATGTGTGTGTGTGTGTGTCAGAATTCACACATCGTGAGTCAATCTGCACCCTCCCCCCACTATCCATCCCCTCCGCAGACTCTCATCTGTCGTCTCAATGTGTTTCGCCTCAGATTTACTGCGCCGAGATGCAGACTGATTTCCCAAAGGAGTACATTACCCTGCACAGTGGTCAGACGGACAACTACTCTGAGGTGTATGGGCACAGGTGTGATGAGTCATAGCTCAGCTGTATTGCACCACATGTATGAAATGTGTTGGTTGCAGATCCCTTCGTTTTTCTCTAAAATATCAATATTGTCTTCATAAAAACAGGTTGATGAACCCCTTTGAGTGTCCGTATAACGGCAGCCGGAGGCAGGACTGCGACTGCAGGAACGACTACTCGCCGGCAGGATACACGGTCTTCCACAAAGTTCGCCTGGACCTGAACTCCCTGAGGATAATTAGTACGTAATTACCGTGTGATTGCCTTGGGACCACACATTAAGTGTTGCTTTGACCCCTGCTTCTGACATCTCATCTCTGACGCCTCGTCCCAAAAGCTGTCCAAACGTAGTGTGTGCTGCTTCACCCGCACTCTCTCCCTTCAAAAATCAAATTAACGACCTTTCACTGCCCCACATTCACATCTCTAGATGAGGACTCGGAACTTGGAATGGCAGCACAAACATGTGAGCGAGAATGAAGGAATGTATGACTGCAGATAGGGCGCAGACGTGCAGCACAGACGAGCAGCACACACACACATAATGTGATGCAGCTTTGTACATCTTATTCTGGCAAGAACACACAAGTTGTGACGTACAAGTGCAATCACCCATGCGTGCCGCAGCATAAATGTCAAACATTTACTCTTACTTGTGTGCAAGCACAGTCACAAATTCACAGATTGACACACACACACACACACACACACACACACACACACACACACACACACACACACACACACACACACACACACACACACACACACACACAAGCCATATTTCTCTGCTCACGACTTAAGTCACATCCACATTCCCGCGCTCTATGTATGACTTTCATTAGAATATGTGGATCTTTGTGTGTGTGTGTGTGTGTGTGTGTGCGTGCGTGTGATCATGTACTGTATGTTGAGGAGAAGTTGGATTTGAACCCACACAGTCATCCTCCTGTCCTCTTTGTCTGGTCTGACCGCACATGTTCCCACCCTCCCTCTGAATGGTATTAATTTGACTCTCAGGCGTGTTTAAGAAAGCTGGGGGAGGGGCGTAATGGGTTCAATATGAAGGGAAGCATCTTTTGAATGTCGTCATTATTTTATGGAGAAAGGCGCTTATTATGGATGTTATTCATACTACTTTACTCACGACTCTCCGGTAACGTCTTCTTGTGATTTCTTTTAACTGATTTTTTTTTTTTCTCAGTATAAAACAAATGAATTCAGTGGGTTTGATCAGTAGTTTTAATAATCAGAAAGATCAAGGATAAGCACAGCATTCAACTCTGAATCTCAAGCATGTGATGATGTGACACAAACCCAGTCTAGTTGCACAAACTGTAGTTGTTAATGCTGTGTGTGGTTGTTTACCTTAGAGCAGCTGTCTTCTCTCTGTTTACTTCTGCCGTTGCACATTAAGACTCAAGATTTGTGTCTTTGCTGGTTACCAGTCACAGACCTCCAGTATTCCCAAACTCTTCTGGGCCGACCTGTCCACTTTGCCACGGCGGGAGATTGTTACAGCGCAGCCAGGTGTCCACAGGTGGGTGGAATACTGTGAGCTCACACTATAATGTCTAAAATAAAACTTAAACTGTCTACATATATCTCTAAAACTATTAGAACTACATCCAAATAAAATGTAGCATGATATTTATATTTATGTCTCCATAGTTACACGTCAGTTTGGAAAAAAAAGAAAAGAAGAAGATGCATCATCTTTTTTTCCCACCCAGTCTAAATGAAATAAATGAAAGTGAAAATGTGTGCATCCACCATTAAGGTGCTTTGCCCTCAATTGATGATGCACCCTCCCAAGGCTTAGAATGGAAACTCTTCTTGTGTATCTTATCTTCCAAAACAGATAAATCAAACCTGCTTGGCAGGGTAAACATGACTTCTAATAATCTGGTAGACTGAACCATGGTAATGAAACAAATACAATCTCTGCTACCAGGCCCTGGACCTGCAGGGAATACGTCCTCGACCCACGCAATAACTTCCAACTACTTTATTGCTCTACAGGAGGTGCTTACCACATAGTGCTCTGTTCTCCTTCTGCAGTTATTGCCACAGACATTTTCTGCAAATATAAAAGAGCTCTGCCTTCCCAGTTAAATATCTGCTCAGACATAACTCAGTCTGATGTGTTCCTGCAGGGCCAGTTCAGCATTAATCTGGTTGGCACCGGTCTCAAAGTGGATGAGGCCACCAAGTGGACCTCTCAGGGCAACTACGTATCTGTCAAAGTCCACAGATCTGAGGTAAGAAACTATAAATGGATGCATATAATCTTCTCTTTTTATTACAGAGGCTGTGGGGATGTTGGAGAAATGGAATCGAAATGAAAAGTGATGATGTTACAAATGCATAGTCGCTCTACTGGGAAGAAACCGAGCTCAATGTCCGTCACTGGAATGAGATTGTTTGCTCTGAAATGTCATCTGAATTGCATGTTGTGTTTCCGTCTGATTCACTGAAGAGGAATCCTCACTGACATTTTCCAGTTTCCATTCTCTGCGTAATGGACATGGCCTTTGCCCACTCTTTCCTGACTCATTTGCGTTTGTCTGTAGGATGGGACGAGAATCTACGGTCGCTGTGGTGGTTTCTGTGGGAAGTGCATTCCCCAGGCTCACAACGGCCTACTCCTTCAAGTCCAGTGAGGGCCGAGGAGAGACCAGACCCTTAAATCTCCCCTGAGGACAAAGCGATAGTCATGATTTGTTGGACCCTTTATTCATCAGCGTGTGGTGGAGGAGCATTAAACAGAAACCACACTGCTGTAACACCCCCCCCTCCACCCACTTAGTGAACGGCAGCTTATCTACACACAGTGTGCTGTGTAGAGCTAGGGGGCCACCGTCAGGCCCTTCCTCCACGTCGCTCTCTCTGACACGTCTGTTGCATTTTTGTCTGTTGTGTTACAGTCAAACTCATGACTGCTTCAGAAGACAAATTACTCTTCTGCAGCAGTCTGCTGACGGTCTTCCATTTCTTTAGTATCATAGAAAGGGATGAAATACTTCACTACAGCAACAAACAATAATTTAAATGGATTATATGACGTTCTTTGAGGGAGAAAAAAAAAAGTATTTAGAATTTCATTCAGAAGGACCTGGAACCATCTCTTTACCTTCCATGGTACCTTGGTACTAACATCTGTTGCTATGCTGTTAGCATTTAGTTAGCAGTTAGCCTTTGTCTATGTACTGTATGGATCCTAATAACCATTGTAGTCCCGGACATTGAAATAGCATGTGAGTGATGGTTTCATGACTGCCAGTAGATCGATGTGTAAAATAAGACAGTATTTATTAGCATTTATTTACAATTTTAATGAAATAGTTTGACTTTTGAGGTTTAAAAATAATTTACTTTGAGGTTTAAAGTTACATTAAGACTGACTTCATCAGTGTGATCTTTTATAAGGCAACAAAATCCATCATCCAGCTATTCTAAGGCTCAGTAATTAATGTGATGTCCACCAAAGCGTAAAGTAATGTGGTTTTATGGGCGTTAGGGGACTGTTTCCTGAATGAGTGCACTGACTTCACTGGATCCAGGAGATGACTGCTCCTGCAGTCCATTTCCTGGTTGTAAGCCAAGATACGCTAACCGACTGCTGACTGAGTATCTTGATATTAACTATATAGATATAATCTCATGTTCCTCTTTACAACAAAGTGAAAAGATAAGTATATTTCCCAAAAAAGTGAAGCTATGGTGCTAAATATTACGAGTTAAGACTAGTTAGCAATTACTGATATCCAGACCTGCCTTATGTCAGAGGTCAAACTTTAGGAAACCACGAGGAATCTTGAGAGCAACGACAGCTCATTCTAGTGTTCATTATTTTGTTTTTCCATTGTCTCCCTGCTGTTACCTGTCGTCAGGTATGTGTTAAAACTACTCACACCCGCAAAGACAGTTCACAAAGCAACAGTACGACTATCACACAGAGAGAGTTCAACTAGAGCTGTGAGAAACCTGATATCTTACACTAAGGATGCTTTTTTCTTCATAAACACGTTGTCTGTTAAACCGTGACACAGTATCAGGTGTGTCTCATCACACACTCCCCCCATTGGGCCTATTTTAGGTACCTGCAACCCCTACCTCTCAACGACATCCATACTCTTCTGAGATATGCGTTGTAATATATTTATGTGTGACCATATTTATTCTGTAATGACTGTAGATACGCTCTGTGTTTTATGGTACAATGACTACTACCAATGGAGAAGCCATTGTCTAATGATTTTTGTCCTCTGTCTCTTTTGCTGAAAAGGTATTACCCTTATTATTTGTAGTGTTTAACCATTAACCTGTAATGAGGATCTTTTGAATGGTGCTTTTTTTAACTACTGGAATTACCTCTGATTTTGGAAGGAAGACACTGGCGTTCAGCTCTTTAGCAGATGTATGTTCTGCCTGTAATGTATGTAAAGGTCCTCTCAGTAATGTAGCTGAAAATGTAGCTGCAAGGTTGCCAGATATATCAGATAAATCACAGCATGAGAAAATCTGCCCTTAAGTAATACTTAACTCAGCATTAAAGACTTTCACCGTGACCACTACTGCAACTATGAAGCGACCTAACATGCTTGTACTCTGATGTTAGGCTTTAACCAAAGTTAGAAGATAGACACAGAGTTTTTTTTATATACAAATATATATATATGTACTCTGACAATGCAGCTTCTTTTGATTTAAAGAGTGGCTGAAAACAGTCAATGAGCAGCTAGAAAACCTTTGGCCATCATGTTTTATGAAGGTCAATTGTTCTATGAGGTCTGTATCAGAAGGTTAAATAATACTTGATGCACTATGTGCCATAAATTTTGTAGAAATTAAATCCTTTTTTTTTTTTTTTTGGTTTTTGTTTTGTAATAACCGTTCATGTTTGTAACTTATGATATGTGTATTTTTAATATTCATACTTGAATTATAAACAGTGTGCTAAGTACTGAATGGGCATTGGTACTGATTAGAGGAATAATGTGCTTTTTTGCTTTATCCAAAGATGTTTTTAAGAATCATTTGTACAATACCGTACGTACGTAGCTTGTATAAAATAAATGAATGATTAATTTTGGTGCTACTGTATGATTACTAATCGTACCAACACTCTGTCTTGCTACTACTCTAACACTGTAAAAAAATAATAAAGTGCTTTTCAGCTGAGTCACAACCTTATGCTTATTTTATACCCATTATAAAGGCACAAAAACATCACTACATTTTAAATGTATTAACTACTTGCTCCAAGGACGTTAATGTTGATCTGTAATTATTCAGGGATGGAATGTTCCTGACTTTTATCTGAACAGATGTTGACCTGATTACCATGAAATTTGGTGCAGACATTAATGTTCCCATGTTATCTGTTTGGTAATCATCATCAGGTGGAAAACATAAATTCAACAAATACTTCTGACCATCATGCTACTAATGACAAGCCATTAACCTCAGCCGTACTTAATATTTTGCACTAATGATGAAACATTTGCATACTGAGATGATAAAACATCCTGACATTTAGCTCTGATCACTTTAATTACTTCCTCACAGAGATGGGCTGTTGTTGCAACATTAAAGATTTCACACAGAAATTATTTAAGAGATTCATTCACTCAATCATTTTCTGTAACCACTCGTCCTGTGAAGGGTCATGGGGGATGCTGGAGTCCGTCCCCCTGACATTACTTCCTGGACAAGTCACCACGTGGAGAAACAAACAACCAATCACAATCATGTCAGCACCTGTGGTCAATTCAGAGCCTAGTTCCTGCACCTATGTAGCATTTATTGTTGGTGGGAAGAACCCGGAGAGCCCAGAGGGAACCTGTGCAGACTCATCTCACAGAGCCAATGGAAATGACCAAAATTATTTGTAAAGCCCGACTTAAAAGAAAAGCAGGTCAATGCTGGGTGCTTATGTCACATTGTCACTCCATGTGGATTCAGTTAATGACGCAGGTCACTTTTTTCACAACGTGACTTCCACTCTTAAAGCACATAAACCCAGCAAATACCTTTAAATCCATTTCCCACTGAAGCAGATGCATACTCCAGATCTGGAAACAGCTGAAGTCGTCAGCAGCCAGATGACTCATCAAACTGGAATGTCAAATCAAAGAATGAGGTAAGTTTCCTCTAAGTCTTGAAAGTTTCACCAAGAGCTGAACAGTTTTGTCAATTAGGTCGCCAAACGACACAACAAAAGTTGCGGGACTGCTGGAAAAAGGCTAATTGTTATACAAGCCACTTTTCCAGGGTTCATTACGCAGAGATCGCTTTGTACATTAAATAAAAACAGATACTTTGGTCCCTCAAGAACTGCTTTGATTCCTTGCCAGACGACCTAAAATCTAATCTAAGGATTTCAGAAAAAACACAACAGCAAATTCCCCTAAAGCGCAGTTATGCTACGGACTTTAACAAAAAGCCTCTCCGTCCTACTTACTGTGAGGATAAATCAGACATCTTTAATGACTGAGCAGAAAATCACAAACCTGCACAGAGAATCCTCATAAAAAGACACTAATGATCGATGTTTACCATGAAGACCACAGTCTGCTTTGAGGCAACACCACCAACATTCCAGCACAATTTGCAGCTACAGTGTGTTCAACAGATTATGCATCTGCGTAAATGCTTAAATTCTAATTCTAATTATTATTTTTTTCACACAACATCCTTCAATACATTGTTCTATGATGTTGACACTTCAGCATTAAACGCATTCATAATTAAAAACCTCAACCCTCCACATATAAAAAGGCCAACTGAATATATTCACATCACATAACATTTGGAATAAATATTACTCTATATTCTGAGCGGCAGTGGCTCAGTGGTAAAAGCGGGCGGTAGAGCGGGTCGTCCTATGATTTAAGATCGGCGGTTCGATTCCCGCTCCCGCCCCCCCAAAAATACCCGGAGGTGAGCTAACAGTGGGAGGTGTCAGCTCATCTCCGGAGCACTGCCGAGGCACCCTTGAGCAAGGTGCCGTCCCCTTTACAAATTGCTCATTTGAGGCGCACCAAGAAGGAGCTGCCTGCCACTCTACCTCCCCTGCATGCCTACAGGCCCCTTTGTGTGTGTGTGTGTGATACAGGGGCCTGTACTCACAAATATGTATGCATGCGTTTGTAATCAGTAGCTAGAGTGTGCGTTCTTAATTTCCCTTCGGGGATCAAACCAGTATATAAAATTAAAAAAAAAAAAAAAAAAAAAAATTAATAAAGAAAGAAGTTTTAAACTGAGTAAACAGCGACCCCTATTGGATCAAACAAGCTACTGCTGTTGTAACACCTTGTTATTGTTGTGGTTGTTGCTAGCCTGTAGGGGGCGGTAACTCCTCATATTACGACATGATAAGCTTCTCCAGGAGAGTATGAAAGAGTGTGGCTTATGTATATATTTATGGTTTTCTCCAGGGGCTCACACATGGTCAACATTCAAACCATGATATTTTTCCAGTATTTATCCACACAAGAATATTCCACAATGCACACCTTCCCGTGACTGCCTGTGTTGTCGTTTTTATAATCCTGCTATGTGCAGACTGTTCATTATTTTGCACAGACACATTTAGTTCTCCATGCAGAATTTCATCAGCTAAAACAAGTGGTTTGATGATTGAATATCACTACTCTGGTCCTGCTTTTTCTATAGTTCTCGCCACAGATCTGTATATACTACTGCATAAACAGCCAGCTGGACCAAGATGCTTACTAGTTCAGCTGTTTTTAAGACAACTTTCTCAGTGAAAGCTGTTGCAGTAGGAGAAGGCAGCTGTAAAGAAACTTAAATCTTTGTGTACCACACACGTACACCTCTCGCACTCCCTCCCACGCCTCGTTCACTTACAGACACACACCCATGCATCCTATAGTTGAACAGTTGGGCTTGAATGGTATCGGTTTCATCTATTGATGCACCGTGTCTGAGTCAAAATCTGTGAAAACCCACGCTCGACTACACACTTACCTCTCCCAACTGGGCTATTGGGGTTAAAAGCTGTTGGCACTTTGCCTCGCAGCCATCACAGACCCTACTGAAAGCCTAGCTTGAAGGAAATTGTGTCAGCTTTGACTTTAACTGGCTGAGACTGAATGAGGTCATTTGTAGGTGTCATGTTACATCTCTACAGTGTCTATTTTGTAACAGCTGCAAGCAATGCACTGAGTACTACAGCCTCACTTCACACTGACCACCTATTCCTTGCACATGTTTGGGGGGTATGTTGTTTGGGATAGGCATGGTCAAACTGAAGGGGTTGGGGGGGATTGGTGTAGGGGCCCCTGGGATCTGCATGTATGTGCCAATGGCCTGTGTGCACATGTGGCATTGTGAGAAATCAACCAGCTTTCTTTGATCCACGACAGTGGGCCTCAGGCGTGAATCACATGTTAACGCGAGCAGCAAACGCTCACAGGACGATGTATCTGTTCAGAGATCTTTGATGAGACTCCAGCTGCAGTAAATCCAATATCTCTGGACTGGACAAGTCATATTTTTAATCCATTATTGATTTTATACTAGTCCTATATATATGTTTATATATATATATATATATATATATATATATATATATATATATATATATATATATATATATATATATATATAAAATCACACAAACAATATGTTAAAATTGATGGAGAACAAAGCCAATTGATCATAAAATTCTGCAGACCTGACATTTAGGAAATGTGCCCGTTATGACCAGTGGCAGTGTTTTCATGGTGGAAAATATTTTCCCATTGTAAAACGTAAGGCTGTTAAGCCAGTCTGGAATATGTTGCCCCATGTCAGAATAGTTGCGCATGCCTCATGTCAACATGCTAACATTGTTAAGGTAGAGCAAATGAGGCAAAGGCCAGACTCGTCGTTTGCGTGTCTCAGGCAAGACTCATACAAGAGAATTATTTTTAATAGCTAAACACTTCAATTAAAATTGTAAATACTTTTACACAGTGTCGTGGCTGACATCACCTGGGTAAATTAAACCCCCAAACAGAATGTTGCCTTTGTCTGCTCGCATGGCGTGCTAACTGACAAGAGGCCTATGGAGTATAAGTGCAACACAATCCACCTAACTCTCTCTCTCTCACACACACACACACACATACACACACACACACACACACACACCCTGTCGTATAAAGACAAGCAACGATTCATGCAAGAGGCAAAAATCATTCCACTAAAAAAAATTCACGTTTTGCTTGAATTTGACCTCAGCTTTTTCTTTTCTTTTTTCTAAAAAAAAAAAAAAAAAAAAAAAAAAAGCTTTCATGCTGTGAGAAAAAGAAGTGAGATGTGTAGGAGTTCAGTGGAAAAGCTGTAAAACTTCATGGTTATGAATTCTTGTCAAAGAGGCTTAGAATAGATCATGTCTATTTTTCCGTGTTCAATTGTTTTTCCTGCTACAGAGAGGGTCTGACGGGGAGTTCTGCCTGTTTTTGGGAGAAACTGACACTTAACAGAAATCATTCCACCATGTTGGAATTTCTTTGTCTTTTGTAATGTATTACTTTGCACACTGTTGATAACACAACTAAAATAAAACATTTCCTCACTGTGGACTTTTTTGTTACATCAAATAAGCCCCCAAACAATAAATAAATAAATAAATAAATAAATACTTAATGTATTTGTTTTTCTTTCTTTATTTGTCAGTAAATTAAAAAATCTGACCAAATCTGTATTTTTTTGTTGTAAAATTATCATGAAAATACAACATGACCCCCCCCCCCCCGTATATGGCTGTATATGATGCAAAAAAAAAAGTCCTTGCTTCTTCCCACGAGCTAAGGAGGGCAGTGTTGTCCTCTACTGAGCTCAACTACTTCCTGCTGTTTTACTGCTTGTATACATTTTCCTGAAATGGTAGATTTGGTGAGGGGATACTCCAGACATTCATCCAGGCAGAACAAAGAGTGTATCACACTAATCTGACGGTGGTAGGTAGGACCATTTGGAAGTGATTTATGTCCTATTTTGCGCTGATCCATAACCTTACATTTGAAGGGGTTAACCCACATCAATCATTTCTCTGAAGATCCCCCACTTTTTTTTTTCCTTGCCCTTGAATGAATAATAGTTTCTGGTTTCTTGCACACCAGCACTCCTCTGTCACAGGAAGATACAATCTCTGGACAAGAAAGACTAACTATTGTCCAACCAAAAACCTCCAACATCGTCCTTCTCTCCAAAACGTCTCCACCCGTCTGTCTACCTGTCCCGATTGAGAGCGCGCTGCCTTGTGTGCCGTCTGGGCTCCAGCCGGTCTGATGGTTGGTGATGATACTCAATCCCAGACACTTCAGCAGGCCAGCACAACATCCAGAGAAAAGCTTTTAGTGCATGAAGCCCTATCAAAGCTTTCCAGACTCCATTTTCCAGATGAATTTGTTTTAATTTTATGATACACTTATGTTCAAATGTACATAGTTTGGAGAGGAGGCTTTAGGAGAGGAATAAATGTGTGTTATGAAGTTGAGTGATGGAGAGATGATGACACTAAAGGCTCAAGACTACAAAGAAAAAGTGATATATGTGAAGTAATTTTACTTTTCTTTGTGTTAGATGTATTTTTGGGGGGATTCGAGGAAGATAATTTGTCCAACTGAAGCCAGACCCACGACCCGAGAGAACGTCCAGAACTCCATTAATCCTCATCCTCAAAAGCTTTTCTCTTTTCAAACACTGTTTATGAATGAGAGCAATACAACACATCTGCAGATTTCTCATCTGTTAATCAAGCTTTTTTTTTTAACCATTCCTTAACAATATTTTTAAAAAAAAACAGCATAATGATATCTTTAATTTATTAGACTAACTAGCTCCTCTACAATAAAGGGACAATGCTGGGGTTTTTTTAATATCGATGTTTTGTAACTTGCAGATATTTGATCTGGGAAATTTAGCTTTTACTTATTTTTATCTTGTAGCAGAAATTAATTCACAGTAAGTCAACTGGAAGCAATGAAAGTAATCTTTTGGAGATGATGTTTATTAGCTAGATAACCATGGCTGTTTCCCAATCTATGTACATCTCTTGTCTTTTCAGCCGACAAAACTGGGGAAAACAGGTGGAAAATTCAGCTCTTTCTGTGTAAACCCTAAAATAATTACTATGAATCTTGATTAATCTGCCACTGATGAAACTGCAAAATGCTACATGGACATATGTTTTCCAGTAGGCGGGATAATTCTGGAACCTTTAAAAAAGAAACAGAACAAACAAAATGATGGTTGTTCTCAAATGTCCAAAGTAGCTAACGTGCATTCTGAACACATGAGAAAACTTCTGATCAATCTTTGTGCTGACACTAACAATGAAGCCGCCACAGAGCCGCCATATGTGCCTAGGCTCCGCTGTATTGTTTTCAAAGCGACCTCAAATTCAAGCCTCATGGTTTTAACCCATCCTGTAAAATGGACCGACGGCGCTGAATGAAATATAACGTGTCCTGCAAGAGAAAGGCGGGAGATCTTTACATGAAACGATAACAGTGGGGTTTCTGATTTAGTTTTACACTCCATATGGTGCAACAGCTCAACCACGATCTCGACCCAGCTGCTTGCGACACATTTGCTGGCAGGGTGCAGCATCAGTGACCACTTCAACCAGACTGTCAGTTGCCATAAGGGCACGGTTTGACTGATTAATTCGTCCAGAAGACGTGTCAGACACACAATGAGATGTACTCTAATTAGAGGATTTACATTTGCATACCGATTTAGCTGTGGATTTACACTACTTGTAAAACCACTATTAATATTATGCAACATCTGATGTCTGCTTTGTTTCATGTGATTTTTTTTGTTTTTGTTTGTCTTTGTATTTCACTCTGCATTTTATTTCACTTTTTATTTCACAAATTATCTGCAAACGCACACTTCCACCTCCCTAAAGCTCACATAAAGTCTATTCTGGTGCTGAAGTACTTTTTCAAGGCAAATTTCCATTTGTGCGATTGCTGGAAAAAGCAAAGCACTTTTCAAAGCCGTTTGAAGAAACGCCGAGGCCACACAGGGAGGCCATTGGAGCTTTGTGCTGATGCTATGCTAGATAGGGACGGCATAGTCAAAACAAAACCTTGTGTTGTTAGACCTCTGTTGTACCTTTACACCTCTCTCATCTTGAAGTATTGTTGCACAACCCTTCACTGACAAGCTGTTATCCCTGCATAAATCCACATACACAATGCAGTTTAAGAAATCATTCTCCCTAGGAGTAGGTAGGAACAAGGACCAAGTCAAAGGCTTCAGACTGTCACCATGATCTCTTCTGGGTGTTCCTCAAAAAGGTATTTTCACTATCTCAGGGAATCATCTTGAGTGCCTTTTGTACTGCATTTGAAATCAAAAAAAGTCTTATTGTGCCAAGTGCACATCATTTGCAGAGGGATGTCTGTTTTTCTATCTTCTTTTTATTTTTTACCAGGCTGTAATTTTGTGTCGGAACACACACACACACACACACACACACACACACACACACACACACACACACACACACACTACAGCTCCAAGAATGTTACGGAAATGTTTGATCTTTGTATGAATGTTGAGTCTGTGCACACAAGATGCTTATTAGAGCAGGAGTTGGAATTTCTCATCCATCTGATTTATATCAGGTGCAAGACCATAGATGGGTAATTTGGCTGATAGAGGCATTTTTATTGCAGAGCTCTGTTTGTACTGGAAATGATAGGCCTGTTTTACAGCATTAGTGTTCTGGAGTTTACCCCTTTCTTTTGTCTGCAGTGGATTCTCTCGGAATGTTTTGTTTAGGCTCATCTTCTAAATGTCAGCTTCACCTGGAGTGTGTAGCAATACCCAAGATGGAGACAAGCTGTGGGATATACCTGGACTGGGATGAATTAAGACAACATCAGGAATACCACTTCAGACATCTCTCACCTTAGTATCAGAATGAGTTGTGTTGATAGAGAAAGTGCAGATAAAGCATGTCTTCAAGTTGCTTTCAACTTAAAAACTCTTCCCAATATTTCAATGGATGTTTTAGTAATTGTGATTGCTTTGATTGCTGCTGAGAGCGATACAGGGATGATCAGAATAATGGGCAGAAGAAGTAATGAACAACTACACTGCTTCATATTCTCTGTGGATCCACGTCCTCCAATATAAAAAACATTCTTTTTAACCACGCAATGCAGCACATGAACAGTTCCTCTCACCACCAATCTATTTTTAAAGTATGTGCTGACAGCAGTGATTTTCGGTGTAATGTCTGTAGACATTGGTGCTGTCACATTCCTTCACTGTCTACAAACGGCAGCAGCGCTCCCGTCTGTTGGTCGGTTTCCAACAAAGGGTTATTGTTTCCTCAACCTTTTCTCATTCCACATGCCAGCCTCTGACTCAGAGCAGCTTCTGAAGCCCGAGAATGAAATATATGTAATTTTGATGCACATCCGCAATCACTGCAGATGTAATATTTGAAATGAAAACTGGAAGAAAAAAAAAGGATTTCAAAGGGATGTAACGTTGGTTTTACAGGCATCACCCACGTCTTTTGGATACTGGAGTGGGCTCATCTTTTAGTTGCATTAACTTCAACCTTTTGTTTGTTCATCCTAAGATGTAGTGCATGCCAAACATACGCTACCCGGTCAGCTTCCAACAGCAGATACACAAAGTTAAGAGCGAGGTGGTTTTTAGAGTGAAGACTGAGCCTCAATTCATCAGGTGTACAGAGAATCAATTCAATTATAATGTTGGTTCCTTACTGCTGAAAGTTAGCCAAAACAACTAAAAAAGGTGATGACATATCATTTTTCACAGTTTCATTCCGCTAGCCAGGAAACAAATTACTACAAGTTTAACATTTTGTTTGGCTTCCAGGAAGGCTGTTATTTTTGGAAGATGTGTTTCACCCTCTGATCCTACAGTTGTTTCTTTTCACCCATGCAATCTATTAACACGTTTTTAGAGCTGTCGAATGAATGCCAAGCACGGCGTTGTCCCCAGGCATCCAATGACTGACTGTAAAGTGTGAAATCCTGCTGAGGTCCCGAAAGTGCTCCGCCTCCATTTAAAAATCAACGCTGCCCGATTCCTCGCTGCAGTTTGGATTCGAGCTGATGAGATTCAGACATCTGTGGACCGTGCGCAAAGTTGCATGTGTGGTGTGAAACAAAGTGAGAGGTGGACAGATGGAGGACAGCAAATCATTTGGGCCGGGCTGTTGAAGGAAACAGTGAATTTTTAACATGACATTTGAAATTGGATTTAACACCATTTTAATATCCTGTGGTTCAACAAAACTACACATTAACCCTTTCTATTCATTCTTGGATTCTTAAGTCAAATTCTTCTGAAATGTCCTCCCTTATCACTGCTGTAAGCGACAAAACACCTTGTGCATGTATACATTTTCAGCTGGTGAGAGAAAACAATGAGGCGTGTTGCCAAATCGAATCGCTGTTTCTCAAGAAATTCAAATGGCATCCCACCAATAACAGATACTAGCTTTACTGTCAAATCCCAATCGGCTTGACTGAAACCTCAGTCCCCCTAAAAAGAGAGCAGGAGAGGAGCAGGGCCTCACAAAAGATGACATTGGTTTGTAAATTTTGGGCGATGACGCTCAGGGGGATTCCATTATGTGGCTGTCACACAGCATTATGCCAGACAGCCAACGCTTTCATGTGTGGATTACCATTTACCCGTCAGAGATAATACATATTTGTTTAAGCTAATCCTTTTCTCTATTGATTTCTTTCCCCTTTAATAACTTCTTGCAAGTAAGCAGATTTTAAGGAGTCTGAGAATGCTAGCATGTAGCAAGCAGAAACAAAAAAAAGCTGTGTTTGACACAGATAAACTGTCGTGCATCATTTTCCATAAAAAACAGGACATGCAAGATTATTTCGGACAAATTGATTTTTTTTTAAACATGAACTTGTGAAGATACAAAAAAAACAAATTTATCATATTATTTATAAGTATGCACATATTTTAATAATTAAAATATGTGCGGCGTAAGACAAAGAGATCATCAAATCTTTGAAACAAATCTTACACCAATCAATATGAAACCAAGTTTAAGTGCAGAAAATCTGATATTACCAAACGATATTTTGTAAATCCTTGAACTTTTTCATTTTCAGTTGATCTCAGACACATTCCTCTGTCTTTAGTTTGTATTTATTACTATTTATTAGTATTTATTTCTATAAAATTATTCAGCCTTTCAAATAAAATGAATTGGAAGGCTCAGCAGTTCAAGAGCTTTCAATGAAACAATGGATTTCTTAAATGATTTGACAAATCAGACCCATCAATATTGACATTTATCAAGTACATAATTCATATTCCTCAACAGCATCTCATTCCCATTAACATCACAACTGAAAAGAAAATCTGAACTTTTCATGAGGTTCAAATAAAGACATAGTTTCAGATCCACTTCTGCAGTTTCAGATGTTTTGTGTGTTGGGGCTCTTCGTCCTCGGCTTTGGTACCGGTGATGGTTGTCGTCTTTCAGCGGTTGTGGACAACAGCTGTTGCTTGTTTTCTGTCTCAGCTTCGGGTTGAGAAACGCTCTCATAACAGGATCTGGGTGAGGGCTCAGGGACCAGCGGAGGACAGTCAGACGGGTGCATAGTTTCATACTCCAGGCGAATGTGTTCTGCTTCTCGTTTCCTTACAGAAACCATCCTGAGCTCCCCGTTGTCTCTGCTTCGCATTTCAGTTTTGTTGCATCCGTGTCGACAACATAATATGATGACAATGGTGAACAAAAGCAGAATCAGACCTGCTCCTCCTATAAACACAGCCACAACCGGTTTGGATGTGAAACAAAGCAGAGCTGGCGGTGATGGATTTTTACAGATTGGACTAACGGTGTCACTCTTCTCCTTGCTGATTTTGTTTTCCACGCTGCATGTAAAATCCCTCTCCCCTTTTAACTGAGCCAGAGATATGCTCAGTTGTTGTCTTGTTTCAGCTGTTAGGGTCTTCTCATCCAGCTCCCATGAGAATACCAAACCATGAGGATTAGCTACATAGCAACTGAGATTAACAGCAAAAGACTTAAAATCACAGATATAAGTGAGTTTAGGTTTTGATACCTTGTCCATTAAACAGAGGCGACCGGTCCATGTTTTAGCCAGCGTACCGTTGGGATACAGCAACTTTGCCTGATAAGAGCCTGCATTGGACAACTGGAGGTTCTTCAGCATAAGTGACCCGGTTGCGGTGATGTCCGTTGACTTTCCGATTGAGATCAGGCCTTGTTTGTAGAAAATTATGGAGGAATTATGTGTCCATCTCAACACATATGTGCTCTTCAGCTCATTGTAGACAAAAGGCAGAGTCACGCTTTGACCGACAGCAGCGTAGAGTTCACATGTATCCTCGTCTGCTGCTGAGAGGTTGATGAAGCTGAACCCAATGATTACGCCAAGTGTGGCAACAAACCACACCATGATGCAGAAAATGTAGGCCGAGGAATCCTTAAAAGAATCGCTTCAGTCCTTATTCTGATCTGTTGATCTTTTGAAAGCTGGTCAGAAAGCAGTCCTGTTGCATCTACAACCCAGATTATAACTGTCATACATGGCATAACGCTTTTGGCTTAAAAAGAAGCAAACCTTGAGAAGGAAGTAAACTCCGTCGGAGAGTCTACTCTCAGTTCCTTTAAGAGGCAAAAACACTTTGTCGTGGGTGTGTGGCAACAAACATGTTCCAGTCACATGAATGCACAAGAATAAGATATATGTCATCTCTCATTCACTTCCAAATCAGTGTGGAAAAAAAAAAAATTCTATAATTTAGAATCTTTCACATCCACGCAAGGACAATAACCACAAGCGACCCAAAGGCAAATCCATTTCCATTGACCCCATTTCAATAATAATAAAGAATCAAGGGAAAAAATTAGAAAGGGGGTGAAGTTTGGCTGAAGTCAGCATAATATTTGTATTTGACAGTTTTCTCTCATCATTATGTAAAGAAAAAGAGTTTTAAACCAGTTTGAAGTTGAGATAGAGATGCTTTTCCCTCTGCTTTGACTACAGACTCACTAAGATCGAGTCAACCTTTGTTACAGAGCACTTTTGAAGATATGAAAAACCCTTTATATCTGTCGATCTGTCATGACATTTTATGTGCTGCAAGCAGGGTTCAGCCAGCAACGCACGGTGTAGTATTTTAAGAAAGTAAAGAAGGATTATATTACTCGAATTTTCAAAGAAATTCTAAGATTTATCAACTGCATATTTCCCTGCTGGCCTTTAAGTTATTTATCCTGATTATTGGTTGGGGTTTTTTTTGGGCTTGTGAGACACGAAAGATTTTATCTTCTCTTCATTGGTTGAGTCAGGGCTCTTCTTCTTGACAAAGCGGCTGAATAATAAGAGGCCATCACCTCCCTCATTAAAATATGACCAGAATTCCTTTGTTCTCGTGGCTTCAGTGGAACAGCTTGGCTTTGGTGCTGTATGTGTATTTTGTGGTAAGAGAGGTTGGCCATGCTGTCAATTAAAAATCAAAGTAAATCATTCTAATAGAAAAGAGCTGTTGTGTGGAAAGCAACGCAACCGTCATTTACTTTTGACAAACCACAACAGAGAGGATACTGCCGTATCATATTTTGACCCCATTTGGCTCAGTGGTTTTTATCCAGGTCTCCTGTCGGGGCCACAAGTGGAACCCAAGACATGGATGCAGACCGCAGGCATGTTTTTGGTGGTAAAAAAAAAAAAAAAAAAAATTCAACAGGAGGGAGGATGAAGCGATGATGATGAGGAGCGAGATCCAGAGCAGATGAAGCAGGAAGAGAGTGAAGGGCGGTTGTGCTCCATAGATCTGTCAAGCATGAGGAGGAATTACTGAATCCATAAACCAGAGCCTTGACGTGTGCATACCACAGGGTTGTAAGAACAATCTGGCACAGAGCACCAGGACAGCCTGGGAAGATACGAAGATACGGACCGATGGCTGATGGGAAACAAGAGTGTGGAATGAAAGGGGTGATGAGCTGGTTGCAGACAGGTGTATGCGATGATCAGAGCCAGGGTGGAGGACCACGCCTTCATCAGCACACACCCCAACACCCCAAAAAAGAGAGTGACAGAAGGGACGCACACTTGGAATGCAGGATAGATGAACAGCAGATCCGGTCATGACTGCAAACTCTACCTTGTTTTTTAAATTTGTTTTATCTGGAGCTGAGCTGACTTTTTTTTTCTTCACCTTTTTAAATGAAAAATTAGCTTTTGAAATGCACCCAATTATCATAATCAAGTGAGATTTGCGTAAATCCCCCCCCCAGCATTCCCAGAAAACAAGATCTATTCAGTTCACATCTAGAAATACCCTTGTCAATCTATAATTTGTGGCATCTACAACCCTCCAAAGTACTCCTATAGGAGTGTTTGCTGGAGCTACACTGGAATGAATTCATTTTGCTCCCCACAACTATAATTTTGTGCAATTTGCAGTGATTCACAATCATTCTGTAGTTCTAAGCACCTTCAAAGCAAAGATACCATACAAAGAACACCTGCTTCTTTTAGTTCCACCATCATTCCACTTTTTTTCTAACCCTGAGGGAATAGATTGATGTAAAATGCTAGCTATTCACAGAGGGCGTACTGAGAGCTGAATGCAATGAATTCCTTGTTAGAAATGTTGTAAAGATTTTATCTCTGAGAATTTTCCCTGCCAGCTCACAAATAGGAACATGTGAGTAAGCGTGCATGCATGTGTTTCACAGACGAGCACAGCCGGCTCGAGGTATGACTGAGCTTTATATCACAGCTGACATGAACCAAAGGAAGCATCCATTCCCAATCCTTCTCCACCTTCCTGATCAACATCTGCACCTCAACATTTGAGGTTGTCGACTTGAAGCGTTTACTGAATCAGGTTTTCACTTTCCCTGTTTCGGTAGGCATTTTTGCTGTTTCAGCACAGCTAGAAAAACATCCATGCAATGTTTCTTTTAAAACATAATATATGCAATTATATAAAGGTTAAATAAAGGATAAATAAAGGTTAAATAAAAATAAAATAAATATATAGAGATCCATCTGGTCTCCATTAATTGTGTGCCTGTGGATCTATGGTCCCTCATAACGAACACCTTGCACTAATAAATCATGCCCATTAAGTGGGAAACTATTCTGTAAAACTTTGAAAGAGCTTAAAATCGTGGAAATATTTCACATACAGGAGAATTTGTAAGTATAGAGACTCTGGGGAGTCTTTTTGGTGTATTGCATGTAACAAATGAGATTACCAGGACCTTCGTCAAGTCAAGATGATTATTTATGACAGCAGATGATATACTGTATGTCCGAGAAGGTGAAGAGTGCTTAGACACTTCAGCGAGATTGTGATCTAGATGTTATCTTCTCTGAGAAACAGCAAATACTTTAAATCTGCCCTTAAGAGACACTGGTGATGGTGGTGGTGGCTGATGACTCTGCTGAGACTGACGGGACTGAGGAAAAACAGTGACAATGGTGAATCTGTGAAGACTAGTCAGTGATGAGGAGGCTGAGGTCTCGCATCAGACTAGCAGGAGAGGATTAGAGGTACAGACATAGTCCAGTATAAATTAAAAAAAACAGCTGGAAGGTGATTGGCCAGTCATGAAGGCATTGTCACTGTCTGAGTGGCTGGACGTGATATCTTAATGATGACTGAGATAAGGACAGGAGAAAAATTAGAATGATGTGTGCAATGGGTGTGAATGATAAAATGGTAAGAGAATAAACCGTAACCCAGATTATTTTTCTTGACAGGGGTGTAAATAATTCTACTTTTTTAAATGTATAAAAAGGCACTCGTTGGACCGGAGGTTTTGGGACTGAGTGGGGGAAGAAAACATGTTCTAATCCACTTCACTTCTGCTCCTGTCAGACTCTGTTTCCTCTCCTTGACTCATCTGCAGGTTGCCTCATACTTTGTGGGTGTCAGGGAAGAGGAACTGAGCTCTACTGAAGACAAAGCCTGTGTATGATGATGTATTGACATAATGTTTATTATTAGATGGTGGAACAAAAATGCATGAAGTTATTTTTGACAGTTAAAAAACAAAAATATCTAGTTTTTGGAAAGCTTTTAACAATAAATACAAACTTGAATTTGCTTACCTCACTTCAAAACCTGACATCAAATCAAACCCAGTCCTTTTTTTATCCCCATCTTTCATGCCCTACAGTGTAAGGTCTGAATAGACTGGGAATGGGTTAATTGGCCAGTGGTCCCGGTCCCTCAATCTTTCAGGCATGAAGCCTGTTTGCCTAAATGATGTTTAATTTAGAGGCACAGATGGAGGCGTAACTGCCTGACTGTGAGATCCTTGACCCATACTTTCACCAGACGTGGCCAGGGCTGTGAATAGCCCCAGGGGGTAAGTGTGTCTGGGTGACCCCCTGAGTGCTCTCCCAAGCTGATATAATCAAAAACAGTGATATCACACTTACCCAAGTCGTTTGAATCAGATGTACAGATGATTTCTCTGCGACAGAGACACAACAGAATTTAAAAAAAGAATGGATCTAAATGGGGTTTTTTTATGTGGTTTTTATTATTAGTGGTCAAATGTCAGAAAACTGAGAAGCAAGAAATTAGTTTAGAATCAATTTGTCATAGAATAAAAACAGCAGAATGAAAGAGTTGAGAGTTTTCTGACTGTCGTGGCCCAGTCGGATCAGACCAAATGCACGGTGTTTGGAATAAAGGTTTTTGAGGGGTTTTTTTTGTCATTGTCTTTTGACTAAGGAGCTTGAGGTCAAAGGTTAAATGACAAACACACATGCATTAACCTAATATAGAACAATTAATCTTATCTGCATCTAATACTATGAGTAATCTCATCGCCCTAAAAGAGGTGCACACAATAAAGATATTAGAAAGATCATTTACATAAACCTGTATAATCACCCACGCAGCTCTGTCCCATTGATTCCAGTGTTAACCTTAATCGTCTCTGCATCCTGGTCACACTGTCTGAGTAGGTATACAGGAAAGAAGTCCTAAATACCAAATGTGCTCTTGTCACTGGTGCTAGCACTAACTGTGTCCATGTATCTAATGTATTATTCAGTCTTATTTGGCTCAAGAAGCGTAGAAGCTTTTTACAGAGTAACATTGTGTTGTCATGACAGCTAATGCAAAACGAACTCTCCATGTCTTCCACAAAATCCAACAAAGAACAAGGAAACAACTTGGCAGACGTTCAACTCGAATGAGGAATCACCATCATCATTTTTCTGTCCAAACATACGCCACGTATCTCCGTTATCCACCCCCTTTCTCCTTTGCTCACATTAAGGCATGTTTGAATGCTTTTCTTAGATCACAGCCTCTGCAAAGTAAAATCACTCCCACTGCTTCCCCTGAATGGTTGTATAGAGAAAAGCCAGACACTTTCTTTTGACAGGGTTCAAGAGATCACAGTTTATATTTCCTCTTGCATTACACGAGTCTCTAAATTGTCTGGTCTTGTTGGTAGTGGGGGATACTACGCTTCAAACACAATACATGTTATACGGCTTATCATAGCGGACTGTTCTGGTGCCGCCACTGAGGATGAGGCTGCTCGTATCATCTTTGTTGTGTTGTTCCCCAGCTGTTTCTGCTCATCGGCCTGACCAGCAATCTGCTGATGCTGAGGATGTTTGATGTGCAGGATAAAGAGGAATCACTGGTGCTGATGACCTCAGCGCCTCCCTCACATCTGCCTTGTCGCGATTCAAGTTTAGACAATTGAAAATGATCTTTTCCCTCTGGTCTCTCGCTAGCCAATGACAATTGAGAAGTGAGCAGGACAATTATGTGAGACATTCTGCGGCAGACCGTAACTTCTGGACATCCATCCATCACCATCAAGCTAATTGTAGTTGTGTATAATTAAATTCAATTACATAGACTACAGTACATAAAAACATTCCCCAACTAAGTGATTCTGTTTATATTAAAACAAAAAAGACTTTTCGGGTCTTCAAAGTCAGGCCTAGGGATTGTGTTCAAGGAAAGCTGTCTAACATTCGTGGACATGTTTTAAGAACACATTATGCCTTTTATACTAGCCTGAAGGTTATCCTGTTGTTTGCTCTGTGCTTTCATGACAAATGAACTCTAAATCCCCTACAGATAAAGCATTCCATTTGTTTTGGGGCTTTTTGTGATCACCGTCCTAAAAATGCTGCCAAGCCTGAACACTGAAAAGATCGTTCTTCTGCTCAGTAACAGTCTGTGAGGTGGTTTTTAAATTAAATTAATTTTTTTTGGGTCTGTTTTATACCAATTTGGATGAAAAATCTTTGTTTGTCATATCACAAATTCTATAATTATCTGCATGCACATTTATTGCTGTCAAGCTGAAAATGTTTCAAAAGGCCAAAGTAACTGGTGAAGGTTTGAATGAAAGGTGTAGAGACATTCGGAGCCTGTCATTAAATGTTAGACAGCCCATAGAAGATGCATGAATCATGAAATAGGAACAATGCACAATACTGCATTGTCACTTTTGTTTGTTGCTAACTCCTGTTTAAGAGTCTGTGACGATTGCTTCGTCGAGAAGATTCCAGAGGAATTCCATCAAATTTAACTGTGGAAATTGGTGCAGTTTATGCAATCATTAGTATATTTGGATGTATGAAGCTACTTTTTAACATCAGAGCCAGTCTTTGTTGCCCTTTAAAAGATAAAGACAATTAAAAGTCACATATACACACATTTAAAAATGTGTTTCTTTCAGGTGGATCCTGAGGTGTAAAGTGCTGGAATTGAATTTTCGTGTGTGAAAATTAGTGTAACAAGTCAGATCCAGCTTTGATTTCAAACATCCACGCATTAATCATGATGCTAGATTATGTAGTTTCTCTGCAGGAGACTTGAGACATCATGAGTCTAATTTTTTTTAAAAAAAGAAGAACAGCACATATTTATTTGTCCTCTTCTTATAATTTTTATTTGAATTTTTTGTTTGAATTTTTTATTTCAATTTTTATTTTTTTACACATTAAAGCAAGGAAAATTTAAATATTTCCTCAAACCTGTAACTCTATTTATATATTTGTGTTATTCTGGTATGAGGTGAATTTTGAAGAGTAATTGCCAATTGAATACTGTACATTATTCTACTGGTAGTTATTGGTTCTATCTGAATTCAAATGGCAAATAGAACAAAACTGATTTTTGAACTAAACAAATGTACAAAGCATCTGTGGCTGTTGCAGACCTGTAATAAGCTCAGGCAATAATTTTATTTGACTCAGAAGAAATAACTGGTTGGCTTTAATTACCTGTTTGCATATGTACCTGCCTACCCGTGACCTTCTTACGCACCCATTGCTCATGGTTGGAAACTCCCACAAGGCAAAGCAGATTTGTTGTTAACATGCTACTAACATGACAGCTGTGAGCAACAATAGCTGTAGTGTGAGTGTTCATTATGATGTTAGGTGTTTTGCTGCAGGAAAATGAGACATGAGGTGCTTGAAAATGATTAGCAATGACAATGATACCCTGTGCGCCTGTTGGGGGGGAGAGGCCTGAAGGGTGTGCTTTCTTGCTAGGATGCTCAAGAACATCTTGCTTAGTCTTGTAGGTCTCTCAGACATGACAAACTTCAGCTTCAAAAGTTTATAAAAGTTTGGAAAGGGCAGATGCGTTTGGTTACCCAAACTCAAAGTTTAAGTTGCCAATAGGTTTGATATAAAAGCATCTGAGCGCTCAACACAGCAGCCCAAACCCCAACCCAGTGAGAGGAAGAGGATTCCCTGCAATGCATCGGTTCTGTCTCGATAATGTGTGGCAATTAAAACGTGCACTGACCAGCCCATTGCTAAGGGTGGGGAGTAAAGTGGGAATAAATTTAATGTGTCACTTTGTCTGTGCATGTCAAAAATACTTTGGTTGCAAGGTTTTGTTCATTTGTGCTGCAAAGTACAAATAAATCAGTGATTCAATGGTCATAAATAAAAATAATTAAAGGTCTTGCATTTAGGGAAACAAGTTTAAATTGTTTATTTGATAAGATTAGGATGATGAAATCGATACTATTAAAGTTTGTTTGAGTATGGACCTGGAGACACGAGCCAATTAGCTTAGCTTATCGTAAAAATTTAAGAGAGTGGAAACAGCTAACCTTTTTCTCTGCAGAGTAAAAAAAAGTCATCCAACACCTCTGCAGCTCATAAATGAATTATCCAAATTTTTTAAAGCTTTTTTCACAATGTACAAATGGAAATGGAAAAATTAAGTCATAGATTTACAGTGTGTTACAAACTGCGTTTTAAAAAGTGAATAATATATAGTTTTTACTGTACTTAACGTCTGGCAGTATCGCAAGCGATGTACATCTGTGAGTGAGGCCATCTTCATTCCTCTGCTTCCTCCTGTCATGGATTAGCTCACCTGAGGACAGAATGCCAAATTTTTCACTTTCAACAAAAAAGATTAAAGTCTTTGATGTGAGTTCAAATGTAAGAAAAGTTCAAGAGCTCAAAAATCTACTCACACCCGAGAGATAAAAGTTTCACTTGGATGTCAGATTTAATCTGACATATCAATAGAAAGGCTGTATCTGAGATGTGACAATAGGATTTGCCCTAACTTTTTTTTTTTTTTTTGCAGCCCATCATATTCCCAACGTCGCACAACATATTATCTAACTATTGTAGAGCTGTATGCTTTCTGAGAAAACAATGGCTTTGGTGATAAACATCCAACAATCTGTCCCCTTAATTCAAATAGAATCGCATGATTTGCAGTTATATATTTCTGGAAATGCATTTTTGTTGAGCATCTCCTGTTTTTGTTGGCATACCAGTGCTGCTGTTAGGCATGATGTCAGTCGGTACCTCATCAGTTGTGATCGTTTCCATAGGCAAAGAACATCCACCAACATGCAGCTCACCTGCTGTCGGAATAGTAGGTGAGAACCTCCAAATTTTTGGTCAGCATTATTAAACATGCTGCTCACACAGCCTCAATTACTCTGTCAACCTGCAGGAAACATTGGTGAGAATGTAAGGTTTGTCTTGAGTGATAGCGGGGTGTGATCTGAACTGATCAAAACTGTGAAAACAGTTATTTACATAGAAGAAATTCCTCAGCAGGATACATGCCAAGAGGAAAACAGCAATTCAGAAAGTGATTGCTCTCCCCCCGCAACAACTGCTCTCATGTCTTTAGTGTGAGGATGACAAGGGTGGTGAGATTAGCCTGTATCAGGTTCAACATCACCCGAGCCTCTCAAGTTTACTGCTGAAAGCCATCTGGGCTGTCTGGGTTTTTGCTCAGGAAAATTGACGGTGCAAATAGCAATGTGTTGAATTATCCTTGTGATATGTTATAAAGAAGAAAAAAAAGCCCAGATTGCTGAAAGAACATTATTGCATTAAGTTTTACTGTGAGCATATTTTATCCAAATACTAGTCAAAAACACTTTAAAACCAACTTCCGCAAAAAGAGTCATTGAAAAAACTCCATTAAATGACATTTTCAGAGATGAAAATATTGATTAGAATATGTGAATCAGCTCAAAGAAATGCTAGAAAATAAAAATAAGTTTTTCAACTGCATTGTAAAGGACAGTCTTCCTCCTACGCATACTCACTTAAATGCTCCCATAAACTTGACTAAAATGTGTCCCGTCTTTGTTATTAGTTTTAAAAAAAAAATTAGTGGCTTTCATATATAGTGTGGCTCTACATTCAGTTATATTTCATAAGTTCTATTATCATCACACCCACAAAAAAAGTAGCCAAAAGGTCTCCTTTGGAATATGTCTTATCTTCATAAACCAGAGATTCATTTAACAAAGATCTTAACTTCAAATGATTTTCCAGAAGGATATTTTAACCAGATAGAAGAGATCATCCTTCCTATTCATCCATGTCACTTTTAATATAGGTTAAACAGTTCATAGCATGCTGCTTTGGTGCTCTTTCCTGGGAACACAAATTTGGTTGTCGTAGGCTCAAAGAGAAAATGAAAGTGGATTATAGCGTATGCAGGATGAAGGCCAAAGGATTTCCCATTTGAAGTCTGTTGGAACATTTACTAACTGTGTGCATGGAATTATGTTGGCAACAGTGGATGGATTTAAATGCATAGTTACCCAGAACTCCCTTTTACTTTAATCCAGATAAACCGTCTTCCGAAATTGTGTTGAATTCTAAAATATACTATTAAAAACCAAACAGCCAGACTATCCATGTGACTACAGTGGCTACAGTATGACCCTGAGGCCTGGTTACGCAAGGGAAGTTCATCTTTTATGAATGTTTGGTAAGTTGGTAAGTTTGGTGACCACATGCAAAGGAAGGCTAATGAATGACTACTGACCGCTATTACACTAGCCAACCATAACATCCTGTCATCGTCTTTTTTTTTCTGTGCCTTTTGGTGCCACTTTGATCGAGACATTCCAAAGATAAATTTTCTGAGGACAGTTTTAAAATGTTAATATCAGATGCGCAGATATTAAGATTTTTTCATGCCAAATACTATTTCAGTGTCTAACAAAACAGAAAATATCGATCAAATCTTGTAGATGTGACAATGCCAACCTGAAGGACACCTGGAAGTATGGGGGAGATTGACAGAGACAAACGCACATGGGTGAATCTAATGAAGGAAATTATAGAAAATCCAACAGCCATTAGCAAGATAGTACCATGTAAAATAGGCAAACTATACTGTACAAAGTACTGAGACATGGCAGATACAGCAGAGCTAAATTTAAAAAAATGTCTATGGGTGTAAAAGTACATCTAGCTGATGGAGTCTATAAAAATGTGACTCTGTCTGCCCTACTATGGAATGTAGCGTTGTCTCTGATAAGACCGAAATCTCTCCACAAAGCGTGAACATGACATGTGGGGCATTGATCTAATGATATACTACACTTTCACTTTGCTTCCCTGCCAAGAGTTCAGAAGAGGTGGAAGTGCACAAAAGAGCAACCCTCGTTTAAAAAACATCTATTTTCAAAAGTAATACTAGCATTTAAGGTAGAAAATGTATTATATTGTGTCTGTTTCTCAAATGTCCTTTTTAATTATTTTTTTTATTGAGTAGAGTTTAGCTTCAGGTCACAGGAACGCTGCCACGCAATGAAATTGTGGATGGTAACTTTATCCACCATTTATAGTCAAAACTAATGAATTACAGAAAATGAAAACATGAAACCTCATTCTAATCTGTAAAAATAATGAAGTAAAAGCCAGTGATGTATGTCATATGACCTATCTCCACGTCAGCCGTGGCTGCCAAGTATAGCTTAGCAACCACAGGTAACATGGAGTTCAAGACTAATCTGGGGATACAGAGATGTTATTAACTCTGAGTATGCTGTGTTTGTGATAACATTGCCAGAAGTCTTGACAAAATATAATTTTTGGGTCCAAAATTAGCCCAGGGCAACTGAAACGAAATTGTTGTTTTTCTATGGACAGTGTCAAAGACTGCAGCACAAGATGCTCAACATGCAATAAAAGTTGGCTTGTTGGTAAAAGCTTTCAAACTCTTGTCACATACTTGACCATAAGCTAATGCCTCCATACTGGCGATTGCTCAAGTTCTTTCAATGTGAAGATGCCAACAGCCGATCTTGTGACTTTATCAACTCATATTATCTGGAACCGAAACTCGAAAAATTAAAATTGGAGGAAGAATGACTGAAGGGGAATAATTAGAAAGCAGGGGTTGTGTTAACAAATATCAAACTTAATGCATTGAATTTAAATTATTACATCCCGTATTGTAATTGTCAGTTTTTGTGTGTTCGTCCGTTTGTTCATCTGTTTATTTGTCCACCAAATATCTTCGTAACCTTATTAGATAGAAAGATGAAACAAAAAACAGATTATTCAGGCAGCAAAGGTGATGAAAATGAGATGATGACCTTGACCTTGAGAAAGAAAGGTAGAAAGGTAGAAGGTAGAAAGAAGAGGGAGAAGGCCAGTTTAAGACCATAGATCAAAGCTAGTGATTTGATCTACCTATGTGCTAGCTTTGATCTATGGTCTTACTCACACTGGCCTTATCCATATGCACTATGCCTTGTTTCCTTTGTGTATGTTAGTCACATAAATGTAGCATCTTCTAGGAATTGTCTTAATGCCCAAAAGAATGAAAAACTTTGGGAGGAAGGATTTTTTTTTACACAAACTAAAAGCCACAGAACGTGTTAATAATTATGTCAGTAATGCTGACAAAACATTGCTGACAGGATAATTTTTTTTTTTAGGGGGCAACAAAAAGATTTATGAGATTATGAACCTTACATAAGCACATTTAAGAGAAGAGGCGTGCACTGTGAGCTGGCTGATTAGCAAGCAGAAATGGCAGGGTGTCTTTCACTCAACACAGCTGCTAGAAGTTTGAGATTCAGTCGACACTACTTTGCTCAAACTTGTCTTGAAACTCAATACATCTTCACAAAATTTTTTAATTTTTTTTCCATCCTGGATAAAGGAATAAATGTTGAATGTGAAAGCAATCTGAACCTCATCATTCTTACGAAGTAAAAGGCTCTAATTCGTTAACAAAATCTTGGCCCGCTGATTCTTTCCACATCTTGTTTACAGATACATTAACCCTGATCTTGCAGACATTTGAAGAGAAACTGTAGACTCCACCAGGACTGAGGTGAAAAGGGGAAAAAGGAGCACATGGATCAAAGGTCAGCCAGTTGATTTAACGCTCTTAATTCAGACTGGCATACACATTACGTCTGAAGACAACCACAATGTTAATTTGAAAGAAAGTTGCCTTTGATTCTTTTTCATACAAGGCTCAGATTGTGACCCATAATGCCTGTGACTGTAGCATACAACAAAACAATCAGGTCACAGAGGTGCTCAGACAAGGTACCACTGGAGAGAAGCTAATCTGAAGCACAACTACATGAGCTTCATCCACAAGACTACACAGATATTTTGGTTATGTTACTGTAGACATTAATGAAACTTTAAGTGTAGTAGAAGCTTATTTTTTTTACAAACTTCAAAGCATTCATCTTTGTACTTTTTAAACCGCCCATTTAAAATTGATTGAGATGCAGAACATTCTTTGAAATCAAGCTGCAAGAGAAATCATGAATCCAGCCACATGCAGTGAGTTTTTCCTCACTGCAGTCTTATAGTTAAGCTAGTGATGTAGCTCACTGCCATAGGCCACAATGTGTCCAAAAAATGTTATAAAATTGTTGGGTTGATGGATAGATGGATGGTCGGATGGATGCAAGCTGTCGGATTTGTTTTTTTTCTCAGATAAGTTTTTCTTTGAATCTTCTCTCTATTTTACAAAGTTCATGGGTGATTATAAATATTCAACTATTTATTGTTATTAACATTTAATATAGAAAAATAAAGCTTTTGTGAAAATAAAAATCTGTACATACTGTAATTTATTCAACATTGCTAAACCTGCATTATGGTAGCAAAGAGCAACAGAGAGATAGCATATCTGAGCATGTCTCCATGGACCTAACCACCCAAAGCCTCATAGACTTCCACTTTGGCCCACCCTGGACACTTCCTGTTGGGCCACCCTCCTCTTTAGTTATGGCTAATGTTGAACTACCTTTTGCATTAGGCAGACTTGATTGGTGGGCTTGTGGCAAAGCATGAAGGAGTGGATGTGGTTTTGATGCTATCAGAGGTACTGCCCCGAATCAGTGGCTCAGGGTGGAGCGTAATAGTCTGGACGGTGAGCAGCAGCCCTTTGTCTATCAACCCTCTGTCTAACGGCTGGTAATTGTTGCCTTGGCCTACGTTCAAGCCTTTGTGTGTTTCAGGAGCCAGCAGTCATGATCAAAGTCCCCACAGGGGCAGTGGGCATTTTGGTTGAACTGCAGGTCAACAGAACTGTGGCTTCTTCATTGATATTCTGCTTCATTGTTGTACATAAGTAGACTTTGTTCATCTGATCAAGTCTCAACTGGATCTGAAAGTTGGTATTGTTGTTTGACAGATATTCTGGTCAGCAGTGAGATTTCTCAGCTTCACACAGAATCCCTCTCACTGAAAAGATAAATGGAGTAACTCTATGGAGAGAGGGAGATATTGTGGGATTTATCGAAGTTGGATTACACGAGAAATTGATGTGATACACTTGAATAAACTATTTTGGCAATCCATAGATTGCTCTAGCATCTGACACGAGTTATTCGTAGTTCAAACTCAGGTAGGTGTTTTTATTTAATGTGATTGTTTATGTGTTAATAAATAATACATTTATTTTATCAGATGTACAGTAGTCATCCAGTATTTAATGAGATATGTTGTGTTCACATATGCAAACTCACACATATGCACTCAGGGCATTTGCAACACACACATTTCTGCAAGAACAAAACCACCGATGCTAAATGTCTTTGCTTAAACTAAAATTAGTTAAAATGGAAAATAAGCCTCGACCTACCTTCACTAATTTAGGATCCAAGTCAGTTACCTTTGGATGAGCCCCTCTGAGGGTGGATGAACATAAGTAGCCCATTAGGCTAAAGAGCTAACAGCAGTGGCCTGCATGCTCTGCATACTGGATAATAGTTATAGTGAGGTTTGAGCGGAGAGATGATATGGGATATTCACCACACGCGTAGATGCATACTGTACAGCTGTAGACGGTGTGTCTCCATACCAACCACAGTGCTGGACACCTGTTTCCACTTACACAACACACCAGAATCAACTTGCTCAAGCCAATAAACAGCTTCAGTGAATTATTGTCCGACAAGAAATGAGAGCGGTCAGCATGAATTTTCCCTTCTTAGTGTTGATACGTTTCTAGCTCTTTGATTGGAGCTTTTGATTGAAAAGCTTCAGACGTGACATTCCCCTAAAAGAGATTCATTTATATATGTATCCTCATAAATAACACATGACACTAAGGGAAGAAACAAGACACCATAAACACTTGTCTCTGCAGCTGGCAATTAGTTTTTAAATGTGAATAGAGGGAAAGCTGCAGGAAAAGATTTGTTTTGCATGAAAGAAACAATTTTGTCAATTGATCGGGAGTCCAATGATAAATTATCTATGAAGGGATGGCTAGATATTATAAAGAATTATTCAAAGGTCAAAGATGATTTAGAAGTACCATAAAACCAATAGCCAAATACCTGTCTTCTGGATTTGAATAAAAAATACTACTTCTAAGAAAAGTTTTTGATTCCCAACTTTTATGTGATATGCCTGAATCACCAAACTACTTCACACAGAATCACTTTTTTCAACACATAAATTAATTTTATTACTTTTTTTTTTTTACTGATGAGAAATACAAACACAATTTCATATCAAAGGTGCAGATCTAGATGATTTCAATAATGCGACACTATCCAGTCTCCAGTAAATGTGTTTGTTGTGTGATGAGAGCCGTTCCTATTTTATCGTACATTCCTCGGTGCATGAACAGCCCATGCAGAGCCTGAAGTTGCTGTTGATTTTGGTTCCATCTCACGAGCCTGCTGTCGCAACCATCATCACTACGGGACCGAAAGACGTAAACAAAAAGCTCTGCGGTGCATTTCTGTGTTCGAGTTGCTATGATTTATTATCCAGCTGCCCTTGAATATGCTCCAACTTGGCGGCGACTTCTGTTGAGGATTAGCAGCAGCCGTGTCTAACAGGCAAATGAATATTTATATACTGCTGAGTATCGACAAAAAACCCCCTTGTGAGGGTCAGCAGTGCGAGCTGTGAAATTATTCGATCTACGCACTTGTTTACTGAACTCTTACAATGTTTTCATCGTTCGATGAACGCAAAGTCTTAATGGTGACGTAGTGCTGGGGTTAAATGGTGACAAAATGCATACTCATTTAGTGCAGAGGGACAAGTCAAACAATCTGTTCTCTCTGCATAAAGGGTTTTGGAATATGGGTGGTCACCCTTTTTAAAGTGACCTCTTGTACCACCGCCAATGAGGGTGTCATGTTGTTTGCAGACTGCACCAGGGGATCGTCCTCTGGTCCTTAACCCAGAGGTGTGCGCATTAACTTTTTCTGGCTAATCCTTATGCCGTAGAGAATAGAGGAGGATTAAGACTTTAACCCCATCAGAGGGGGGAGAGCCCTACGCCGAGTCAGAGAGGGCCTTCGGCCGACGTCTCCCTGCTGGAGTTCCTCTCGGATTCATTGTCCCATCACGAAGGCCAGCTGTCAGTGTCCTTGGAAAGACAAGATGAATGAGGACCCGTTGAGCGGTGCGTCTGCTCCCTCTGTTTACTGAGGGGCCTCTTGCTTTGTACATCATGACTTCAGGGCAGAGCAGGACTTTACATTGGAAAAAAAACTATCAAATTACTTTGTCATCTCTGACCATCGCAAAACTACAAGTCAAAACACATTATTGTTTATTTATGTAGCCTAACACCTGATAAATCCTATAAATTGTGCTTCAACTATGGGAACATAAACCGATTTATTCCTCACTTCCTGTATACAGGTCACACTTATAATACCTGTAGAGCATTCAATGGCGATGCCTTGTAATATTTGTGCTTCCGCTAGTAGCATGGGATTCTAAATAATGTTTTCCGTGGTTGTGTTTAGAAGCTCAAACCATTTGGTTAAAAAGTCAGTGCTGACTTGACACACAAAACGTGTCGTTTTTACTTTATAAACACTTCAATTGCTATCTTTACTTAGCTTAACTAGACTGTTTTTCACACCAAACTCCAAGCAGAAGTCGAAATACTGCTCTCCAGAACTATACTTAGAGAGTACGGCCATTTGGCCTAAAATAAAACTGAGATTGTGGTATATCATTGCTCGTAATGATGTGAACTATTCTGATATGGCCACATCATGGCAGAAGGGGTACCTCTTTGCTCGTATACTGTCTCGGTGGACAATTAAAAGGCTTGGCCTGTATAGGTGGTCCAGTCCTAACACCTGCCTCTGCGCCCCGGCCCTGTCAGCAAACAGCTGCACCACGGTGATGTCACTCACTTCACACCTTGTCTGAACAACATTTCTGCATCACAGGTATTCACTCCCTTGGGTTTATGTGTTAGGAAAACCTGCAGAGGCTCCAGTGAGTGATCGGTGAAAACACACACACACACACACACACACACACACACACACACACACACACACACACACACACACACACTGATAAGGATGAGTGAACCCACAGAGCTGATGTGTAATGTTTTGCTTCGCTGCCATGTAATTGGTAGCCTTCCCTTCTCTTACCTCATACACAGCCTGCTTGACTTTTCTTGTTGTCTCACATCCATCGTGCCAGCTGAGAACCCGCATGCGCCCACATCATCAGGCCTCTCACCGTAACTCTCCCCCGGTTCAACATGCGGCCAAGAAGAATCACCATCAGGATTGAGAAATCCCTCCCTTTGGCTCTCAGAGTCACCCTACATTCATTTAAGACTTGTCAAAGCTCCCATTGATGCTGCAAGCTTGAGATAACAATAAACCGTCTGTGATTGTGGCTGGCAGTAAAGGGAGCATCCTGTGGTTGACTCAGCTCTTCCTAAAAACGATGAGCAATTGGAGGATGGGTTGTGGGAAAGCCTGGGACCAGCTGTTTTCCTGATGGTTAGCCTTAAGGTCTGGACCCTGTTGATGATCCTCACCCATCCTGACCTGGAAGTCATCTCTGCTGTCAACAGCTTGTGGGAACAAACACGTTTATACGTTTTCATCTTGAAGTATCCATGATAGCACACCTTCTCATCCCACAGGCTCTGAGAGTTCATTGTGACTCAGCAATCATTGCCCGAGGCACAATGTAGTTCTGTATGTTGCAATGATAGCTGAAAGGAAATCATCTTTAATATTTTCCTTTCTTTTTAAACACTGTGAAATAATGTCTTTATGTTTAAAAGTTATTTCATTCCTCCAGGACAGATAAACTGACGCTACTGGAAAGCTCCTCTGAGAAACATCAGTAATATCTGCAGGTTAGTTAACCATGATCGCTCGCTCTCCCACACACTGCCTACCCACTGTTTCCAGTGCGAGTGCCTTTCATTTGTCTCTGTGGATCAAATGTCCCAGCGACTCCTCTGTTGATCACCAAACCTCCTTATAAGGTCGGAGCAAAGAGAGCAAACCCCGGAGAGAGACCTACCAGCACTTTCGCTTTATTTACACAGACACACACATGGAAAATACGCCAGTCTGTCAGACAAGCTCCACAAATATCTCCATTGTTGAAAGCTCCTAATGTGGCACAATCAATCAGTATAAAATTGTTTCATTAAACAGGCGGAGTAGAATTTAACAATTTTTCATTGCCATGTCATTAAAAAGGGTAATAAATATTTATGTGTGTGCAGTTCAGGATCCCGACCATATGTGAAAGGTTATGACTTAGAAATTCCTCCATCTCTAAGACAGAAACAAATGATTTCATTTCACATCCTTCAAAATTGATAGATTTCACATGAAGAGACCGTTACGGCACAGATGAGAATGCATATTGTGGCTCATGCAGAAATGACAGAGGCCCTTATTAAAGCATGTGAAACAGGAATTTCCTGTGCCTGAGGGGTTGTTAACCTGAATCATAGGGTTAATCTGTCTGGAAAAATAGTAATATGACTTCTTTTTTTTCCATGTTAGATTTGGACATGTGACTGTTTGAGTAAACACGTATCCAGAGAGCCTTGCATGAACAGTACCTGCATTCAGCTCTGCGGTCGGTCTGCCCTCGTCCCTTTAAACCGCCTACTTCGACACATGGCGAGACAGCCTTGTGCCATGAAAATCGTATAGAGAGTTTTTAGGCTCGTTTTCAAGTTTGGGAGCAAATGATAGAAGGAATTAAACCTGACCTGTTTCCACAAACAGCTGCTTTTGATTCTTGTGCTTTTTTTTTTCTTTTATCAACCAGACATGAATCCAGATCATCTAAGGATAATTAAATGCTTAAAGCCTCACACATGTTCAGTTTATTAGTAAACCACTAATGGGACTTAGGCTTAAAGGATGGTGAGGCTTTGCCGCCACAGCAGCTCATTTGCCAGGACTTTAATTATCACAAGTTCCAGTCTACCCCAGCCAATTAAAAATGATGTATGGTTTTGTGTTAAGACGAGTGCTGCCTTTCAGGAAACGCACATCCATCAAGCTAACAGTGAGTTCATTTACCATTTCGACTGGAGATGGGGTCCCTCATGGTGGCTGGTGTGCTGACACAGGGACGTAAATGCGAAAGAAAGTTGTGTGATGGGGATGTTGTTGTACTGTACTCATGGTCTCAAGGGAATTTTCAGGGTTTTTCATGGTCTAATTTAGATTTTCCAATATTTTGTGTTGTGTAACATCATTAAATCAATTACAACTGGTCAGGTTGAGACCAGCTTTCCTGGACTTGTATACCATCAACATCTTTTCCTTCACTCTCACCTCTTAACTAATCCCTGCAAGTCCACCTCACCTGCTGAAAAATAATAGTTATCAGACCAGGTCTGCTGCATCTGGAATACCTGAAAGTGTTTCTCACTGATATGAACCAGAGGCTGCATGAAAAGGTATGAAACTGTTACAGAAAGCAGATGTGTATCAGCTACTTGTTAGATTATGATTTGTCATCATTCATCATTAAATCATTCTCTGCACACAACTTCATTTTGCAATCCCATGCTTCTGCACGCACGTCTCTCGGTGGCAAAGTTTTAGTATTCTGCAGAGTTCCGACATTGGTAAAGGGATTGACATCTTAACCTTATCAGTGAAGCCAGACAAATTTATTTACGTCCCACAGGTGAATTATCATGACTGGGATGTTTGTCTGAATTGCAGAGTCTTAGCTTGGCCACTGAGCTCGTGGTCTCAGACATGCAGTTATACAGATAATGAGGGAGTGGAGCCGAACAGGGGACAATCCGAGCTGTGTGTGTATGTGTGCTTGCGTGTGTGTGTGTGTGTGTGTGTGTGTGTGTGTGTGTGTGTGTGTGTGTGTGTGTGTGTGTGTGTGTGTGTGTGTGTGTGTGTGTGTGAGCAAACACGCAGTAACAGTGCGTCAAACCTGCATCATGGCTGGCACCCACTAACGACTACCAGCAACCAGCAGTGAGGTTTACCAGCCGACACACCTAAATGAACATCTGCACAGAGGCACAGAAGAAGTTCATTGAGTTTATTTGTCACGCGCTATTCTTATACAGAAACAATGAGAATGATTGAAAAGAATGGAAAAAGCTGAGTACATCTATTAAAACACAAACGTGTGCTGCTTTCCCTCAGACAGAATCCCTCTGCTTTGAGTCTGACATTTACGAAGGTAGTTTACAAGCCCCTTGCGAATGCACTTCGATTCGTTAATGTGGGGTTAAACCTGTTAGAAAATGCATACATGTTTTTTTGTGTCTGTTTGCCAGTAAAATCAGGCAGCCAGTTAGCCAGTCAGGCAGCCAGCAAAGCCCTGAGGCAAGCTGGGTAATTACTCGCGAGACATGAAGGCCAATTGGAATGTTTACACTAGCCTGGGGTCAGCAGGCGCTATGAGAACGCTCTTTAAAAAGCTTTGACAAGATTTGCATAAGGCTACCCTGGTATTGCTATTTCTCTCAGAAAAAGATAATTATCACTTCTCTATGTCTGCTGAACATTTTTTAAAGCCTAACATCCTTCCAAACTGTATGCACATCTTTTATGGCCTGGAGATTCTAGAAGAACTTTGTCGCACGATGAGGTAGGTTTTTCTTTCTTTGCTTCATTCAAAGCTTTCTGTCATTGCTTTTTAATCAATACTGTGTTGTAGTTTTAGGATAATATCTTGTAAATTTTGTTCCAGAGGCAAACCACAGGCAAACCCAAGCCATAAACACCTTTGTTTGACAGTCCCACCCATACCGTATGTAAACCTCACAAATCAGGTTGCTGAGTATGATCTCCAAGCATAACTGTGAGCTGAGGCAGTGTCCTGGCCCTGGGCTCTTAACCCTTGACCACTAGGCACAGAGTTCACTGAGTGGTGAACCTTTCAGGTCTGAGGGCAGACCCTCCACAAGTGGTTGGGAACCAGGCAGACGCCTCAAGGGCCAAGGGGGAGATGCCGTCTGTGTCCTTGTCAGCCTTACACTTTGGGGCAGGAGCAAAACTTTCACATGTTCAACATTGCCCAAGTCTTTGGAATGACTCCATATGGGATCGAATCCCTTTCTTTTGTCTGCAAAAGAAAAGGTTTTGACAAAACCCAAAAAGGTTTTGACAAAACCCAACCCCACAAAATCACATCTGTGTTTTAGATGCTGTTCTGACTGAAGCTGACGCTAAAGCTGTGTGAGAGATTATTCTGAGGGATTACCAAAGCTTCCCTTCCACTGAGTTGTGTTTTGCAAGGTGTTCATCCGTGTCACAGCCACATAAAACTTAGTTATTCAGTCTTAATTAAAACATGGTCAGTAAACGTCTTTCGCCAGAGGAGTTGAGGGCTTATTCAGAATATCAGGCTGATCTCCTTTTCCTCAACTGACCTGTTCCTGGTAGTAAACAACCATCGGCGCATCAGTCTTTCCTTTTCCCCTTAAGCAAGCTTTCAATCATTTTTTTCAATGTATAGAGCCAAGTTACTATAAAACTGTATTTTTGCTAAAGGATGTAGTAGTTCATAAATCTCTCATCACTGTTTCCACTTGTTTCCATATCAAACCTCATCATCCACAGTTTTTGTGGATGATACTTTTTGTCTTGCACTACCGCTGCGTGCGTGAGCTTTAATGAGCTTGAACTATGTATCTCTCTGTATCTGCTCATATGATGTAATAGTATGAGTCACGGTTTCCATGGAATTGAATAAATATGAGTTAAGTTATAAAAGATAGAATCTGTTTTGTTCTTTTGGATAAGGCATGATGAAATTGTGATGATGCAGCAGCAACCAGTACAGAGAATTTTATGTTGAAGTCTCTTCTATTTACTTTCCTGCTGTCGAAAATCTCTGGGATCTTTGGGATAGCTACACTGCTTCCCTTAGCAGCACTTCACCCCGAGGCTTCCTGCTTCAATACAAATACCCTAGCATAAACCACGCAAGCACATATCCGCTGGAAAACGAACCGCATGCAAATCGTATCAAGATACTGCAAAGAGTGAATCTTTCTTGATTTCCAACCTGGAATTTTCAACATTTTGTGAGAGTAAGACCACACGCAGAACATTCTCATCCAGAATGTGGAAGAAGTGACATGCAGTGTAATGCAGATTTGGTGGCCCCCAGTAACCTTCTGCTGATGCAATGGAGACCTAAACAGCTCATCCTCAAAATCACACCATCCGTGAGAGGAAACGGAACAAGCGGCGTTGTTTTGAAAGCCTACCCTGTTCAGAGCCGTCTGTGTGGTTCTAGTCCCGGCTCCTCGTCAGTACAGCACATGTCTCTGGCATGAGGTCATCTGTGTCATCTGGGGTGTCATAGGGGCGACTACCATACACGAGAGCAAGACAGACAGTCAAGCATGCTCCCGGCAATGAGATAAGCCCGGCTATTTATCCCCTTATCACACGAGCGATCATGCAAATCATTTAGCAAATATGTTCGCATAACAAACACATGACGACATAGCCATACACTGAGAGATTCACAACACATGGCGTGAGTAGGATGAAAGATAATGACCAAAATGCTTTCTTTGTAAAATCTTTGGTGCTACCTTTTTATTGAAGTTCTTTTCGAAGTCTAAGGGAATTTAAGTGAAAAAACAAATACATATTTAATAAATCAAGAATAAGTTGACCTTTTGACCATTTGACATTTGTCTAAGTTAAGGATTTGAGCCAAATTGCACAGTAATCCTTCAGGTTTTGCCAAGTTTAGTGTGAATTTGTCCTGCTAATTGATTTATTTCAATGACTTGTATGCATTTTTAGCATATTGCCCACTCGCCTACATTTGTTTTATGTCTGTGCTACAATAATTTCACTTTGCTGATGTTTTACAGATATCTCGACTTACACATATTTTGAGTTACATTGTTCTAAAAAAACTGCAAGGAAAAATAAAAATTAAATTTACGTCATTTTACTTCACTTATAAATCATAATTCTTCCTGTAAAGATTTTTTTTATATCCTTAAAATAGGCTTTTATTTCATGATTCATTCTTTAAAAAAAGTATCCGCGGTGTAAATATTATTTATTGTAAGCTAAAATAGATTTGTATTAACCATATATTATTGAAAATGCATTCATAAATGAAGTACAGTACAGAAATGGGAATGGTTATTTTCAGTTTAGCCTTGAGATAAGTTAATTCAACATATTGTATGTCTTTTTTTGACTTAAGTTGTGTGTCCAGGAACCAATTTACAATACAGGGTGAGGTATAACTGTATTTATATTTATGCACTTGACCTGTTGATTGCACTCAAAGGAAAGTCATTTATCCTATCTGTAATGTGTCATGGTCAAACCATTGCATTGAGGTAGTTTAACAATTTGACAATGGCAATACTGAATACTTTGCACCAAGTTAGGACTGGTGGGTCTAATGGTACCCAGACTGAAAGAGTTAATCCCCAAAAAATGAGGCTAACTATGCTGCTTATATTGTTGATTATCAAAAGATCAAATAGAAAATATCTGACATAAATTCTAAATGTAAATTCTGTATTTTTGTAATTAAAGTTGACAAGATCTCCAAAAACTCCAAAAACAAAATGACAAAGCTGTGTTGATGTTTGTTCAGGAATAATTATTTCATTTTACACACCCACTATGTTGAAGCTTCACAACAACACTCTCCATTAAATTCCATCATAACCCCTCATGTCGTCCTTCAGTCAGCCATGTGTAAACTGTTAACCTATCAGTGGGATCTCTAGCTGCTGTCACTCAGCTGTCATTTCAAGGCAGCATAGATTTCCAAACCACCCCCACCCCCCTCCAGTACCTCGCGGCCATCTCCATTCAGATCCTCCAATCACAGGCCTTCCATCTTGAAACCATCCTTACATTGAGCTGCACTCCTCATCACCACCACCAGTGTCCATGCCCTGAAGGTCGCCGCCTCCATGTAGGGGTGAAAGGGTTCCATTTTCTCAGTCTTTCTTTTTCTAATGATTAATGTGTCTTCTTCTTCTTCTTCTCCTTTCGGCTTTTCCCTTCAGGGGTCGCCACAGCGAATCATGTCCTCTGGACATGTCCAGACCATCTCAGTCTGGCCTCTCTGACTTTATCTCCAAAACCTCTAACATGTGCTGTCCCTCTGATGTACTCATTCCTGATCCTATCCGTCCTGATCCTATCCACTCCCAGAGAGAACCTCAGCATCTTCATCTCTGCTACCTCCAGCTCTGTCTCCTGTGTTTTCCTCAGTGACACTGTCTCTAGACCAAACAACATCGCTGGTCTCGCCACAGTTTTGTACACCTTTCCTTTCATTTTAGCTGAAACTCTTCTATCATGTATCACACCTGGAAATTGCACAATTACTGGAAATTGTGCCATGCTGGATTTTCTGATGAAGGAAGACATTTGAGTCCGGTAAACGGGCTGTAAGATGACGCAACACATTCAATTCAAGCCATCTGCCGAGCTGCCGACCAGACCTGCGATGTTCCAGAGCATGCCAATTACTTCCTGTTAACTGGTGACTGCACATTTCCAGAATGCTGGAAGATGTCATCTGAATCAAAGCAAAGGCCATCAAAGACTCATTAACATCAACAGGGGATTACATTATCATGCCAATCACGATATCTTTAAATAGAGTGCTTTGTCATGGTATTGGGAATTTTTTTCTCAGCTTTGCAAAGAAAATGTAGATTTAAACCTTAAAATGACTTCTGGAAGATTTAAAGCCTTATTTGAGGAAGGATAGTACTAAAGATGAGCTGTCCAGTGAAAACTTAGATGAACATAAAGAGGAGGAAGTGTTGTGTGCCTCCTGTCTAGGCTATATTCCAATGAAGAATGCTAACTTCCATACCTTCTGTATCTAACTGTAATTACAGGCCTTGATATTTCCTGCTAGAAGCACGATAGGATCCCTGTTTGAGTGAAAGCTATTTTCAGTCCCACTAATGACCAAGATAAATGTGGACGTATCTGATAATAAAGGAATTTAAAATTTAAAGTTAGCTTGTCCTGTGAGCCCTGGCGATGTGTTGTGGAGGGAGAAATGGCACACGATTGAAAAATGTTGGGTGTCATATTAAAAGCTGCAATCCAGGTGGATGTAAAAGTAAATGCTGGCACTTTTTTTTTTTTTTTTTTTGCTGGAATGTGAAGATTTGAGAAAAACATTTTTGTGCACCTAGTGAAGGTGGGGGGAATGAAAACAACATGAAATGAATGCAGGGCCTCAGAGCGCTCCGTCCGGCATGTGCTGACGAGAGCCAGACCTAATCCACACTCCCGGCTCAAACAAACAGAAGCAGATGCAGAAAAGTGCGTGCTCATGCACAAACACCGCAGAGAGCTGCTAATGTTGCTCCAAACGATAGTCAAATGGTATGGGGGTCCAAAATATGACACCAACTTTAAAGAGAATCTGCTAAATAACAAACCAGTCATGATCTACTGGTGGAATTAACAAAAATGAATTTGACAATGTTGGGTAAGATAATTTTGGAAAGTGTGGTGAGCTAAACTAGCAGTTACTCTACATTAAATGAACTCTGAATCTGAAAGCAAGCTAAGCTACAGTAATATGGCAAAAGTAGTTAAATTCATAGCTAAATTCGTAACTGAGCAATAAGATAACTGATTTCTGGAGACATTGACTCTATTTGGATGAATTCCTCCTGTCAAATGTTCATCTGCTAACCATGCTGTAATCCAGGGGTCATCAGCAAATGTTTCCATTTAGATTCCTCGAGGGCCAGACTTTGAAATTAAAGAAACATTCAGCCTTAACTTTGCTGTTATTGTTTAAAATATTAATTTCATCGCAAAATCAAGGTCGTTTATTACCCACTAATATTGTTATAGACAAACAAATGTTTTATTCCATATCGGGGGAAGACGGATAAGAAGACATTTTAATATCTCCTTCAGCACAGACCAAACCCAATCAAGTGAGCAGACACAAAAACTTTTCATTACAATATTAATGTCTTGCAGGTCCATTTCAAACAATATGAGAGACATTTTCCAATGTGTTCTACATCCGCTAACGGTGTCATAAGTTGGAAAGTATTCCAATATGTTGGTGTTCTGATGGTGTAACACACTTGGAACACAAATCTTCTTTGTCTGAACTGGATGAAGTCATGAACTCACTTTTTTTTTCTTTCTACATTTTGCAACTTTTTATGACAAGACAAGAACATATGTGCAAACAAGCCCATGATAGACGCTAAAGATTCTAAAGGGTTCTTAAAAACCAGAATTATTAATAACCATTTGTTCGCTGCAGGCTTTTTAACTGGGCTCTATTGATATAAATGATTGTTACAGTGACTTACAGTGCTGTGTTGTTGTTATTAGATGCAGTTATTTCTGTAAATTACATTACCATTTACAATAGCTATTATTATACTCTCTCGCTCTCAACTTCCATGGCAGTGCATTTTGAATAGATGAAAATCTTATGAAGCCTGTACAGTTTAATACATTTCTTATACTACTAATTTACAATATTATAGTTTGCCTACATTTGGATAATTATCATAAATACAGACATGATGTGATGTCTAAGCAGTTCCCTGTCTCTTTTAAGCACAATGAACTGAATGATGTGAAGTATCAAAGTCATATAAAATATACTTCATATAAAAGTAAACTGGCTCGACCCATTTCAATCACCGAGCAGGGCATTAAAACCCTCCCTCACATGGAGAGACAGGGAATTCCTCTCCTCTGAGTTGTGTTGTGACCTAAATAGAAGACCACACCTACAAGAATGGAAACATGAGCTTTTCAGAAAGCATGTAGGAAAGTATATTCCTCAAAGTGAAACCATATGACCCAATCCCTTACTGTGTTTTAGCTGCAACATCACCAGTCAAGTGGAAAGGTGTTGGGGAACACAGAACTGTTTTCACCACACAGCAGAGTGAAAGGGGTTTTTTTTAAATGTATATTTAGGTTAGCGGTGCATGATCTGCTGTTGTTAATACAGTAACCACAGCTCCTAGTGTCAAAATCTGGATTGAGCCGATGGTACAATCACATGCACACGATTCTATGTTTACAAAGACAGTGAAAGATTACATCCAAACATATCGGAGATGCAATGCCACCATCTAAGTTCAGCTAATGTACGACAAGAGGGAGCCTGTACTAAATGATCCTTTGCAAAATCAAAATATCTGCCCATAGTCTGCAGGTATGAGCATAGCAGCACAGGGAAAGGTAATGCTGGTATGAGCAGGATTGTTCAAGGGAGAGCTCATTACATATTTGCAGAAGGTGAGACGGAAAGACTCCTTTGCTAAAGATGAAGCAACAATCTAGAAGCCATGTAGCTAAGCTAAAGAATAGGTTTGTTGAGGCAAATCATCTTTCGGATGCAGAAATTTTTAAGTGATTCTTTACCATTTACGCATACTGTAGGCACAATTATATGTTCACAGAAGTGGCTGCAAAGAATGGACAAAAATAAAAATCCCCCATTAAATCTATCACATCTGCGTGCCATCTGGTGATATTCCAAGTGATACTCCAGATCTGGTGATCCAGAATCTTTAAATATTATAGCCCTCGCGGAAAGAGGCTACGAGAAGTGAAATAATAAGACTTGCAACTAAGATCTCACTGTAGCTGACGATTGTTAATTGAGGTAGACGACGATTATTGAGGTACAAGAAGGTGAAGACTAATAGTGACAACAATGCATGTGTGGTACACTCAAAATATATGGTCATATTTGTTTTTATTGTTGGGGATTAATTTTTACATATTATTTTACTGATTTGTCAGCACTTTATTTTCGCCAATTCTAATTGATGAAACATTTTTATATTAACGTCTGTCCTCCCAGATATTAATTTCGTCTTTATTTTAATACAAAGTAACTCATGTAGCAGGGAAACAGGAGGGCGGAAACTAAGTGCAGGTCGCGTTGCACCCAGGTGACTCTAGGTGACGGACCTCGGCCCCTCTCCTCAGAACATACTGGAGATGCAACAGGGGTGGTTCGTCTCTCTCATTCCTGTGACTGTTTTCCTGTGTTTTCAGGTTAGTATATTGTGACAACCACAAAATGACTACCTTCTAAGAGATAATTATTTTTAGCATTATTGACATGCTTTAGTGGCGTTTCTCAACGCATAAAAGTAAGTTTGATGTTAGCTAGAAAACTCCGCCTAGCAAGCAAAGCCGCTTGGCGGGAGTTTCAGAAAATGGCGCCTACCTGTTAAATATTAGGCAGAGTTCATTTGCATATGTGCACATTGCGTGGAAAGATTTTAGTTGTTTTCTTTCTTTTGGCCCTGCACACCTGACAAACATTGTTAATAGAGTGTTTCTGTTGGGATATGATTAAATTAATGTTATAGGATCTTTGTTTACTACGGTGCACAAATTTCCCCACTGTGGGACAATAAAGGTCTGTTATTATTATTATTATTATTATTATTATTATTAAGGAAATTATTTGAACAAGCAGATGCATATATTTTTGAATGGCTATTTTCTGTTTATAAAAAGCACTGTTAGTTTCATGTGCCTTTCAGGAATAAATCGTTACAGTATGAAGGGTGAAACTGCATTTTCGTCAGTTTTAAAGTTGTTAGTTTTTCCTGTATATTAGTCCATTAACATTCCATATGCAATGAGTTTACTGTTTTAGATTACACCAGTCTTATACTACTGTCAGTAGCTTTCAGTGGATTTTGGTACAGTAAATGTGAAATTGACTTTAGAGCACTACATATCATAGTAGCCATGGTAATAGCATAGATGCTGAAAATATGCTTTTGGGACAAAAGTAATATACCATCTGAATCCCCCTGGTTCATGTTTATTTATTTTTGGCTTATTTTGAGTTTTATGGGGAAAATCTTAAACTGACTGTGGTGTGAGATGGAGCGGAATACACTGTGTCCTGGAGTTTAAGCACGGACATACAGTATGAGAGCCAAACAATGGACATTGAGACATGAACTTTATTGTATTAGGGAGTGATTAGGGACATGAATGTTTATCGTAATGTTGTGAATAATTGTGAAATAAAAAGAGAACATACTGGAGATGCAACAAGGGTGGTTCGTCTCTCTCATCCCTGTGACTGTTTTCCTGTGTTTTCAGGGTGCGAGGCGTACAGAACCACCATTCATTTGTTATTACGTCCCTCAGTATTTGGGACCGGTAACACATGCATAAATGTGGGTGAAACTAGTGGTGCAGATTATTTTTAATTGTAAAATATTTTGTGCAAATTCTCTTAAAAAAAAGTCTTGTAGAAGGAAAATGGACTACTGAATTCAGTATTTTAGCTAACTCCTCTCATTTTTGTCCCTATATCAACGAGCGCTTTTAGGGACAACTGAAAGCATAGTTTACTGTGACAACCTCTCTTTTGCAAGTCTCTTGCCATTACTCATCAGTGGCATTCAATTTGTCAGCGTGGCACTCATAGTCATCTATTAATGTCTGGCTGCAGATGCTACATGGCCCCCTGAGCAGGGATTGGCTGTTTTCCCTGCTCCAAGTGGACATGATCTCTTATCACAGCTCCCTGAGTTCACGATGGAGATGCACCATCTGCATGGCAACATGTCATGCTTCATCCAGGTTTTTCTTGGTTTTCCTCGACAGGGTACGAGGATGAAACTTGAGCTGGAAGAATGTTTTGTTTTGTTTTTTTTTTAGTGAAAGATTTACCAAATCATGAGTTTGATGAGTTTAGTTCTGCAAGAAGTTACTTTGGCAAGAACTGTGACGCTATTTTCCTGGTACAAGGAGATGTTTGACTCATCACCACTTAAACTGGCTCTATTTTTTTATTTATTCAAACATTTTACTGCATCTTAAAAAAACAACAACCAGCCCAGAGGACTGTGATGGGTTTATTGCTGCCAATGTGTGTTTCATTAGTTGCATATGGGAAGCATCACGGTGTTATATTGACTGCCAAAGAAAGCAGACATTTCTATAAATGAAAAAAAAAATGTCATGGATTATGACTTTTAAAGTAACGCGCCTGCATGAAATCTGTCCACCTTCCCCTATGAGCAGCTGTATTATCAGGAAGGGGATGGCTGGGTGGAGGCCCTCCACATGTCAAGAGCAGAAGTTACTGTAGCGTGGAGGGAGAGAGAGATGGAGAATGTGGTGCACCCTCATTTAACCCACACCCTCACCCCCTACCCTCCATCACCACCACCAGCTCCAGTCAAGGTTCCCAGACCCAGACAGAGGGTGTGGGTTGTTTGGACACAGCTGGCGGACAGGCCGAGAGCTCTTACAAAGATCAGATTGAATCCAACATTGCTGGTCCAGCTGTTGGATCCTCCCTCAAAACAAAACATACAAGCCCCCGTTAGACTGATTTCTTATTGTGTTTCAGTATTATTATATCCTGCAATAATCATGTTCTTCCGTTTTCTTCATACCACTATACCACATAAAAAGAAATGTTCCATATAATTCATGCTACTTTCCTGCACCACTTGAAGTGGTACTGAATCCTCCAGGGTTTGGATCATTTTGGGTTATTTCAGCTGTGGTTTGTTCTCATGCAAAAAGGGTGTAAATCCTCAAACCATGGAGCCAACATAAATCTGCACAGCCTGTCAGACCTTCCAGTGTTTCCAATTTGCCTTCATGACACAGTACACTACATTCGTTCCTCAACATGAAGAGGCAGAGATATCTCAGATGGACTGGCACAGCAGGGGTAATTCAAACATGGTCATAAATTACTAAAATTATGTGTTGTCAATTTAAAGGAGTACTCTAGGACTCATTGTTTAATGATGACATGCATATGTCTCTAGTTCAGTGGATTGTTCAGTGTTAACATTATTACTCCGTATTTTTTTCTCAGCAGTGTATTGGTAAATTTATTCAGTCCCATCAGTAGGAAGTAGTTATTATTAACAACACAAGCAGCTGAAACTCACCTCTATTATTTCTTTTTCTTCTATTCATTGTCTGGTTTATATGCACACCTGTCTATCCAGATCTAACATGTGGACATCTCCTGCTTGAGCACAAGAGCCATTTCAAAGGATAGTTCCGAGAAACAACACTAGTGAAACAGTTTGAGAGACGTGAGTCACTCTGTGGACCGTGTCACTAATGACACCGTTTCAGGCCACTCATCAAAGCCTGACATCTGTCTGGCATAGTTTTGTGGTAGCACCATAATGACAGACTGGAACGAGTCTCATTTTTTGTCTGATCCCTTCTTGTCATATCCAACGCAATTCAGCTGCCCTAAAGGTAAGACATGACTGTTAGAATTAACTCATCCTAAGCCTCCATTCATGCACTGTTTACCAGCTGTAAAGACAGAAGCACCACTGCAAAAGGATTAGTGTTAACAAGTCATTTCTTTTTTTAAATGTTGAACAAGATGTGCAACCCGTAGTTTGTCAACCACCAGTTCTGCTTGTGTGTGGATCGTATTGATCTGCTAAAGTGATCAGTAGTCTTAGTGTTTCTATCAGTTTAGTTTGGAGGACAAACTCCATGACAAACTTACCTCATGGCTAACATGACAGCAAAATGTTGTATGCGGTTAGAGGCGTCACTTTGTGCACCACCTAATTTTATCTTGTCATTTATTGCTTGGCAAGTTTGTAAAGTGAGTTTATTGCAACTGCTTGATGGAAATGATTGGCTGTATAAAAGAACAGTGATAGTGAGTCGAAACAGTAAAGGTGAAAAAAATAAATAAATTTAAGACTTTGTATTGAAATTTTCTATTTGCAAACTTGAGTTTGAGACTCTTCACTATAAGCAAGTAATTTCTCCTTATGTGTTTTCTCCTGGTAATTAATTTTGGTCCTGTTTGTTTTTTTTTCTGTATGTCTAATGTCACTGTGACCCAATCAGATGCATTGTCCTGCTCACTTGTACTGTTTCAGTTCTGGCTGAAAATGGGAGATTTGTCTTTATCTTTAAAAAAAAATGCCTGCAGACAATGAGAAAACAAGCGTCTTCAATCCGAACTGTAGGGAGCTCTTATTTTTTTCTCTCCTGCAGGCATTCTTTTAAATCCCTCACTATTATAACGTTGACAGACAATATCCTTGATGATGGACACAGCTCTGACACTCCAACCTTCACCTTGCTGACCTGACAGTGTGTAGCTGCAGTTTGGTATATGTGTGTATCTGTGCAGTGTTTTGTGTGACTTCATACATGATCCATTCTAGCATCTCAAATACCTCTTGCCTAAAGCAGGAAAAGGAGGGCGATGACTCGCTGTTGCTCCCGGCTGATCCTGCCTGGGTACTCTGATCACTCAACACCGGTATTCTGAAGAGGCGACAGTGAAGGAGTGTTGGATTAAACTGATGGATAAGCACTTTAACCAGAGAAAGACAGGAGTTTGACAGGGATGAATACACAGACGTTATGCTACACCACCTGAGTAGTGACACCTTTTGTTTCCCTGACAGCTACTCATACTTTGCTATAACTGATTTCCAAGTGGTTGCTGCTTCTATTGTCAAATGAACTGGGAGAGGGAAAAAAAAAACCCTCAAGGTCAGTTGTTTTGAACGGCTGGCTTTATAGTTTGTTTTGATGCAGTTGTGTAAAGCGAAGAGCAAACATACATGTGGAGCATATAAGACCTTCTATTCACCCTCTCAGCCTGTAATTATACACACAGAACATGTGAAGATAACAATTTGATGGACACTAATGATTTTTGATTTTTTTTTTCACATTGTTGAAACCAAGTTTGAGATTTATTTTCATATTAGATTAGTTTATTATTTACACCCACACATTTTCATTTGCATAAGTACATTTATGCATTTTACACAATTTTTTTTCAATATTTTCACTCCTACGAACATTTCAATCAAAACACTTTTGTATGCTTTATGTCCTTACTAATATCACACATTCATACATTTGTCCTCGCTACATAAATACATCTAATTTGTTCTTTTACACTCCACGTATACATTTAAAATTCTCATTAGTAAACCATAGACAAGTGAGAGAGAAAATGTCACTGAAAGAGAAGGAAGGTCCTTTATAACCCTGTGATTGGTTGAGAAGCTCAAACACAAGTTCATGGTCAGGTACATTTTCAGCCTTAGATTAACTAAATAGATCCATGCAAGATTTGTTGGTTGCTGATTATTGAATGCAATACAAGTAACCATAAATATCACGTATGAAAAACTAAACCTAGCATTTGATGGATGCATCTCATCAGACGGTCCCATTACTATTCCATGTCATTTCCCCAGAAACATTTGTCTAATTTCCTACATATGACAGAATCTGAAAAGTAGCCATAAATATTATAATAACATTTGCCACAGCATGACCCCTGATTGTGTGTGTCTGCAGCCACCTACAATATAAGACCTTTGTTTAAATGACTTCTCTGAAAAAGAGTATTCTCACAGGGCTTAAATTCACACAAACACACTCCTCCAGGATCAAAGGTAATGCTTGTTTCTTGAATATCAAATTCAAGTAAATCCCTAAGTGGCGCAGGTGTTGGGTTGGTTTTTCATTGCTTTAAAAGGGTCGGGAATGTGTTTTTAGAATCTGGTCTCAGGAGAAAGTCCTCTTTTTGACTAATTAGACAGATCCGTCCCTCAAAGCCCACGAGTTGGCTAATTTCAGGCTCAAGGAGCAAGATCTCTCCAGTGACACTTTTAATGAGCACAGTGTACAATAGAAATCACACAGTGGAAGCGGTAATGATTTGCTGCGAAAGAGTCACAACTCCGTCATTAGGAGTCGCGCAGAAGCTGCGCACATGGTCCTGCTTTCTTTCATTGTCCTCACCTCATTAAATTCTAACTAAGTGAGAGTCGCAGACCGTTTGAAACGCAAAGACGCCTAAATGAAAGCAGGCGGCATTCACAGATACAGTGTCTAATTGAGAAAGCGTTGTTTGACAGACAATCTGTCAATATTAGGTGACGTTCCCAGTCATGCAGTTGATGCCAGTGTGTGTGCGTGTGCTTGTGTGTGTTTAAGAAACAGCATGCAAGCCAAAATGACAGGATTGAAAGCTGGTGCAATGCAGTGTGTCACCCATCTCTATTCTGGTCAGTTTCCTTTAAATCACACTTAATGGTCAGCACTGATTGGTTGGCAAAAGCACATCAAGACCCGCTTCACCACCATAATTGTCAGAAAGGTAGTCGACTATGAAACAACCAGACAACTCAAAAACCCATTTTACCCCTGGCGCGGAGGCAATCAGAGGAGACCAACTCCAGCATGGTTTCTTGAAATAGCCTGTCTGTAATTTTTCAAACAAGGCAAACAAAAAAACAAATTTAAAAAATAGTAGTTTATTGCAAATTATTGCAAACTAGAAAATGGCTATATTCTATTGATCAATGTGCGTGATTTTGTTTTAACCTCCACATTACAAACCAAATCGCATTTACACGAGTATCTATTACTTGCTTTTTTCTGTCATATTATTTTCAGATTGGTCTCAACAATTACTGTATCATTTAAAATCATTGTTTGTGAAGAAGTATGACTGTCCTCGTTTGACTTTATCTTAATGTAAAGACAATGTTAGGCAATGTCACAACTATGCGCAAACAAATGAGGAGATAAAAACAGGACATTTTGGCAAGAAAGTTGAAAAGAAATTCCTAGGTGATGGTTTCACATATGTTGTCATGGAGTTGGAGCCAAGACAAAGATGAGTTGGACAAACACATTTTGTCCTCACTCTTGTCTCCTTCGTCCAGAGGCCCGAGTGGTCGGAATGTCCGGTTGACGCGGAGTAACTTTGGGGGCCTGGTGAGGACTCAGAAACTAGGTGGAACAAGTCCTTCCTGTGGATTGATTGATTGATCAAGTGTAGCGGGGAATGAAAAGGTGGCCTTGAGTTTAATACACTAAAACACATCACCAATCAATCACACCTCACCACAATGTGGCCACTGTCTGTCTTTCCTTTCTCAGAATGTTGTTTCTCTTGCTTTTACTTTTCTGAGAGGCTATATCCCCGCAGGCTCAAACATCTCTGACTGACCCTGATCGCTCCACGTCGTGCCCCAGGGTGCCAACCCATATATGTTATCATCATCCAGAGTTACGTTCATTGTGGAAAAACAGTTGTGAAGACCATGAATGCACCCGTTTCCCATTAGGACTGCACTGCAGAAGAGGGGAGGGCGCGTAAATCCCTCATCCTGGCTCAGCACTTGGTTGGCGAGATAAAAACAAAGGGAAAACGATGGACCGGAGCAGGGATGGCGACTCTGATAAAGATCTGTCAAAAGTCATTTCCATGGGACAGAGAGTTAGAGGGAGTGAGAGAGGAATAAAGGGAGGGTAAATGAGTTTAAGTATGGGGCCCTGGGTCCCCGGGCTTGTTGAAAAAAGTCCTAGTGGACAAAGAAGCATCTCCAAATGAAACATGCTTCACCGTCGCAGGTTGTAGCAAAGAATTTATGGAATGGAAGAGACTCTTGTGAGAGGATTTACCTTTCCAAAACCACCTCCACACTCCAAAAAACATTCCTCCATCAACTTGTGGGTCTTGCAGAGGTGTCGACAGAGTCGTCTTGGTGCAGCCCGACCTTGATGATCCACAGTGTGCAGATCCAAGAACATGAAAAGCACGGAGGGATACATTTCATCAGAGCAAATCCCACGATCACAACAGCACAAGTCGATATAAAATGTAGAGACTAGAGCCTGTTAGCACCGATACCAGACCCAGAGCAGTAATCAGGTTATTTAGTCCCTGCCTGCCTTTAAAAAGTCTGTAAAAAATATGTGATATGTGAAGTGTCACCCAGAAGTAAGGCTGACCTCATTCTGTTAATGTATTTTTTTGTGGTGGAACAAAGCTGTTGATGGTATTTTACTGAAGCAATATGACCCAGTGGTGAATTCCACAGGCACACATTAAATTACAGCCTAGTGCCGCTGAAAGCTGCACAGGATGGCAGTTGAAAATGTACAGCCCCTGGTTATGAGGGAAACAGACACTATCCACAGGGTCGGCCCTTTGCAAGTGGTTCTCATTGCCAAGTAAAAGAAGATAATACTGAAAAGAGATTATACACAGCAGGCTAAGACTTTATACAAATAGCTTCCAGGCGTCATCTGTCAACCGCAGCAATTCTCAGGCTTGTGTTGAGTTCATATAGGCGTGAATTTATTCCATCATTTTCTCACCAAAGTTGCGATCGTGCAATACACACACGCTTCTCACTTTTTCAGGTGTGGATTTTTCCACATTCTTCCAAAGTTCTCATAACGAGGGGATAAGTGCAAGAAGAGAGTTCCCAACAGCGAAACAGAAATCAAAAACCAGAACTGACGTGTTAAATCTATATGAACAAGGTCTGAAAAGTCAGACAGGGAGAGTGAAGGAGGACGGGATTCTACGGAAATACATGAGGGAAGGAGAAGGGAGGAAGACATAAACTGCGTTCCAATTCAGCGACCACATCCTTGGAAGGCTGTATTCTGAGACGGATGACACAACAAGGAATGTATTACATTCGAGCATCAACGCTCGCGACTTCACCTCACCTCATCGTGAATTTTTGGTAGGCAGTCATGTGATACCGTACACACATTCTATTGGCTGGCGGCATCTGGAAGTGGGTTATCTTCCGTGAGTCTCAGACTTACGTGAGACACAAAAGTGCTTTTAACAACACTTTTGTGTCTCCCTGGGGCACGATGTGGGAAAAGGTAATGCAGATAGAAGGTGGTTTAATATCAGTATGGGGAGGGTTCATGAACGTTTAAATTACCGTAAATAGTACGATAAATAGTTTGTTGCTTTATCGCGGAATTCGTTCATTGTGTGTGGTTCCTGGAACGCATTACCCGTGAGGAATAAGGCGCACTGAATTTCGGTTTTTCATTTTGACTCCTTGAAATTAGACTCCAGCAACACCCGTGACTCACAAGGTGGAAAAAGTAGGTGAAGATGAGACGATTATGGTGGTCTTGTCTTCAAGAAAATGGATGGATGGACTCCTTCAAATGCGGCCACCTGTAGCAGACTGCGAAGGATTCATTCAAGGGGTCTCACTTCAAGGCCAATCACTTCCTGTAATCCTCAGATTCACACACATTAATATTTTACATGGAAGTTGCTAGTACTACTTCTTCTAGCAGTTATATAGTTTTAATTATAATCAGTTTTACTACTGTCATTGCTGCTTACAAGCAACAGGTGTTGACACAAGGATAATGACAGAAGGTAGAAATTCTCCATCAACCAGGTCATCTCTTTTGATGACATTCAGTGATGCCTGGTCTTCACCTTCTTAGAACTTTTGGACCGTTCTAAGAATTCAGCCCCTGAATCAGGACTATGAAGCCAAAAAGAAGAGACAGAGAGAAAGCAGAGTTCCTCATGTCCTTTCTCTGGAAAACATAAGGAATCTTAATAGAAGTGCAGGTTTTGAGCTCTGCACTGTTTCACAAGCGACAAGGAATTGGCCTGGAGAATGCGGCATGCTTAAAGGAGCTTCAGTCCACCGCTGGGGAATTCAAATCAGAAGAATGAATAGCTGAGGCAGGATGCAAAGATGAGAGGGAAAAACAGCAACGGGAACTCGCCGACATAGGATCTGATCCTCTGACAATTTATCTGTGAGGCATGACATTTTGAGTGGCGTGAAAAATTCTGCAGGGAAGCTCAGCCACATGAACAAAGTGGATACCCAGACTATCAGAGCAGGAAGACAATGAAATCTGCGTAACTGGGGAAAAATCAAGAATGCTCAGAGCCCTCCGCCCCTCAAATTCTCCATCTGCACATGCACATTCCCTGAAGAAATTATCCAATTTAAAGCTCCACAAATTGACCAACGATCAAAGGAACACTTTGCAGAAGCATAAACAACTCCAGCCTCAGCTTTTAATAGAGTTTGGATCGTTGACTCACAGGTAAACATCTGTAGACATGTCTTTTGTATGAAAAAACAGCGCTACATCTTTTTGGGACATTACTTATCATTATAAAGGCTATCTATTAAACATCATTCATAGTTTATCTAATTTGTTGCATTTAACATTGCATCATTGCTTGTGTATTCTTGAGGGATACATTCAGAAAAACCACAAAGTAAAATCGCTATAAGATTTTCAAAATTCTGATCACAGATAGTTCACAGAAGCAGAAAAAGACACTCATTTTTTGAATAGCTGTGTCTCATAATGTGAACAAAATATTTCGCTTGCATTCTTTTTTAACCTCAATAGGCAGAGCTCAAATTAAAGGACGAGTTGGACATTTTGAGAAATATATTTATAATCACTGATGATAGCAGGAGCTGCTCAGTTAAGCAGGAGTGAAACCAAAGGGAGATGAAGATGAAGTCAGTAAAACCCAACCACTAACATATCAAAGCTCCCAAATTAATATTTTATATCTTAATTTTTTGATCTATACAAAAACTGTATTGTAAGAAAGCAAAATTGCAGGTTTTCCAGGGGTTTATGTGCCCAATAATTTTGGAGCCAGGAGAGATATTTTATCAAAGATTTCCATTTCAATGTAGCTCTTGCTTACACTACAGGGTTAAAATTAAAGGATCCACCAAATGGTTAAAAATGCCTCCTGTGCTTCTTCCTGCTCACAACTGATTCCCAACTAGAGAATGTTGAGTTCACATCTGTCGCTTTGAGAAATTATTTCATTATTTGGTCGAAAATAAAAGCTGAACTGTAGACATAGATAAATAGTTGGTAGTCAGTTGTTTCTAATGTCATTTGAATGTAAACTTGTCTGGTCAATGACCACTTCTACACTATAATAAGTCCATGATTAGCATTATGTTAGTGAACTGTGTCTGTGTTTAGTTTCAATGTCTGTTTGCAGTGTCTCATTGGCTCTTGCTCAGGTTATCCCTAAAAAAAATTCCATATGCTAAACTGTGGCAAGTGAATTAGCTTAGTTTGTTCTTTTCCAGCTCTTTTTGTTTCGGTAATATGATCAGATTTGTCTGTCTGTGATTTGTCATGAAAAGTCACAAGAGTAAAGCTGGGTCGCTGATTGGTTAAGTTGGACAGGAGAGTGGTTGACTGGTCCAGCTGCTCTGTTGACTGGTCTCGCCTTTGCCTTCAGCAATCAGTCTTCTCAGTCACTTTTTACATCCCGCCTCAAAGCAGTGATGTATTGTAGTGGTCAGTGTTTGTGTGTTTGTGTGTTCGTCTGTTTGTTCATGCATTCGTTAGTATGTCCACCAAATATCTTCGCAACCGTTGCAGATAGAGAGATGAAACAAAAAACACATGACTCGGGCGGAAAAGGAAATGGAGATGAGATGATGACCTTGTCCTTGACAAAACTAGGTCAAGGTCAAATTTCAACTTTTGCACACTCTGGAACAGGATATGATAGAAAGACGAGGAAGAAAGCCAGTGTAAGACCATAGATCAAAGCTAGGGTAAAATAGGTCAGGGTAAAATTTAGAATTCAGGGGTGTCGCGGGATGTTGCAGTCTCTGACTGCCTTGGCTTGATTGTTTTCCTGCCTTTGCACAGACTACAGATTTCCTGTGTAAACTAAAGGAACACGATCCCTTAGAAAAACGGATCAACAATCAAGTAGCTCATATCTCTAAATGACACTGCAGGGAAATATGTTTATGGAATTCTCCAGGTGGAGACATTTTCCCTCTGTATCTCTTTATATCTTATATTTTAATATTCTGGTAAGTTACAGGAAGTCATAACCAGCATCGTTAAAAAAAAATCTTACCACCACGTCAGCAAAATTAATGTACACATTGACTATATCTACGTATTCACCCATCCTGAGCCCGAGCAAACACACAATCCCACATAAAAGAAAGAGCAAACATGAAAGGCACAGCGAGGCGGTTGATTAAAGCCCCCTAACACTCCAGTAAATATCCTCACTCAACCTGGCAACCAAGGTTATAACTGTAATACTGTTCATGACGTGAGGCGGTAAACAGAGATTTGTATCAACGACAGTCTAATCACTATAATTTCAGACCAAATATCAAACAACTCTGGTTGTCGTACTAGTGTTCTTGAGTGTATGCCACTATTTACCACCCAAACAGATGCACTTAGGCTTCCCGGGGATAAAATATTCATTAGAGTTGCATGCTAAACTCTCAAAAGCTTACAAAACTGGGCCTGCCTTAGAGTCCCACAGCATAGCAACAGCAATCCATTGCAACTGGAAAGAAGACATTGGTTTATGAGTTGGCTGATGCCGTGATTGTCATCCCTCAAGATTGTCCTTGATGCTTAGGCAATCGAGTTTTATTTTGTTAAACCATGAAGGGAAAGTCACACGAATATTGACAGAAAATATGCTGCAAACTATGCTGAGCATCTTTATGGTCCTTAGTGATACCGCCATAAATATCTAGTTAGATAAGGTTGAAAAGAGGTGAGATAAAAAATGATTGACAGGGAATTTAAAATTCTGGTCTATCCAGTCCAGCATTCCGGTCTAAGACCAAATGTCTTGAAAGTAATTGGTGGACTGAAATAGTGTTTATGTGCTTCAGTTGCGTGTCACTGAAACCGGATGTACACGCCCCATTTCCTGGCAGCGGCCAGCGGTTCAGACGTTGTGTTGTAGCTTATACTTCCTCACTTTAAAATCATTCACAGCTCATTTTGGACTTGTGTTTGTAGTTTTAGTGCAGCTGTCAGGCGACACTTCATTTATTATCGATTTTTAATTCTGTGCATTCTCTTTCTAACCGATCTCTAATAAAGACATTACACCGAGAGCAGTTGCAATGAAATGTAAGCATAAATAGTACTTACATCCATCTGGTCCACATAAGAACTGGCAGCGCTGTGCGTTCCAACACCAAATGTCAAAGCTGTGTCGAGAATGAGTGACAGGCTTGAGTTCGCGAAACCTGTTCTTACTTAACATGCGCTCACATAGTCAGATCTGTGTAACCGCCATCAGGTCGCAGCCGGGGTCAGCCAAAGATGTAGCGTCTGTTCCAGTGAAAGACAGAGACAACAAGGTCAAAGGTCGTGCAATTAAACAGATGCATGTGCATTTCTGTTTCATGTTTCAGCAAACACTGTCAGATCTTTATATCAAATACGACAAATGATACAGATTGGGTTGAGTTGTTTGGGTGAGCGGTGTCACTCTCAATGTCATGGAAAGGCCTCAACTATGTGGTGACAGTATTTGAAAGGGCACTCCACAAAATAAAAACATCTCCTGACTGGAATTTGTGTGAGCAGTACCTTAGTTCCTCTTTGAACCCACAGGTACCAGCACTCATGACAGTGTTGATACCGTAAGATTAAAAAAATCAGTGGGCTCCTTCTCAAGAATAAAAGTGAAAACGACTAATTAAGGCATAATTATTTTTTTTTACAACTTTACATCTGTATAATGGTCTTACACTAATTTGTGAGAGGTGGCCAGTTTTTTTAATATATGATCATTCTAGCACTTTTTTTTTTTTTTAAATGCAGCTTAGCAATGGCCTCTTTTCAGTGCAAGCATATAGATTCACCTTTCATGGCCTCTGTAAATAGGAGTAGTGTTACACTGTGTGTTTGAGAGCACACAAAGCACATTGACAACATTTTGTATTCATGGAGAGAGGGACGAATAGGTTTGTAAAATATATCATATTCCTACACCCGGAGAGAAACAGTTTGCAGGGATGGAGGTGAAAAGTGAGGGCATGCTTGATTTTTTTTCTTTTTGATTCGAACAATTTTGAGTTCAAATCCACTTCGTTTTGTAACATTTAAAATGCACCACCCGTTCGTTAACTCCCTCATTGCTGAAGCAGCAGGAGTTAAATTCACAGGAGCGTTTGTCCACTGTGCTCCAGACGGATCCGTCTCTCCGGGATTGGTGGGGGCTGTTGGTTTGAGCCAATGGGCAGGGAGGAACGCTGATTTCATCTGTCTGTGACGGCGCAACGTGCGCAGCTGAGCGATGTGTTGTGGTTGAAGAGAGCAGAGCAGACTAGACCAACGCAGCCAGTGTCTGGGGTTTAGTCTTTGCGCTTCGCACAGCTTTGCGCCACGGTGGTGCGCCCTCTTTGGACTTTTCATCTCATGCCAATGAGACGCTGCGCGAATCGCTTTTTTTTTCTAACTTGAGGAATATCAGTTCTGGATTTTCTTTTAACTGCGCCTGAACACTTTGAGAGGTAAGTGGAGTGACTAATATGATTTTTTTTTAAATAGCATTTGCACTTTAAATGAAATTAACTTTGTATACGGTTGCATTGGTTTGTCTTTTTTTTTTCTTTTTTTTTTTGGTGTGAGTTTATTTACGTTAAGGCTCTTCATGGTGACGCGGGTAAAGGTAACACTGGTCATTATTCAGCTTTAACAACCCAACTTTGTTCTTAATTTAAACCGGAAGACACTCTAGAGTTCGATGGTAACTTGCGAAGTAAAAATCCTCCAATTGTGACTGCGCCTTTACGCAGCAACATTACCAAATTGACGCGTCTCAACTTCACTGTGCAAGAATAAACCTCGTTTGTTAAAATAAATAAATACATACTAAATAAATAAATAAATAAATAAAAGTCAGAGAAGTGTAGTGAGTGGAAGCGTGGGGTCCCTCTGGCCTCCAGATGTATGGGATCAGCTGTCGCCTGTCACTTAGGTGACAACTGGTCGGCGCTCCGTGACTGCAGCTCCGGCCGCCACTGCAGGGCTCCATAGCTGTCAGGAGAATGTGGTCACATACAATATGTGAAGTCATCATCACTTTCAAGGTAGTATCAGCGTCAGTATTCTGCCTTCCTTTCAGAAAAGGGTTAGGATTTTTCAGTTCCGTGTATAGAAATAACGCTCCTTGCGTGAAATCATCAGTCCTAATTGGCCTCTCCCAAAGCTCAACACACCATAAAGTGTGTCCTTTGAAGAACAATGATGACAGATGTCCCAGGTTCAAACATTTCTGTCCTCAACTGTGACAAAGTGCTAAACTTACATACCACGAGAAGCATTCGGTGTTATTTTTAACCATGTTTCATCGAGAGAATACTTTGCTGTCAGTGGAGCACAGGAACCATCATCATAAGCTAAGACCTGTGAATGCCCCTCATGGGGGCTGACAGACTAACAGACCCACTTGGATCAGGCTGGCCTGATCTGTCATTATGGTCACAGCTGACAAAAACACATTGCTGGTCCCAGGACAGTTCCGCTTAAAGCCTGACTGTGAGGTGACTGGTACTGCATGAGCACTGATTAAAGAAAAGATATGAGAGTTTAGGCTGATTAAAAAAGACATTTCTGATGCCAATGCAGCCTGCAGTTACTCTTCTGCAACTGCAGGTTAAAGTCTAGCTGTGATGCATAAAAGCATATCTCAATCATGATCTCTTTGAGCCACAATAGCAGTCCAGAAATTAATCATAAATTAACTCTGGAAAGTGACCAGTTTAGGAAAAAGTGATAAATGAAGACTCAAAATTGTGTGGTGGGCACAAATACATGGAGGACAACCAAGGTGGTGGTGTCATCTAGTGGCTGAAAGAAGGGCTGACACTTTCGCTGCTCAGGAGTCTCAGAAACTCATCCACAGTGTTATCCTTGCAACCTGACCTGAGCAAACAAAACGTCTTCCGAGGTTTTACGTGGGATGAGCACAGCTGCTCAATGCAATCCTTCAACATTCATTTGAACTCACTGTCGTTCAAAGTCCTGTCCAATGCAGAGAGGGGTCATGCATTCGAGACCCAAGCAGAGTGACGTTAACAGACGTTTAGCACTTTCATGCAAAGTCTGCTCACTCATTTAAATGTACTTTAATTTAAATGCTGGATGCGCAGTAATGTGTGTGCTGGAGCATGTGTCTCACTCACAGCTGCAGTTGCTTAAAATTTAGATGATCTAACAGGCAAGGCATGTGTTAAAGGATGTATGAGCTAGGCTGTTCAGCTGCAGGTGAGAATTTTCTGTGACTATTCAGTTATTTTTAGACCAAGTGTTATAAAAGTAGTGTTTGGGGCGCAGATCCACGTGTCATGCCGTTTGTTCATGCATCTTATTTGAGAAGTACCATTAATAGAATCAGAAGACATTGTGGTTTATAATTGTCGTGGATGGACAAGCGGAAATAATTGTGATTAGTTGATGTCTGTGAGCCTTTGTTTGATCACGGAATAGTTTGATGGTTTATTTTAGCACCACAGAGACTGGATGATGTTGAACTTGGTAGCAGAAAGGAACATAAATAGAGAGGCGTGCGAGTGAGGGAGACGAGGATGAAGAGAGAAAAAGCGGTCACCTATGTGTATGTATGGCTGCCTGTAGGTGTTGGAGAGCGTATGTGTGGCACCCAGCTGAGTGTGAACGAGTCGAATGTAAGTCCCAGTGTCCCTGTGTATACGTTTCCCACTGTTGATTTAAAAGACCAGTACCAGTGAAATGTACACAGAGGCCTGTTTGTGCAGAGCTAGAAATGAATCACCCTCACGTCCATGTAAATCGCCTGTAAGCCAAACACTCTGGCAGCTTTTTATCCCCAGACGTGGTCCAGCTCACCGCAGTCGGGCTAAAAGCGGGAGAGGGCCGTGTGTTGTAAGGAGCTGTCAGATGAGGCCAGTCTTTCATGGCTCTGGACAGGGAGATGTGGCATGGAGTCAGGTTGCCATAGACAAACTCCAGAGAGCAGAGCACATTGACTGTAAACTGTTTGTGGTAGGTTGGCAGGAGGCTGGATGAAGTACGACTTGTTTAAACTCTGGTGGTCCCTGAATCTGTGGTCGCAGGGCCTGGCTGAAAGGACGGTGGCCTGGCTGGTCAAATTTAAGCCGACGTTAACAATGTGTTTGTGGTGATTGGAGAACTACGGCACACGTTGCTCTCTGTAGGAGATATTACTGCAGCTTTAATGTGTCCCATGTAATAGTTCAGAAGTCCACCCACGTATGACCAATCCACGACCTGGAGATAGAAAGAGCAGCTCACACCCAAGGCAATAAATTAAAGAAGAAGAAAAGGGTGTGCGACTTGCAGACAACATGGCGACCGAACACAGGGCGAGATCAACTGCCATATGTCGGCGACTGTAAAGGATTGTTACTCTCCCGTTTATAATTTTTGTTTCTGTATGAACCTGTCCAGAAACCGTGGAATACCCAAAGCAGACCTACGCACATGCGTCAATGTGGAAAGTAACGATTGTGTCCTCACCTGACATGCCCGTGTTGGAGGAAAGGCATGCCTTGAACATTTTATGTAAATTTACAGAGACATCTAAATGTTGTTCTCCATTAGTGCCACAAAGGGACAAACTGCAGCACATTCTCGGATGAGCGATAGTATGCGATTACAGGAGTTTAAGAGAACACCGTTATTTACCGGTATAAACCATAAACGTGACTGTAAACAACACGCCATCAGGGTAAGGTGAAAGACGAGCATGGGAACGAACGATGAAAATGAAATGGACTTGCTGCAACTTGCTGAGCCTTTTAACAGATACACAGAGATGCATTGATCAGACAAACTCCACTGAGTAATAAAATCTAAATAAACACTTTTATCCTCCCTCAGACTGTCACGGTGCCAGGAATTTGAAAGCCATTATCCGTCCTGCCAATATAATGATTTTTATTTATTGTTTGTATTTGCTTTTCTAAACTTCTTTTGTTGGAATTGGCATCTTAACAGTACCAGTTTAGCCAGCTTGTGTTGTAAATCACTTCGGTATGTCAGCCAAACTGTAAAGGCCAGGCCCGCTTCACTTCAGAATAGGTTGCTTATCAGTATCAAGACCCACGTTTGGACCAGAACCATTGTCACATACAGTAAAGACAGAACACGAAAACATAGCATGAAAAGGAGGAGCAATTCTAAAATGGGCAAAAACTCATCTTTGCTTAAATATTGAGCATCCGCTGTGTGAAAGGAACATTGTGCTCGCGGCAGTTTCCTCTCCTATAAGGTTTGAACAGCATCACGTATGCGACTCAGTGGCATGTGCCTGCAGCCGCGGCACACACTGGATCCACATGTTCAGGATTATTCTAAAGTGATTAAAGGTAGTTAGGGATTTAGCGCTTCCAGGCACAACTCTGTTTATTAGGCGCTACAGGATGATGTTAGAGGAAAACTGGTTTGGCTCTAACAGGAGTTTAATGCCCGAGCAGATCTCTGGTAACCACACGGCATAATTGTGGTCCTAAACATCAGACCACCATGATGATGAAAGTCATACTTGACACACGTGCTTTATTATCACCACCATGTATAGGCGTGATGCTCAGGTCTGATTGAATAGTACATAATAACCAAGGAGCAGTGCTACAGACCTGCATGTCTGTCTTTGATAAAAGGGAATAACATATAGAGAAGACCAGCATCAGGCATCTCTTCATGCAGCACGGCATGTTTTCTCCTTTGTCGTCCACATCTTTTGGAACCTATCCAAGCCATCACAGCATCGTGGCCTAGAAGCAAAAGAAAACACATTACCCTGAGAGTGTCATTAGAAGGCCCAGCTCATTCCTCCTGGGACCCAACAGGGGTTCGAGTTAAAGCTTTCCGGACCCACAGCTGGAAACATGCAAAGCGCTCACACCCCTCCCTTTCCTGCAGCGCTTGTTCCTCCTGCTCCGTTGACGTTTTCACGGAGGGTGGGTGGAGCCAGTGAACGTGGACAATATGGAAAAGGTCAGCAGGGTTTTACAGTGGACTCTAGAGGGCAAGTGATTTTTGGACTGACAACAAAGGCATTTCCTGATATTCTTCATAAAGGTTAGAGCTGCAGACGGGAGGAGCAGCAGCTGGACGTCTGCCAGGATGTTCCCCTCAGAACATTTTCTAATTGAAACTTTGATCTGGATATATTTTTATGCTAAAGTAATTAATCGTGTTTGGAGAATTTTTCCAAATCCAGTTGAGTTTAATTATAATAGCTACTTTAAAATGCTAAATCATTTGAAGATTTTTTTAAATGTTGCTATTTGACAGAAGATTCCTTGACGGCATCGTCAAGGTGTTGTGTTTGCCATAATCGAGCACAAACTTCACATTCATAATGCATCTGTAGACTCCTTTCTGTTTCAGCTGGCACCTCAGATGTGGTCGGTTTTGTAAATTTACACATTCCATTCACTGTAATTCATAAAAATCCTCAGATTCTAAATCTGTTATTTCAAATGGGTTCGATTAATCTGTTTTTCTTGCCTGCAATTTTATATATTACTTAAACTCAGACTGTCTTACATCACAGTGAAGGTAGATGTTGTCATGTCACATACAGATGGGTCAATATTGACAAGGCTAACTGAGGACATGTCTTGCAGAGCAGGAGTCGGAGGTCCACAATGGGCCCACTGAGCTGAGGCAGAAAGCGTTCGTTTGACCACAACAACCTGATGGCAGCTCCTAGTGAGAGAACGGTTCAAAGAGACGGGGTTTTGTTTGCTGTGCTTGCGTTGTCTTCCTGTTAGCAGCGGAGCTCCAAAAAATAACAAGAGCATTGGCGCACCAGATGTGTGCCTCAGCTCTGTCATTTCACTGGACGATGATTTATGATGCTCAACAGGAGTACAAACTTGAAAGTATCACAGATTTTAGGAAAAGGATTGTTATTTTGTTCATCGTTCATCCATGGCACCGACTAAAATTAATGAGCTCAGTTTTAGCATCTCCCAAAATAGCAGAGTGATGCCAGCAGAAGCTACAAGTTGTGTTACGTGCAGAATAAGATCTGCCCATGAGAGCTGGCATCTTCAGGTTGGTGCTAAAGAGACGTTGTGTTTTTTTCACACTACTGTACTTTCATTCTTTTTGCCAATACACACGCACGCACAGACACACACACACACACACACACACACACACACACACACACACACACACACACACACACACACACACACACACACACCTCTTCAAGTCATACCAGCCATCAAATATTAGTCAGACACTGTAAAAAAACGAAGGAGGGATAAGAAATCCATTCAAGAATGCCATGCCCTATTGTGAAAATGTATTTTTTCATTCATTCATTAATATTCATAAAATCAAAAAATATACAAAAGGTCAAGAGAATAATGATTAATTTGTAAACTTAAGGCAACACAGTGGTTGGAAGAAGGCAAACTGTTATCAAATGTTTGTACTGTATTTATACGATTATTCAACTTACTCAAATGTACATACAATATACCCAAATACTATACATCATCACAGAGAACTCAATATGGAAAACAGATGCTTAGATAATCAGATATAAGATTGCCGCCCAAGATGCACAGCCTCTTCAGACACAACGGATCCACTGTTTGTGAATTAGGTCTCTTTCTGTACATTTGAATTGGAGTCACATGAGGAGGTTAAAAGGTCAACAACATCAGAGCAACAGGGAGTCTTACAGAAGCGGTCACTGGGCCTCCTCTTTACTCCCTCTGCAGTTTTTACTACCAACTTAATGACTTAAATTGTGTCCAGTTAAGCAGACTTGGAAACAAGCATCCCTGCTCTTAGTCATCAGAGTTCCTCTGTGCTGTGTTGCTGGAGCATGTGTTAAATTATAACACTCCAAAAAGACTGTAATAGTGTTTGTCCAGGAATGTTAGTAATTACTGAGATCCTGAATGAGCAACTCTTAACAGTTTCGGAGTATTGTTGGATTCCACAGTCGTCTTTTGAAGCCGTGCAGCTTGGGAAAACGCTTCCACGTGTAGGAATACCCAATTCTTCTTGTACGTTGACTTGCTCAAAGCACTCAAGCTCGATTATTGCTTGTTTTGTGACGTCGGTCTCATTCATGTGACCGTTTGAGCCCAAGGCTGGAAACACACAGGAAATAGTTTCCTTGTCATATGAAAGATATATGGTTGAACTTTTTTTTAGAGAAGTAGAGCAGAAAAAGTCCAGATATATGAGCTCTGAGGCTGAAGCAGTGGGTGGGTTACACTGTGTAAAAGTGTGAGGTCATAAGCTAAAAACATCCTCAGATCATCAAGGTTGAACATGAACATTAACAAAGTGGTAATGGAGGTGATCAAAACTCCCCCTGGGCATTTTGATCCAATGCCATCTTCTAATCACTTCCAAATTTTCAGTTTCATTGAAAAAAAAATCCAGAGCTTTAACAAACATGGCTCAGATTTTTACCACAATTTCTTAATGGGTAGGTTTGTAATGGGCTTGTCCATGGGGACCACACATGACAGTCTTGGCTTTTGCTGATCCAGTACGTCTGTCAGTGCAAGTGAGTCGTGTAAGAGCAGCCCATTCATCCTGTGTGTGCAGACAGCCACAGGCTTTTGTTGAGTTATAGTGTCTTCAAATAAAGGGGCTTCCTCCCTTTAACAGCCCCTGGAGCTCTGGAGCTCCACTTCCCATTGTTCCCAATGAGGTCCGTCTTTTACAACTAGGTAACAGGGTGTCAGGTTGAGGTTGAAATATGAGCTGTCCTAATCGTACGTCTTTGCGATGTTTGGGAATGTTGTCAGACAACGCTGTTCTTTTATTAAGGCGGGCGAACGATGTTGTGTTGTCATCAGACCACGATCAGTGGGAATACTGTGTTTTGTATTAAACCAATTTTTATTACATCATACATGGCAGGACAGGGCCACCGCAGAATATATAAAGTAGGAATAAATGAGTAGATAACTGTTACCACTGATTCATATCCATTCCAGTTGAATTATCTACTCAAAAATAGCATTACCGCAATTTATGATTTAAGAAAGTTGTAGAACATATTTATAACTTTCAGCCAGCACTAAAGAGTACAGGCCAATAAATCTCAAATCCTTTCCTTTATTTTATTTTTTTTCCTGTTTATAGTCCTCAGCAATCAGATGATCTTTGGTGAGGTCAGGTGTTAGGGGAATAGATATTTCTCCTCCTTTTCCACAAATGCTTCTATCTTAGATTCAAACCCTTCCATCAGCTGCCTCTGGTGAGTCAGAGTGAAAGAGTAAGAAGGGGTTATGTGAGGGTTATAGGGCTAACAAGCCCACAGTCTGACCTGAGTTTGTCAGCGCCAATCTAGCTAAGTCAATATCAATGCGCTGACTGCTCCACCAGTTGACCTTTCCTTCCCTCTTTCAAGGCGTAAAAAGGATTGTTGTTACAGTAGAGTGATAGGCTTTTATTGGCCTTTATAACTGAGGCCTTTGTTAGGCTTGTGTCCTGCTAATACCCGTTGGTAAGTCATTTAAACCTTGAGAATGCCTACTTTTTATAAGGTAACTCACACACCAGTGAGAGCTGATCTCAACAATGGTCATCACTGATGGCAAGTTAGAGAACGACCTTCCCTTTGCTCACTTTGGTAACCTATTCTCTCAGAATGGTCTCATATAAACATGTATCTGCCCATCTTTCCACACTTGGGCCTTACAGGCTTCCTTACTGTGAGATACATTCGCCGACTAAATGCTTTGTTTTATGGATCCCTTTCGTCAAGGACGTGTTTGGACCAGAGAAGAATGCAGCTTTATTGTCGGTAGTGGATCTTACAATGATCACCCCTGTCCTGTTGTTGTCAGGGCATGCTAGTTGTGGGTTACCTTGCCACTTTTCCGTTTTTACAGCGGTGAGCAGGTACGGACCAGGTGTGAGGTGCTCTTCGGGTCATTGTGGCTATGACAGGGGAATGGGTTGTAAAACCCCAAGGCCATGGATTTATGGGTCATCTGGTGCTCTCTAAGGTCAAAGAGTCAGGGATGCATGACTTGTCCAACTTAATATTATTCAGTTCTCTGAGTCAAACCTTGAACTTTGCAACCAGGTATTTCTAACTTTAAAATCTTGCATGACACTTAGGATTTTGTCCTTCTCAAACAAGCGAGACTAAAAATAATCCACAGTTGTTTTTAAATAGTCATTCTCAAATAAAGTCAATTCTAAGGCCACCAATTTTCTTTTGTAATTTGTTTCTGTTATGTCTCCACAACTTGACTTTAAAAGATATCAAAGATTGTTTGAACTGTTCAAACTCAAACTGTCTTCTAAATCTGAGAGTTTGAAACGAAAAAGATTTCATAACAACCTTCACACATGGGAAAAGTTGTGCACAACTGATGAGACGCTTCTACATATTGGGCCAATTAGGTACAATTCTGTTCATGTACACTGTGAAAGTTTTAGAGTATAATATCTTAACATAGCCTTTAACACATGACTGATGATAATGATGATTTCAGTCAGCCTTTTTAATTTTCATGTTTGGGAAATCAGAGAATGGAAAAAAGTTTTTATGGCATCCTGAAAGTGAAGCACAGGTGAACTATGCTTAATTGATGCTTCTTACGTTTTGCTGATATTTTAAGGTGATATTAAAGGTGTATTGCCTTTTCTTAAAGCATTTCATTGATATATAACAGTTGTGAACCATGTGAACACCATTAAATAAGCCCCACTTAAAAATTCCACAATGTCAATGCTTCACACGTGTTTGCCCTCCCATAGTTACACCGTGATGTCAGCTCCACAAAAAATGAAAAGACTGCCAAAATGTTAATAAAAAAAACAATCCTAGCTTTTTAATATTTCTGTCTTCCAACTAAAATGCCGTGCTGCTTTGTTTTAGGCCTAAATAGGTTGTGTTAACCCTCTACACCAAAGATTTTGTTTGAAAATCATGACGTTTTACTCGCTACAGTTATGACCACTGTAAAACACATCCTTATGGGAGAAAGTAACACTTTGACTTTGCAAACAAACAGCCCCCAAAACTTGCAAAAGGTGTAACTGTCCTCCAAACCAAGTTTGACCTGAACTGGTCACTTTTGTTTTCTTAGGCGACAGGAAGAGAATCATGTTGTAGCATTCCTGCAGAGGTGAAGGAGAAGCAAAGGTCAACCCTAACCCTATGGAGTTTCACTGAATGTGATTTGTACATTTGCATTTTACAGAATAAGGCTATCATCTCAGTTAATGTCCTTTGCACATTAATGGCACTTCAAAAATCCCCTGTATAAGATTAGATGCTGTACTCTGACTGTTTTGACTGGGGTTTAAAGATGGGTAAAACTGAATTAGGCCTGCAACTAACTGGAAAACAAATCATCAGAATTGACAAATGAATGGAAAGAGTAATGATTATCCAAATTGTTGGCTGGCTAATCAATTAATGTGCTTATTGTGGTGTTTCACATTCATCTGGCAGATGAGAGGCATTTTGAATTAAGTTACACAGCATTAGTCACGTCACTCATGCAGTATTACACTGATTGGTCATCCTGGTAGACTTGATCCAACATTCACTTGATCCAACATAAAGCTGCAGTTAACAGATCACTCTATGCAATGTAGCAACATTTTAGCACTCTAGAAAAACTAGAGAAACCAAATCTAGAGCATAACGTCCATCACCATAACTACATCTTTGATATACTGATACAAAGTGACAAATAAAAGTCTAGTGCAGTAGCTGTGGAGTTGTGGACAGTGTGGTAAACCAAGCTTCAGCACCAATGATGTGACTTGTAAAAGTTTGTGTGAGCTGCAGTTCCGTCAGCGCTTCTCACTTCAGCATATTTGAAGTACGAGAGGAGGGTCAGCAAAGAAAAGCCTCGTTCCCCCAGCCGAGCCATGACTGGCTGTTCTGAGGTTAAGGGGCCGGGCCGAGTTTAAGACTGTTTGGTTGGAGAGAGGGAGGAGGAGGAGGAGGAGTAGGAGGAGTAGGAGGAGGAGGAGGAGGAGGAAAAGGAAAAGGAGGAGTGGTGGTGGGTGAGACAGACAAGGGTGGGATGACCATCTGTTTGAGCTCCCCCATGTACAAGCAAACACACTCCCCTCTCAAACACTCTCCAACGCTTTCAGACAATCCACTGCTTGACTCTTTGCAGTCTTGGCTTTGCTATGAGTTGTAACTGCGCCGACAGCCCAGACAGAGAAGGTTGACTTCTTCTGTGGTGGATACCGAGCTCTGAGGGTCTTGCATAAATATGAGGCAAAGAGGCTGGAGAGGAAACTAGGGCTGACAGTGGTTCTATAAGAACCTTCTTCCTGCTCACCTCTTGAGAGTCAGCTGACACTGAGGTAAGACCTGCAGGAATATGACTGAAGATGTTTTGTGTGTGTGTGTGTGTGTGTGTGTGTGTGTGTGTGTGTGTGTGTGTGTGTGTGTGTGTGTGTGTGTGTGTGTGTGTGTGTGTGTGTGTGTGTGTGTGTGTGTGTGCGTGCGTGCGTGCTTTCTTTGAGGTGAGTTTGATATAGAAATACCCTAACCTTAACTTCTACAAGTGATGAACATCCCTGAACTTTTCTACTGTATAAAATATGCCTGTGTCAGCAAGTGAAGACTCTAAAGGTGAAACTGAAATCTCTTGCATTATCGCTCTCTGTTTTGCATGATTAATAAGTGATCAAACACACACTATGCATAAATGGAGTACTTGTCCCTTTTCTGATCTTTGTGGAAGTCAAAACTCTGCCTTCAGAAGGACATTGTCTCCACATTGAGGTCCTGTGAAGGGTGCAGTGGCTCAAAGAGCAGATTTTAAGCTCCAAGTCCTGCAAACTTAATTTACTTGGGTGACAATGTGTTTGATGACTGCTATGTGACAGCAGCACATGTGTGATGAGTTCAGTTCGACCACCATAAGCAGGTGGTCTCCATCGTGTAGATCATAGGGGATGTCACTCCCATCCATTTGGTCTTGGAATAACACTCCTCCAGCCATGAAAGAATACCTCAAAAGCTGACCAGGTTCCAGCTATGTAGCACCTCGGCACTGCATAAAATAAGCTCCTCTTGTTCTCTTGTCAGCCACAGGCTTTTAAGCAGCATGTACACCTTTTATTTTAAAGTTGGCTGAATTCAAACCTTCTTAACAGAAATGTCCAAAGTTTGGTGCTCAGTTTGCTCATTGGATCACTCAATAAAAAGTTAGACTTCAAATGAAGCTCACCTTAAGTATTTGAACTTTTTGATGAAAAACATGATCTAAATTTCTAACCATTCAGATTTCCTATGGGGTGCAATGTTTGAAGGCTGTAGACATTTATATACAGCAAGATAGTAGGGTTCATAATAATTTGATAATTCCAGAGTTAATAATTATCTCATCTGGCATTAAAACCAGATTGGTCTTTGGTTCAAGTTCACGGAAGTAGGGACCATGAAGAGACAATCGTGTTTTTCTCTTCAAGTAAAGTCTGTCATGCTTTGCTGAGTCTGCATGTGCCAAGTTAAACATGTTGGGCCGGCCCAAGCTGACAGAGAGCACTGTGTTGGGTTGTGTACATGTCCATCACCCACTTCCTAGAGGAATATAGGCAGTAATTCAGACCAGAAGCTGCTTATTTTCCCTGTACACTCTCTCAAAAGTTGTTAATCCAAAGCTCCAGTGTCTGGATATTTGGGGGACTCTGGTTAAAGTGCACTTTAATACTCTTTAAAATGTCACTGACAGCAATATTTATTGGTCTCTTCAGGAGAGGTCTTGTGAGCGGTTTTTAGTCCAGTAGAAGTGATAAATAATGTTACACTTGATTCAGAATCCCTCCAGTACTTTCTCAATGGTTAATACAAATTTGAGGATTATTTTGGTCCTTGATACATCAAGTTTGGAGTCACGTATCCTTTGAGTTCCTGCTGTATGATGCTTATTGGAATTGACCCTTTCTCTGACATCAGCCTGTTGGAGTCATTGTGTACTTTTTTTTTCCACAAAAGACTTCTTCATTCACTGAAAATAGCCTGTAGGTGTTCTTAAACTATTCAATAACTGAAAACCATTCAATGAAAGCACTTGTTCTAGTTTCCCTCTTTGGTCTACCTTGACTTACATTCCATTTCAATTGGGGAACAAGAGACATTAACATTTTCATACAGGTCAGTGTGATAGCACCCCTGCTACCCTCTTGCTCTCTGTGGGTAGATCAGTCAGATATGCAAGCCTGCAGCTCCCAAAGCCATGTTAACAAGCATCTCTACAAAAGAGTGAGGGGCCAGTAAACATTCAGGACTGCAGGGGTCTGTTAGTGTGGGAGGAGGGCAGGGCAGGGGGGAGTGGAAGTTAGAAGGGGGAGTAAAAACCAACCACACAAACCATAGGGCCCTTGTTGGGAGAAAAACTTAAAAAGCTAGCTAAAGTGATCAGTCAGTGACTTGTTAGATGACTCAGTGCTTCTATCATTCAAAAAGATCAGAGTATTCTCTGTAGAGTTGGAGGAATGAAATGTGTGACATCTAAAGGAAAGCTTAGCATGCAAGCAGATGTGGGTGTATGAGAGAGAGGCTTTGCTTAACAGCCGTGTACATCGTTTATTCCACTTTATGGGCCTGGCCTAAGTTCAAGCCTGACATTCCTGTGAGTCAGGTTTGGCTGAGTGATACATTGTCGAGGGGCCTTGGAAAAGTTGTGAAAGCAGACATCTTTTTAACAAATGCCCATGTCTGATAAAAAGTGAAGCTGTGGTGCCAGTCTCGATTTCTGACAAGAGCTACCTATAGTTACTTATCTCCCCTGTGAAATCCAATCTGCTCGCAGACAGGTTATTTTGGTCTCATTTGCAAGTCAATAGAGGCGAGCAAAAATTGAGAGTGTGATATTTCTTGCCTTGCTGTCTCATCTGAAGACAGTATATCTGGGTTTAAGGGGTTTAACTGTTATGTATGAAGAGATAACAGACTCCATCTTCAGGAGAAAAGACACTCTGAAGAAGATAAACAGGCTCTTGATGGAACAAGCCTTCACTGGATTCTTTCACAAAGGCGCTATTGTTCAAGACATCAGGTGGCTTAATAGGACATGTCATAAGCCGATGCGCCTGACTTGACACTTTGAGTTACAATAAACAAGCTCAAAACAAAACCACTGAATCCACACTGGGCTTTACGAGGGCATACCAGTATTTGGCGGCTGCAAGGTCACAGAGATGGATCTATGGCTGACTCGTAGCCACCAAGCCTGGTTTGCCCAGTGCACAGCAGAAGATTTATTGTCACATACAGTCATCCGTAGTACAATGTTTGTTCTCTGCATTTGACCCATGCCCGAGGAGCAGTTAGTAGCTTATGGAACTATACCAACCTTCCAATAACTCCATGATGCTCTCCATACGACAGCAACAGCCTCATCCATAGGATCATTGTATATATCAGAATGAGTTGTGACTAACTAGTAGTTGCAAAAGCATACAGCCGACTCTGACACATTGCTCAGGTTGCTGCAACTGTTGTGCTGTGGACAAATAGAAGTCCAGCTCCATATGTCTGCATGCCTGTCAATGCTGGCTTCAGCATAAATGTATACATTCCCTCTGCATGCATGCATAGGAGCTGCACACTCTCAGGGGCAGCCAGCCATGTATATCATTCCAGGAGACTGTACAGATATTCAGCCTTACTGTCACACTAGTGTTCAAAGACTGCACTCGAGTGTGTCTGGTTTTCTCAGCTGTCCCTCCCCTGCCCTCTGTGCCCTTGCCAGCCATGGGGGGTGGATGCTTGGGGGAAGGTGATCTGAGGGCCAGGCTACTGGACACTGGCTGGGTTCCCATTTGATCTCAGCTAGAACCCTTGGTCTGAGAGATGACCACAACTGCACACACATTTATCACGTCTGCTTGTTCCAGCAAAGGCTGCAACAACCCAGGAAATAGAGTGGACTTTTAGGAGTGATGTAGCTAGTAACTGATAATTATTCATTACTAACATGAGTATTTTATTTTTATTGTTTGATGAGATTTCTTCAAATAGATACTAATGTGCTTAACAGCCAAAATGTAACTTTTAAAAACAACAAAAATAACATTGAACTGTCTTGGTTTGTTTGTGCTGCAGACTATTGAGTTGATCAATGCTCCTTTAGTGTAGAGGTGTTGAACCACCACTGTGATCTTGTTCTGTAATGTTGATTTGGAACAGTACACCACCACAGCGGTCTTGTTTTATACATTACAGCGTTTTCAGTCATGCAGTTCAATAGGTCAATAAATCACCAGTCTGATTCTCTACAGTATATCTCCTTCTTGTATTGCCTTGTCCGGGTCCAGCTAAGAATCTGCTAACCCCGTTCATCCATGTCCCATCTACATATCTCATTCCCAACTAATCACTTCACCTGTCTAGCATTGTTCTGTCCATCTGAAAGAAGAAAGCATGATCAGACACTCACTGCAGCAGGTTGGAAAACAAACAGACCAAAAGAAAAGCAGAGATGAAAAGAAAATCCAGGCTTGTGGACATTCCGCACATGGTGGCCCTGTTTATACAGAGTACAGACTCAACCAATGAAGGCAGTGTCAGCATGTGGTGTCCCATCTTGGGACATAGCATAGCACTTGAAAAGACCATAGTTCCACAGATAAGGTGAAACTTCTGGTGCTGTTCTTTCTTCTGAGTTGATTCATTCTGAATTACAATATTGAAAAGGAATGTGTGAGGTCTATGAAACGCTGCCCAAGACTGGATGAACACATAAACAACTCTTATTCATCATGTATTTATAAATCGTGACCTGTTTGGTATGATCACTTTAATGACATTGAATGTCACCTAATGAGGCTTTGGGAATTTGGGCACTACATCCTCAAAACCCATGTGAAGGAGCAAACTTTTTTAACTGCCTGCAAACTGGGAATGAAAAGGTATACTTTACGAGTATTTTTAGGAAGTCGAGCCATTACCAGAAGTGAACCCAGGAAAACTTGGTCAGATACTATAATAGGCTTTTGATGAGGACTGTGAACCTCATGAAAGTTGATAATGGTGTGATTCAGCTCGTGGTAAACATTTAGTGGCAAAGCATGAATAAGCGATCTTGATTAGATGAATAGCATTGCGTGTAAATTTCCTAATTGCTTGTTTCTTGTCCTTCTCTCAAATACCTCTTCCTCCCATCCTTTTCAATTTTTGCCTTACCTACCTAGTGAAAACAGCATCAGATGAGCCTGGTGAGTGCGAGTGCATCAGGTGTTGGCTTTCAGGGTGGGGTGCGCCAACGAGACTTGATGATGGAGCAGAAAGTCAGTAAAATGACCTCTGGCTTCCAGTGCAGCTCCACCTCTGATGATGACTCAGGCTGCGTTCTGGAGGAGTATGCCTGGGTACCACCTGGCCTGAGGCCTGAACAGGTGAGTAAAATATATATTTCAGTTGAGTTTTCTTGATGCTAAAGTTCTTGAAAATCATGAAGGTGTACAACAAGCAAGCATTGTACAACAAAGGAAACTAATATATTTGATTGTAGTACCTATTTCAGTGGTTTGCTAATCATGTATTCCTGAACCATCACATTGAATGGACTGTCAGGAAGAGACATCACAACAAAAATAGCTCTGACCTTATTTCTTTTCCATTCTAGCCCATTTGGATGTCCTAAATAAATCCTATCCATCCCCATAACTGAAAAATGTACAATCTCTCAATAATGACACCTATGGGACAGACAATTTCATAAATCCTGTGCTTGGGCCTTTTGTTAGAGCAGATTTGTCACGCTCTACCGACCAGGCAACTACAGGGTGGATGTGTTTAGTGTCATTTACTAAACTTGCTGCATGGTAAAGTCTGCTTGTGATCATCAAACATCTATTTAGAGGAGGACTCAGTGGGTCGAGCCCACTGATGCTGGCAGCATCGGGAATCAAGAAGCTGCTTTGAACAAGCCCTTTTCACCACTAAAACAGCTGCAAGACAAACATTGTGACTCACAAATCTGCTACAGTCTGTTTCCTAATTTTTTAAGTTTCTATTTTTTCCATGTCTCTTGATTGTCTTGTCAAACAAAACACATGTCGGTAATAAGGGGCAAGAAGAGATGTGCTCACAGCAAAAGAAAATCTTAAATCCCAAACATGCAGGATCTTTTGTTTTGGAAATGCATGGGTCAGCTGTAATGCCTTTATTGTCCTGAATTGGCCCACGTATTATAGGTCATCATTACAGTGAAGAAACAGATAGGGTAGTGGTGTTAGCAGACTGTTCCCCAGCCCCTAAGGAGCTGGATGAGGGGTAATAGCTGCATGAAATGGGCATAATTTATGGTAGGGGCAAACGTTAGGTTGATTGTCTGGTTAAATTGCTGTTACCCCCCTCCAGACAACCAAAGCTGCAGGAAGGCCCCACGACACACAAGACAAGCACACCCCACCTTTTTATCTGGTCGGCTGTAATAGCCCCTCCCTCATAAAGTTTAGTTTTCAGTGGTCCGTCCCAAGGGTCAAAGTGCCAATGTAACAGGCTGCTTTGTCCTGTCCCTATAGAGACAAGCATATGAGTGGAAAAACAATCCTCAAACTGATTTGACCTGTTGACCTGCCTGATTTATTTACTGCAATGTAAATTTCAGCCAATTAGAAAAAAGATTTGATTTAAGGGGATTCCAAAGAAGTGTATGGATCTGTCTGTTTTCTGTCTTTTAAAGTGCTTTGAAATGTTTGTTGCCATGATTAAACGCTTTATCAATAAAACTTGATTGATTGAATGATCTGCAAGTGCAGCAAGACAGTGGCAAAGATTTGTTGAAATGTGAAAAAATACCTAGGCTTTACGAAAATTAGAAATGTCTTTAAATACGTCAAATCAACTGAAAAGTAACATGTCAGTTTGTTTCTGTCTTAATTTACTGAAAAGATCCAAAAACCAGACATTATAAGATGTTTTCTCTAAACGATGTGTTATAGAGTTAGAAGAGTTAGATTTTCTGTCTTAGAATGATGAGCTGAAGCATCCAATATTTATAGTATATGCTTATAAAGTACCCAGTTGCAATCAGATGAGAGGCCTGAACAGATCAACATTAGTAAATTCAACATAGAATTACCCTAACTGACGAGTGGGTTCAAGTCCACAACCTTCCTGCTAACCGCTGAGATGCTATGGCTGTAGATCAACTCCTGCTGCTAAAGTAGTACTGCTTTTGGAACTTGGTGGGCTCATATCAAACAGTAAAAGCGGTTCTGCTCTTAATATGTGAGGAGATGAAAAGTGCTCCAAATAAGAAATTGGGACTTTGAGCACAGCAGTTCTGTAGTAAATAAAAAATCTGGAAATGCAACTACTAAAATGAATCTTTCAGTACAGTCATCAAAATGATCATTGATTATTGATGTTGTCTGTTAAAAGCAAACATTTTGATTCCATTAAGGGGTGACCATGTAATAAATACATTTTGCACAGAGCTGTCCCAGAATCTGTCTAATTTCAGATTTATGTCTTGGTTCTAAAGATCTCTGTAGAGAAATTTGTTTTCCATAAGCTCTTCGGCATACAATCCTAACCATAAAATATTGTTGCAGTTGAAGGAATGAAAACCCATGAAGTATGTCTCCTTGGGGATGGAGGGGGTTGAAACAATGCTGCATGTTCACATTAATGGTGTATTTGAAATAACAGTATAATTTAGGAAGGGTCACATTTATCATGCTTGGTGATCCACTGAGCTCTTGAGTCGTGTTTTTCAGCAATGTGCTTGAGGTTCTCTAAACTGGAATTGTGTCCGTTGGTGTTGTTAAGTCTAATCTTACTCTATGACATCATTTCTCCAGGTCCAATTATATTTCTCACATCTGCCTGAGGATAAGATCCCCTTTGTGAACAGTCCAGGAGAGAAATTCAGAATCAAGCAGCTAGTCTACCAACTTCCTCCACATGACAATGAGGTGAGAATATTTTGTGTGCAAATGTGTCAAAGCAAGTATTATATAACTTTGGACCTTGACGTGATTGGGGAATGAGCTCATCAGATTTTCTGGGCCCTTTGAAAATGTTTAATTAATGAAACTTTCTCTTTCTGTCATTTCTACGTGAATTGGATTTTTTAAAGGTGAGCCTTAATGGTGTTCATCCTTTTTGCAGAGCATGCCTCGCAAACTATGCATACTAGCTTTACCACACTTGACACATAAATCAACTACAAGAAGTTATACCTTTTGACATTGTGAGCTTAATTTTTAATTTTTTTTTTGCGCTTTCCGTGGAACCTTGATTTTTTAAGATGCCTCTAAGATCATCTACTCCCCAGCATACATCCAAAACAATCCCCTACTCTAGACTGACCAATGAAATGGTGGACATGTTTCAATGCCTATGTGTTTGTTAACCACTAAGCCCTCAGAATTAACAGCTTCGCCAACTCCATGCCGTCCCACTAATGTGAGCTCTTGGCATTCAAGTTCACATCCCACTAGGGGATTTTTGTTCCACAATCTTGTAGACATGCAGTATTGGCACAATGCGACTTTTGACTTGATGATTTTATGATGTTTGCTGGGAGCCCCCACCGGTAAGATTCCTGTCATAGCAGTGCTTTTTTTACGAGGACTTCTCAGTGGGAGAGAGGGACTCTGGTTAAAAGAGGCTTTATGTGATGCCACCACCAGAGTGGCACCATAGTTCGACTTGGCCATCTCTGTCTTCCTTTTGTTGCTCGTCCTCTTGACTTCACTCGAAACACAATCCTTGTTTGGGTAAACGTCTGCTTTCCCTCTTGTTAAGGCTTTGGGGAACATCAAAAAGGCCTGTTGTAAAAATTATGTTCTCAATCAGGGGTTGTTGGTGGAGGTTTAGGGGCTGTAGGAAGGGCAAGTTGGGGTCAAGAGTTGCCTTTGTTCAGCAACCTCTGGTATGCACACTGCTCTCTCAGACTTAACTAACTTTATAACCTTTTATTAGCCACCAACAGACTTTTAATTGGATCTTACACTCGTGTGATATGAAAAACATACTTAAAATCATCATTTATTCAACAGGTTTTTAAATTTTTTAGAAGAACAAAATCTCACCCCTTGCTTTTAAAGATTAGTAATATGTAACTGGGAATCTTGTGCATTTACTTGTCACTTTCTTTCCCAGCTCCGTTACTGCCAGTCCCTCAGTGAAGAGGAGCAAAAGGAGCTGCTTCTGTTCAGTGTCCAGAGGAAGAAAGAGGCACTGGGGAGAGGCACGGTGAAACTCCTGCCCCGCAATCTTTTGAACAACATTTGTGAGCATGTAAGTTTCATGTCTTGTTTACTAGAACTATAATGGTGGTTGCGGCATGGAGTTGTTTTTGTAATGGATTCCAAGGCCAGATGCCTTCTCAGTAGCACTGAAAACAGAAAAACAACAGCAAAAACAGCCTGTCCTCTGCATATGTCTTCCATGTATTTTTGACCAGTCTGGATACATTTTGAGCTAATCCTTGCAGGAAATCTTAGAAATGCTTGCTGGCCATCCTGTACATAATCACAGTACAGGTAATCCTCAACGAACCCATGCAATTGGTTCCATGACCTGAATTGTTCATAAATTTCAATCTATAATTACCATTTGAAGTCATTTTAATTGCCATTATTACTCTGAATAGAGAGTAGAGAGTAAAGTAGGACTTTATTCATCCCTTCAGGAGGTTCCATCAGGGAAATTAATTAATTATACAAAATACAAAAGAATACAAAAGTATTATTCCTTAAGACTTACCATAAACAATTGAAGGACATAAATACAACACATAATGAAATAATATACAGGTACAGATCATTTTGAGTTGTCAGTTTTCCAAAAAAAATACATAGAAAAATAAAAATCAATTTTACTTCATTTCACTTGACTTAAAGTCTGTCTACCACAAATATTGGAATCACAAAATCACTAGAAAACCATTAAAAACACTATATTGTAATACCCTGGGTATTTATTATAACTGCAGTTGAGATTGAGCTCACAATTACAGGCTTTATCGGGCTTCATTCATCTCTTTACACAGGAACTCCGAACAGAAACACAGCTCTGGCTCATAACTAACTCACTAACTCTCGTTCCCTTTTCCCATGTCTCACGAACTTCCCACAGCACAATACATGCGCAGCCTAATTCTGAGGGCAACTTCACAACAGTCTGAGTTAACACAGGTTATCACAACATCATGTTACTGTACAAGAAATTTCCCTACATTTCCCAGTTTGGGATAGATAGATAGATAAAGTCTGTCTGTCTGTGTCTGATAAATAAGAATAGAAACATACAGTATAATCACATTAAAATACATACGTATACAGTGATACCTTGTTACTCGCAGTTAATGCGTTCCAAGACCACCCTCAAAAAATGAAATTCCGCGATATAGCAACGGACTATTTAATTTATTATTTACGGTAATGTAAAGGTTTATGAACTGATACTTAAACACCTTATATCTGTGTTACCTTTTCCACACTATCTACTGTTAAACATCACTCGTGAATTACATGATTACTTTGAATCCAGATTTATTTACGCACAGTGACTTTTTTCTCCTTATAATTTAATCCTTGCAGAGAAGGAAGAAGAAAACACTTCAAGGAACTCTCAAATGGTTTTTAAGTGTACCAAACAACAACAGCCAGAGTCAGTTGTTGATGTTGACAATCCACTGTCTGATAAAGTAGCACCATAGTGAAATGTACCTTTAGAGCAAAGGAAGAGGAGTTGGAAGGAGTTATTTTTGGTCAGAGGCAGAGTTGGCATCGGAGATCATCACCACTACCACTGTCATCACTATACTTTGCTTTATGAGCCATGATGAATAGTAAAGTATCCAAGTAGGTAAAAAGCCTGGGATGCTTAGAGACCGAGAGCAGTGCTGCTCATTGGGAGTTGCTGCAGAAAGAGGAACTGCAATAGAGAGATACGGCAGTGCACGGTTCTTTGTATCTCTGAATGTTCGTGAGTCGAATGTTGGTATCTTGAGTACTGCCTGTAGATGGTTTGTAAAGTTGTTCCCTTTGTGGACTGACTTACATAAACAGACATCATATTTACTACCTTATCAAGGCCTGACAATGTCTTAGTTCCAAGGAGTTAACCTTTGTGAATCGGTCATACCAAAATTCCCATTGGCAACAACCATGCAATGAACTGCCAACTTGTCCAGGAATATCCTGCCTTACACCTAGTTGGGATAGGTTCCAGCACCTATGTGAACCCAAACAGATAAGCGGTTAAGAATATGAGTGAATGATTTAGATCATATTGATTGTTTTGGATCTACATCTTAAGCATAAAGTCATTACATTACAATGAACCATGTATGTATATTACAGTGTAGTGAGAAAATCAACGGGGGAGAAATGGCAGTATTCACTTCAAGAGCAGGCCCTGGACTGTGCTGGCACCCTGCATGTTTTACCTGTACTACATGCAGAGAACTACTAGTGGATCTGATCTACTTCTACCATGATGGAAAGATCCACTGTGGAAGACACCATGCTGACCTTCTCAAACCACGGTGTTCAGCCTGCGATGAGGTAACACTGACACAACACTGAAATACTGTGGAAAAACAATGTAGCAAGGGAAAAACATCCAAAGTGTGAATTAAAGTCCTCTTGGCACTCCATCGATGAATGAATACATGGACTAATGATAGCGCTTCAAATCCTGTGTATATCTCTGTCTACAGCTTATTTTCGCTGATGAGTGCACAGTTGCAGAGGGGCGCCATTGGCACTTGAAGCACTTCTCCTGTTTTGAATGTGAGACAGTTCTTGGGGGCCAACGCTACATCATGAAGGACGGTAGACCATACTGTTGTGGCTGTTTCGAATCTCTTTATGCCGAGTACTGTGAAGCTTGTGGAGAGCACATTGGTAAGATAATACTCTTCTAGAATAAAATTCTTTGTATGATTCTGAAGCCTTTAGATTGTTCACCATTTTGTCGTTTTCACTTTTCCAGGTGTTGATTATGCTCAGATGGCCTATGATGGGCTCCACTGGCATGCCACAGAGGGCTGCTTCAGCTGTGCCCAGTGTAAGAGCTCACTGCTCGGTCGTCCTTTTCTGCCACACCAGGGCCAGATCTACTGCTCTAAGTCCTGCAGTCTTGGGGAAGATGTGCATGCCTCTGACTCCTCCGACTCTGCTTTTCAGTCGGCACGCTCACGTGAATCCCGCCGCAGTGTGCGCATGGGCAAGAGCAGTCGTTCAGCTGACCAATGCAGACAATCACTACTCTTCTCGCCGTCTGTAAACTATAAGTTCCCTGACTTGAGTGGAAATGCTGATGACACCCTGACCAACAAGCTCACCCACATGAACCTATCTGAAGAACATTTCTGGAGAGGGCGCGGTGGGGAGACTGAGGCCCCAGAGGACCAGGAGGAGGAAGAATGGGCTGAACATGAAGACTACATGACTCAGCTTCTGTTAAAGTTTGGAGAACATGGGATCTTCGAGCAAGCCAGTGACTCCAGACCCACAGATTTTTGGATTTCAGAAAAGGATGTGAAAATGAAGCCGGATTCTTCAAAACTTGAAAGTGGGGATGGAAGCGGAAGGGGGGACTTGGCTAGTAAGAAGTACCAGGCTGACATGTACTGGACTCAGTCACAGGATGGGCTGGGGGACTCTGCCTACGGTAGTCACCCAGGACCAGCAAGCAGCAGAAAGATCCAGGACTTGGAATTGGATCATGGAGCTGGTGGAGGATTCCAAGGGGAAGAACCTAAATGGTACAATGACTCTCTTGAGTGTATCTCGGATGGACTCAAGAAGACAAATCAGAATGTCCGAGATTCTATGGACTCACTGGCTCTTTCCAATATTACTGGTGAGTAGGCATGATGTCAGATCTTTGAAAATGTTTTATATGATGGCAGTGTGGTTGTCTTCCTCAATGCATGTTAGACATTTTCTAATGTTTTTCTCTACTCTCCAGGGGCATCGGTAGATTGTGATAGCAAAGATAGACCTTTGGAGTATTCTCTGCCAAGCTTCCATGAACTGGATACAGAAGACTGTGAGAAAACCAGCAATATGGGAACACTTAACTCCTCTATGTTACATCGAAGTTCAAATTCCCTGAAGAGTCTTGTATCTGAGCAGGAAGAGGAGCTAGAGCAAAATATTCCTAAAGAAGAGGAAGTGGTTCTCCCAGATGACAGACCCAAACCTAATGTCCCAGCACTCAGGAGGACGCGTTCACAATCAAAGCCACAGCAAGTTAAATTTTCGGATGATGTGGTGGACAATAGTCATTATTGCAATCTCCCAATGCGCCAGCCACCTATGAGTGAACGGACACGCCGGAGAGTGTATCACTTTGAGGAGCAGGGACAGGAACTTCACTCTGGTCGCCACCATCACCACCACAGGAGGCACCGCAGTCGCAAGTCACGCTCCGACAATGCTCTTAACCTTCTGCCAAAGGAGAGTGCCCGTAGGTGCTACAAAATGGAGCATACAGGCAACGCCTTCAGCACCAAGCAGCACCATGCCCTCTGTGGTGAACCTAATCCTTCTGTTATGTCAAACTACAGGCTACCCCCTATTCCGGGGAGATCTTCAGGACTGTATAGGGATGACGATGACTGGTGCTCTACATGCTCTTCTTCCTCCTCTGATTCTGAGGAAGAAGGTTTTTTCTTAGGTCAGCCCATCCCTCAGCCCAGACCCCATAGATACTATTACACTGATGATTTGCCCAGCCCTTTTACTAGCATGTCTTCTCCTTCTTACGGTGAAAGGACTAAGACAAAAAAGAAGAAAGGACACAAGGGGAAAAACTGCATAATTTCATAGACTTGTATTTCACTCAGCTTTCGGCAATCCTCTGCCACTCACTTCTGCCTTTCATGTCCTGTTTATTGAAACAATTTTAAACAGTGTGCTTGCTATTCACAACATTACACAATTAACAACACTAAATTACCGAGGTGTTTGGACACATCTATATTCTGAATCATCTTTGGTGTACACATTTCTCCAAAGTACAGTAATGTTAGTGTTTGACAGGAGTGCATATTTATTAACCACCTTCTAAACTGTGTGTAATGATAAACTTATGAATGTATATATTGTAACCCCCCGCACAAAAAAAAATAAAAAATTAAAGGTTATTTTTTATACCCTTTAGGTCATGACTGCTTTGTAATAAATGCCACTAACATTTAATTAGCAATTGGTGTGGAGTCACTTTTTCCATGACAGTTACAGCAAGTCAGTGTCTAAATGTCAATTTTTTTCTGACCAAAGCTCCTCAAATGTATTATCATCAAGACTTGTGCGGGGCTAACATTAAAAAAAACAACAACTGTTTGTATTAAAAGGCCAGGTTGAGTGGTGTATTTGTGGATCACTGTAAGAAACGTGTTGTAATCTGTATAAATGTAAAAAAACAACAACTGGAATATAAGGTTAAAATGGATGACAATTGTAATAAAAATATATATCATTATTTGTGTTTTTTTCCTAAAAAATGTTGGATATATATATAAAAATAGGAACCTATAGTACTTTAAGGCTTTAATGTTTACAAAAAGTTTAAGGATAAAATATTTCTAAATCTTGGATCACATATCAAGTTAAATGAAATTACTAGGGCTTTGAACCAGAATCTTTTGCCAATCGGTTCATTCCGAACAGAAACATATTTATAACATTTCCGGTTTTATGTTCCACCCTTAAATTGACATTCCTGAACCGGTTAGATCAAAAAATATAGTTCCCAAACCGGTTCATAACGTTCTTTGTAAATATAAATAGGTAGGTAGCTTTAGGACTTTAAAGTTGACAACTAAAGAAATTAGTTTATGTACTGTTGGTTTGTCCCTACAGTAAATAGAACAATTCAGCACTGATCCAGTTACAGAGCAGAGGATGGAGAATCAGAGGGAGACAGAGAAGCTGCTGCAGCTGATGATGAAACGAAGTTTGTGTATTTTATGAGCTCACCGGGAAGCGAATACGTGAAGGTCTGAACGAAGCATCTTGTGATCGGATAAGAACATAAAGAAAACACCCGATACATGTCCGGAGCGTCGGAGGAAGTCCACCGAGGGAGATTAAATGTTACAAAGCGCTGGTAGTACGGGGACTCACTGCACTGAAAATGACTGGCAGCCAATGAGTTAATGTCTAAATCAAAAAATGTTTTTAATATCGACAGACTGCAGTGTTTACCTGTTATGAATATTGGGAAACTATCTTTTCCTTGACTTATATGCCTCAACTTCCTCTCCGCTGTCATCACGCATTGAGTGAAAGACAGGAAGGGAATCATGAGGTCAAATGTTTTATTCAAGAGCAGGAAAAAAACCCG